>NC_091107.1:9447500-10152500 GCF_024713975.1 Paralichthys olivaceus | reverse complement strand
CTTTCAAGTGGATTTTGGCTTTGGAGGAGCCATCGTCTGTACTCGTGCTGTGTAATCACTAATAATAACAAATAAGGATGGGTATTATAAGCATTAATATTTGATTATCACCGGGAACTGTTTGCCCATTAAATCATTATATTGAACATTATTCTAAGATGTCAAATTTTAATCTTGTGTTTTCCAATAAATTTCAGATTTGGATAATTGGTTGGACAAAGCAAGCATTATAAATCTGCCACTGTTTTCTGAAATTTCACAAACCGAACGTTCAGTCGCCCTGATTAATTAAGAGAATTTTTGATCATTAGTCGGATGTGATATATAAAATTGATTAAAATAGCAGCACTTCAACCAATCACTGCGATGATTGCTTAGATTCAATTTAACTGTCACTCACATACTTTTTTAGTTCACTTCAATCTGGAATCCTTTTATTATTTTAAAAACCTATTATTTTATTTTAATAGCTGGAGTGAAGCATCTGAAACACTCCTCCACTGCTGATTGTCCCTGTGGCTAAATGGGAAACTCCACATGGTTTTTCTCACCCACAGGTGTCGTCACATGAACCTTGTATCACTCAAAGCAATGGATTTGTGACTGCTTTCTTTTTTCCCTGCGTATAATTAGGCCTGCGTTATCTGCCCAGCTCTAGTTGGTGGTTTATGCACAGCAGCGCTCACATGCTGCTTGAATTCACATGTTGAAGGTCACCTGCTGCTCATCACTCCTAAGAAACCTTTTAGAAAATGGACTCTGCTTTTTAATAATTATCTACCGCTCCTTATCAGGTGGACTGCGTGGTTCATTCACTTCCCACGCTCTGGAGATTATTGCTATATGTTATTTCATGCAGTGGCTAGGAAAGGAACAGGGCAGATAGTGTTTGACCCTCATATAATAGACTTAACTAACTGTGGTCCTTCTGTGTTTAATGAAGTTTTGGCAGGTAGGTTTATCACGGTCGCTCCCTTGTCCATGCTGTGTTGGCACTAGTGTTTGTTTGCAGGGAGAGCCGAGGTCAGAGCTGATCCATATAAGAAATATTAAAGTTTATTACGGTTTTTTTCCCCCTAATTTCAGTTAATTATGAGCAGAAATACTTTCATGAAAGCACAACCCGTCTATTTCTCTCCCGCTGTCAGCACTCTCTTTTCATACGCTGCTGATTCCTTTTCTTTACAGCATGTTGCCGTCCTAAAGGAGGCTGTAATAATATGTCCACAACATGAGTGATGTGTTGCTTCACACATTTCTTCCAAACTGCTTCCCAGCTGTAATCGCAAGGAAGTAAATATTACTTCCAGTTTTTTCATCGAGGAGCCGTAGCACACAATTATCCAGGTTTTAGAATCAACAGGTCTTTGTTTTGTACAAAATTTAAACGTGATATTGTACAAAAAGATTTCTATTGTAAGACTCCACTTCCAGGCAGCGCTGACATTCAGTCGTTTTGATACCTGAGTCATTTCTCTCTCTTCCCTCTTCTTTTTAAGGCTGAGTAAATGTTCTGAGTGATTTCGGATTGATGCGTGACTACAGTGCCTGGAGGCAACTATTGCAACTTACAAGCCCGTCTGTGTTTTCAAACCAGCTTTCACGTCATTTAGAAGAAGACTCCCACTCACATTCATGCCCACACACACACACAAACAGTGGAGCTGCGAGACTTCATCCTTAGTTTTATCATTGGTTTTCACTGCCACTCCGCTTTGACTGGACATCCCAGAGATACACGGCGACTACTCGGGTTTGCGTGTGTGTACGCGTATCCGAAGTGTGTGTGGGTGTGTGTATATCTAACTTAATTTGACTCAAACACGCTCCTCTCACTAGGATTGCATTACCTTTCCAGCCCAACAAGGGCCTGTGTTGTTGAGATTCACAGTGCCATCCCTTAGTGTTGCAGAGGAGGGAATAATACGTCGAGTCTCATTAGCAGCGAGACTGTGACATCTTCAGTGTGCCGCTTCTACCTTAACCACCCGTGTGTTTGTGAGCACAGACAGTGGATGCAGTTGTTTTTGTTTATGCGTCTGAATGTGCACATGTGCCTCCCTCAGCAGCTTGTGTGTGTGTGTTGAGCAGTCAATCAGCTATAAGTTAGTATGCAGTGACTGTGACTCAAGATTACAGTTGTGATTGATGACTGTGTTTCTATTTCCCCCCTCATCAGCTTCTCTCCTGTTCTCCTCTTCCCTCTCAGTCCCCGTTAGCTATTTTCTCTCTAAAACCATAACCTTTAACGCTACAAGGGAAAGATCTTTATTTGGTTTAGAAGCAGTGTCAAATTTAAAAAAAGTGTCTCAATGCATGTACAGACGTGACAGTGTTTGGAGTGTGTATGTGGTGGCAGGAATTCAGAGCACTTCACTTTGACTGCCTCTGGTTTAATTCTGAATCTACTGGTCCATCATTGAAAAACTTGACATTTTCTGCTTGATGGTTCAAAAAGTCATTCCTGGATTTGCTGCTTCACCTTTTCAAACTATATAAGTGTTTTAAGTGTGAAAACGGTAACGGCCACGCTGAGCACTTCTGCCTTTGAGTCTACTGGTCCATTAAAGCAAATTAACTGACAAGAATTTTGAGAATACCTTTTTCAAGTATTTAAGAAAAACATATCCAAAATGTCAAGAGATTTTCTGTCTTCAACATCTTTCATCATTTGAGGATTTCATTACTCACCTTTGTTAAATACTGGACAAAACAACCTACTTGGAGATATCACTGGTGTCGGCGAGCTTGTGGTTGCTTTTCTTGATTTGTTCATTGATTGATGAACAAAAATATAAGTAATGTTAATGACTTGGTAGAGCCCAGTAAACAGATGCCTAAGGGGAAAGTAGTTGAACACCATTTTGACATCTGGATCTGATCGTTAGATGACTTGAACTTTCATTGTCTAAGCTAATTCTCAAAATTAGGAACTTGTAACTTCAACGGCTTTGCATAACCTCACTCTTTTTTCTTTTGACCCTAATTTGAGTCCTGTACCTCCACCTGAAGCTGGGGTGAATATGTAATTCTCCGGTTCAAGCTCAAATTTATTCTCTGTTGGGTTTTTCACTGCAGGTGAGATGTTATAGCACATCACTGCAGTTTTGTGATTAATTTCCATTCAAGTGCTATAAAAGCCCTACAGGCTAAATGATTGAACGGGTGACATTCAACAAGACTTGATATTTTCCAAACTGTAATTGGCACCAGTCATGTGCACCTCCTCTTCCTGCGCTATTATATGTATGTGTGTGTGAGACCTTAGAAGGGCAAGTGGAGGTGAATGATCACCTCGTCCTGCTCTGTTTAATCGGATGGAGACTCTGTGCCTGTGGCTAGCACAGCTCTCTACCAACACACGCACAGACACACCCCGAGCCCATCAGTGACCCGCATTCAGCCATTTGGAGTCATTTCAATGCAACAGTCATTTTCTTTCAGAGGGACAGAGGCTGTTGATCTGCCCAAGGGCACATAAAATCTGAAGTCTCTCATGCTCCACTTCTGATTGATGGTCTGATCCAACTCTCTTCTCTAGATGTCTCTCGCTCCTTTCCTATTCATTTTTAGAATCCTCCTCTCTCTCTTATATGGTTCTCTTTATCCTCTCCTCTCCTCGCATTGGAACAGGTGTGAGCTCATTTTCATCTCTGCGGTGTCGAGAAGTAATTAGTAAATGATTACTACATTAGATATATTTTAAAAGAAATGTTTTTACTGAGAAAACCATATTACTTATTATTTGTACATAAACATGACAGTTAATCAAACCCCAACTGATGTGATGAATAACTTTTTTTCAAAGCAGAAATATCTCCAGCATTTCCACATTTTATCCTCACAGTTGTAAGGATTTACTGGTTTTCTTTGTCACTGGCTTTAAAGGAACTGGAATACGTGACATTCACAGTAGAAAAGCACAGTTGTACATAATAAAATGATGGTATTGTGCACTCTGTCACTCTGTCATGACTCACTGAGGCACTTGAATAGAAGGAAGGTGTTATTAATGTTGTTAGTAACACCTTTGCTTCTCCTACTCTGACAAGTGAAGATGTCTGCTGTGACCCAGGTCTATTCGTGACATTGGAAATTGCAGCTTGACAAATAAAATTCAACCACATTTCGTGACTTTGTTGAGTTTCCTACTTTTCATGGAAATAGTTCACTTGTCACATGAAGTAAGTCTTGATTTTTTATGTGTTGACAGGTGGTTGTATGTGGGGGAATTGTTCATGAGTGGTCTCCTCTGTGAGCGTTCTCTGTAGTTGCTATTCTTTCTCTTTATAGTTAAAGGCTAAACATGCAAAACATGTTTGCTTCTAAATGAGAAGTTCAGGCGTAAAAGTAATGATTTGCGAATTAAAATGCAAACTTGCTCAGATGTTAACTGAGTCATCGTCTTGTGGGAGTTTTATATGTGGATCTTTTTTTGCTTTTTGCTAAAAATAGCAGCAGTTATAAGATACTGCGGAGGTGTGTGTGTGTGTATATAAGTTTATGGAAACTTAAAGTGTGTCCGTGTGCGTGTGTATGTCCGTGTGCATGTATTTCCTCCACTGCGAGATATGAGAGGTCCAGAGTGACAGAGTCGGCGTGCTCATTACCTGCTAAATTACCCAGGAACCTGTGGGAGGCCTGCTCTGTCTGTGCTGCTGCAGTAACTCAGTGGTCGATGCTCAAGTCAGCCTACAACTCTGACTCTGTCATGACGATTTAATGTTTTCTTTGTCTTCTCGTGACCTCTCCAGTACAAGTACAGTATGTGTTGTGTTGACCACTGAGCAAGTAGGGGAGTGATTTTGCTCAAGGGCAAGAAGTTGCAGTCTGTTTTCTAACCTTTAGCTCTATGATCTTGGCTCTCCCATTGGGCCTTGTTTGCTTCACTCCTGTTACTGTAATATGTTTTAACAAAGTGATTTTTTATTTATAAAACGATGGAATCCAAGGTAGATCCTACTACACCTCTTTAAATAACCAGGAACAGAAAGTGACCCTGATCTTCAGGAGTAGAAGCCTGAAGTTGGTTTAAATTCAGATCATAAAATAATAATAAGGATAATAATTCCGAGGGCACGGAGGAGGCTGGATTTATGCCCTATGCTGCAGCCAACCACCAGTCATGCCATCCATCTTTAGCTACAGTCTATATGTTACACATGCAGGTTTCCTGCCAATTAAAAAATCTATTTTTTAATCTTTGGTTGGATGTTTTTACTGAAACTTTAGAGAAGCTTTAGTTGAACTGTAGAAATAACGGAGGCATTTTCTGCAACCGACATCATCAAGTTGAAGAAATATTTACACTGGCTCTCTTGTCCAGTGATGTAAGGTCTCATGTGACATTTACAAGCGATCAATACTGTGTTTGAGTGTGACATTTGCAAGCACTTCATAATTTGGTATGGCTGCAGATTTAATAGTTTTGACCAAAGTGCATGAGAGAAGGTTGAACCAGTGATCCAGACTATAGAAATCCCCAGATGGCACGTTCGGATACATTGTGTACAGACGTGTTTCTGTTTTCTTCCAATAAATCTTTGCAGCCTTTTAAGACGGAGCCATGAAGCAAATATCAGAATGTTCATGGGGCCGTGGAAAAGCAAATTAATCCATGACCTTGACTTTGAAAGGTTGAGGCATTGTCAGTTTTGTGGTACATTGCAGGTACCTGATAGTCTTGTTATAAATCAAGTTATTTACCCGTACACAAGACCTGATATGAGCAATCATTGTTCCACTTAGGGAGGGATCTCTATTGGAAACCAAGATTGGATGTTTGAGGGAAGTGATGGGTAGGAGCAAATATGAATTCATGAAAGAGCCATGTGCTCTCCCTATTTTGGTCTCAACCACTCGATGCTTAAATGATGACTGAACCTACTGCCATCATGAGCAGAAGGATAGATATTTAATTTCATATAAAGGCTGTTCAGATATAGAATATAAAAATACGGATGCTTTCAGTCTTTTTTATCCAAAGCTCTTGTGCTACTGGTGCACCTGTCGGTGCAAAACCTCCAATTAGTCAGCACCACAGACTAAACTAACTCAATCATCGAACCTGAAATAATTGGGGTAACCTAAAGTTTCATGGGTGTGACGCTCTCTGCATCATGCGGATCGTGCAAAAATGTTGTTGATGACAATTCTTGGTGCTGAAGCCAAACACAACATTGTGTTTGAAAAGATAGATAATGGATAATTGAGTTTCCAATATCGTATCCACCTCTTCTATTTCTATTTTTAAAATCCTCTCTCGGCTGCTGCTAGCAATATAGACTTGGATGTATCAGAGCGCAGGAGCTGATTCCACAATGTTTATTATCACAAGAAGATTAATCAAAATGCTTTGAATTATTCAAATGAATTACATCTAGCCATATCAGTGTAACTAGTTAGAATAAATATCTCCTGGCATAATTTGATTGCCTGTGTAGGAGGAGACTACCAGTGATTCTGACTCAGTAGAGGAAGTCGTCATACCTGTGTGTGTCTGTGTGTGTGTGTGTGTGTGTAGGTAGGCAGAAATAGCCAAGAGTCAATAGCACATTAATGCGGACCCACTTTTCATAAAGAAATATTGCATTGTGATACTCTATTGACCTTAAAATATCAATCCTCATCCACATTCTTGGAGGCACTGTCAGTCAGTTGCACTGTCGCTTTGATTAATGACGCTTGGTGTCTGTGTGAGTGCACTTACGGTCAGGTCAGACTCTGCTGCTTGAGTTTGCTGCACCGAAGTTCTGCCAATTAGGAAACAGTGGGTGAGAGGATGGGGAAGGTTTAAGAAAAGAGATGTATTGGAAAAGGGGGCAAGGTCCTTTGAGGGAGGAGGTGAAGGATGTAGGAAAAGAGAAGCTGCAGAGAGGTAATAAGTCAGCACTCTCGTGATGGATGAAGAGGATCATGGGTGAATAGAAATTGCTGTTTTATTGACCCTTACATGGTGATGATTTCATTTAGCCAGGGTTCTTTCTTTCCTGAGAAACTTTTTTAGCAAAATAAACTGAAGCTGTAACTGCTGCTACACAATCCTCACACACCAGCGTACACACGTGTGCATCAGCACTACATTCCCCCAGCTCACCACCCCCTGCAATGCCTACACACCCTGTACCACCTGCATTATTGAAATATGCCTGTCACTGCCAAAGTAGGGGGGCTTGGCCCAGATCAAACAGCAGTCAGTGTGACAGAGACAGAGGGAGGCCCTGCTGAACTAGAAAGTCCTCGTTCACAGAGGGGGGTTGGAAATTACTTTTTGGCGACAGTTGGGGAAAAGTTTTTCTTTTTCTATCCCAATTAAAAGAACAGTTCACCCAAATGATCAGGAATATTTGTGACATTTAAATTTCACATGCTAAATTTCCAAAGCGGCACCAGAGGATTACTGAGCAGATTTCCAAACCACTCAATATAATCCATTTGTTGTTCAAATTAGATTAATGGTAGCCTTTACTGAGGGTTTTGTGGCAATAATTGAAAGGAGCTAATCCTAATCACAAATTGCTGTACAGTCATTGGATATTTTAACATGTGCTGTGAGATGATCCAAGATTATGCTATTGTCTGCACACTGAATAATGGCAAAGATGGGCTTTTGTACTCATGGTGCCTCCATGTACAGAGGCTGTATGTAATAGATAATTTCATAGTCACTTACATTTATTTGAACTATTGGGAGAAGGCTAGATATGACAATATGATGTGTGAATGTGATGCAGCTCAGTGCAATGGTAGAACAACATCAGCCAAGCTATTGCAAAGATGAAGCTTGTGGAAAATGCTGTTTGCACAGTTGCAACTAATAATAATTTCATATGAGGATATTGAGACTCTGTGTGTGTTTTATTTTATTTTGGTCTTTCAATTGTTCTTTCAAAACATAGACTACCCAACAGGAAACTGGCTGATGCTATGTTTAATGTTGAAAATTATGCAACTATAATATTTAATAGTATCCTAGTTGCCAGTAAACTTAAATTGCTGTAGTTTGCTCAAGAAAATCAATATTTAAAGACATGGCCCAAATGTACACGGTTTAGAGTATGATAAGGATATGCATTGATGTCTGAATATGAAGGGGTAGGGTATAGTAAATAGAAGACAAGGGAGAGGTGTTAAAAGAGTGTGGCAGAAGAAATCTGAAAGAAAAGCAAAAAGAGGTCAACTGGAGGGAGGGAGGGGGGCAGGCAGACAGAAAACACCTTAAAAGAACATTAAAGTTTATAGAGAGTTTTAGATTATAGCAGAATAGAGACAGAGGAAGAAAACTCTGCACTGCTACTGGCAATGTTCAATTATTAATGACCCTTGAACTGGATATGTCCTCCGGGGCTTGGAGAGGCTAACCACTTGGGCTCAAATAAATAGGGGAGGGTCTACAGTTCCTTGTTGATATTGCAGAGACCACCCTTAGGAAATATGCTGACCTCAGAACTAATTAAGCAAGTTGTCATGCTGGAGATTCCAGTGCCCTGTAACTTGAGGATGGAGGAGGCCAATAAGAGAAAATAATTTACTGTACTGAGGAGTGGTGCAGCAGAAGGCGGTGGCGTGCATAGTGCATGCCCATTGAACTTGCGAGCAGGAGAATTGCAGTAAAATGTCTGTGCAAAGTCTACAGCTTCCAGACATCACTGACCCATGAAGAAGACAATGCTAAGCAGAGAGTCAATGACAGTAGAGAAAGCTTCAACACTGCTGTGGATCAGGGACTCATGTCTTTTTGAGGGCTGGGAACTGATCACTCCATCAAAACCCAGATGACCCCAGGTACTATCACTCATGAGTCCAAGTGCAACAACCAAACCAATCTAGACTTGGCTTGATTCACCTACAGTGGTGATTTTATGTCCCACGAGCAGCTGACAATAAAAAACACCAGATGTTTTTGTTCAAACAAAGTTATTTATTTATAAGGAGCTTGGAAATTGGTACGAAAAAACAAATGAGGCGACTAAAAAGGGAAATAGGGTAATGGAAGCTGTTAAAAACTGCAGCTTTAAAACTGGAGATTTTAAAAATGTCTTTGCGTTGGCTTTATGGACCACCTGGTGAGACCAAAGCTCACTGTATTTGACTTTCCTTTGATTTTAAGAATGGTTTTCGTCTGTCTTTCTCTGTCACCAGCTCTGTGTTCTAATGCTTTTATCTCAGATATTCTCCCCTCACCCACGTTCACGTTTTTCTTCCTTGCTATTCATCTCTGTGACATCTCACCGACACTAGAGCACAAGACACCTGAGACCTCCGCTAGATTATTGCGCTTATACCTCATCTTCGTGTGTCATGCTTTGGGGGCACAGATCTTTGTAACTGTGGTGCTTCAGAGAAGGATGTAGGGGTCAAGTTTAGAGAGAGATCAGGTATGGAGGCTAGCTCATTAACCTCAACTGGAGTATGAGATAGCAGGCTGGGAATTCAAGAAAGAGAAATTGCTTGTTTGATCTTCGCAAAAGGCAAAATGTCAACTGCCCTGAAAGTCATTCATTGATTCATTAAGATAGATCACAGATGCTAAATGATAAAGAGCTCAATGTCACAAACAAGAGTGGAGCAGCAGTTTACGGTATTTTAAATTTTATAGCACATAGAACTATTTTTGTCTATTTCCATTTAAAAGTTATGAACCTGTAAATGACCAAAATATGGACACTTTTACAGGCAGAGCCCCGGACTTCTATCAAAGGGCGTCATGCAGACTTCTTCTTACTTCCACAGAGTCAGTCTGGGATGCAGATTTAACCAGGCTTTGCTTTGGAAATGCCGAAAAACTTTTGTTTGACCATGAAGTTGCATCTTCCCTTAGTTCTCCCTCCATATGGTCTTTCCCCAGAACACCTCCAGGGGGCATCTGCAGTGTTTACCTGAATTTAACTGGCTCACTCTCAATATAAAAGAGCAGCATCTTGATATCAAATCGTTGAGCTTACTCAGTCACTGACTACATCATGTAGGGAGGGACCAGCCGCCCTGCAGAGAAATATCTTCCTGGCTGCTTGTCTGTGAAATCATTCTTTCACTCACTGCCAAAGCTTCTGGCAGCGGCTGAGGGGAATGTCGGGTCAACGATGAGCAACCATTAAATTGCAGCCAAGGCTCTTAACCAGCAGTCAATCAAATGATGTTTTTATCGTTACGTTTGAATAAAATGATCTATTTTGATTAATTATTTTCATGGGTATTATTTTTTTATTATTGGAATCTTAGTGGGTGTGTCCTGGATGTGATGTATTTTATAGTTTCAGACTCTCCCTCCTTTGTCTGCTTTAGGCTTATACATGATATCTGAATTTTATTATTTATTATAGGAATCGCCAGGTTTTCCTCTCAATGAAAAACCAGTAAATTAGATGATTACATATTTACTCTAATTGGATCATCTGAATTTATAATATGCTCTACATAAATGTCAAGGTTTAACTGATGTAATAGGACCTTTAGCTACGGCTCCCTGCCAGCTCTGGCTATGCACAGAGAAAATAAGCTCAGGAGTTGAGACTGTTTTTCTCCATTAGCTGTGCATCAATAGCACTTCCAATGCATGCCAGAGCTAATAAGTGACCAGCTGGTGCTTAGAAACCAAGCGCCTGAAGCCCTGTCAGGGAAGCCTGCAGTCACAGTCGAGTCCCGGCTACAAAACAAATGTCTGCTGACAGCATGGCATGCACTTAAAACAGAGAGGACCATGGCACTCCACTTCTGTCCTCTCTATTAATTAGCAGTAGGTGTGTCAGTGCCAGAAGAGCACTCCGCTGACAGAGTGTGGGCACCTGCACCTTATTAGTTTTTCATGAAAGTAAGAAGTGTCAAACATAGACCAGCATCCCATTTCTGTTGTTGCTGAACAGTGCAGCATCTGTGAATTCAGACCATAATGTAGAACGTTTTTCAATTAAGAGAAAATACGCTCAAAGTAGCATCCTGCCAACACATCAGACACAACCTGTATAGATATACCAGATATACAACATCAGCTGGTTCAATGGTTATCGATATAAATTATTTTACTCGGCGAGGATATACAAATTGGTGATGCTACAGCTGGGCAGGTAATGAGCTTGTGGCAACATGTAGTTTCTAAAACTTTCAATAACAAGCTGCGCAACAAGGATCCACACTCTTATTTTGTATTCATATGTGAGGAAATATTTGGAAACTTTCTTTAGTGTGCACCAAGCCAGATGTGAAGCAAATAGTGAATGTTTTATTTTTATAAATACATTTTTTATTATCAAACCAGCGAGTAATGAACAGTATAAGATTTCATTATACTGAGCTGAAAACTCAGGGATAAGCATTCACATTGTGAAAACTGGAATATTTACTGTTATGTTCATGGTTCTCTGCAAACCAACTGCTACTCACACAATATTAACATCCTTCTTTGTTTTATCCTTTATCTCCCTGACTGAAGACACAAAGTGCCAACATGACTGAAATGTTGTTTATTCAATATTTGCTTTCTCATCTGAACTTGTCCTCATCTGCTTTTCTTCTATATGGTTAATGAAATCTCTTCAAACTATTAGCTGGAAAAATGGTGACTCAACTTTTAAAATGAACCCAGTCCTTTGAATTCTTATGCTATAGGTCAAGATTTGTAGTATCTTCCACATTGGAACATAACTGAAGTTTTGTAAGTTATTTTGGTTAAAGAGGTAACTGGGATAACATTTTAGAATCACAGCAAATGTATATTTTGTATTGTCATGTTACAGATTCCAGTGTGCTCAGATTTCTTTTTAGATTTCAAAATGTGTCTTCTATGCAAGAAAGAGAAGATTAATGATACTGACTGATGTGAGGTTTTGAAGTGACCTCTGTTAATCCTCCATTTGCTGCTATTCATTTTGCCTCGAGTGCTGTGAATGCCATTAGTAAATGAATATTGCAAATGGTATGACACATCACTCAAGCTCAGATTTTGTAAATGGTGTCTCCACTATTTTAATGTTGAACCACTCATCATGACACGTGTATCTTATCCGAGGACGTCCCTCACTCCTCTGACCTCCGATGGGATCCTAGAAAGTGCTGCTGAAAGTGTTTTGACTTTAACTTTCCCCAAAACTAGCAGCTTTAGAATCCCGCACTAATGAAAGTCCCTTCTTATCTGTCCTCATGAATTTTAATACAGACACAGCGATTACATTTCTGTAGATACTGCAAAGCCAGAGGAAAGAAATTGCAGAGGTCCAGATTGTATGCACGTGGAAGAACACTTATTGTTTTCTATGAATATATCAGCAAACCCAGGATTGGATAAAACAAAATGAAAATGTTACTCTAAAACGGGATAAATGAAGGCGGAGAATCTCAGATACATCTTTTTTTGCTTAGATTCAAAGACCATTTTAAAATCTACTTTCAGACCTTTTATATTTTGATTTTGCTATAATAAATAGTTTAATACTGAGATTAGAGTGTTTTATTTCTTCACAGAGAGTTTAGTGATTACTGCTTGTACTTGGGAACAAGGAGGATTATTTTGATATCTTAATGACGATGGGAGGAATTCATAATGTAGATGACCTGTAGCTGTTGTTTATATAAATCATTATGCCTTAAAAACAATATTCTTCCATTGTGTGTTTTTGAATTAAATCCCTTAATAACACTGCACAATCAATGACTCATACAAACCCATTTCCCCCTTTAACTTTTCACAGTGCAGCAAAGAATATGTTTTTATCAGCAGCTACTTCTGATGTGGCCATACAGCCTTGACCAAACTGTCCTTCATCAACACTGCCAACTGCAGGTTTTCCCATATTCTCACACGGCATCAAACACTTTCCTCTGTTGCTTCGCTGATGGAACGATGCATATTTGTCTTGTTTAATATCCCCAGAAGATCAGATGCTCTCGATACTTCCCTTTTATTTTTTTGGTGTCAATCGTGTGGGGTCACCTTGTCCTTGAAAATGAAAACAAGTTGCACTTAGCCACCGAGCTGCGATGGTGTGTCAGGAGATGCTTTGCTCTACATTTGGAAACCAGCTCAGGGACCAGTGAGAGCATCTTTACTAACACGAGTGTATATGACAAGGGAAATTACTGCCAGCCTGCACACACATACACACATCATGCGTGCACACACAGTTGTTTTGTGCAAACATGGAACGATATAAAACCACCTGCTGGCCCGCTCCTCTGTTCCCAGTCGGCACGTTCCCTGTTCAGACATAACAGAAAATAAAGTTGTTTTGTGACTTTGTTTCAACTTGTGGCCATTTCTCCAATTTCCGACACACAATTACTGACCCCTGAGAGAAAAGGATGTGACCCCCCCCACTAGTCAGCAGAGGTTCAACTCATTTTTGATATTTTCATCTGCTTTGGAGCAACTGGAAAGGCCCATATGCCTCAATGGTGGTGTAATGATACAATTTACCATGAGCGTCTATGTGTGTTGTTGTGTGCCACCTCTGCCGCTCTGAACTCCATTTAGATTACTTTCACCTCATCAGCCCACACACACTTGGCTGAGGCCATTGGGACATACTCTCCTGAGGAAAGATGTTGTCATTGCACCACACGGATATGTTCCTCTGTGTGTGGGGGAGATAAGACGAGAGAGAGACAGAGAATAGGGAGGATGCTGAGGAGGGAGAGATGGCAGTGATTCAGAAAAATTGAGGGAACGCCACAAACATAGAATTGTCTCTGGATATTTAGACTTTTGTCACCACTTTGTCAGGCCGAGAAAAGGAAACAACATCCCTTCACTAAGTTTGATAGAAATTTGTTTATTTCTTTTTCCATAATCCTTCTGACAGACACTGGTGAAAATATAACCCTCTCAGTGGAGGTAATAATCTGCAGCTCTAACACTTTAAAACAACTATTTGGATGCTGAGAACCAGGGTAATAAAATACTTTTATCTGTTAAAGTTATGCTTTTCGAATAGAATGGACATACACAGTATTATTAAACCTTACAGGACCTCCTCTCCTTATTTCATGTTGGAGCTGAAATTGGTGCATATTTGATGTATAAATATGTAACATGCTGTTTTAACGATAGCTTTGCTCTTGTGGTTCCTCTGATGATCCAAGGTCTTAGCTGCAAAGATGAGAGGAGAAATCCAATAACTTCAAATGACTTGGATTTGCTTTTCTTGCAGACTGAGAGAGAGAGCAGTTGAATCTTACTCCAGAATCACATGCTTGAAATGTGTTATCTTGCTTGTAGCTTATCACCAAAATATAACTGATACATTGTTATTGCGGACTTTCAGAAAATTAATTTCCATTAATAAACAGTTTTTCCACATTTTAATTCCAACATTAATTGATTCATTCATGAGGGGGCGCCGGTGGCTAAGGAAGTAGAGTGGGTCGTCCAATAACCAGAAGGTCGATGGTTTGATCCTCAACTGCTCCAGTCTTCATGCTGAAGTGTCCTTGGGCAAGACAGTGAACCCTATAATTTCCCCAATGACTGTGCTGGCAGCTCGTGAATGATGTGTGATAGAAAAATCGCTTTGCATAAAAGAGCTGTTTGAATGTGTGTGAATGGATGAGTGGACAAGTTAAGACTGGATGAGATGAATGCTAAAGTCCATTTTCAATAGAAAATGCTGAACAATTTGATGGTTTAAGTCATATTTCATTTTACACTACAGTGAACATTCTAATCCAGTTTTTAAATCAGACTCTGAAAAAAAAGTTTAGTACAAAAGGAGTAAAGAGTTAAGTGGGGGTGTACTGAACGAATGTAGCCAGTCCTCGCTCGGAACTTATTTGTGTGCATACGGGTCTCAAATTCTGAGGGACAAGTTTAGCAAAGGACTGGATGTGCTGTCAGCTCATGGTCATGGCGACAGTAGACAAAAAGGATTTTGAAGACCCCCCCCTTGTCATTTAAGTCTGCTGGAATACTTCAGTTTCACAGTCAACTATAATGACGACAGACGAAGACAAGGGGATTGAAAAAAAAAAACTGTATGCTGACATGCGCAACTGGAATTGGATATGTAGCTGGAAGCACATCGAACATGTCTACTCGTTTGAAACGATATCACCAGATAATGGGACAAGGAAAAAACGAGATCAGTCCAAACCCAGCTCCCCGTGGCATTTAAGCAGCTGCTTGCAAATAATTCAGGTGGTGTCAAAGCAATTACAACCACCATAGGTGTTTTTATAACAGCAGATATGCAAGTGTTCTCTGTTGTTGAAAACGCAGGGTTCAAACACATGCTGAAAGTAATCGAGCCCTGTGACGAAGTTCCTTCGCGTCCGCATTTTAGCCAGCAAGTCCTACCAGCCCTTTATAATCCTCTGTCCCTAGTGTGAGAGTGTTCTCCACAGCGGGATGGATTGATAGTGCCAGCAGGGCCTCCCTCTGCAAACATTGTGGACAAGTTCATTCTTTTTGGGAAAAAAATGAACACACATTATTAATAATCATAATTAGAATAGAACACCAGTACAGTTTAAGTACAGTTAATTTTCTACATGCTGCACCTTACTGGATATTTATTGTATTATCTTTATTCATGTGAGAAAACTTTTATTTTATTTTACATTTGTAGAATGTACTTCTTTAGGTATAAAAGACACATAGCCACAGTCTGTTCAGTTAACCAGTGTTGAATAAAAAGAAATAAAACAGTGTTTCGACTGTACCGAAAATATTCCGTGACCTTTAAACTGAGGAACGTACCGAACTGGGATTGTTGTCGTTACTCCCCAAGAGTTAAGAGTCAAAAATAATTTGTTTAAAAATGCACTTTGAGGCCCTTTCATTTCTTTTTTTCACCATTTTAAATAATCAATTAGCCAATTAAAAATAGTTATTACAGCAGCCTAAGATGGAATAAATTGAAAAAACACATTTGTTAATATTGCGTCATGAAAATTATATTTCTCACTTTGACTATATGAATATATTATATTTAGCCTGTCAATAAAAAAATACAAAGCAGAGTCTAACAAGGAGCTGCATCATGGAGGCTTGACTGCTGGGCCACAGCTTCACACTCACGTAAAATGCAGTCTGAGTACCAGTCCTCCAAGGTCACAGGCAAAGCAATTCCAGGCTGTCAATCATATCACATCCATTGAATAAAAGTAATATTTTCTGTGGTCTGCTCATGCTGCTCTCACCTCCAAATGACACTGAGCAGCGCGGTGGCTGTCGACACGCAGCACAGAGGAGATGGCTGACCGTTAGATAAATTAGAAATTTTAAGTATTTTCATGCATTGCTGCCTCACTTCCCCTCATTATGTGTACGGGCTGCATGTCCTCATTGCAGCTGGGGGCATTGGAGATTGAGGTGAATGGGTGAAAAGAGCGGTTGACACGATGACCAACAGTCAGGCAGAGACACGGACCTCCTATCCTCCGTTCAATCAGCGTATTCCCACATGTAATTCTTGGCAATGAGCAACAGGAAAATGACCTTTTCCGTTGACCACCTAATTGCTGCATTTACATAATATGGACACAGAAATGCATGTGTAGATAAAAACATTTTAAGTGTCATTGAGCATTTATCATGTGTGTGGTCGATTTGTGAAGGATCAAGGAAATACAGATCGTGCTTGTTATCACAACTCATTAAATCCATTCTCCTCATGAGCAATTGATTTCACGGATAATCTAAATGAAACCAGATATTGACCTTCTCTCCGGTCTTGTTGTTCAGTGTGAACCAATGAAATGCTCAGTGCTTCTTTAGAAAAAATGTGTAGGTGAAATGTGTTAACTGTAATTTTAATGAATGGATTTCTGGTGCAGATGCATGAACAACATGCACAAAGACTGAATTCATAGTTTGTTGTGTGGTGTAGTGACAGTTGTTATTCTCACCCAGAGATGGGGAGATTCTGCAGGATGCACAATAAGCAGATGCAGCACATATCACTTCACTATTGGTAGAGTCACTTTGAATGGAACAGAAGACTATGCACAAACGTTTATGACTCTAACCCAAGAGAAAATTATCTTTGTAAGAAATATTTATGCTGACAAAGAAGGCCAGACATCTGATCAAATGTTGTGTTGAATCATTTCACATAACTTGCAAAGCAAACAGGCAAAACCAGGAAGACAATTTGCAATAGTGTGTGGTATCAGATGCGTCTTCAAGATGTGCTCTGCTGCATAATACAATAGACATTGACATACACAGTATCAGTTCGTATTGTGTCTAACAATACTAGTACATTGCATATCATCATCTCTATATCGAAGGCGCAGGAATTATTTTCCTATCTATAAAATTTGCCAGTCAAGTGCTCTTTGCTTGCTCTCAGTTGTTTGATAACAACCTAATTCAAAGGAGAGCATAGATATGACGCTTAGTTATGATACTGGCAGATGATTTTCTTTCAACTCATTCACATCTTTTTCTTAGACCTTTACCAGACCTGTTTCATTCCATCCTTCCTGTCTTCCTGCGTCCCATTCATCCATCCCCTCTAACAGCGATCCCGATCTACGGCCAAAGACAGCATCATTTAACATACGACCATCGAGATAAGGCTCAATTACTGCAAGCCTCTGCATTGGCATCTGAAATCGATACTGAGCTAAAATAAATAAATAAAAGGACACCTAGTGTGCAAGTAGACTACACAGAGGAGAGAATAAAGATGAGTAAATTAGACAAACCAGCTTTTCAAGCCACACCAGAAAATACAGTCAGGTTTCCCATCGTACATAATGGATCATTGTATGTATCTACACGTTGACCAACTTCCCTTTATAGATTTTAAAGATTTACTTCAAACATGCCTGAGCCTTTGAGACATAAGAATATCTGAAGTCTGTGTATGTTCATGCCGTGGGAAATATCTTTGATCAATGATATTCTGTTATGTATTTGGAAGTACAACATGCTCTGTGAAGCCACAACCTTCTGTGCATGTCGGATTTTATAACACATCATGGAAAGAGAGAGCAAATGTGAGATTTAACTAGATGTTTAAGTATGTACAGAACTTAGAATGCCAACCTCACTCATTCCCCTTATGAATTCATTTAATTGGAATGTATTTTAGTTTTTTAATATTTATCATCCAAACGTTGGGTATATTTCATAATCTATGATCCAATGCTGATTAGTAGATGATGTTTCTACTTAAAAAATAAATAAATAACTACTAAAACACTGAATCAGAAATATCCCAGACAGTTATTTCTATACTACCTAATTTCTAATCCTAAAGTTACAGAGAGAATTGTAGGAGTTTTGATTAAAAAATAAGAAACAAACATTAGAGCAAACACTAACATAAAGTTAAACTGAAAACTGAAACTATCTCTTCTTTAAATTTAATTATAGTAACACATATAAGTCGATCTCATAGCAACACTCAGGTAGGTGCCTTTTATTTCATGTTGAATATTAAAAGATGGTGATGATGGACTGATTACATAAATTACTGATGACACTGTGTTCAGAATCAGTATATTATTGTCAGTGGTGTGACAAAGAGTGAAGAAGGATCAACTAAATGAAAAATACAATGCCTGCATAATAAGATTTTGGCTTTCAAACAATGTTTCTGACTCCAAGGATATGAGTGGGCCAAAGCAGGGAGGCTACCTACTTTATCAGCCAAAGGGCATTTGCCAAGTTACAGGCGTCCAAAAAATATGATATTGTTGCAACAAATAAGAGCCGTGAAATCTGTCAGAGTTTCAGGAAATCTCACTCCTGGAATCGTATTATTAGGTATGGTTTTACTCTTGTTCCTTTTCATGTTGTATCTCACAGAAATAATTAATCTCCTGTTGACATTAGAGGTATACAAGTATGCCAGTGGGTTAATGGAGCAACCTGTACATCGATGGAAGTGAGAGTTTAATAAGTTATACAAGGTTGCTGCTGGCAAGTAAAAAGTTTGGCCAATCAATTGATTCAGGCAAAAAAGAGATTTTCTCAAGCGGCACCTAGGCTGTATTCATTCTTTCATACTTTTCTTTGTTTTCATGATTTAATTGAGAGAAGGGGAAGGAGGGCATCTTGTACACGTTTTGAGTCTAAGGATGTAAGCACTTCATATATTAGAATCACTAGCACATATAAGCCGTTCCACACTTGGCCCTTTGTATCAAAAGCTTTCGAATCTCACAGTCTTGATCAATGTCTGTTCTACGTGTATGGCACCTCTTTTTAATCCCAAGATATTTGTATTATTTCGATTGTTTTCTGTCATGCATCCATTACGTACTAGTATCAGCATGACATTTTTCTTCTGTATTCTCTCATGCGCTCACTTGGGACAGTAGGGGGCTTGCAGGAGAAGTTCAGGAAAATGTCTGGAGTGACTGACTCTGACATTTGTGCGACCTCTCTGGACCGTTTCAGGAAAATGTCCGGGCTTCGATGCATGACTGAGAGTAGGTAGTTGGGCAAATGTTGCTGAAGAGGCCAGTGAGGAAGACAATGGTTGATGCAAAGCTTGGGGTCTTTAGGTATCTGTTACTGGGTTCAGTGAGTGTTACTGAGAGCCTGTGCATGCTTGACTCTCTGACTCAGTGTACTCCTAAGTCCTCCACACACATAATCATGGTTACAGGGTCGTTCTGGGACCACAAGGTGAGAGCAGCAACACTCTCATCAGAAAATGAGAGGGAGGCATCAATGAAACAGGACCCTGTGATTATGTAGGTTCACAGGCTGTTAATGCGATGGCTTCATAATCGTTGCTAATGGAGTTCCTGCCGAAATAAAGACCCGGTGGGAGTTTGGAGAGCAAAGTTGGGTCACTCCTACCCCTTGTTCTCTCCGTACCTCCATCACTTCAGGATATTTAGTCCCATGTCCTTATCGTCTTTCTGTCCTTGGACACCAATTATATACTGGATGAGGAGTGGCCGTTATTTTTAACGTAGCACCAGCTCTCTTGCCTTTTAAAAACACAAACACAATATTGCACTCAGCAGCAGCCAGACTCACCCCAGGGCACTATATTAGCTGCTGAAGTGGCTGTTTAGAGTGAAAGTAAATGAATCAAGGGATGACAGGTGAGCTGAACATTTTGAGTTTGCAACAACCAAGGACACCCCACTGTCACATGCCTCTTACTCATGCTTTTTTTTTATTAAATAGAAAGACAGACAGGAGGAGGATAATCTGTTTTTCCATTTTTCCTTACATCTACCTCTTCATCCTCTCCACATCCACTCACTTCTCTGAGTCTGCCACAGTGACAGGCTTCCCGCTGTGGCTGTGTCTTTCCTGCCCTTCCACCATCTCTCCCTCTCTCTGCCCCTATCGTGTCTCTATACCTCTTCCGCCTGCTGGTGCTGACAGTAGGTAGAAACTGATATGAGATTTAAAAAAACCTGCGTGCTGTAAAAAGTGATTGTGTGCAGCCCTCCCACCCCCAAACCTCCCCTGCTGTGCTCCAAGTTGAGCCGTCAGGTAGACCATGCATGGATAAAACCAGCTGGAAACACACTGTCAAGAAAACTTTAAAAGCATCAAAGTAAAATGTTGGAGGAAGGAAAAAGTAGGAAAGGTAAGTTAACACATGTACCTCTGCAACAGAGTTGGATTATTTTGCTGTGTCATGACCTCACCATGGCCCACACTTGTTTGGCAGAAGACCTGTTTGTTTTCTGAGCAAGTCTTTGACTTGTTGGTATATGTGTCACTATTTAAAGTGGAAATGTACCACTGCTCTTTGAAAGTGCTCGGGCAAAGAAAGAATACAGCAATTGAAGCCTGTCTGAAATGTTGGTCAATTTAAATTTACAAACAGCAAAAATGGTGTAAGGGAGACTTTACTAAATGCTCTCCATATATCCTTCACAGGGCAAACCTAGTCCCACTGCTCTGCTACTGACTTAGCATACCTAAGCATTTCCCTCTCGTATGCCTCACTGGAGCATCCTCCCATGGTGCCATGAACGCTTCTGTGTGACCGACCACAACACAAACTCTGGCCCTAAGCTAGCGGTTGTGATTTCCCATCGGGTTATTTGCACTTTCCTCCAAACCACCATGATTGCCCGTTGTTTTTGTTCAACCTGAACATGTGCCAGTCTGTGTGTTCTGGAGACTTGCTACAGTGTCATCAGTTGAGTTTTGTGATGTTCTGAGTCTTTGGATCACCAGGACTAAAAAAACTATTTAAATTGGGTCAGGATGCAAAAGCATTGTGCAAACATCAGCAGCTTTTGAATAAACATGATCCATCATATTGCTTCCTATAACCAGTCTAAGGACATGCCATTGAAAACAGTTTAGTTCTGCTTGGATTAAAATAACTTTAATAAAAGCAATATTAGGCTTGTTGTTTACTGATGACTTTAACATTGCATTTTGAAGTTGCAGTCTGTGGGGTTATACACAGTGATGATGAAAACATGAGCAACAAGAGATGACAATGAAAAATAAGTCCTGGTTGAGTCTCCTACTGAAAAATGGTCCTAGATTAGATTGTTCAAGATTGAGAAGATTAATTTGCCCAACCTGTATCCATATGTTCAGTTCGCAGTCATGTGGCTTAAATTATTTTAGATTCCTATATGTGGGCTGTGGCTGATTTCAGTCTGAGCAGCCGTCTGCTGCAGTTAAAGCTTACATTTATCCTGTGATATTATTACTAATGTCTAACTCAACCCCCATTGAATCCAGAGGAAGCTCATATTCAGTTCAGCTGGGGATGCAGAATGGCAGCCATTGAACAGTAGGAGCAGCTTATTCCTATTTCTTTGTTCTTCATAATGGTCGTTAATAGATGGCTCCCCACCCCTAATTACCCCCAGCAGTACTTTTGATATTTCACGGTGTAGTTTAAGGTATATGAGGTTATCCATTTTAATCATCTGATCAGATGTCTCTTGGCAGCCATATTGAATGTCCTCAAGGAATATATTTGATATGTGCTTAGAGTCCATATCTGTTACATCATCTTGACTGCTGTAGCGAGATATTAGAAATCCATACACTCAAAATATGATATATGACTCTCCCGCTGTAGAATTGACTGGAGCTTTGGTGTGTTGCAGTACGTTTCCTCTTCTGGCGTAGGAGAAAAGGAAAAAGAAGAAATTCACAGGCTGAAAAATCAAGAAAAATTTGCACATTTCTTATAGAGGAAAAGGTCAGAGCCATAAGGCAGCTTAAGAAGGAGACTATTACTCTTGATGAGAACAGATAGCATGTATTCATGGGCTGCATATGCAGCTAAGTGGCTGCCATCTGCGGCTGTTATGGCATCGCTGAAGGCAATTTAGCCAGATTTTGCACCATGTATGTGTCACTGTACTTTCACAGTTTGAGGGATTTCTACTATTTATCATTACCATCATTTAAGTAAAACAGGTAAGACCACATTGCTGAAGGCTATATACGATAAAGTGGGTAATATTTGGGTAGCATCCAAAATCCATTCCTGCACCTTTCCTTTTGTGCCATAGGCCGATTGGTTTGGCTTTGTAAGTGCGTCTAAATCATCCATAACCTTCAAAGTTTAAGGTAAACCTAGTTGAGAGAGAGACGGAGAGACAAATGTAAATGTATGACAAGACAAAGAAAAGCTTTTTTTATGAAGTAAAGTAGCAATAAATTAATCCATATAGTATTTAATGCTCCTGAAGTTCAAATTGGGTTTTAAAAATAAGACTCCATGCTGCTGTCATTACTTTGTCTCAGAGCCACTGCATTCCTGACATCATTTTCTGCCAAACCCCTGGATCCCTCAGTACTCTGCTCTCCATATTAACACGGAGCTCCCTGTTAAAATGTTCTTTTTCTTGTGGAGTCGTAACACCAGCTCAGCCAACTGCAACACTTGGCACTCCTCGACTTCAAGAGGGGGTTTGGGTGGCAGGTTAATATGAGGAAGTGAGATAAAAATTATATGGGTCTATTAAAATCTATTTGTTATTGGCACAGCACACATGCATATATTTTGTACTTGGAATTTTGGGCTAGAAACAGCTCGGCTAACATGCTCTACATATAATGCAAGAACTGCACATGATGCTTTAAGTGTTGTCATTTTGACCACATGTAGTCTGATTTTATTCATTTTAACTGAAGTAAGTCTACATTTTAGATACTTTTCAGTACATATTTGTGCCCTCACCCTCTATGTTTGTTTGTGCAGTTTGAGCAAAGTGTGTAAAATAGTGTGTGACTGGATTCTGTGAATGTTTTACTGGCCCTCCTGAGACAGACATTTGTGGGGGCCATCCAGTAACTGCTGCATATGCCATCCTAATCTGTTCCCCCTGCTGTGCCTGGTGTATAGGCAGCAGGAACTTCTGCAAGGACACTGAACTATGCGGAAACTGCACTCAAGGCAAAGCTGGAGGACAGTAGCATTATAAATCCTCTTGTAATTATGTTGTAAAAACAGATGGAACTGTAAAGCTTTGTTTTGTGCTGAAACGAAGCAGGAGGCCCAACCTCAGACAAATCGCTTTCTACTTGGCAATCGGCGTGGCCATCTCTACACTCTTGTTGCTGCTGCATGTGGAAGTGATTGAATGCTGTTAATGTTGGTTGCCAAGTGACGGATTGGCCCATGGGGCCCTTTATCAGCTGTCCGTGCTGACTAACCATCTGGTGCATAAGAGACTGTTAGTGTTTCGATAGTTACCCATCATTAGAGCTTCTGGTTTTTAAAATCTCAATTTGACCAAAAAGCCAAAAGGCAGCCATTATTAAAGTGAGTGAATGATTTGAATGCCTTCCTGCCATTTTAGTGAAGACCATCATATGGAAACAGGGACGGCTTCAATGTTTCCTAGACCCTAGCCTCACTCCATTTTATTTCCCCATCAGTGTATCCACGAATACCAGGTCTCCTGTTATTTTTGTCCCTTTAATAAAGCTGCATATAAATTTGGCCTACATTAAAGTTAATGGAGCAGTTTGAATATGTTTGAAAGATGATTAGTTCTTCATAATGAAAATAATACCTATCCCATAAATTCCCTTTGATAGTTTCATGTAATATTGTCTTATTTTGCATAGTTTTGTTTAATATTCATGAATAGGAGGTTCAGTTGGATTCTGATGAGGGCTAAAGGCTTTTGGACATCTGTGCAGCCTCTCTTTATCTCCATTGTCAAAAAACCATAAGGTTCAAATATAGTTTTGAACAAACCGAAGTGTACATCTGCAAAATGTCATTGAAAACATGAAAAACTGACATTTTTAATCAATGTGCCTGTTGCTCAATAATACATGCTCACAAAGTGGGGCCCAGCTGGTAAACAAGTAAATCACTAGATATGGATCAGATCATAAAATGCCTAGATAGAGCCTGATCTGAATGGCACTAAACTGACTGTCTCTGCGTGTTTTTCCTTTGTGTCATGTCGATTTCCTGTTTCCACAGTTTAAGTCATCTAGGTTTGCATGTAATGACTTCTGAAAATTGGTAAATATTTATTTCTGACATTTCGAGAAACTAGTCATCTTTTTTGTACCAGTAAAGCTGGGGTGGGGTGGAATGGAGGGACTCCTTGTTCATGCTGACCTGTTGTCGTATTTCCCATTGCACCAAGGGAGATAAATGTGTGTAGTGTGTTCTGGCCTGGCCCCAGTGCAAAGATCACTTTGTGCGTGCCTGTGCTTATTGGATTTTATGAACCACTTTGTGCTCGGTTGCTGATTATCTCTCTAAGATTGCGTCTCTTTATTTTGATGGCCTGTGAAGTGACCAAAGCATTTCCTAGTGATAACAGCCGAAACTGGAGGAACACTAAATCCATGTGTTATTCTGTTCTCCCGTATTTTTGACACATTGGTAACAAATGGTCACGTTCTCCAATGAGACGATGCTTTTTATTTTATCTGGTCAAGGCTCAGGTTTGAGCCTGAGTGTATATGCATTTTTAAACACCCAGAAACACAGCTTGTTTCTCTGACACACAATATGATACTCAGACAGTCTTATGAATATGTGTCCTTAACATTTCACTCGTGTTCAACTTTATTTCCTTACATTAACAATTTTTTACACTGAACCTTTCAACCAGACTTGGTCGTAGGTCACTTTAGATGCACTGATGATCTTTTGTATTAGAAAACCACTTTTACGTATTTAAACTTTGCTTGAGACCATTTAACCTTGTTGTCATTCGACCACTGTCATTTGGATATAACCCATTTGTATGTATTAGAGACCTTTCACATCCATTTAAAGATGATATTCTGTAAAAGTCAGTTTCGGCCAAATGAGATTTCTGCATTTTAAAGATGGAAATTTAAAGATAGAAATATCCTTATCCAAACAATACATTGATGTGTATGACTGCTATTAGTCATTGTGTGTGTGTGTGTGTGTGTGTGACACTGTTCATCAGCAGATGCTCTCCCTAGGTTTTGAATACAAGTAGGAAAAAAATCTAACTACAAACATAGACAGACATGTTTATGGCATTGTTTATATCCTTCAGATCTATATTCTACACAGTCTGAGCTCGCTGTGTGCCCTCTTGAGGAATCCTCCAGTTCCATAGGCAAGAATGGGCACAATTATGTACATGACACAGCTGCATAAAAGCAAGTATGAATCCAACCATATACAAATGATAGAATGGCTCTAATTTCAAAACCAGTGTGACTGAAAAGCTGTATTTCGAATGAATAACACGTTGTGCCTGCCTGTTTTTCTTACTGCTGTGAAAGCCTGTATTTTATTCAGTTTCCTTGCAAATGTGTGGGCACCACGTACCTACCAGAGAACACTGGAGGGTCCTTTTTAATGGACATGCCTGCAAGGCATGGTGGGAGAGGAGATGAGCAAGAGAAAAGGAAGGAGTGGGAGAATGCTAGAATTTTTCATAAAGGAAATAATCTTTTCATGCTTTTCATCCTGATTTTGGGATCACAGTTTAACATTTCCCCCCTTTGTTCTTTAATTAATACATTTTGAATGAAGGTAGATTGAATTTCTGGAAGCAATGGTTAATGAATATAATCATTAGAGACATCAGAGACTACATCTGTGGCCTCTTTTCGTTTTGGGTTCAGATCCATAATTGAAGACCAGATTACTGGCTTACTGTGCATTATTGCCAAATTAAACAGTTAAACATCACAAGAAAATAGCCCTCACCCCATTCAACAAGCCTTCCCGAAAAACAATATGAGCTTCTCCCCTTCTACTCTTGTGGTGTTGACTCTAAACCAATACTTACTACAATGTTCATTTTATTTATTTCATACATGTCCTGACTCACATTGTCAGATTAAACACCTTTATAACACTTAAATACACTTTGTGACATAATGCTAATTGATTGTAATCAATAAGAAACTAAAACCAACCATAGAGCATATCATATTGTTGCTGAATTCAAACAACCTTATTAAATCTGCTCCATATTTAAAGCCTTCATACAACAATGAAAACGAGCAATGGAGTAGAATTTTTTTTTTCTCATTGCAAAGACAAACATCACACATGGACTGCACGTTGTTAAGATTTTACTGTCAATCTGAAACAGAAAACAAGATCTGAGCACATTTATGTCTCAGGCATTACAACAATTTTGGAAAAGTATAAAATTAAGTATTTGCCGATTTTCTGGTGACTCAATGGAGAATGACTGTCCGTTGTCACCCCCATTGACATCATACATTTATATCTCTCAACATCGCTGGTGTCATGTCAAGTGGAAATGCTTGAAAACTCATTTAATCCTTAAGAACCCTGATATCTATCTATATAATATATAGATGTCATTACAATGTTTTGAAATAATGAAAAATACAAATCTAAAATGCTAGATGTGGTTGTTGATTGTTTAAATGTCTTATTTGAAATTACATACACTTCATTTAATTAGTTTAGAAATGTTGTCATCTGAGCCCAGGTCCTTTTCTTCCTGCTGGAGGTGTAAATCCCACCCATAGATCTGTGTAATGAAGTGATTCAGAGCCTGTCTCCCCCCTTTCGCAAGTTTTCGGAGGGAAGCTAATGGGCTCTATGCAAATTAGAGCTGGCATTTGGTTCTTCTCGGTGGACCTGAAAGGTGAGGTGAGAGGGTCAAGAGGAGGGACGGCCATTATCATGACTCATATGAACACCATATCCATGTACCTTACGTCTTTGGCCTTGGGGGTGGGGAGAGAAATTAGAGGGCACAGCAGGGTCAAGGATTGGCTGAAGGCAAGACATTGCGAGAGTAACAACATGCAGGGAAAATGAGAGAAAGAATAAGGGAGCTTTGGAAGGAAAATGAGAGAGGGAAGGAAATAAACAGGCTGGAGCTAAGAGGACAGAAGGATATTAGCTATTATCTTTGCTATTAGTCACTCCGCCACAGCTCCCTGGCTTTATGGAGAGTTTCCTTCCACGGTTCCTGCTTTTTAATTGTCATTTAAAATGCACTGACCAGTGTGTCGGTACTCCCCCTCTCCCTCGCTCCAAACCCACACTCCTCTTTTCCCGTATCTCTTTAACTCGCCGCACTTGACTGACGTGGGCTGTCATTTGCATACAGCATGGCGTGACAGATACGGCACCCTTACCTCACATCTCACCAGCTGCTGTGACGGCCGGCAGCTTCCCTTTCCGTCGGAACGGTTTTGTAAAACCTTGTTCTGTATTCTGCCTATCTGTACACGCACCGGCTTCTGTGTGTCAATGTCATATTTCATGGCCTTGTCATGTGTTGAAAAAAAATATGCAACATTCCCATAGGAATGTGAAACCAGCTCCTATGTGTTCAGCAGAGCTTTCAGATGCTATGAAGGGGAGGAGATGGAGACTAATGCCTTAGAGGTCAAAGGGATGCAGATCTATGAAGCAGAAAGTGTCGCTATTAAGGCAGATTTAACGCCTGGCAATGACAATGGGATCATATTGTGTGGAAATATAAATCCTAAAGGTTGTTTAAGATGCAAAATCTGTTTTCCTCTATGTAAACTGATATTTTCTGAAGTCTTCATTTGATTGCAGTGCATTCGTTGTCCCAGCACAGAGGCTGACAGATCTGACTTGATGTGAATCTGAACACTGGAAAAATCTACCTGAAAGTGACAAACATGTATTATCTCTTCAGGTGATTTCAAAGTGAGCAAAGGACATAAGACCTCATCTAAACTAAAGCAATACACACAACAGAACACACACACACACACACACACACACACAGATATTGATTCATTAAGATATGCTGGGATTGACTCATGTACTGATCCTTTAGATCACTTAAATTGAACATATATTGAATGATTTTTAGACTGGTTGCAGACACAAAACAAAGTTCACATGATTGTATGTGAACAGTTGAATGTTTGCTACAACAGTACATGATTAAATGTGGTTTTACTGGCTCATAATTATTTGTGATATGTGTTCAGTAGTTTGAACAGAGAACAGCTGCATCTCAGCGTTTTACTCTCCGTTCCTTTTCTGCTCCACTTCTTCAGATCAATGAAAGGATAGACTGCTGAGAGAGGACCGCGTTCCTCTGCTGTAGTGGAACAAATGATTGAATGATGATTTGGAGAGGTCAGTTAGTTGCTTGATGCATAGTTACTACAGAAAGAGACAGGCTATGAGAGACAAATTAAAGAGGGGAAATGGAAAAATATAAAGTAATAGAAAGCGAGATGACACACATGGAGAGAGAAGGAGATATTGAGTGTGTGGACCTCATACTGTGCAGCCAGGGTGCGAAAGCCAGTTCAAGGACACTCTCCACCCGGTAGTCGTGCTCTGCTGTGACAGTGATGTTTCTGAATCCAAAGTTCAGGAGTTCATGTCCTCCAAGACTGCCGACCCCTTTCATCTGCTCTGCTTAGCACACTGTTGATAACTGGTGTGAGCCAGAGTCCCCTTCCCCATCCATCACCGAGCATACACATTCCCAAGAGAGATGCGTGTATACACACTTATATAACTGCACGTTAGCTGGAGTGCAATCATGTTTTCATACAAACACTCAGCCCTTCCTGTTTCCCCAGTTCACCTGAATTATCCTGGTGTCACAATGCTGATGCTGAGATAGAAAATAGTTTCTAACTTCCCTCACTTTTAAAAATAGTAAGAATAAATGAACATACAATACAATTTTAATAGCAATGATAATAGCCATGGCAAAGCATTGACAAAGACTAACCTCTGTTCCTAAGTAGGGCTTAGTGATGGTGAAAATCAGTGGATTCTGATAATTATCATTTTAAATGTCCAATTTCTGTTTCTTTTAAGTTTACGAGTGATTTTTTGCTTTTTGTGAAGATTGTGGTTTACTCTTGACTTTGATAAACAGCAAAACCTTTTGCAAATCTGAGGCAGAACATTAAAACCAACCACGATTGTTACACAATGCATAGGCAAATAATTGAACTTTTGTGACATTGTTATTGATAAAAATAATTTTGCAATGATAATTGTTTTATTCCCCGACCCTACTTACAACATTACATGCCCTGGAGATGACTGATGCTTCAGAAACTGTTTAAAAACATACAAAACACTAAATTTCTATTATATTTTAAAGAAAGAAACAATCTTTTCCCTCTTTCTCAATGATATTTGTAGATGCTTTGCAAAATCCTTTTCATCCAAGGGAAACAGTCATGTTAAAGCAGATGATTGCTTGATAAACTCAAAGCCCTTCCAAATACACATTACCTGGAGTCAACCTTTGGGTATTGGACAATATTCACATATGATGTAATAGTTTCTACGTTCAAACCATTAAGAAATACCTTTCAGACCTCTGAGCCTTTATCCCTCTCTCATATTTGCCTCCCCAACTAAAATCAATAAATACTGAGTTTGAAAGAAAAGCACTTCTTCCTCCTGAGCTGTCTCTCTTAGCTTTTTATTTTATCTTTCACTTAAAAAATAACTGTCTCGTTGTTATTGGATGTGTGTGATGTTGTGGATCCCAGATAATTCATTCCCTTGCTGCACTTATCATAAGTTGCTGTGGAGTGACAGATAAATGCCTCAAATGTAAACACCTTATGTTGAGCTTGTAAAGTTCCCAGCTTTCGATGCCGACTGCTATTAGAGATGGCAGATAATGATACGATTAAGGCTTTTTCAGCCACAGAGCTGAGGGGAAACCTGCTGCAGTTTTCAGTTTTATCACGCTTGTTAATGGTTTCTTGATGTGGCTGATGATGATGATGACATTCAGTCGTTCCATTGAGAAACGAAAGATTGTAATATATTTTACTAACTTACTTTTCCTCTTAATTTTCTTTGAGTATTGTAGTGAATATTATTCTGATGTTAAACAGGTTTCAATGCAAGTCCTAATGATTCAACAGACAGCCTGTGCTTATTGTTTCTCTCTAAAGATTGGGAAGATTACTTTTGTCTTCTATTTTAGCTTTTCTCACAAGTCTTACTAAAGTTCCAGCAAATTATTGCTCCCAAGTTTCAACCCACCGTAACATCATCTATTGGTTAGTGAGCCCCCATTTTGATGTCGCCATTTTCGTCATTTTGTCCAGCGCCTTCTTGGTTTTTTGAAACAAAAAGTAACCATATTGGGAGAACAGGGGTCGGGGGGTGTTAACTGAGACATCGAGGACACTACACGCCCACTTACACCTGCAACCTGCACCCACTGGATGGTACGATGTAACAATCACACTGTGTGCGTGCCCCAATGCATTCCCTGTTTGTCATCTATTTTACTGTAACCATAAATGAACATTATGCTGTGTTGAAGAAGACTTGAAAATAGAGATTAAGACCATAAACTTCTTCTGAAACTGTTTATTTCTGTTTATTTCATCTATATAATCAAGTGAGAGTGTTTTGATCTGCTTCCCCGTGAGATCAAGTGACTGATGCACCATTATTTGGAAATCTTGTCACATGTATTGATGTTTTTCCTTCTGTGAAGATGCAACCTGATTTTAATGTGTTGGCATTTTAAAACTCCTTTAGACCTCGGCCGAACAAATTGTTGTCATTGCATCTACACAACAAAAAATAAAGTTAAAATTTGACTGCAGGATACATTTTAAGCTAATCAGTCTTGCTTGCTCTGTGGCCTTGGATTAATCTCTGGCGTCTTCAGACCCCATTAGACTTTCTGCTCCAGTCGCACACTTGACATCAGCTTGACAAACGTGATCTTGACTACAGCTCTGTCAGAGTCTGAGCTGTTTCTCGAGGGAAGGGAGACTGATTTTATAGCTCTGCAGAAGCTGCGTTTTGTTGATGTGAGCATATAACTGGGTTTGTGCTACAATCTGTGTCACTTGGTGGCACACACACACACACACACACACACACACACACACATATACACACACCGTTTGACAACTGCATTGTTTTGAGGTTGGAGCATTCATGCCTGTAAAAGTAATAATCTGTGACATTTCCACATTCCTGTTTAGTTACCCTCTGTCACCTATTGATGAAGCACTGTGGTGACTCAACCTATAGCCAAGTCAAAGGTTCTAATATATGCTGTTCTAAAAAGAACATAGAAATAAAAAAAAGATATTTCTTGTTTTGCCTTCCTCAGGAGAAATCCTCCGGGGCACAGAAAGTTCATATTATGTCTCTGCAAGCAGCATACTCCTACAGCTCTTTTAATACCTGCTGTTTTTATAACACAAAAAAGTAATCTTAAAATGTAATCATTTGTGACCTGTGACTGTTAATCAGGAAGATAATTTCTGTCTCCTCCTTTTCGCTGCCCTTTTCATGTCTTTATCACCTCTTCTGTCCAAATATCTTTGATTTCTGTCTCACTTCTCCTCTCCTTCATTCTCTTCTATGGTTCTTCTCTCCCCTGTTTTGCCTACTAAGCCTCTTCCAGTACAATTCTCTGGTTTCCCTCATTTTGTAAAGATGTTGCTGCTCCTGTGTCCCGGGGTAGTACTTCATTAGAATTTCATTCTGAACAGCGAGGACAAAGATAAGCAATGGTAATGGACCCTGATAATGACTGAATCAGAATTTTTCCAGGTGAAACCAAGGTAATATTCAGACAGTGTTTCATGAAAAGTGGGATTGAATTAAAATTATATGCATATTTCATGAAATGTGTTTGATACTTTCATATTTTAAATATCCAGGGATGCACATTTTGTTTAGTCGTCACCCTTTTTCACATTGTCAGTGGCAGAGTCTTTCAGTCACATGAAAAATACAAATAGCCCTCACATGCACGAGGGATTCACACATTACTGTTTTTAATTTGAATCAACACCACTGTTTGCTGCTCTCTCTTCACACTGTGTCAGTGGTGTAATAACTTCCTGCTAATGCAAACCCAACATTTCCTACCTGCTGCTATGCGTAATAAAGATTAATCTGGCATACCACAAGATGGCTTTTATTGTGACCATGCCATGTCAGGACATCTTTTTTCACTGAGCTCAGCGATGAGCTGCAGTTGCGCAGCCAAAGTACTTCTACGAAAGCCGACAGAGGTCAGGAAGTGTTAGACGAAGAGTTGCAGGTGATTCGTTGCTCACCCTCAAGGTCACAGCGAGGCCACCAGCTCCTTTTACTGTTGCCTGTACTGAGAACTTCTCGTGCTGTATGTGGCAAGAAATCTGATTTTGTTTGCTTACAGGACAACATTATTAAAATAATATGATATGACAAAGTAGTAGACGACCCTGAATTCTTGGACTTTTGATTATTGATTTATATGATGCTAAATCAACCAGGACTGAAATATTTAGCACTTTAACTTTAATATTACAATAATTAATCACTATATAATATCTAATAGGTCTCATTACTTCACCTGTCTTACTTCATCCTCCTACCCTGCTAATATAAATGATGATATGCAGCACTCTGCGAAACATTTAAGGCTCTAAATGTTTAGAATTTGATCCATCATAGCATAAGGGAGGTGTCTGGTCTCACATACATTACCATGAGAACAAGCCCAAGAATACAGCCAGAGTCGTAAAGAGCTACGAGTCCCGCTGCAGCCTGATCTCTACAACGTGGAGCCAATCCCAGCTGACATTGGCCAAGAGGTAGATGCATCATGTACGGGTCTCCAGTCTATCACATGGTGACAGACATGTTAATTCATAAAAACTGAACATGGCATTACTTTTGAAAGCCTCCTCACTTCACTTGTAGTTCCTAAAACTTTTGCACAATACCGTACCTTTAATCAGGATATAAAAAATATAGAGAAAAAAATATATTTTGTAACACCTTGTCACCATGAAAGTAAACCTGAAATTGAATTGTATTTCTTTCCCCTTTTGTCTCTACACTTCTCCTTATCTGTGATCGTAGTGCCTGTCCCACCGTCTCATTTTATCATAATTATTTTCTCTCTTCTCAACCTCCTGCTCTGTTCTGTTGTCAACACGTACAAATGCAGCCAGATGAGGTGCTGCTGGATAATGAGTTTTTACTTGCCTCATCCTGCCACCCTCGCTCCACATCACCCAGTACATCATTTTCACCTTTACTTGCCTACCATCTCATGCTCTCCACCCCTTTCTCCTCTCTCTGTAATTTCAGCAATTAACATGATGGTGGTGGTAATGCTGCCGTCCGTTTTTTAATGTCCACATAATGCAGTTAACTGCCTGCGAGAGCTGTAATAGATTGACAACAAGTACAAGCCAAAAATGATTAACCGTACATCAGATGTTTCAATTACTTCTGGGATAATGATATTGCCTGTTGACCTTTTTTAAAAAATATTTCAGAGGCACACCCGAGTTTTCATGTTTCTTTAATTTTGACTTGCTAATTGGTCTCAGTGGATTGCCCTCATTAGCAGCCAGACATTTATATCTACATTGTAGGAAGGTGAGAATGAGAACAACTGTAGACTATAGCCTTGAAGTTGGCACTCAATGACCAACTGCTTTTATTCATCTGCATCATTAACTAAAGTCATATCTATGCTGCACAACAGGAGTGCTCTCATCCTTTGTAAGTTCACTGCATAGACTGCATATAAAGATGGACGACATGTCTCCACTCTCACTATCCAGAAATGGAGCCAAAATATTCAGGATACAAATCCTGCCAGAGTCTGCACAGCCAGGATTGGAGGAATTGAGCCACAGTGTCAAGATCCCATAGAGACACTTGCTCGACCAATCGTGAGCCAGTCTCAGCTGTCAATCATTACATCTCACCCCGTTTTTATGAAATCAAATTACTAATTAAAACCAAACAATGGGAAAATGAGCACTTGGACATACATCAGTGTGATAAGAATCACTTGCAATGCAAGAAAACATCTTTGAGAAAAGATTTGTATTTTGACCTATTATGACTCATTCTCTCTGGGAACTTTACAGCATCAATGAAAGTTGTTACAAAGATATTGATTAATTGAGCTTTCAGTTTAAGCCATTTTCCTTGTTACAGTTAAACAGAGAATCCATTAATGATGTCAGCCAACTTTTGTGTCTGTCATTTGTTACTTCACACTCTTTTATTAGGAACTTTATCAACCTACAACCTTTTTTTTTTTAGATGTCTCCTTAAAAAAATGTTTCTGTGCAGGCAATTATTTTTCTCCCAGTTTCTGCATAATATTTGCATCTTAAGACCATACTCATTGTTTCTCAAAATATTATGAGACAGACCAGGCCATCTAATCACAGTAAAACCACATGGGAGTAATTGCTCACGCAGCCATAAACTTAATGGAGGTGTGCCACAAAGTGATAAAATCCTCACATTTTCTGTTATGTGAGTGAAAATCTCTAGCCGGTAAAAAGCAGCTTCAGTGGGAGGACATAGAAACATTCTGTGAAGGAAACACAGAAGGGCAAAGCTAATAGGCAGAACAAAGTTGCAGAGTACACTTCCCACGTATTCCCACATATACTCAGATATGTAATACAAATCTTTCAAATCATTTTTAGTCTTTGACAGTGTCTGCCATTTGGACCTTAACATATTTATGTCTCCACAGCTGAAAAGTCTGACAAGCCTTTCTCCACCGGGATGTGACTGACAGTGAAATGATCCATCTCATTGCTCGGCTCCTCATCTTTATGGCATGTCTTCACACTGTGTTCGAGGCTGTATTTATGTTTATGTATTTATGCATTTTACTTAATGTCAACAGACTCCATAAAAAGATCCAAAGCAAAAATGAATGTATCCTTAATAACAAATATGTTTCCAATAGAGTTCCACTACTTTTGAAAAAAGCTAGAAAAAAACTATTAAAGGGACATCAGCCATTGTGCTGCAGCAGGTGACATGTCCCTTTATTGCCATTGTCAGAGAATGAGGGACAAAGACACCTTTGAAAATGTGTGCAACATATATTGTGTCTAACAGATGTTTGACGTGAGGCAGCCATTTGTCATCAAACATCTGTGCATGTGTTTTTCTTTATCAACATTGAACCTGGTCATGATTTCCCACAGATCCCCCATAGATACATTTGCTTTTAATAGTTTTAATTGCACATACAGTTCCATTTTCATGACTTTACGACGTTCTTGAAGTGAAAATACAAAACGTTGGACGTGAAAATGATAAATAAGAAGATAGCATGTCCATATCCTTAGAGGTCACTATAAAGTATATTATTTGTTTCTGTTTTATCTCAAAGCAGTCAATGGGTTCGCTGTTAATCCAGATGGCATCTGATATGAATGTAAAATAACTGTTTATGCGTCAGGGTTTGGATTTGTTAGAAGATGTGCCTTTTCATAACGTTACCTTAAAAAATGCTAAAATTAACCTTAATCCCTTTTCAGTTCCTTTTCATAGTCAAAACACTTTAATGGGATGTTTTTGCCATGTAACAAAAAAATCTGCAGACTGGCAGCAGAATTTCTCTCTGTATAATCCTCTGATACACACCAGCCTACACACACACACGCTCCCACACTCCAGAATCTTTCTCTCTGAGTTTGTCCACGAGGTAGAGTCACAACGAAATACACACACTTCAGTGTTTATACAAACACACTCATCATGACTTTTCGAACCGAGGCTGTTCTGCTGGTATTCTCTATCTGTTGATAAGGGTGAGCAGCTGTGTGCTGACCAAGCAGACCCCTGAAGCCTGCAGGCCGCAGAAAGGAAATGTTTAGTCCACTGACCTTCCATATACAGTATATCACTGAGCGGCCAGTGTCTGTGTAAGCACACACAGTGTGTGTATGTTTCAGTTTGAGGTGTAACTGTAAAGTCCCTGTAAAGTGAATACTGAGCAAGAAATACTGACATTTTACATGTATTATCAGAAATATACACGTAAATTTGTGGTTTAGCTCGTACCCTGGTTTGGCAGTTTCTTAGGTACTCTGAGCTAAAGTCAATACAATCTAAAGCTGTTTTCAGACATGAACGAGTTTGCCTTTAACAAATGAAAAACACAGCAGCAGGGTGTCTTGGTCAGATGTGATCACAACAACAGCAAAACTTACAGAACGTTCAGGCAATACATGACGTATAAATCTAGAATTAGTGTTTCTGTTTACAGCACAATTAGAACGGCATTGGCCCTTCTCGCCAAAAGCTCTAATCTAATCTCGTGGTCTGTTTCATGTTGACATCTTTGTCATCCTGAAACTTTCATATTCTTTCAGTTCATTTGTTTCTGTCACATGTTAGAAACATCATCCAGATGCCCACTCACTCACTCACAAGTGTGCAATGTAAGAGCACTAGAAAAAGACAATAGTAACTAGAAAAGAAAATCCACATTATTTAAAATGTTGCTGATTTAAATATTCCTCTCTCTATTTAGGCCTACGAGCCCCAACGCTCCCACACCGACTGTTGTGAAGACACACGGGCGGTGGCTGTGCTATGGAGGTAAAGTGTCTGGTGAGTCAGTTTTGATTTCTTTAGCCACTGCTTGGTTTGTTTTTATTATTTTTAACCATTCTGAATGTAAAAAAATGTGGGGAGAGATTTTACCACCCGGTCAGGTTGCAGGCCTGCAGGTTGTGTTGATATTTCTATAAAATACTATGGTGACATGTTTGGAGTCATTAAGCAGCTGCTGGTGTTTTAGAATTCTAAGTTTTGTCAGTTGTGATTTATCACAGAGTCAGACAAGGACTGTAGGTGTAATCTGTTTGTGCTTGGTTGAGCGGAAGCACCTTGACTTTAGGTTACGCCACAGTGTTATACCAAGCATTCTGTAGATATACCACCCGGGGAGAAAATCTGTGGCAACTTACAATTTAAAAGTACAGCAAAGGAAGCAATGAATAGAAAACCCGGCCCCAAGGTATGTAAATAGGAATCTGGCTTTACAATCCTCAGACAGATGAGCAGCAGATAGTACCTTCATTTTTAACAATCTTGGAAAAAAATGTCAGAAATTAATCTTTGAGACTCTTATCCCAAAGATGATCTATCTAATATCATTATCTTGAACGTTGGGTAAAGAGTTTATTTAATGGACCTAATCCTCATATTCTTATTCTTCTAACAGGTTGGATTATAGTCATCATGATCTCCATAATGAAATAAGATATAAGGTGTGTTTAAAATATTGAGCAGCATCAGAAAAATGTATAATCAAGCGCCAAATTATTATCTTGGGATGATGAGTATTCAAGGAAATTGTAAGTGATGTATTGGAATGATCATTGAAAAATACTCTTTTAAGAACTTCAAGAAGCATCAAAATAACATAGTTAAAAATAGATAATGTTTTGGACTTGAGAAAATGGGCATAAAATATGATCACCTGCATTTCAACGATCTCAGTTATTTTTTGTGAGCGTAGAGAGAGAAAGAAAAATACCTGAAAGAAGAAAGGGAAAAAAGTAAAAGAGGATCTCAAACTGTCCTTGCATCATCTTCACTGAGACTTTCTGAAATCTGTGTGAAAAAGTGTAGTTGGGATAAAGTTGAGCTGTGCGAGACAGAAACGCTGAAAATCCAGTGGTGTTTTTAAGAAACTCTTCTCTGGGTTTAAATTAATCATCAATAACTGATTTGCTTTTAGGATGGAAATTGTGTGTTTTAAACATGAGGAACTCCAAAGGGACCATGAGGCAATACGCTGCAAACTGCCGCAGTGTGCATGTGTGACTTCTCCATGTGGTTTAGCTGCAGTGGGGAAATGCCCTTTACCCCCTAACTAATCGAGATGAATTCTAATTGGACTCTTTTGGTCAGTTGTATCTGCTCCCAAGCAAGTGCTAAGTAAGGTCACGCATTTCAGTTTCTGCCTCTTATTTTCTGTGTTTATTACTATTTTGTTACATTTACTGTTTTACTTTTCAACCATCCGAACCATGCACATATTGAAGCACCTGCAGCTTCCAGATACTTTTCCAAATGTTTTCACTTGCAAAAATGTGATTATCACATCAGGTATAGATCAGCTCTGATATCAACCTTTTTAAACCGATTGGGTTCCGGACAGAGAACCTATGAGATTTATTTTTAAGCAATTTTTTAAATGTGTATGTATTTCTATTTTTAAATATTGCAGTAAATATGAGTCTCAAAATGTTGCATGATTATGAATTGGTTTGAATATTTTGTAGATTAGCGATTAAATCACGTGATGATGTACTGTCATATACTGGGTCTGATACTTTTTGTTAGCAATTGTGAGAGGGGGTGGTCCTGCTCTCAAATGTCAAGAATTAAAAATGAACTAAGGAACAGGATGAAGCAGCGATGACTCAACATGCTATCACACACGGTCATTCAGTCAGAACTTTGCTTTTCTTAAAATAAGGCCAGAAGGTTTAACCTGCAGTTATGTGTGGTTTTATATGCCTCCCTGTATAATCTGGCTCTATAAACTACATGCAGTGTTTTTTCTAATGTAAACTACTATAAATGTACATACTTTGCTCTACATGGCAAGTATACAGAACCTAAAATGACAGTAATTTAACAGGTCGAAATAACAAATATGTTAGAGTAATATACTGTATGTAGGTTTCCCACTTTCCTACTGTATGCTGTTTGAGTGTTGTCCATCATAATCCGTCCAGAGAAATCATGTGTTACCGTTAAAGCCTGTTGTTTTCATGCAGGAAATGTTTTAGATATAAAATATGGTAAAAGAAAAACACTGGTACCCTCAGAAGACCTGATTTTAAATATCAGAAATGGCGAATGTGAGACCGTTGGATTGGTGCTTCCATTGTAAACACCAGAATTTGGCTCATAGCAGAATTTGTGAGGATGAAATAAAAAGAGGATTTTCAGTTTGACGGCTGTCAAACCTTTCCTTGCAGGGAGCTGATAATGTTTTGATCAATAACAATCACTGAGCAAATACATATAGGAATAAAAGGCCAGAGGTTTGTACTAGGGGAGACCACGCTTCTAATTCCATCACTGTCCGAGGGTAATCAAGTTAATAGATTATGTAGAGCCCCTTTAATGACCTCAGTCAAGGAGTTTATGTTTCACCTTCGATCGTTAGTATTTGTTTGTTTGTTTGTTTGTCAGCAGGATTATGCAAAAGCTTCTGAACAGATTTCCACAAAACTTAGTAGAAGGATGGGACAAGACAGAAACCTTTAAATACCCAGTACATTTTACTGTGGATCCATACAAAGGGACATATCCAGGAATGTTTTGACACCTTCACTGATTTCACACTGAATAAGTCATGGCTCTTGTTGAAGCTATTTAGGGGAATTAAATCTATGAGTGTTTGGAATTTGGTATGGATCCAAATACAAATTTGAGTCTAGTGGATTTAAATGTCCGGTTGACAAATTTGGATTTGTTGGATTAAAATTGGTTGTTTCCAAGATTTTATGTTTTTGCCACTGTTAGAAAATCGTCCTTTTTGTCTTTTGTCTTCTTTCATATCCTCCCTTCCCATCATCCTCTACCTCTGCCTCCCTCTCTGTCTCCACTCCATCTAATGCTGCATCTCAGCGTTGGTCTTTATGGATGTTATGGAGTCTGGAAAACCGGGTTGGGGCGCTGCGGGGTGTGAGCAGAAGATTGCCCAATACATCATAAAACCCATCATAGACTTGACCCATTAAATAGGCTGTTATTATGTTTTCTAGGTTGTGAGTTTGCAGGGTGCATACCATCTGTATTTGATCTATTCTTTTTTTATCAATCGCTTCTGCTGACTGGGAGAGTCTAGCTGGTTTAAATCAAACTTGACCCAAAATAGTGGGCACAGTTGCATCAGAACTCCTCATATTGTACTTGTTTGCGAAAAATTGGAGACGATCAGCTTATAAGAAGAACTTTGAAATCTGTCAGGGGTCTGTATACTGCAGCCTCTGAACTTTTCCTGAATGTAAAGGAGAGAAGAGAGGGAATGGCACTCAGTCTGTTGCAGTCTGTAATTATACTCTGTGGTGGTGAAGTGAGCAGCAGCAACATGGTGCAGTCACACGTCGTGTGTGTCTCTCAGATGACAGATCTGGTGGCATGTGCTGCCTGTCATTTTCAGTAGTAACAGATGCAGCTTAAGGTACCTATAAACAGTTCCATATGAGCATATGTGCACTTCCATTGTTTCTTTAATGCATGAGTTCGTGTAGGTCTCATGCGCGCGCAAACACAATAGTTTTGGTTGTCCGTCAGACAAAAAGAGCAATTTCAGGAGGTCACCTTTGGTTCTGGCAAATTTAAATGGAATGTGGGCATATGCTATGTATTTAACATATGTGCAGAAAAAGTACCAAATGTACCTATTAGCAAGTTTCCATGTATAGTTTCCTGTCCAGTAAAAAAACCGATAAAACACAGAGTCAAATCTATCCTCTCCACTACAAATGTAGTAAAATTAAAGCCATTAACTGATTTTTATGTTGAGGCCCCGGAGCCCTGTTTCAGCAGATGCTCCTTTGGGTCACATCAGAGAGGGCACACATGTGATAAAAAGTAGGACTTCTACAGTGGCTGCTGTGTCCCTGCCCATCTGAGCTTGAATGTGTGTAACGAAATTATGAAGCGGGAGATTGACTTCACTCCCAGAACTGCAGAGCGAGGCATCATGGTAGATTGGCTACGGATCCTTGGTTCCCGGCCTCGGCCCCTGGTTCTCTGTCCCTCTCCCTGTCTCCCCATCTCCCACCGTGTGTTGCCTGGAGATGCCTGAAGAGCCTTGAATCGTTGCGAATGGAAAACAATGACAGTTGCCTTTGAGGAGAGGTTAGTGCCCACACATAACGGGAGAAATAGAACAGCAAGTCAAGAGAGGGAGAACAAATTTTAAAAGATGAATGTGCGGTGAATGGATGGAGAGACGAGGGAGTGTGAAATCCTTCTTTCTTTTTCAGTCGTCTGCAGGAGCTGTCTTAGTTAAAGAAACTTACTGCAGAGACAGCGTTTGTGTAAAAACTATTTTAATCTCTTTTAAAAAACAACACAAAGCATTATCATTAGCAACAGGACTGTCAATTGGTAAGAATTGGTAAGATTGCATACATCCACTAGTTTTAGTTTTTAAATTCTATCTATTCAAGTGATATGTTGTATTTAGTGGTTTTGAAAAAATGCTGTTAATGGCATAAGCTCTATCGATCTAATTTGTCCTCCAATAAGTTTTACATTTTCTTTTTGTATATGTTGAATGGTTTTACTGTACACCATCATTGTTCTGCCCTCACTCTACACATGTATAAAGTGAGTTAACCACACTTTAACTAAAAGCTGTCGACACAACTGGAGCTTTTCAATTTTTACTGGAAGCAACTCTGAAACTGAAATAACACTGGCCAACAAATCCAATGGCAATGAATACAAATCAGTGAAACAATGAGATTCCACAAACAAAACAATTACAATGAATTGTACCTCAAATCAGCAAGAAACAAAGTGTTATCTGGGTCCAGAATAATAATTGACATTAACCACAACTACGAAATAAGAAATTCAGGTGTTTCAATGTTTGCTGATTTTAGAAAAGTATAAAGCAAATACATCAATTTAGCAAACAAATGATGTATTGAACAAATTTTATCAAACAACTGTAAATGTTGAGTTCAGGCTCCAGGGAGAAATTTGTTTCCGAACAAAACAGAACAACCAGTAGCTACTTGTGAGCTGAAATTAGCCGAAAGCTATTTGAACTTTTGCTTGAGGAAATAACACTTAAACATTTTTTGCTGACAATTTATTCTCTGGACAATCACTCAATCATTATATAAGAATAATAGTCAGATGTAGCTGTAATGAAAAAACGACTTCTCGCTTGCAGCTTTACATTATTATTATGATTATTTATTATGAGTAATACTAACTACCCAAGGTTTTCTATGTATTAATGACAAACATATTATACAATTAAATTATATTTTAAGATAAATCTGCCAATTATAAACTCCAGCCATTAAACTTGAATTCTAGACTTTGACACAAGACCAAGCTCACAAGATGGATATGCTGTTATAGGCCTTGTTGAAGTGACACTTAATTGGTGCATTTTTTAACAAATGTGTATCAATTAATTTATGTTGACCTGGAGCATTTTGGGGTCCCTTGGAGTTTTGGGCCACTGGGCAATTGCTTGTTCCTCCTGGTTGGTAATATAGTCCTGCAACTGTATAATGCTTGTGTCGTAATACGTTGATGATCACTGAATCTCTATAAGAAGATAACCTACAGATAATTCATATGCTTATTGATATTTATGTGGTCACTGGTTCTAATTAAAGGTGCATGTAAAGCAGCGACTGCTGTAGAGCTGTGCCAGTAGAGGTTGCTATAGCAACTGCCTGTTCAACACAAACTGCTGGAGGCTGAAAACTTACAACAAACTGGTTTCAGTGCTGGGATTAAGTTTGGTTTTAACAGGCAGAGTTTAAGTGTTTTACTTCCAACACAACAGCAGCCAGACACAAATTAAGTTCATCTCGCTTCAAGTGAGCTGACAATGTCAACCTCAGGTTCCAGCTCAGTGAAGATTCTGACTCCCTCATAACTTTACCAGACCTTCTTCATTAATCTTCACCTCGAACTAAATTCAAATCTCCCTCATCTGTCTCCTTCCCCTATCTTTCTCCCAACTCTCTGTCCATCTGTCTCAATTCTCCCTTCATCCTCTGGATCATGGTGTTTTGCAGCTTCATGTACCCTTCAAATAATTGGTGTCAGTGTCTCTTGATGTAATATGAATGGACGGCATTGTGTCTGGGGGATACAAAGCTCCCTGAGAGCCTTTGAAACGGCACACAGTAAAGGAGGGAGAGAGGTGGGGCAGAGAGAAAAATAGCAAGTACAAAGCTGGAGGGAGAGAGAGAGAGAGGGAAAGTAAGAAAGAGAATGAGGGGGAGTGAAAGAAAAAGACAGGCACTGCAATGGTGGGAGGCATGAGAGAGATGGGATGGTTCAGTGGGAGAAAATTTGATGACTTGGTGTGAGAGCGACAGAAAAATAAAAGAAATTCAGACCTCCCTCCTTATTTTTCATCTTCCACGCCTGAATTTAAAGTGGCCTCTTGAGCCAATCAGGATCTCTGGATCTCTTGCTGTGTATGTGACTGGCAGTCGTCATCGTAGATCAAAGCTGTTCAAGACTCATGACAACTTTAACATGCTCCTGGCATTAATGACATGGTCAGTGCTTAGTAACAGTCTCTTTTGGAGTTTTACACTTTTAAAACAGCTCAAAATCTTTTGCTTCTTTTTGTTTTTTTTTCGCCCACTCTATCTTCCAAAAGATTTCTAGATCTATGAGATTCTTGCATGCATGGCTCTTTTGAGGTCTATCCACAAAATTTTGATGATGTTTTTGTCATGGGACTGAGAGAGCCATGGCAAAGCCATGAGCCCCCTCTCTGTTGTCAGTCTTCTGTCTGATTTTGAGGTGCATTTAGGATCACTTCCCATTGTAGTTGCCATCCATGTTTCATCTCCATCATTTTTACAAACAGTGTTATAATTAATCAAATACATTTTTCCCTCATTATGTCACCAGCTGCAACACAAACCCAAAGTGTGATCCGTCCACCCCTGTCCTCTACAGTCAAAACATACCTTTAGTTTAGATTTGCGGCACAAAACCTGTTTCCTAATATGTCAGTCTGAGGAAACAACTATCCTGAAATGCTTTGCTCTTCCCCTGCATTGTGAGCATGATTTATTTAACATTTTTTGTGAAAAATACGCAACTGGTTTGAGGAGCCTATGGCATCTTTTTGTTGTGACAATATTTGAAGAGCCAGAATATTTATACAGCTTCAAAATTTGCTTCAATCTGAAAATCTTGAGGCCATAATTAAAACAGTTGGGGATATCTTCGAGAAAATGATCTAGCTGAAGTGCTGAAAAGAAATCTAACAGTTTTAAATTGTATATAAAGGCTGATTACCCCCTACCACATTTAGTATGTTGTTCTCAATTTGTCATGTGTGAATGATATCAGCTGCCCATCCTGTCTGTGTCATGCTGCGGTGTGAAGCTGCCTAGAGATCAATACTGTGTTAGATGTTTCTCTATGCTCACATTAAGGACAAATAGGTAAACCCAGGATTTAGTGGATGACAGGTGCCAGACAGTGTAGAGACCAGGGTAACCTCTGCAAAAAATGCCCCCAGGGCTATAAAGATTTAGTCTGGGTGTTGCTGTGGGATGTTTTGGTTGTTTCTTGCAACTGTGTGCCAGCTTTGATATGGCTTATCTTATCTTGTTTGCTCATGTTTAGCATCTCTCTTTATTTTTGCTTAGGTGATGGCATGACACAGGCAGATGCCACACATCAGTTTGATTTTAAATATGTAATTGATGAAAGGTCCTACAAGGAACCCTTCATTTTTCGTTTATTTTGGCACAGACAAAAACGGTACTGTTTCCACTGTTAGCCTTTAGCATGTAGCCTGGCTCGAATTCCCCACTTCTGTATCCTCTCCCTCCACCTCACAATAGGCTTTCAGCCTGACTGCTCTAAGTCATTGCTCTGTATTGATTGGTAATCTGTCCTGACCACAGATATTGAGAACAGAATAATTTTCTCATTTGCTGTTGTAGGAGCTGTAAATAGACCTTCCTATTATAATATTTTTTCACATTTGAACTATATCAGAATGATGCATAAATAAGCTTAAGGGCAAAACGAAGGACCGCGGGAAGAGCAATACGCCTTTTAGCGACTTCGTTTCCAAGCCAAAGTAAGAGAATTGTGTAGCTCTTCATCAGTTCAGTGAATGTATTACTTCAGTTTCTTTAACTTTTCAATCATCGCCTTGATAGATGCAGGTTCTGGATTAAAATGCAGAAATATAGACCAACAGCACAGTTGTAAAACCAAGTGAATTCCTTTCAGGTTTGATTTCGTTTGGACTTGCTGTTGCTTTCTAAAATATGTTGCATTCCTCAGCATATTTTGGAATGGTTCAAATCTTCTTAGAGGAGCAGAACATTTACCATCTACTGGTGAAAATACTCACTAAACAGAAAGTTTTCATGCAGCTAAAAACTTGGGGAAAAAAACACTCTATGTGTTTTCTATAATAATACCTAAATGCACTGTTTAAATTAGTATCTTTTGATATTTTTCTCTTCATAATCTCCTTGTACCTTTTCTCACCTCATTCCCAGCATTCATTGATTGAATGAAATAAACAGATAAACAAACCCTTCATATAATCATCTCCATCACCTTGAGAATACGTCTACCTGCAATGATAAAAAATACCTACAACAAATCAATACCTCCATTATGAAAGTTTATTCTAGCATGCCTGAGCGTCTCCAAGATGCTGAAGAGAAAAGTTTCGCTTGCATGCCTTTCGGAGGCAAAAAGAGTAGAAGGATAGTTAGAAGGGGGATGGATGGAGAGATGAAGGGAACAGATCATAAGATGAGTGGAGGTGTGAGGGAATGGAGGATAGAGGATGAAATACAGATAGAGAGGTCTCCCTGTGGGCTGGCAGCTTGTTTTTACTTGAGGTTCGTCTTGATCTTTGGTGCAGTCGATTGGGGCAGAAACATTCGCTGGCTGTGGTCGCTCGGTCAAGTTTGTTTGCAGATCTTCATGTTGAGAGGAGTTCACAGGTTTGAGTTGGTGCTGACTGTTCAAAATATGTCTTTTCTTCAGGAGACTGATGTACATACATGTAGAAAGTAGTTTTGTTACTGAATGATAAATGTCATGTTTAACCCTCAAAAGCTGACGACATATATAGTCGTATATGACATCAAAAGTACATAGTACATGAAAGACTAAATATCTTACCAATGATACATAGTGTTATGCCATTCCAATAAGGACTCCGTGGTGATTGTATCCCTTTTCGAAATTTTGCATCCAGCCTTGAACTTTACTGTCTTTTTAAAGATAGAAAATCCATAATGACAAATCCAATACTGGATGTTTTCTGTAATTATTTATCCATTTGTACAAAATGAAAACAGTTATTGTTGTTGTTAGCATGGTTGTTAGTCAACCAGCAATCCCACAATGCCTTGGGTTGAGTCTGTCAACCAATCCTAGGCTTTGTTCCTGACCGGTCGACTAATTACAGGCTGTGTTACTGCCTGGGTATGTGTGTGGTAGCTCTGATCTCAAACACACACTGCAATTGAATAACATGAGGTTGAACCCATCCTGGTGTCTATAGATTAGCGTGTTGGTTAGGGATTTATTTTATTTCTGCTGATTACCCAGACTTGGGGTAACAATTTTCAAAAGCCAAAAACCTTGTTCATTATTGTTCTCTGTGGTATTGAGTACATTTTTGTGAGATTCAATTTAAATTTTTTTCTTCTGTCTTTATGGTCATATAACTATTCATTGGACATCACTGCAGTATACATATTGAGATGTATATACCTGGATTATCCATTACAGGGTTGAGGTCATACAACCATTATATCAGGCCAACCAAAAATAGGAAAACATGGCTTGGACTCCAGAGGGCTAAAGTCTGTCAGTATTTGATGAGAGAAAGTAACTGCTGGTCTACCTTCACAACATACTCAATAAGTTATCAGTATTGCAACTGTTGCTTTTGAATAAGACAAGTTCAAAAACAAAATTTGCTCAGACTAATTGAAATGAAATCCTTGGAATACATTTCCAACCCTGGCTCCTTCCTTGCCTCCTCAGAGTTGACCAATCATGACATGAGGTGGGTGTAAATGTCAGATTGTTGGTTGCAGAAAGTAACAGAAATGATCAGAGACAACCCGTCAACCCTAATCCAACGCCAAGAAGGTGTTTGTGTGTGTGTGTGGTTTTTCAATCCATAAAATATCAGAATAGAAAAGTATGAGTTATTTTCATAATTGTTTTTCTACAGATTATTTCATTCACTATAGAGGTTATATATTTGTATTTAGTTAGTTAGTTTCCTTTTTATTAGATTATGCAAAAACTACTGGACAGATTACTACAAAACGCTGTGGAAGGATGTGGTATGGGTCAGGAAAAAACCCATTATATTTATTTTTATATTTATATAAATACAAAAGACTAATTAACCAACTAAAGACATATGCTGATGGTTCATATGACTTGATAATGGGAATGTTCTACCTCTATTCATCCATATTTTAAAACATTTCAATCATGAACATATAAGAACACATAAGAACATAATGCAAACACCAGACAAGAAGCACAAAGTGGAAAAGTAAACAAACAAAGTCATGGGATAAAAAGTTAATCAAGGCTAATCTGCTTTAGTTAAACGCATGTTATGCTTTCTGATGACTAAATAAACACACCACAGGTTTTACTCCCAGCCGTATGGAGTAAGTCATCTGTTGAATGTAGGTACTAGAAAACATAAACATGATTCAACATGATTTCTTTACTTTCACTCCAGCAGCATAGCTGAGTGCCAGTTTGTTTAGACTTCTGTTTGGGAGTGATTAAAAAACAGAATCATGTTTTTCCAGCAGAGGGTCAAGGAGTTGGTGGAGGAGGATTGTATTTCTCAGACACATCAGCCACATTCCTTCAGTTATTTCAATGTCAAGCTCTTTTTCCCCGTAGTCTGTAATGTCCTTATTCAGCAATGTGATGCAACAGTATAACTTTATTTTAAGGGCTTTATTGTTTCCTGAGGTGTACGTATCCTATATAACAGTTGGTGGCTCTATTGGATTGGAACCTTTTACCTTCCCATGAAAATAATCACAGAGCTGTCAAAGTCCTGCACACCAGGCTTGATGCACCATAAAGGTCATCAAAGCTATTATTCTCTAATTTTTTAACATTCAAAGGTTGCATCCTTACAGTGGCGTGACCAGGTGCGAACTTCATACGCTGTGGATGCGGGGGCTGAGCTGCAGTAGGTGCTGCAGCTAAAAGAAAAGTAGCTAAGTCAAAGTCAGCTTTATTGTCAATTTCTGCAGTACATACACAGACATATTGAGGAATTGAAACTGAGGAATGGAAATTGCTCATACTCTCAGTCTCCAACTCTAACTATGCAATGGCAAGGTTGGTGTGTCACAAACAGGAGACCAGACTGTCTGATTTAAGTTTGGCCTTTATGATCTACTCTGTCAATGAATGCAAATGATTTGAAGGATGCAGCCTCATGTAGGCACATAGTCAGGGTCATATGGCGGCCATCTTAGCAGCTTTATGCCTGTTTCGGAGTTAACCATACTTTTACAGACCAACTTCTTATTTTAGAGAGTGTGCCAGTGCTGCAATCTTGTTATTCATCCCCTTGTTTCTCCTACTGGACAAAATAAAAGTCCACATTGACCATGTAAGGCCTTTATTAATCCAGTGTGACATTTAGAAAAACAGGGTTTTAGTGAAAAGCTGGATTACTTTCTTATTCTTCAGCCGCCTTGTAGTTTTTCTTCCGTTGGCTGCGGCTCCTTCTTCCTCCTACTCAGAGAACCCTCCCCACAGACTAAACTGTGCACTCGGGGAGAGAGCATTAACATTTATATAGAAACATGAGGCTGATGTTTGACGGACGATAAATGGGGTATTTTGCTAACTCTGTTTCAAAAGGAACAATGGGAACAGAACTCTGCACAACATTGTCCATTGGCAACACACTAACCCTGCCTAAAAGCTACATACATCAACACAATAGCCTTTATTAGTCTGCCTCTTAGAATTCATTGTTGGGTTGTTTGTATGTGTGGGTCGCCTTGAGGGGTAGTTGGTGCAAGGATGTATGGAGGAGTGTCGTGGGCAGTGTGGTGATGGTGGTGAAGGGGGTGGGGGGTATATGTCAAGCCTGCTTATGGGTTTCAAAGTCAATGGCAGCGGCAAATTCAAAGTCACACACATGATAAATACAGTATGAAAAGAACATGAATGGGAACAAACACAAAATCCCAGAGTAGGAACAATGTTATAAATCATATGAATAAATCCGCCAGCTGACCACTAGGGAGCACTAATAATCCGAACCCGACATGCCCTCATGCTCTTTCTCTGTCGCCCCCTCTGTTTTTCTGATTCTCTACCCCTCTTGCTCTTTTTTTTCAATCTCTGCATGCTCCCTCTCTCTCCCCCTGTTCTTCCTTCTTTGTTGCTATCGTTCCCTTATTCTCTCTCTTTCTCCCTCCCTACTGTTTCAGCCTCTGTCCCCCTCCTTGGCTCCATACACACAACTCACACACATTATACTGTGCCTGGCCCTGTAATGAATTAATCAGAGCTGGGGCAGCTGTGTATTTGAACAATGCCACCCTGAGAAGTTGGCTGCAGTTTTAAGCTTGTTTTTAAGCATGTGTGTGTGTGTGTGTGTGTGTGTTTCAGTTGGGGGAAAGCCACTAGCAGCAGCTAAACCGTGATATTGTGTCAGGAGTTTCAGCAGTAGTAGATAAGGTTGATGTAGCGACCTCTACCAGTGCAGACTGAAAAACTGTTTAGCACTCTTAAACCCTGTCGACCCCAAAGTTAAAAATCACAATACATGTTTTTCATCACCCTGCTTTTCCTCCATGTGTCTTTGTCTTTTATCATATCTTTTTATGTCCCAGTATACACTTTATCATAATGTATAAAAAGTAATTCGTAATGGGTCATTTAGTGATTTCATCCAATAAATCGACTTGGACACTCGACTGCCTTATTATTGGTTTACACAGACGTCTGGGTTTTGGGCATGTGTGGGCTGAAATGTTATGAAAAATTACATTAATGAAAATAAAATAACTTTGTTAAATATTTGTATCCAAAAATATTTTAGAAACACCATCTCCATTATTTAATTTGTTCACCAGATACCGACAGACAGTACGTAAGCACATCACAAATGATGTCTCGCCCCATACCATCCACATCAAACCAGAATTGTGCAAGAAAACCAATATTAAATTGACTTAGTTGTAGTTATAATAGTTTCCTATCCCAGAGGGACACCATGTAGATGATTACACAATTGAATTGATCTTTTGTTATTCCCACAGTTCTCTGTTGGGGAATTAGGACCATCCATTTTTGTTACACGTCGTTCAAGAGATATTCAACCCAAATTCAATCAGCTATTCCCTCAGGAATTAAATGTGCAGTTGTGTCCATCTACATGTTCTTCTATCAGACTATTACGTTTAATTTTCCAACTTTAAAAATTTTATAACTGGATTTTGTAAAATATTAACATTAGTAGCCATTGTTCTCACATATTTCAGCATAACCACCAAAACTCTGGCTCCAAATTACTTCAAAAGCACAAGATGACAGCACCTGTATCCAGGATATTTCAGCTTCATTTTTCTACAATAGGAAGAAGTTATCATTATGCACAATCTGTGGCATCAATCTGTCAAATATCCATTAGAAAGTTCTGCTCATTGTTAGCTTGTCAACTTGGCTGACTATGTTTGGTATTTCTCTCACACGCACATGCACGCCTGCACAGTGGAGAAGTTTACTCTAACTGCTGAATGCTGTTTACTTTTCTTGCCGCTCTGCTGTTTGCTGTGTGCACATCATGTTACTGTTGTTCAGCTGTAGTCTGTCAGTAGGTGGTTCTTTTTCAGAAGTAAATAAATATAGTATTCAAACTATAGCTGGATATGGAGGAGTATTTTTCTCTCTTTCTTTTTAATTGCCTTTTTTGTTACAAATTCAAAAAGGAAACCGCACTGCTAACAGCAAAATGCAAATAATATGTTTAATATGCAAGACTAATGTTTGTGTACTTGCTACAAGATCATGGTTACTGTGGTTATTTCTCACTTGCCTCTCTCCTCTCCTACTTTGACCTGAGCCTCTCAGCTGCTGTGTATCAGGTTCCTGTATCTGATCTTCTACCCTCACTGGAGTTCCTTTGTCAGTGGCTGTTCTTTCCTGCATTTTATTGAACTTAACTCTCGCTGAGGAGGATTCCACAGATAAGCGCTCATGCCCTGGCGTCATACAGAGAATCCATCAAGCCATGAAATGTGTGTCTTTTTGTGAGTGCCTCATGTGTAATGGGGACAAGCACAAACACAAAACACAGGTATTTACTTACACAAAAACACATACAATACACACATTTGCCATTGTATGTTGTAGTGCATTAACATAGACACAGACACCCAAACAAACACATCTCATGCAATTGGATACAAACTGTTCTGTTTTTAACCTATTGGCATGGCTTGCTTCTGAAACTATAACGATGAATATTTATATTTATTCAGTGTCAGCTCAAGGTTGGATAAAGCGTGAGGAACACTGCACCACACAAACTACAAGAGGTTGCATGGCAGTTGGAGCAGTTCTTCATTCTGCTGATGTGCTAAATGATGTCATAAAATTATCATTAATGCTAAATTATGTATTTAAATGTCTTTTGTAATTAGTTCCATACTATTTCTTGGCTCCCTGTCAGGCCACAGGTCAGTCAACCAGAGAAACACCTCGTTCTCCAGATGGCCGAGCTGCCTGTTACAAACACACATATGCATCAAACCTCAGCCAAAGATAAAGCCTGTATATCTCTGTATATCTCATGGAGCCAGAAACACAAAACATGAACTCAGGGTATAAAACTTTTGTTAACTTTAAGCTGTGGTTAAGGCAGAGTTACAGCTGCCTCTGCAACATTTAACACTTTAGAACTTTTAAAGGTTTTGTAGGATAAAAAGAAGGTTGTGTTTGTATCCATTATAGGGAGACTTGGAAACCATAGTTTTGGTCCGTAAACTATATACTTATACTTGCATAACTCAAATACAAGTGTGTTTTCTGAAAGGATTGGTGCAATTTCTCTTAACTAAATATAAAAGAATACTAAATACCAATATTTTTAATGCAAGAGAAGTTAGTTACCTAGAAATATTTGTTTGGAATATTTAGTTGTCAACTCCTCAAATGACAGATTCTTCAAGTTGAGCATCTTTTTGTTTTTTTGTGTGAATTTTTTGAGTGTGCAGAGTACTTTTCTTAGTAGCTGCAAAGTGAGTGCTCCTGGCTTTTATGCTTTATGGGTAAATTATTCAGCTACTTCATGTCACCTGGTCCCCTTTGGGGTGAGTCTGTGATGGGTCGCTGATGGACTTCGACTCAGGGTGAAGTTGCGTGAGAAGGAAGCTGCTGCCCCAATAAACATCATCTTCTCTCTCCTCTGTACAAGTTTTAATCAACAGCTCACAGAATCTTCATGTGTTGTCAGCATAGTTATCACGTATTAGTTTGAACTGTGCTTGTTTACAGTATTGCTTGAATGTCATTGTGACCATGAACATTCCACCAACCCTGTTCAAAAATCTGTCAGTTCAAGAAAACATTGCTTGGAAATCTGTTTGAGACAAATGTTCAAATATTGAAAGTCGTCTTCTCAACTAATGTAAGCTTTGAGCACTCAATTTCCAAACTCATAATTTCTTTGCTGAGCAATGGCTGAGGATACTCTGGTAGCATTTTAGCACTATGGTCATTGTCACACTCCTGAAGTGAAACTAGCAGAGGTTATTTCCTTCCTGTATTCTTAACAGAATATATATAATCATTGTCCTTTCTAAAAGTGAGAACTGGCCAAATGTCTTCATCTTTAATGAGCACATTTGGTCCTTGTAAGTATAGAAACACATTCTCCTCACACTCTACCCCTCACACCATCACCAGTCCCTCTTTTTTTCTGCCTCTCCTCTTCCCTTTGCAGGACATGTGTGAAAATGTTGAAAGCAGGCCCACCAGGCCTTTTGGATTGAGAAAAACAAATAGCATAATTCAGGAGAAAGCCCCACAACTCCAGGCTGTTGGACTTCACCAAGCCTTATTTTCCTGTAATTTGGATAGATTTGAAAGTGCAGCCACACTGTTGCCACAAAAGTGAGAAAGGGAGAGACAGATGGAGAAAGACAAGGTGAGGAAGAAAGAACAGGTATGGAGGCATGAAGATGGAGAGAGAAACAGCATAAAGGAAAGAAAGGAAGGGAAACCAACACAGACATTTGTAGTATGATTGAATGAGGTTGGGCTTAGGCGTTGGACCAGCAGCAGTTTCCCTTCTCTCTCTCTCTCTATAATATATATTTCACTTCAAGGCTCCTTATGATAAATGAAAGAGTGTTGAAGAAGGGCTACTGCTTTTTCTTCTTTGTCTTTTTTATTCTTATTGAAGTGGAAGGCTTTATTCATGGCAACACAAAAGAATAAATTGGAAACATGAAGGTGTAGGGCAGATTAACTGGTGAGAGAAGAAGAAACAAAATACCCAAAGTCTTGCTATGCTTGTATATTACAAATATGGAATATCACAGAGATTATGGGTATTATAAAATAATTAAAGTGTCATTGGACAAACTATGTATTGTTTGCAGGTGTGGTTTCTAATTTCGGCTGCAGTAATTGCAAGAACAAGGTCATACAATAACATTTAAACAGCACAGCATTCTTAGTTTTACCTTGATTGTGTTGAATGCAACATTACTCCACAGTTATAAAATTATAAAAAACAATACATTTCTAGTTTCAGTGGCTAAATAGAGAGTCTGACGTGTGAGGAGTCACTTTCTACAGAGTCCAAGTAAAAAACTATTACAACATTGCAAACTTCAACTTTCAGAAAATGATTCTGATGACTACTTGCAATGCTTTCTTTTGGTCAGATGGAACCAAAATAAATGTCCCTGGCTCTGGGGGAGATTACATTTATAGATGGTGCTATGAATGCATGAATAAAAGTTCAAGAACACAAATACTGAATGAAAAGGCCTGTGTGTAGAGTTTTAATAGGAGAGACAGGATATTAAAACAGTGAAAAAGGGAAAACTATGACCTGACCAAATATGTCCCCAGACTTGAATCCAATAGAACACATTTTTGAATATTTCAGAGCAGAAGGTAGAGCAACAAAAACCCCTGCAGCTAAAAGCAGCTGCATAGCGTCATCTTTGAAGAATAGCAGAACATCTCTCCACAGATTTGTGCAAAACTGGAATAATCCAGGCCCAGGAGGGTTGAATCTGTCATCACAGGTAAAAGCAGACATACAAAGTACATGAAAGGAGGAAATATCACAAGCTTAAGTTTCTGTTGAGTTTTGTTGTGGCATAGTGACCTTTTTGTTACATTTTAATCGATTCAAATTGGCTTCGTCATTCATTGGCTTCTACCACATCTTTATTTAATAACTTTAATATTTAAAATGGTGTAAGTTCCAACAGCTACTTAGGAAGGTACCTTGCTTGGGGGCTAATAGTGTTACCTGCTGATTGCTTCTATCTTTGAACAGTCCCTATGCGAGGTGCAGAGTACTGAGGTTAATATACTTAACAGTCCATTGGTTACCTGCATATTCTGAATTTTGCAAGCTGGTAGTTGCAGCCAATTTCTGTATGTGTATCTGAGCTTGTTCAAATATATATATATATATATATAAAAATATATGGATAAAAATAAAAGCTTATATTGTTACTGAAGAGATAAAGGTGATTGCAGTTGTTCTTTTCATCATTTCTTTTATCATGCTTTTATATTTTTCTCTGCAGAACATTCTACAAATGGACGCCATTTCATTAACCTCTCTCCTTGTTTACCTCATGTTATCGAGCTTTCTTGGTGACATTTGATACCGCTATAGTGATTTATAATGTCTCCAGCTATCATCCCTGACTCGAAAAACCATTTTAAGAATCAATACCAGACTAAATAGCTGACGATGGATATTTTTGTGTGCTGTGGAGAACTGGCAGGTGCCCTTTTTTTCTCTGTGTGAAACGATGCTCCATCGACTGCTCTTGTCCCGACCTTATCCTACGTGCTGATCTGACATTTCCTCCTAAAAGGCCATAGATAGATCATGTGTTTGCAGACTGGGTGCAGGAAGACCGCTGTAAAAAAAATGTAATGAGTCTTGCTGCTGCAGTTTGTGTTTTAGTTTATGAGCAAACTGACTTTACATGGAACATAACTTTTACACATGTTAATAATTTATGCTGATATTTAAATACATCCATTATCTACATCGTTTATCCTTTAAGGGTTGTGGGGGAGGGAGCTGGAGCCAATCCAAGCTGCCATATGGGGAGAGGGGGAGGGGAGTACACCCTGGACAGGTCGCCAGTCCATCAAAGAGCCGACATACAGACACCAACAACCTTTCATGCTCGCATTCACACCCACGGTCAATTTAGAGCCTCCAATTAACCTGTGCTGCATCTTTTGACGGTGAGAAGAAGAACATTGACATGGCCTGTTTCTCTGAGGTGGCAGTCCAACCACTGCACCACTGTGCTGCCCCCTGATATTAAAATGTTTTGTTAAATAAAATACATTATTCTTTTGTTGGAGAATAATTATGAGATATCTATGAGATAAATCATTTTCTTTTTAATAACAGACTAAAGGGCCTTTCAGAGAGTGGATACTTCCATCAAGGCAACCCCCTCACAAAATATTCTTGGAAATCTGCTCTGTGGTTTTTGTGTTATCTTGCTAACAAACAAATATCATAAAACGATGGTAAAAATCAGTAGCTGATTAAATTTGAAGTATAACCTGCACCATGATTTTCATGATTTAGGAGGTATGCTCTCCAGCATTGGTTTTATATAAACATATGTATATGAACTTATAAAGCCCACAGAGATTTTATTCAATTTTTTCAATTCTGTCAGCACTAATCTTAGCTGAAATCTCTCCTATAATAAGCATCTGGGCTCCACATAAAAACAACAGCACAGCACACCTCTGTTTAAGACCAAAGCAGAGATTAACCACTGCAGCTTTGTTGATTTTTACCACTTACTTAAAATCCTCCCGTCTGTGAATTTTTCATTTGATCTTTTTCAGATCACCCACAATCCACAGACGCACATCTGTGAGTGTGTTTTGACCTTGGCTCCTCTGGAGTGTGTTTGTACTCGTGGATGAATGTGTGCATGATGATGAGCGAGAGAGTGGAGGAGTAATGAAGGAGAAACTGCAGCTACATGAGAGCACAGTGGAACATAACAGATATGGAGATAAACAGCCTCACTAACAAACCAAAAATCAATCAAGTGTAACTGGTTTGTTTCTATCTTTGGGTATTTCTCAGAAACAACTTACCATCAGACTGCATTATAAGAAATAACAAATGCACCACATGAAGTAGAGAGTGAAACAAACAAACACAATATTATTAAATCATTATTGAGTTACAAAAGTTAAATAATATAACTGCAACTCTACACAGAATTAGGTGATGATTCTTTATGCGGTTATTCAAGTTATTGTCTCATTTTTGTTAGTATGAGCCTGAAGGAGACCTTAACCTTTAATCACAAACTTTATCAAGTAATATGTAAAACTAACTCAACATTGCTCTGCTTATTTCACGATATGAGCTGTTGGAGATGTGATTTGTTTAAATTTGCCTGAAATTGCACAATATGGTTAGTTGTTATTAAACGTACATAGATTTTCTTACTGAGGAAACACTTTCATTAGTTGCCTAAACTGCTTTCATATGAAGCAATGTTTCTTTTGATGTTCATGCTGAATGTGCTGGATAACTGTTATTACCATTAGTAGACATTAGCACAGCAGCTACACTGAATAAGAAATGTAATGTGCCCATTAGAGTGTGAATATATAGATGTTTTAGTATTTTAGCATTGCTGTAATTTCTTTTTTGACATCGGTGTGAACCCACCTGCCAAAAAAATTGCGAACCCCGGAAGAAACCCATGCAGAAGTCTGCACAGAGGCAGACTCGCGCCTGCGGCTCAGATTGTGTGTGAGTTCACATCAGCACTTTCCCTTTTCTCTCTCAATGTCTCATCATCCTTTCCAGCTCTCTTGGCCACACAGCTCCAACACCCTGAGAGAAGGAGGGATTGGGTGGGAAAGACTGAAACACTGGGAGGGTCAAAACCCAAGAGAAAGTGGATTAAAAACTGAGAGAGGGGAGAGGTTGTGGAAAAGCAGAGAAAGAGGGAAACCTGTTGTTTTACTTGGCTTTACCGGAGGAGGCATTTTGGGTGAAGTGCAAAGATTTCACAGACAGAGCGTGGATGGTCCATGACAGATCTCTCAATCGCACTGCTGCCGACAGATTTCAGCTGACGGTTGCTATTTAGAAAACAAACCAACCCAGAAAATGTGCTCGGATTTGATTTTCGCCTGCTCACGGCACACTGAGAATGCACAGAGAAAGTAGCTCTGTGCCTCACACACCTCAATGTGGGACTTTGGAATGAAACTAAATTTATACAGTGGAAATTCTAACTGTTCTAGCACTATGCCTATTAAGGTCGAACTTGTGAGGATGCCAGTGATAACAATAAGGAAGGCGGCTTCTTTAACGCTCCAGTGTGTTAATTTAACAAATCTGCCCTCAAGGCTTCACACAGGGAAAAAATCCCTATCACCCCATCTTGTCTCTCTTCTTCTGTGCATCATTACCTTTTGACTCAAAATAAAAAAAACATTATTTGCGCTTTTCAAGAAGTGTCATTCATTAACTCTTGTTAGCGTTCACAGTATTCATCTTCAGTATAATAGGTATTGTTGCAGGCAGATTGTAATTAGCATCCTTTGTGTGAGCTGCTCAGTACAAATAATAGTGAGTCTGCAGCTTTGAATGATTGAATTCTCTCATTAGATGTCAGGCCCGGGACAATGTAAGTAGCTTTCATACAGAAGTCCATCCATAAATCATGATAATAACACGTTCGCGTTACAATTAGATATATTCGTTGTGGAAAAATACACACTTTCATGCTCAAACACAGTTCCCACAGTTCATGTCTTATAAGTAGTGCTGTAAATCAGAAAATTCAGATCAATAATTAGAAAGCAAGCTGGTTCAAGCTTTTCAGATGAAAAGATGTTCTGCTATTTTTCCTTTTTACATCATTGTAAATACAAATGCTGTAGATTTCTGAGCCATATAATGCTTGTTGGAAAAGTTTTGCTTTGAAGAAAAAATTGTAGATGAATTAATTTTCAACATCTGTGAAGAGCGTGACTGTTTGAGCTGCTTTAGAAACTGGAAATCTTATCAGTTTGATGCTTCTTGAAATTCTAGGTTGAAAAAGAAACAGGCAATACATAAGATGTTAAACTGGGGCTTCACATTTTCTTCACACTCCGGTTATCTTTTTTATGATACACAATGTATTTACTGATTGGTTTAACCTTTTTATTTTAATCAATTTATCGGTCAAATCAATAATTATTTGATAATGAAATGCTTCTATATTCTAAAAAAAGTTAGTGACAAATATGTATTGTATTGAGAAGCATCTTTGCAAGCTAGAATCAAACCTGTCTGTACTTGTAAAGTTAGAGCAATTGGTAAAGAATCCATAAAGCTCGACAGAAAAGTTAAAAAGGAAATAAAATATTTCAGTGGTTTATCATGTGACACAAGCTACTGTTCCTCCACAATATTACACCTTACTTACTTTACATTACCTTATACCTTCCATAAATGTTTGTGGTAGCATTAGTTGTCTTTAATAAAGTTTCAAAGCCATATTTAAATTCCCCTTCAATAAAATCTGCCGCCTGTTTCTCTATTACAATTTGATGATGACAGAGTTTTCCCAGAAATTCTCTTGAATTTGTTGCTAAATACTGTTCAGACTCTGTCTAGAGAAATATCAGACTATGAAGAAGACACAGCTCAGCGCACAGCTAATAAAAAGAAGATTAAATTCATTTCAACTGTTGTTGTTCTCGTCAAATCATGAGCTTTATGTAAATCTAATCAAATTGTTTTTGTGCCTAAACTTGGTAGTCCGTAGTTTTTATTGCAACTAAGGCACATATTGATATCCTACAGAGGCTCTAACCCCACATTTATTTCACCAATGATAGCAGCTATTTAATGGGGTTATAACATTGAAGCAGGTCTAATACACAAACAGATAAATGACAGACACAAGTTGGTATTGTCACAAAGCTCACATAGTCTGTAGTGGTCAGCTGACAGTGACACTTCAACCACATTAGCTTCCTAACACCAGTTCTAACTTAGCCACCTCTGTCAGTGTTGCTAAACATATGAGGAAGCTATCTCCAGTGTCACTGTCAAGGCTCAGAACATTTAAATATTATTGTTGCTTGTCTTTATCACTTATGACAAACCACGGAGCTTATTTTTCATGTAGCCGTTTTGGAGACATTTACAATCTCACACCACTAATAATCATGCTGCACAAATTCAAATGCTATCCATCTTTATCTCTTTTTGGTTGAATTTCCACTTGACTTTGAAATCTCTGACGTGCATTAACACAGTTGCATCCATCTTAGTCTCTGTTTGATCGTTTTACAATATTTACAGCTTCATCTCTGACACGCGGTGAATTGTTTCCTCCCCATCGGCTCCGCTCTTTTGATAAGTAAATTGCTTTCTGAGATCTGGCAGCATTAGCTTGTCTTGACAACACTGGGAGTGGGAGCTGGGATTTGTTGTGACACAGTCATGATGTACATCATTCAGTAAAACCTGACTGTTAAAGGCCCAGAGAAGCCATCAGAGGAGAGAACTCAGATATCATTCACTCCCAGACAAGGCAGATGACACCTGAATTATTTCTTTCTGTGCAACTATGATTTTCTAGTCACATGGGTTTCAAGAAAGCAGAGAGACAAATGAAGTTGTTGTCATGTTGTCAGGTACTTTTCCTTGTTGTTTAGAAGAAAAACTGTGATTTATGATAATATGATGATCCTCGTTCAAAGGCCTTTAACTATCGCTTACAAAAATCTCTATAAAAATAATACTTTTTCTTCTTTTTAGTAGTAAGTACTTTTAAAGTCTGCGAGTCATGGCAGACAAAATGTTGCTCTACTGTTTTCCAAAAACCAAATCAATGACCCACAGTGGTTCTGTTAAAAATAGATTACAAATACATTTATTTTGAAACTGTCACGGATCAGAGGATATCACATTAGTAGGCGGCTCGTCATATGTGGCCTCAGACATATATGCATTCACACTGCTAGTAGAATATGGCCACGTGTGTCCCAGAACACCTCCGAATATGGTCTGAGTGATCAGGTCTCAAATGGAACCTGAATGTTGGGTGCGTAAAGACCTGTACACTGAGCTGTCAAATTCTGGTCAGATCACTAAGGACTTGTTTCTTGGGACAATTCCACAAACACCATCCTGGTGCCAAAAATACGATTCCACCAGATTTATGGTAATCTATGCAAACTGCATTCCTGGTTTTCAGTCTTCAGTGGTAAGAGATTGTGGATTAGTGCCACACTCAGCCAGATAGTTTGAAGAGAGACGAACAAATGTCTTATTGGTTTTGTTTATGATTCGTTAGACCAGACTCATTCTTCAAGTTATGGCTTCAAACTTGTTTGTTTGTCTGATGACTTTTTGGCAGTGACCCACCCGTGTTGTTGAGCTTGGACAATGCTTGAAGATGCGCCTTGTCTTGTTTTCTGCTGCTTGCATAACAAAGTTTGAATCAGAACATTAATACAGATGAACATCAATTTAACATTTTATAATTTATGTTAAAACATCCTGCCAGGCTAAAAGGCGTTTAATTATGGAGCTTGCACTCCTGGCTAATTAGAAGATAGAGATGATTTTACATTTTTTCTATTTAACATAAAATTGACTTCATTATTTTCTGTCTGTCTGTCAGTGTAGATGATGATATGCTGCTAATTGCACTCACTAATATCACTCTGTGCCAATGTGTATAATTTAGGCTCAGAGCTGATTTTGAGTTCCATGTGCCATGTTCTTTGTGAGAGGTCAACTAATGTGCTGAATTTGAATGCATTCATCGTTAGGTGCTGGGACATGGATTACTGTGGACATCATAATGGTGGTCAGAGTGTCATTAGGTTAATCAATGTTACATTAATGAATGTGTGATGTGGTTCAGTGGCCACACAAAAGGTGAATGGTTATTCATGAAAAATGTCTATTCAAATCCAGAAAATAGTCATCATGTTGTAATTTGCTGTTACATCATTAATGCTTCCTCATGTGAAATAGAAATGTAAGAATACCCAAAAATGCTGCCTCCATTATAAGGACAGGTACAATTTCTTTCTGTAACCTTCTGCAACCTAGCCTCGACAACATCAGCTCTGAAGTGTAGGACTCAGTGTTTCAGTTCTCCAAACGAGGATTTTTTTTTTTGTGGAAAATCTAGCAGAGCTGACTGTGTCCCTGTTTGGCTCTTCTGTTGTCCAGACAAGACAAGGACAAGGAGACTTACTTCAGGAAGGTTTAACTGTTTCTGCAAGGATGCAGAGTAGAAAGCGTTTAGTCAGCAGAGAGCTGTCCTTCAGCTCTGTGTGTGTTTTCCTTCAGCTCTGTAGCCAGTGTTTAAATGGATAAAATGTAAATCTTTTCTTTCTGTTGATCGGAGCTACAATTAAAGATTATTGTCATTATCACTCTGTTTATTATTTATATGATGAGTTATTTAACCTCTTGGTGTGTAACATGTCAAAACATAGTGAATTGTTAAGCTGGACCAACAGTCACCACATCCTCAATGTTTAGATAAGTGATAAAATGTTTGAAATATGCCTTTCATACATTGTTTAAACTGTTATCAAGACACATTGTCAGTTGCTTTTAGTTTTTTGTGTTTAACAACAGAAAAAAATGGCACATTAGACAGAGAAATGTGATCTCCATAAAACAACCTGTAGGAAATGTAGGGAAGGTGTTTAAAGAGGTGTGAACATGTGAGAAAAGAGCAGAGAAAGTGAAGAGACGTGATGTCTTTCCTCCTTTTACCAATGTAAATCATTTAACAGCATAGAAGTGAGTCATAGCTTTAATTGTCATACACACATCAGTTCATTTGAGGTTTTCTGTGTATGGCATCGTGTGTATTGTGTTAATGTGCAAACTAAGAGTGTTCTGAACTCTCTGTCAACTTTAAGACATTTGGCAGGGTTTGGATTTCCTTGGTAAACTCCGTTGAGGATCATCCAGTTTTCTTGGACCATGTGGCCACTGCTTGTTCTGGCTTGTCTGTTATGTGCCGTCAAACATTTGCTGAATGAATTTTTTGAAAATCCCGTCACGCTCCTTTCTGTACGCTTGTGTATATTTTCAGTGTACATACACAAGCTGCTTGTGTGTTTGAGGGTCGAATGTGGTTGTTTGTGTGTGACCATGCCCATCTAGTTTTGTGTGTGTGTGTGTGACAGGGTAATTGTGTTTGGAGGTAAGGAGTGTGTCACTGTGAAAGGATGTGCAGCTGTGTTCCTGTTCACAGATGACTGCCTGTTTGGATTTGTGCTCCGTCACTGCTGATGAGTTATTGACCGCTGTATTCAAACCCATCTAAGCTGACACGTTCTCTTACTGGAAAGCTTCCAGGATCATAAGCTCTTGTAATTACAAGGCCCGTCGGACAACATGGATTGTTTCTCTCTGATTAAATTACAGAGGTCAAATCTGAAGAAAAGGTGCGGTAAACACGGACAACGCTTCTTTGTAGTCGACACAATGCCGCTTGATCTGAGAGCTCCTGTTGCGTTGAGGTGCATTGTGTTTTTTCACTGTGTCTTATCAAGTGTTTTTTTTGACTGCCAGTCCTCACATCAATAAACCAATAAGAGCAATTCTCGATGTGTAAGCTTTTCCATTTCCTCCTCAGGGCCTTGAGGAAGGTGACCACTTTATATTTACGAAACAAGATGAAAATGAGCTTTTTGTTCAAAACCAGCAAGGACTGATATAAACCAAATCATACGAGACTCAAATCATGCAACACTTTTTAATCAGCACTTGATGCAAAGTATAGCTAATGTGAAGTTCGTTAGTTTTGCAGGTATTTCTTCATGAACTGAAATAGTGGACATAATACAATTCGACCTGCTGATGAAACAACAATAGATGTGCAAAGGCCTCTTTAAAGTTTTTTAAATCCTTCTTGAGTGAGACATAAATGTTTATACCACATTTCATGATGATCCATGGCAAAAGCAGAGTGGAGATAGTTTACTGCTGATGATATAGACATACATGTATTGTAATGTAAATTTAAAAGTGGACAAACAAATTGTAAAGACAATTTTTGCATAGCTTTATAATGTCCATGTTAGCTTGTGTTGTAACACTCTTATATATTAAAGATGCAGATATGACCTCCTCAACCAATCCAAAACTTCCCTCCTTCAAACAAAACATGAGAAGCCCCCAAGCAATTTATCTCATCTTAGCCCCCTAATCTTTTCAAATGCTAGCAACGCCCCTGGCTAGAAGACACAGCATCAACAAAGTCAACAACTTTCATCTTCAGGGTATCATGGATGTTTGTACAACATTTCTTGTCACTGTGTCTAGTAGTTGTGTTATTTCATTATGAGACAAAGTGATAGAATAGCTGAATATCCGATAAACCATGAAATGTTTACTAGTTGAAATAGGGACCTCTGTCTGGTGTTCTTTTTTTTGTGGAGCCACTGATGCCTGTTAGCATGAGAAGGTTAAACTGGAGGAGGACACTAAACTATCTGTCATTGTTCAGGTTTAATAAAGCATACAGCTGATTTCTTGACTTAAATCTCTAGACACATTGCCACAGCTGTCTCCTCAAGCTCTTCCCTGTTCGGTCACTACAGCCAGACCACAGATTCAACCTGTCCCTGACACGGCATCGTCCTGACACACCAGTACTCCTGCCAGGCTAATTTGTCTTGTCAGCACACATTCCTTACCTTTCTCCCATCTCAGACTTTCTTGGTAAGTGGCTCTGTCTTCCCCCTGCATCCTCTTCTCAAGGTGGACATCAACTTCTTGTTCCAATTTTTGTGTGTGTCTGCAGTTGTTGTCGTCATTGTCATGCTTGCTTGGTGGTGACTGTCTCCTCTCGGGATTATAGTATTTACAGTGGACATTGTCTTACCGCCCTCCCTTCTTCTCTGTATTCTACACAGGGTGGGTGGAAATCGTGATCATAGCAGATGTAAGGTGATGGAGAAAGTTTAAAAAAGGAAAGAAAAACAAATATACAGTATATACGCACAGTTGATTCCTACAAAATAAACAATGCATATTATTATATCTTAGGACAAGAGAATATACTATAAGAAGTGTGAATAGAAAATTGACATATGCCTTTTTCAGGTGAAATAGAAATGCAGCTGTTTTTATTTGCTGCCTTTGAATAGCGAACTGTTGAAGGACAAGGTTAATTTGCCAACGTGCAAAGATTCTCAGTCGCCCAGGTCACGGCACCTTCAGGTTGTGTAAAACAAAGGGAACTGAACATGTTTGTGTTTCTTGATGAGGTTTCACTTCAGAACATGCAGGTAGTTGGACTCTCAGCAACTTGTGGATCTTTACAGTCCGCTGTAAATTGAAGACTTATGCTGCAATTGTTACACCCCATCTCACAGTTTTAAGGAAAATAACTGAATCCGCACCAAAATTGAATGCATTCTTCCCTGACCCATGCTCCATTGCTGCAGTTTGGTCTTTTTGAGTAGCACTATTCACAATTTAACAAACAAACAGTTAAATCAGTTAAAATCAGCTGGATTGCTCATATCTTCCATTAATAATAATACACCTGCAGCAACACAGCACAGGAATGTTGCTCTCTTTCCCTTTGTCAGTTAGTTGTTGTCTGCAAAATCTTTAGAGGCCATCTATTCTTAGATTTTCCATTCTTATAAATGCAGTCTGTGGTGAGGGCTTCACTGTCCGACAGTGATGTCCAATCAGCTAATGATTGTTTACTAAGATATTAGCACAGAGCAGAGACAGCAACAGACTGATTGCGATAATGTGTGTGACATCTTTTTGTGGTCGGCACATTCTGCTTGTTATATTTACTAAATTAGATATAAACATGAACATTCTGTCACTCGTGATGCAGATGCTCCTGTCACACCTTTGTGAGGAAGAGGTAAAAAATTAAGTGTAATTAGTTTGCTCATGTTGCTGGAAATTCTCTAAGCCTCACAGAACACTGTTTCCCACTTTCTCCTGGCTGGCATGTTAAAAGACTCAGGGGTGTAATTGCAGCAGGATTCACTTTGAAGATTACACCTGCTTATGCTGAGTGGTCTGAACTGAAACGCGGATGAGATGATATTGACAGGAAGACACGCTACAGATTTTCTTGGCAGCTACACAGCTATCAACCAATGAGTCAAATTCTTGCCGGAGAGATGGAACAAAATTTTTCCTTTTTGGCAGGTTTGAGTGCTTTTGTTGGAGCACATCTGACAAACTCAGGGGTACTTAAGTACCACTTTATCCCCACTTTTTATACATGGTTGTTGCAGCGGCTGTGGAGAGTTTCTGTCAAGAGGCAACTTCATCATCAATTATCTATAGGTATTTTTTTTTCTGGGAAATTCTTTGAGAACCCCTTATATGGAGAGAGGAAAAGAGATGTAAGAAAGTCTCTAGGTATTTGATGCCTCATCTGCTCAACAAGTAAGAGGTGGAAATCTAATCTGAAATGTACTGTAACTTACAGTGTGAACATCTTGGCAATGAGTGTGGAGAAAAACTAGGACAGCGCACAAGTGTAGTGAAAAAAATATATAAAATGTCCTCTAATTACTCAAACACAATTAAGTACTTTTTCTTATGATTCAAATATTTTTCCACATTGCTCATGTAAAATGGGTTAATTAAAAAATCCCACCTTCTTCTCTGCTGTTTCATTTGGGTCTAATTTCTCCTGATGCAACGTGTAAATTGATGATCACGATGTTCCTCCTGTGATTTGTACCTGCAGAACATCAGATACACATTTTCTTTCTTGACAACACTCACACACAACTCAGATTCTCCAGTCAAAAGCCAGAGTGGGTCAAAGATTTCGATTTTTTTCTGAGCTTACCTGCACCGCCCGGTTAAATTGAACTCTTCAGGGATATCTAAGTGCTTCGCCTCAGTGGGCCCGAAATGCAATTCTTTTCACAAAATTCATTAGAGGGCACAGCTCTCCTCTGCCTCCCTCCCCTAAGCTGTCCACTCTTTTGCTATTGTACCTGGTTCCTCTGTCAGAAACTGGGGAGATTAGATTTTAAAAATGCATTTTACCATTTCTTTAACCCTCCACTGGTACCAGCTGGCCCATGTTTGCCATGTCATAGAAACATTTGAAAGTTGACAAATCAATGCGAGTAACTGCAGGTCTGACACTGATTGACTGTGACATGTCTGACTTATTTCTACTTGTGTCTCATTCTGTTTTCTTACTGTTCATCACATCCCTCTTTGGCCCTATAAGTGCTTGGTGTTTCTGCTTTGTCATGGAGTTCTCAACACACTTCTGCCTTTTCTCTCTTTTTCTCCGGGCACCAAACTCTGGTGCTGTTCCTACTGCACCCAATAATTCAGATTTCAGTGCTGTGTACTGCTTACAGGAAACATCACTGCATGTTCCTAAAGGACTTTGACACTGGGATGTGTCGCAAATATTTGAAAATAACTTCATGTAAAGAAGAAACATGACAAACTTAAGCATCTGGCGACACTCAGTATACATTTAAGAGGAGAGGAATGCTCCGTGTTTGACTGTTGCGTGGCCCCACACTGAGCACATCAGCCGGCAGGGTGCAGGCGTCAGTGATGTGAAAACAATTGATGATGAGTGTGGAGCATTTTGCTGTATTAAGCAGAGAAACTGTTATTTAGTTAATTAATTATTAATTATTGTAGTTGCGTTTTTATTCATTGCATGATTGTCTTAATGAAGATTTGTATATGTTAATTAAGTTTACGATAAGATTAGGTTTCTTATTGTTCATCATAGTTTTAAGCTTTAAAAAAAAATACATTTAGGGACCGTTTAGATACCAGGTTTGTTGTAAAAGTATTGATTTGGTATCATGAAAAATCTCAGATGACACGCAACCCTTGTTAAGATGCCACCAGAGGAAAGGAGTTCAAACAGAAAACAGCCGTTGGTGTCTTTACGCCCATCATATGCACTGTCAGCTATATCTTAAATCTCAAGCTACTTGCGTCCCATACAAAATGAATGGGAACACAGGCAAGGCTAATTTAAACCACATCATCACTCCATGTTTGACAAAGGCTATTTTTGTGCAACATATCTTCCCTCATCAGTTTCCTGTCTTCACAGTTCCTCTCCTTCTGTTTCCTCCTTTTACTCATTCCATAAAGCTGAGACAGGGCTACAGCTGGGACAAAGCCATGCTGTCAGCACATCAGCGAAAACATTACGTTCATTAGGCCCCGTTATATCACCACAGACATCCTTGTTAAAACATAATTTGCTAACTGCTTTCAATACTCATTTGGCTGTCCCAGCAGAATTGACATTAACATTAACATAGTGGGAAGTGAAGGCAGAAACTTAATGTTGATTAGCAAAAGTAAACAGAGTGGAGGGGAAGAGTGATGGAAGAGGAAGGAGGTACAGTTTCTTAAAGGGTTGCGTATCCATGGCAGCCATATCGAGCTGAGATTTCAAGGCTAAAACACAATTTCTGTTTTTTTGTGTATTTATACTCATGCTTTGTTTTTTAATGGTCACCGGGTAAACACTTTCATCAACATGACTCATCATTATAGTCCCCATGTTCAAGAAAAGCACTCAAAACATGAATTACAGTTATTAGAATCACATTCAAATACTGCTTGACAAACGTTGTGAATGCTTGGGTTATACGTGTTGGGATGTGTACTTGTTATGAGCTTTACACAAATATGAGAAAGTGTTTCTCCAGCTAAACATTGATGGAATTGTCAGTAAACATCATAAAACATGACACAACAATCCAGCCAGAAGTTGTTGAAATGTTTCATTCAAAACCTGGAATGTCAAACTCCTGCTGACACTAGAGGGAAAGTAATGAGGATCTATTGTCTGCAAACATGTTAAAACACACTTCATGATGATCTACTTAACAGTCATTGAAACATTTTTAACGTTAACCTCCACAGAGCTGCGCTGCTAACGAACTGTTAAAAAGTGCTGAGATGAACATGTCAGCACTTTGTCTGATAAAAGACCACTTTGATATCTCTGACTTTAAATGGAATCAAACAGTAAAACACCACTACTCTATGCAGTGCAAACGAATTATTACTCGCTGCTGCTTCAATAAGTGAGAAGCAGCGCAGGAGGTAAAATTGCTCCTGATATTCCTTCTTTGATTGCATATGAAGTCTGATGGGAGAATGTTTGAGGCTTTTTTTCTACACAAAACACTGCTCCCTAAACCAGGTCAAGATTTAAGTAAAGAATTTAAATTGAAAGGGCTTTAAATTCAAATCATCTCCACCATGAATGTTTTCTTTAAAACTACACTGGACTATATATTTGTCAGCTCTGTTTTCAGGGGTGCTTGTTGTGTATCTGCCCGTTTTTGAAGTAAGGCTGTGTTAATGCATTAAACCGGTCGTGTCTGCTCTTTTCCACCCACAGAGCACACTGTAGCAACTGCTGTATATAAAGACGCTCTCTTTCTGGATGACTGCTTATTTAACTGGGATAAGCCAGAAGCCTCAGTAGTTCCAAATAGGTTTGGGCCAGTGCCACAGCAAAGCACATTTCTGTGTCTGCAGGCGTTTGTTTACTGTGTTGTTACTGCTATTCTGGAGTTTCACCATGAACTGAAGCTTCTCTTTCTGAGGGACTGTTTTGCATCATCTGCTGGAAACATGGAAATACATCTTTTCATGTCACAAAAATAAAACAAAGACATTACACTGCAGATCACTGAAATGCATTGTTTCTTCTTGGTGAGAAAATAAGCTATAGATTATATACACCATCTTAATTTTGTATATGACTAAAAAGAGTCTCAGTTAATTGTTTCAAGGCTTCTTCAATACAGCATGATGTTCAGTTTGTAAATCATGGTCCCATTTAAAGTAAAATAGACGATAAAGCATTGTGGGGGCATACCATGTGATTGACAGCTAATAAACAAAATGCCAAACTCGAGGCATCAAAACTACAGTTCACAAACCAGTGGGTGGATTGCAAACGGTATCGGTTCCGATCCACATAATGACCCTGTTATTCCTGATGATCCTGATCTCAAATGTCACACGGGTATGGATAGTAATGTGATCACTGACAGTTGTTACTGCCACACTTACTGAGAGCATTCAAACATTGATGAGTTCTGGTATTACCTTCGTTAAAAAGTGTAAAAACTACATCATCGCTGATTGTGAATCTTTGAAATGGACTTTACAATAAAAATCAGCAAAGTCATTTGTAGTATTTACCTCTAGTCTACATGTGTTTATTCAGTGATGTTCAATGTTGAAAAATGCTCATAACGACTGAAACAAAGTTCTTTTTGAGATGAAAGCACAATGCGGCTCAGTGCTAACTTGTTGTGTTCTTCGATATTGTCCCACTGTTATTGTTTTATTGCTGTTACATTTGTTGTATGCGTAAAGCTGCGATGGATAATGGATGCAATTTAGTTTGCAATTAATGTAAATGGTTCTTGACAGGAACATGCCTAAAAAGTAGATGCAGTGTTTTCATCATAACCCCAGGTCAGGTGTAAGTAGTGAAATCTGCAGTTTAATTGTCTGTACCACTGTGAAACAGAATCAAGATGCTGTGTGTGACAGATCTCCTCTTTGCTTCTTCTGCTAAAAAAAAAATTAAAATAAAAAAACACTTACTGTTTTGTGATTTAAAAGCTATTACTATCCCTGCCTCTGAAGACAGAGTGAAAGATAAACATAACAGTGCGTTCCACTCATGTGTGAGAGGTGGTGTTATCGTGTGGAGAGGAGGGTTTGCAGTCTCAGTGGTTACACTGGTTCATTGGAGATGATTCCATCCATATTCTCCCCAGTCGGCTCAAGGACTCAGCGTGAGGAGGTGGCCGCCTGCCTGCTGCTGCTGAATGATTTTTAACCGAACTGAAGTGTTGCATGTTTTCACACGGAGATGCACACAGCGGCACAAGACAACATATCAATTATGCCTGTGCAACTGTGGAGTATCAGACACAGGATCAGAGGAGGATGAGGAGTCTGTGTTTTGTGTCCTACTGAGCCAGAAACATGGAAAGCAGCAGCTTTTCAAACAAGTTGGAACTTGATACTTTATTCTATTCTCACCTTTAAAGTTCAACTGAAGTTACAATAACTTTTATTTAGAAAAACACGTCCAGTCTGTGGCCACTTTGTTACCTACCCATGTACAATCCAGTACAACAGCTCTGCCTAAACATCTCATTATCATTAACGGACTCATTATCCTCAGTTTTGCTGACAGTGTCAGAAAACGTATTATGTCTTTATTGATGACTGTTCCAAACTAATTATTCAGCATTTTATCACTATAATACATATTGAGTTGGGCAAGAGCAATTTGTACTTTAATTCCCATCGGTGCTCCTTAAAGTTACCATGGAAATGCTCCTCATTCTTTTTTGAAGTAGATTTTGGCACAGATCTGTACAACAGTGCAGATCCAGTACTTTTTTATTTTATTTTTTTATCATTCTTTAAGCAATGTTAGATAGGGTGTTTTTCTTTCTTTTAAAAAAAATCAATTTCTCAGGGAATCATTTATGGTTCTTGATTAGAAAAATGGATGGTTAAAGTGTGGATCCAAATAAGACTATGGATCTGGTGGATTTAAATCAGGTTTTTCAGTGAAGGTATGTCATCCACTGAGTGTCGCTCTCGTAAAAAAACACCTCTCCACATAATGCAGCTCAAACATCCTGTAATATCACACAGATGAGTGTGGATTTCTGACACTGAGTAAATTAAATCCATACAGGTAAATCACTCCTTCATGCTGCTGACATCTGTTGTCACACTTCTGCTCTAATCGTTGTTTCAAAGAATGTTGCATCAACCATGAACTGGAGACAATTGCGCTATAGGCTTCCTCGTGTCTCCTCATATTCATCACTGTTGTTTGTTTATTCTTTTTTTTTTGCAGTGAATGATGCGTTCATGACAGATCGGTAGCAGAACATGTCTGGTGAGAAGCAGCTCTAATGACGAAAACGTCACTCCACAGCAGCAACGCTCAGAAAGTGACTGTCATACAGCTCTGCGTGTCTCGTTACAGCTCCGTGTTTTTATTTTAATTTTAGACACAGTGGAGTAAACATGATGGGATGTTCTGGTGCTGTGTTCTTCACAATCATAACCTGGAGAGGCAGCTGAAATTCTTGGATACAAGAATCCATGTTAACAGGCTGCAATGTATCTGCTTTTGGCCGAACCACAGAGGTTTGGATCAGTCTGTGTCCAAAGATGGATTATCGACAGGAAGCTTCAGTGTCTTAGTTTTAATCACAATGAGAAGTGACGGATCATTGACAACAACAGCTTCAACCAAAGAGGTTCAGCATCTGTTTTATCAGAGGTGGAGAGTATTTATATATTTTAGGAGGTGCAAAGAATGAAGCTGCTTACAGATAAACACCAAGTAGTTTGTGACAGCACCTGCTCTTCACAAAGAAGTTTCCAACCAAGCCTCAACAAATGATTCTGTTTTGACTGATTTGGATTTTTGGAGGATGATAACCATAACCAATACATCAGCTGATACAGTGGATCGAAAACGGCAGTGATTCCTAAAACCCTTATGTCACAGAAATGTAATGATCCTTGATAACTTACATTTCAACCACAAACTTTATCGTAAATAACTATGAATAAAAAGAACCAACCAAATACATAGAACATGAATTAAGAAAACATAGTTGCAATTTGTTGATGCATTGTTAATGTGTAGAATAATACTTGTTTACATATTGGAAGACATCAATAATGTGATATGTGAAAGGCTGATAGATGCCCTGTAACAAACCATCTCATGTGTCACTTTAACTCAAACATTATCAGACATGACGTCGACCCGCTGTAGCTGTATTTTCTGATTTTGGTTGTTGGGTGTAAATCTTTTATCAGACATCTTGTTTTGATTTATATTGATCGCTCGCCATTAATCCTACTTTAACCAAAGTAATAAACTTCGTTTAACTTTACTGAAAGTTTATAATTGCATGTGTGAAACAAGTGAAAGTGTCTAGTCCAGTCTCTCACTTAGATTATTTAATGAAGTTTTATGATAGGATTAATTTAGTTGTATGAGTCAGGTACTAATAAAACTCTCACTGGTTCCTGCTTCTTCTTAAATGTAGGTAAAGTGGAAGAAAAACAGGACTACAGGGAACAATTAGAGGAAAGGAGAAATATATTCTACTCTAAGTATTTTGGGCACCAGTGGGATTCAGCAGTGGGGATGAAAACTGAAGTCCGTAAAAAGGTAAAAATGGTTGAATAGTCAACAGTTTATGTTACAGCTCATATCATTTGTGAAAGGGGAGAGCAGTCAATGCAGTTATGAAAATGATTTAATATAAGGGAGTAAACCTTCTTGTTTGGTAATCAAGAGGTTATTCCAAGTTCTTGTGCTCAGTCTATTTAATAAAAATAATTTTTTATAATAAGTCTGCTTTATAATCTTGATTAGCGTTGGCAACACAAAGGAAACAGAGGCTTTATATGCACACCTCTATGTTGTAATATTAGAAATAATCACTGTTCCTATAGTTACGTCTGACGTCCACACTACTATGAAGTTTTTGAGCGACTACAATAGAAACATTAGGAAACATCAGTCACGATCCGACCAACTGTCCATGAAAAGAAATCCCTTGCTTTACTTTTCACTATTGTTGTTTTTCGTATGTTGGATGTTCTGTAACTAAGCAACCAAATGCAGAGTTCACAATCTGCTTCCAGTTCCAGGTCATGTGATATACATTTTCAGGTGCGTTAGTATGAACATAGTATAGACAGTTGTGTCTCTTTTACAGCACGACAAACTCAATTTAAACCTTACAGTGATTAGTTGTTTGAAATGTGCTTTAAATCATTGAGAATGAGCTGGTAGAACTAAAGCTGCAGAGAAGGCAGCTCATATTGCTTTTGTGGAAACTGATTTATTTCCACCACTTCAGCAGTGGATGATGATTGTGTTCTGGTCTCTGTTTTCTTTAAGTCTTATTTCTGTAAGTGTTGAGACTTGATGTAGGGTCGTGTCTTGGTTCTGATCTAAAGGAAATGTAATCACGCGTACACAGGATGATGATAGTTTGATCTCATTTTCCTGCATCAGTGATGTTTTGGCTCCTTAAGTCTTTTTTTCTTCCTCATTCGCCTCTTAGTGTCCCAGACACTGATGGAGAGTTTATTGACAGCATCCCTTTGCAGTACAGTGTTGCAAGTAATGGTCATGGATTGTTGGAGCGTGTTGAGCACAGACACACAATAGATGACATTAACTTATACCGGAGTGAAGGCCAGCTCGATGCCAGCTCATCAGTGGACCGAGACCGTGAATGATAAAAGCTATGACACGGACAGGGACGATGGATGAAAGTCACATCACAGGCAAGTATCTGGTCATTTTCCAGGTGCTTAAATGATAATTCAGTGACAACACTTCCCTGGTGTTGTGTGTGTGTGTTTCCTCTTGTTTGAAGAAAGTGAAAAACAATTGCATGGAATATTTCGAGAGACCTGTTGGACCTCAGAAAAACCAGTGTGTACCTAATAGATTCATGTATAGTTGTATGCACATGTTTGGACATCAGTGGAAAAATTACATATTTAATTACGTTTTTAAATATCTCTACAGCAACAAATACTTAAATGAGTTAAAGTTAACTTTTCTTATAAATTTTGATCAGTAATTGTGGCTGGTGTAAAGGTTTGGGTTGCATCAGTATTTCTTTCTGTACTTTCTGTAAAAGTCTCTTTCTGATTTAAGATTTTTTTTTCTCCCAGTCCTCCTGCAGATCACTTCTGAGGTCTGAGATATTTTTAGGCTGTTGTCTTGCACACGCAGCATGTTTAAGATCCACCCGCAGATTTTCAAGGATGTTGAAGTCAGGGGGACCTCGAGGGTCGTTAATAAAACCTTCAGCTCGTGTTTCTTGAAGTATAGTGCACTGAGGTAGGAATTTGGATCATTGCTCTGTTGTAGAAGCCGACCTCCTTTCAGTCTGACTGCGGGACATTTGCATCCATATATTTTATCTTTCTCTATCTGTGCCACCGTGTTTTCTGGTGTGACAGCCACTCTACCTCAAAGCAGAATATTTCAACCCCTGTGCATAACATTTGGTGAAGGGGTTTTGTTTTTCTACTTCTGTATATAAAAATATAGAAATTAAAAGTACATGATCATTGAAGACAAGAAAATCTTAATGTCTGTTTGCTGCTGGAGTTGTATATCCTATTTTCTCTTCAAAGAATTTGATATTCTACCAAAAATAAGTAATTTTATTAATTGTGAAACTGTGTGATTTGCTTTTTTCCTTTATTCATCCCAAATAACATGAATCATTCCAGACCTTTCTGTAAATTACCAGATTGTAAACCTGTAGAAAAAAGAATAGCACTACAACCAGTGTTCAAAATTGATTATGATATATAATATATAAGAAAATATTTTAAATGTCTTACAGTTTCCCAGAAATCAAGTTGAAGTATTAGACCATTTGTAGATCAAATTTTTTTTTCCTAATTTCTTTTGAAGAAATGTACAGATACTGAAAACAATATTCATGTAGTCGTGTTTGTGAGGTGGAATTAATTCAATGACATTTAAAGAAACAGCAAAACCACTGATTTTTACAATATATTTAATTCGATTTTTTCTTACAAAACAATTCCCTCATAAACCAGAACACACAAAATGCATAAAGAAAACTGTACAGTCAGTTTTGTCATGTCGGAACCAGTTTTTAAACATGAACAATGTTATCTACAACAGTGGTTCCTATAAATGTCTATCACACCAAGCGGTTCAGCTCTGCAGCCCCTTGTCTGGAGGGTTGGAGGAGAGGTACAGAAATAGTCTTGTGACACTGAAGGTAGATCCAAACAAACAACATGAGCTTAGCCAATTACGAAGTTATAACATCAGCGAGCGCAGGCGTGGCCTCTTTGTTCTTGCTCTCCTTGGCTCTAGTAGCGATGTGAAACTGCTGAATCGACCTTAAGAGTTAAGCTGACAGATGTGACAATGAGAGGGCAGAAAAGTGACGTTTTCACAAGCAACTGTAAACTGTATGAGACGGTGAGAGATCACTGAGGTCAATGATAATCATGTTGATGATCTATTTTCATTACATGCATTTCTCTGAGCTGTCAGATACTGTGGATAACTCGTCCGAGCCGTCAGGGAGTGACATTGAATGTGACAGTGACTGTAGGAAGCGTCAGAGCCTGAATCTTTTTACGATACGATTTTTTTCTTCATTGAAAAAAACAGAGAAAACTGGGCTACCCAATCCACAAATTTCCATTCAGGTTAACATAAATGTTCATCAGATATTAGATTATATTATTTCTCTCCTCAGTGCAACAGTGGTCTAGGAAACTTGGTCAACATCATTAAGTCATTGCCTTCAGAAGGTTAATCAAACAGGCTTTCATGCCAGAATGGTTTTCATGGCAGATTAGCAGCAAATATCTAAATCACAAACAAGAACGACAAATCTGTTTCACTCCTGTGTTTACTTTTTCTTTTTTTTTCTTACAAAGCTTGCTTTCTACCCTACACATCGCATCGGGGACTTACAGGCACAGCTACCTATTAGAAGAAGATGATTCATATTTAATTTGGGCTGTTGTTTGTTTGTGTAATGGATAAAAACCTTGAGCGGACATTCTCCGTTCACAGGACTCCAGCTGGATTTACAGCCCAACACTTTTCTCACAATCCCACAGAACTTTTTGTACATTAGAGTTGGACTTTGACCTGTTATTTTGTGGGCAGCCGAGGCCTTCAGAGATAAATGTGAGTTTAATATCGTTTGATATTGACCTGCCAAAAAAAAAAAGGATCAACAACCGCAAAATCCCAGAGGCTGTGAGTATTTGTGCAGTGATACACACTGTGTACAAGAGAGCTTCAGAACGTTCAGTTTCAATCACATTTCAGCTCGAGAAAATAACACGGCGAGTGGCGGCAACTGTGGTGTGATGAGGTTGAGACAACCTCGCAGAGTGAAGCAATGACAAGAAGAGACACATTTAAACACTTTTTCATTTATCTAAGTTTGTATTTTTTTTGGTTTTGACAAAATAATATTTCCCAACTTCCACTACAGTATTTATTTGTATTATTATTATTAGTTACAATCACCCTTAAAAGCCTCGGTACAATTCTGAGCAGCATTTAGATTAATTTGAGTCCGTATCTGACACATTGATAAGAATACTGAGCTTTTGTCTCAGGTGTGAAAGGTGGACAAACCAAATATTTAACAGAAAGGATCTTGTTCAGGATCAGACTGAACCTGGTTCTGTTCATTTAACTAAAATGTTTTGGTTTTCGGAATAGTTAAGACTTTCTGGTCAACTGCAGGAAGTTGAGACAGCATTAAACAATAGGAGAAGAAGAAGAAGCACAATTGTCCCACAGATTTGCTTCTGATGAAATCTTTGAACAACAAAGACTTTATCGAAATGAAACAGTTCATTCAATTTCTGCTTTGGAACACAAACTACAGAGGTACGCCCGTCTACAAACCAATCAAAGTCAAGTAAAGGTAGACACAGCCCACGTAGGTGATGACGACAGGACGTACGTTAGTCAACTCTCAAATTACGATATGAAACCAAAACTAACTTTGTTGACATTTTCAGGTGTGAAAACGCCCTCAATTACTGACACAAAACAAGTTGAACTGGGACAATGTGATCAATTTGACAGACGACATGTCACCATTGGAGTACGGACTACAAAACCACTCCATTACTTCAAAACAATCTTCGTCTGAGTATAGACAGCAGCGTGCAGCGAGCACATTGACTCGATAACACACAAAGTGTTTTTTTTGTGTCATCCAGTAATTTTATTCAGCCACTGGCGACGTTTGTCATTTTAACCGGGGAAAGCGACAATCTGTACACTAATGGGATTGCTAATGAGAAGGAGAGAGAAGTCGTAACAGATTTGTTGCTGATGGAGGTTTGTGAAATTTGCCAACGCCGGCATCAGAACAGAGTCAATCATCTGTTCGACCGAGTAATTTTTCCCATTCGCACGCTCCAGTTTTCACTCTCCTCTGAGCTGCTGCACAGAGAGCAGGCCGATGTGGACAAAACACAGCAGAGTGCATGAAAGAAAGAATCAGATGTTATCAGCTTTATTTCAGCCGATACTGATCCATTAAAACAAGCCCGGATTGAGCCTGATACCAATGTTTGGAATCAGCTTGGGACATTTATAAATAAAAGTCTGTTTCCTCCTTTCATGCTGTGATTGAGCATCAGCGTTACTGTGTATGTAGTACACAACATTAGAGCTGATTTCATTTAGCAGAAAGATGACATTATGTTATCGTAGAAGATGGGATAAATCTTTGCTCCTGGCTGTTTTGTGCTCAGCCTGAGAGAGTCACTGTCGGAGTCATTGTATTTTTATTCAGGGCTCTACAGCATAAAAACAAAAAAGCTGATACCCTTACACTGACATCCATTTTATCCAATATCCATCAAGTGTGAGTATTGGTGTATAGACCTCAGCACTACTGGCACCTAGGAGACACTGTGGTCCCAGTACTTTTCTTAACATTAATCTATTACATCTACAAAGAAGCAGAAATGCTATCCTCTGCTAACGGATCATCATTGTGATGGTTTGTGTAAAAGACCAAAGCAAATGACACAAAAGACAATGTTCAACCACAGAGAGAAAATCAAATCTGCCGTTTAGTTTTATGAATGAGTTGCTGCTGGTGTTTATTTTGAGACATGGTTTATGAAAAGTAGGTTCATTATATTTATGTATTGATGATAAACGCACCTGTACAGTTTTGTAATTAACACTATGTATGACAGCTCATTTACATCAGAAAGTGGCGGGGGTTTGAGATACAGTATATTTTTTTCCTGTTGAGTTGTGGTTGTTTACCGAATACAAATGTCGGACCCAGAAATACATTTTTCTATTCTTTCCACCACAGTCCTGTAAGTAAAACTGAATTATACCTAATGAAAAGTGTAAGTCTACCTGCCTCTGAGTTTGAACTCGCTGCACAGCTCTTTGGGAGGATGTACAAATGCTCACAGCCAGTCAGATTTCAGAGTTGATGCTACTTTGGCACGGCCTCCGCATGTGGGTCAGCATAAACCGAAGTCATTACCCTGAGGGAATCTGCTAAGTGGCATTTTCAGGCTCCACAGCACAGAGTCGTGCTGCAGGCACAGAATAACTGTGAGAGACAGCGTGGGACAGATTATACCATTCCGAGAGACTGCAGGGTAGAGACTGCGAGCGAGACATCCATTGTTGACGGCTAATGGACCAATCGGGCTCTTTGGATAGACAATGTATATAGAGGGTATTACACGTGTGCATAAAGCCAGCCTCTTCTGGTATGAGGAGAAAGAAAACGTTCAGAGGGAGGATACGGTACAATAACATGACGAAGGCGATGGACGGATGAGTCGTAGCATTTAAAAGGACTCAGAGCACACAACACTAAAGGCAGACGGGACAGACAGACAGTTTGTGGTGATTATATGCAGCACTGGTGAAAACAACAAACATTGTTGAGATGAACAGAATTGGAAAGCTTTTTACTCTAAAAAAAGTGAGCATTGTGCATAGTTCATAGTTCGTTAATAACCCCTCTTCAGGTACCTATTTGCTGTGATAACATGGAAGGAAGTGCAATAATGTACAATTCTTTATAGTTAAGTGCACATAGATCACTGTTGCACTGAACGGCATTGACACTTTCTCCCAATAGAAATATCACAACAGGGTTTCTTAATGTTTTCTCAATTACTCTATTTTTTAGTGTACTTTAGTTACAGTAAACCCAGGTGTGTTTCCCTCTCGCTCAGTCCCAGGGTTGAGTCCACATCTTGTTTTCATAGAAATCTTTATAATAGGTAATTAGGCCTGATTTTTCCTTTCTTTTTTTTGTCTTTCCTTAATCCTACATCCCCTGCCTTTCTTTTCTACTCATACCTCGCCGACCCAGACAACTGTGTTCCCTCTCTTGATGTCTGACACCTCGCAGTGTGGCGTTCTCTGTTTGCCGTTCAGGACAAAGAGGGACTCGGCCGATGGCGTGACCAGATACTGTCCGAACAATCCACTCGAGACCACCACTCTGTTGGGGCCGCCCCAGGGCCAGGCTTGGGCGGCCAGGGGCTCCTTCAGACTCTGGAGAACCTCAGAGTGCCCCGAGGACAGGTCAGCAAATAGAAGGTCCGTGCCTGAGCCTGAAGTAGCCACCACCATGTGCTGGTTGGACTCAGTGAAGGAGGGCTGGAAGACCAGATCAGAGACGGCTACAGGCTCGTCCATTTCCTGATTCAGACCCAGCTCCCCCTGGAACGACACTGTCTGAACTATCAGCTTAGAGGTCAGCGGGTCGGATGTCACAATGTAGCGGCCGTCAGGGGACACAAAGGGCTGCCCCGTGATGTTTGAGTTTGGACCAATCACGGCGTCCGTCACGCTGTCGATGAGAAGCTGGGGCGGGGCATGCAGGTGGCTCTTGCTCTGGCATTGAACGAAGTAGAAGCCGCTCAGATGTGTGTAGGCCATGTTGACGGGTATGCAGCTGTAGTTCTTCAGGCTGATGGTCTTGACGCGGTGGAGGGTCTCCAGATCAATCTTGTGTACCGCAGGTTCATTTTTGAGGAAGACAAAGGCAAACCTGAATCGACAAAGTTCAGAGGAAAGGTTAATAGCCTTTCTAGATTTCTGTGGGCAGTGATTAATACCCATCGAGATTCTCATTAGAATTCTCATTTGCTCTTTTCTCCTTTACTTCAGCTGGACAGCTGTGATGAGTGAGCAATGAGGTCGCCTCTGTTTTAAGGTCAGAGGTTGCTGAACGTGTGTGTGTGTGTGCGCGCGCGTGTGTGTGTGTGCGTGCGTGCTGATTTACCTCACGTGAGTGATGATGAGGTTGGTTGAAGGAATGAAGAAGTCGTTGACTCTCTGGAAAGTTGTGCGGATGGCTCGATGGACTTCTCCCACACTGGCTTGAGGAATTACCTGCAGAGAGTGCATAAAACAACATGAATACAAAACCAAGATATATACACTTATCATACTGAAGTGCATGTTCCCAGTGGGGAGGGGGGTTTGATATCAGGAATATCATTAAGAGTGTGAATAATATAAAATCAGTATCAATCTAAAAAAATCTGTATTTGTGTAATAATAATCCTAATTTCTCGGAAGAAAAATCTCCAAGAACCTGCACTGTTGAACACACATGAATTACAGGGCAAAATCCCAATCCACCAAATCACTGTAATCTGACTGTTGTCATAACCACACCAGTGACCTTTAAGCTTCATCGAAAATGTCCTGTAGCTTTTTTCTGTAAATAAAATAAAGGCTCATATCTCAGGTCTTGTCCAGGTGACGTGCTCGTATATCCTGGAGCAGATAAAGCATCCTCCTCACTGATGGTTGTCTTAGGAGCACACGGCACAGTAAAAGCCCCATCCCTCATGTCATACACCTGGCACTGAATCAGCATGTTTGTAAAGTGCAGGGAGGAGAACATCCACGTTTGATGAGCCCCCGATGCACCGCCTTGTCCGTGACACAAGCTTCATCATGCATGCCTACATGATCAGGTCACAGACAAGGACGAGTGAGGTGGTTTATGGGAACTTCACATGTGAGACTGTGCATTTTTCAAAAAGCACAGTCAACTTCTGCACTGTGATGCTACTTTTCCAGAGTGAAACCAGTTCTTTCTCCCTCGTCGTTTTAAAACTGTCGCACTCTCAGAGAAACCCCGGCTCATTGAAGTGGTTCTGGGTTTCAACACCTAGGCAAATGTTGCTAGAGAGCATATGGAATATTCTTTTAAAAGGAAAGAACTGAGTGTGAAATCTATTTTGATGTCTACACCCACACCACTAAAGTAAAACCTCTACCTGATGCACAGCGGGGGGCCGAACTCAACACTCCTTCCTCAGAACTACCGAATGCAAGGAAGTAAAAATAGCAGTTTTAGTTGCAGAGTTGTTAACTCTGCTGAAATATATTCCTCTTGAATGTTTTATCCATTCTTAACTGAATAGATCATCTCTTTTTTTTCTCTGCGTGCAATACATTAAAAGAGTCCTCGTTAAAAGAGCGGTCATTACAGCGGTTGTAGAACGCAATGACGGGAGTTAATGAGGTTCACTGTAGTATCGCTCATGTATTATTAGGGCAGCTGCTGTGGTCTCCAGGGCTGCAGGTGCTCTCAACTTTAATGCCCCTGGTTTCCCTTTGTCATTGCTCATCCTTGGATTTCATATCCGCATTCAGCAACGACGCCCGATTGAGTTTTCCTCTGCTCCTGTCTCATTGACTGCCCTAATACCTGAGGGAGATTTTGGTTCTGACTCGCTTGCTTATTGCATCTAACAACAATAGATCCATTTCTCAAATGCCTTGGTGTATTTGTGTCATGTAGGAATTCAAATAAATCTTACAAGGCACTTTACAACAACCGGATGTCGCGCATGTTACACAGGTGCAGAAATTGGTACGCGTTTTGTTGCTGCTGGGGAGCAATAAGGGGCTTAATGGGTTCTGTGGAAGACTCTGGGATTGTTACTCAAGATCAATGTTCAATGCCGGTTTTTAAAATGTAAATTAAAACTTTGTGATTTCCTCCCTGAGGAAACTATTATGTGTTTGTAAATCTATGCATTTTTGATATTAGACAATGGTCTAAATTCAGTTGCAGAACCTCCTACAGGGCAGGTAATTGAACTTCACCGAGTACAGATAACTGTCAAGTAATAAAAGTTAATCAGCAAGTGCTTCAAATGAAACAAGAGAATACTTTGTTTGTAGCTGCCCTCCAGACAAATAAGTGATTTCTGATCCAAAGCTCCCATCAGCAGGACGGCAGCATTTCTCAGTGCTATTGTGAAGAACTGCTACAAAAATAAAATTGCCTTAAAATATTAGTTATGCCATTTTATGCTTTCATAGTGGTGATCCAACGAAAGAATTTCCTAATCTGACACCTACAGTTAACGTTTAAAAATGATTTGGTTGTGGAGCATGGTTTGAGGTTAGGTGATCATCATGATACAAATCATAATGATCATGGTTCGAAGAAAACAATGCCGACATTTGCTGGTAGGTGGGAGAAAGGAAGCTGTGGTCGTAGATTGTGTTGCTTTTTTCATTGGAGGGAAGTCTCAATGTATAGACAGAAGACATGGAGAGAGGGTGGGGTGTATATAATGTAATGGATGTATTACTGTGAAGAAACAAACCAGGGATGTTGTGAGACCACTAGGATCTTTTTTAAAGAAACATTTTAACAATTTCAATCAGCTGATTATAGATGGAAACTAACATGTAAAAGCTTTTGTGAAAATCGTTTTGTATCGAAAGCTTTAGTTTCTGCATGACAGATTGAAAACTAATGTGTAAAAACAAGGTATTTACAATGCAAAACCATGCATCATTGTCATTCATATTAAACAGAGCTGAGGAAAAAAAGTCCTGTTATGCTAAATTGTTGTGGGTTTTTTTCCGATAGCAATGATGATCAGTCTCAAACACATATTTGGCAAAGCTAACAGAGAGATAAATGGGCTGGAACCAGATAGGAAACACTTTGCCCTTGTGTGTGAGACTGTAGAGAAACAATATTGCCGTGAGTTAAATGTCTCCCTGGCACATAGCCGCAGAGCGGACTGACAGTCTGAAAGGCCATGTCTCTCTCCGCTCAGCAAAGATTCCTCCATTTGTCTTCTCTAATGAATTGACAATCACACTTCCTCTGATGTTTACACAGAGATATTGAGCCATCTTAAAACTTGGCTGCTTTAAATTACCGCGCACACCCCTGCACAAACACACAAACTTTTAACATGCAGATTAACACACACACACACACCGACGCACATGTATGATCCGCTGAAGCGAGGCGGTGCTGGTGGCAGTGACAGGCTGCTGCTGAACGGGTCAATTACTTTCAGTCCAAATGATAATGACATTATCAGACCATTTATTTGTCGTGTGATCCATGTGGCCTCTAATCCATTATGCGGTTTCCCTGCAATTGCATTTTTGAGTGATTCATGCCCCGCTCTCTAATTATTCATTACTCCTGAACGACTGTGGGAAACCGGGAAATGAATTAAACGGAAAACAAAAATAGGTGTTTTTCTGCAGTTCAGACAGCGCACACAAAAGGGAGAAATGTTATGCAAAGCTTCTTTCAATATTCCGATTGTTTCAAATTATATGAGGAGAAAATTGTTTTGTCTGTGACAAAAAAACATCTTTTCATAGAATTTTCTGGCTCATTTAAAACTATAACCTCACACAGAAGTTTAAAAAACAACTCAGAAAGGAACTTACAGCGAGTACACCCACACAAAACCGAAGCACAGGCAGTATGCGTACAAACACACCAGGCCTGCTTGGATATGCAGATTGTAAATCGGTAGAAAACTGTTACAACCCACTCACACATGGCTGTTTCTTTCACTATATTCTGTTGCCAGAACATAGTGGCACCTTTAGATCCAATACAATCTACCACAACTGTTAGTGTTTTAAAAAATATTTATAGAAATAATACTGTTAAGTGGAAAAATCAAAACTATGTGAAGTGTTCATTTGCAGTCATAACCGCTACACAACCACAGATGAACTACTAAAAATCTCCAGTGTTCAAAACCAAAGATGGAATAAAAAAAATATATATCTGTATTCAGATGATTTTCTGAATATGAAATCAGTCATTTCACTGTGAAGAATTATACATTTGAGAGTGAATCATCCCTCTGCAATCCTCACGTCGACAGATCATCCCCAAACAGTGACGACAGAACACAACACCTCACACCAACATAATGGGATCCTTCCCTCCGATGGGACAAAGCAGAACAATAAACATGTTTGTGTCTATTACAGAGATTACAATGGGATCCCTTGGTAGCTTTACCTGTAGCACTGTCCTCCACTGCTACACACACACACACACACACACACACGCATGCATAGTAAACACTAGCCCCTTAAAAACAGAATCATCCCTTTCCCCATGGGCACCAGCTCTGCTCCTTTTCCCTTCCCCTCCACCTCGTCGACCCTCTCTGACTTCTCCTCTCTCATCGCTCGTCTCATCCAATCCCCCGAGGTGGATTAAATACAACCACACCTGTGATCATTTCTCATTTGTGAAGCCTCTAACACCAGCGGTCCGAAGGGACGCCAGGTACAAGCCGGCAGCACCTCAGCTGTGAATTGCTGTTTTGCTGGCTTAGTAAACGCTCTACAACGTACACAGACTCTGTGTTGTCATGCACATAAACAGCAGCACGGGTACAAAACTGAGCTCAATTAGTTATGAGAAGCTGTTTTTCTTGCTAAGGGAAATTTTTACATAGATTATATTCAACCAGGCAAATAATCACTCATCACAGTTCACAAATACATACAAAGAAACAGTAGGAGGTGTGGAAAAAAGACAGTAAAAAATGGGGCTATTTTGTACTTTTAAAGCTGCACTGTGATAGATCGCATGTAAAATAAACCGTTTGCCAGGTTTAAAAATGAGGCTGCAACATTGATGAACTTCCTGTTCATTAATCAACAGCTTCATCAGACACAGGAAGTGACAAAATAAAATTCAAAAATTGTATTTTTCCCCAACAAACAAGGCCTCAATCTCCAGAGGATCTGAAACTTGTCATCCCACTGACATCATGTCTATCATGCCTATTGCTGGGATTGGCACCAGCTTAAGCTCTGTGACCCTTTAAGAAAAAGCAGCATAGATGATAGATGGATGGATGTTAAATGAAATATGTCTTTTAACTGTTTATTGCATTTAAAGGCTATAATCAATTTCCTTAAGATAAAACAGAGGAGTTTGTGAAAATGTCAGTAATAGTGACAATGAACCTGAAGAGAGTAATCACCTGGATCTGCAGTTTTTGCTTTGCTGAGCTTAGTGACTTAAGTGTCCAGGAGCTCATGCACTGTTATGACTTACCTGTAGTGTTGGGTGTGTTCTGTCCATGTCCCCCCATGTCAGGACCCACACCTGGTCATGTGATTTGTCATAGAGCATCTTCACTGGAAAAGCATCTGTTGCCACTGCCTAAAGAAGAGAGAGACGTGGAATTCATTATTCTTTATCTTATTAACGTGCCAAAATATTGCTATTCCTTTCTTTGCTCACTAGGGGGCACTGACAATTGGATTGGTCAGCTGTCTGAGTTTTGGGAGTTTTCTTCTAAAATAGAATGGCAAGAATGGTTTCCACTATCAGACACCTTTAGTGACTTTGTGGACAAACCTCATCTACTTTCCAAAGAAAAGATTCCCCAGTACTGCCCTTCAAAGGAGAGATGCACCTCTCTCTGTGTCTACTTCTCCATGATTGGCAAAGAGGTAGAACAGTTGTTACCCAGAAGCCATCTGTGCAGGATGCATTCACGACAACTATTCTACACAATAGTGTCTAGATTAGTTGTCTAGTTCGATATAATCTTGGAAGATATTTTCATTAACAAATCGTATGTAAACAAACAAAAAGCAAAAACAAGCAAGCATCAGAAGATTCACATTCATCTGGCTCAAAAATCTCCTTTCAGATAAGCTGTAGTCCTACATCACACCACAGCTAACCCAACACTAACATTTAGCATTTGGGACATATATCTGAGAAACACCAGAAATCGAAAACAACTTGCAGAGACAATGAACGTAGAGAAGAGAAAGAAGAGAACAGGCAGACAGGAAAAGGAGAGAGGAAGATGGAGAGAGTGGGGCATATTCAACCTCGGGTCTGCTGCAATGTCAACAACAAGGAATAACACAATCCATTACCCTGCTTCTGGCTGGGTGGACAGGGAGCTGCTGACACCCTCACCAGTGGAGCGAGACCACAAGCTCTGTGTTCAGTAATGGGAGGTCCGGCCCTCTGCTCTCCACCGGTCAGCCAAGTGTCAACTCAGCATGTGTGCATGCACATGTGTGTGTGTGTGTATACATTAGGTACAGTATGTGGAGGCGGTGGACGGCTTTTGTGTGGGTTTAGCTCCCTCGATGATGGGGGCATTTAAAGCTGAGGTCAGGGCCATTCAGAGGCAAGCACCGGGCTACACTAGGGCCAGGTTGGGCCAGAGCCATGTCACCAATCTATGCAGCCCCAGTGAAGCTGCCTCAGGCATTTTAGTGGTCTATATTTTATATTTTTTAATAACAATATATAAATGATAAAGACTACGCTCCCAACCCAATCCCAGGCTGCGTGCTCATGCTGTGATTGTGCCATATGTGTGTGTGTGTGTGTGTGTGTGTTTAATGCACTTCTCCTTGTTGCTGCAATGTGGATATTTTTTCATTTACAGCTGCATTGCGACCGGCAGCGGTGGAAGTTATTCTTGTTTGCTAAAGAACTACACTTGTGATGATAACCAGTATTTAGTTGTTGTTGTGGCTGCACTTCTTTTTATTGTGCTTAAGGTGTTTTTGTCAATTCCTTGTAGTCACTGATAGTGTGTTGAATATTCCTTGGCCAGATTCAATTAAAAACTATTTTAATATATTGAATGTTCTGTATGTTATATGTGCTATCATAGGAAACATGAGAACTTCCTTTATAACTTTGAAAATGACTATTTCCCCTCAACATCTTGCTCCAGCTCCACCGTACTACAGATAGAGAAAAAAATCTTGTCACCGTGTTCAGAGGTCTAAGAGAAAAGTGCTCATGATTTGCTTTTCAGGGTTCTTCCTGTCCAAACAGATTACTGCACTAAGCCAAAAATTGCCATTGTGTAACAGGACGCTACAGTCACGACTGGGCTTTTTTGTAGATGAAAAAAAAGTCAACAGACTGATGATTCTTCTCTACAGAAACAATTCACAGTAGTCTCTTATTTCATTCTGCTGCTCTGGTCCAGAGTCAGTTACGGCCCATGTGGTGTTATTAGTGCAGGAGCAGCAGGGGGGCACTTAAGTTAACTTGCATTTGAATTCTAACAAACAGGATTTGTGTGCACCAACCAACACATGGCATCTAAGAATGAGACAGAGCAGAGCAGAGCAGAGCACATGATAATTCATCTGGTATCCCACACTCAATGGTCCTTGTTTTTTTAAACCAGAATTCCCACGAAGACACAGACAATTAGAAATTTGTTTCGAAAAAGTACATAAAACCCCTCCGAATGCAATAAATCTTGAAAAGTGGCTTGCAGCTGTTGTAAACATTTAAAACAGTGAAGAGCTCTACAGAGTCAGCAACAAATTCAAAGTGCCAGATATTATATCTTGTGCTTACACTTTGACTGACAGGTGATGTCACTGAGGTGCAGAGCGTGACACCCACAGCAATAACAGATTTCTTTGTCACAATACAAATAAAAATGTCATCCTTCAGGAAACCAGACTATTTACTTTATAAAACATAAAGCCTTTATTTAAGCGGCTTGAAGAAAAGATGCCGATTAGAGTTCAGAGAAAAAAACAAGTGTAACAGAAATGGTTTAGAATTGCCTTCTGCTTCACATTGATTTACTGCAGCTCAAAAGAAACCACCACAGTGAGCTAATGCGAGTACATGACCCTGGGTTTCTTTTTAATTAGCCGATGTGACGTTTTGTTTTCAAACGGAGACTTAGCTGGGGCAGGTCTGACACATCGGAGTCAAGGTTAGATCCCTTTGAGGGTGAGAGATCACAAAGGTGCCGCACTTCCTGGCACGTAACAGCACAGAAACCATGAAAAGCTTTATCGGTGCAGCTTCTCCACTTGTTTATGGCCTTAATCTAGTGTCTGCTGGGAATCATGGTGGTGCCTGAGCACTGAAGGGTCTCGGAGAAGTGTAAAGCAGGTTTGAAAGGGGCAGAAGGTGCTTTTGCTTAAAGAGAGCAAACACACAAGGTGATGGAGGAGCAAGGGAAGATAAGAGACCAAAATAAGCCCAGTCTCTAAGATCTAAATTTCTGTAAATGTATAAATTATTTTTGCTTTCCTGTAGAGAGATGAACATTTTAGGAGACATCCATTAAGTTTGCCTCCTAAATTTGCATTTGATGGATGGATTTTCAGTGAATCTAAAAAAACACTTTCTTCTTTGTCAAAGTCTGTGCACAATCGTATGTAGGAAAATCTTGCTTTTTTGATATCATCCTTTCATAAAAGCTACACATCTTTGTGTTTAGTCTCTTCTGTAGGGATGAAAACTCCAGCGTTCTGACTCTACGATTTCAATCCATTGTTTAGTTCATGCATTCCCTCTGTCACTGAATGAACTACATTCACTGCTGTTTGACATTTTCTCTCTCTCGTCCTCAAAGCCCCGATTGGGAAGACGCTACAAATGTGCTTTGTGAAAAATAAAAAGAGCCGAGAGAAAACAGAGCGAGACAACAGAGAAAAATGGGATGGTGCATTAACCTCCTGCACCCAGAGGCCATCGAGGGTCCTCAAGAAAGAGAGACGGGGGAAGGCAAGAGGAGGATGTGTCACTCAGAAAGAAAGTGGTTTTACAGTGTTGTGAGGAGAAAAAATGGCAGTTGGGAGACTGTGATACACTGAAGGTCACATTTCTGAACTGTGAATGTTGTGAGAGCATCTTTTGTGTATTCAGAGCCAAATAAGGGACGGCATAGATACAATTATACCGGGTTTCATACAAGTCTCAGAAAATATTTGTATACAAATAACTTATATTTATCTGTTTTGATACTAAGAACAAGGCTCAGTTACAGGTTTACATTGACATTTTCCACTTATCTCTTCCCTTTCTTCTTGAGTTGTTTCCTCTCATCCTGTATCACTGTATAAATGATGCTGACCCTGGGAAGAAGCCCTCAGGGGTTTGGTCTCTAAACAGCCGTTACAGGGAAGATGAATGGGGAGCACCCACCTGGACACCATATTGTTTCAAGCGCTTGAGGTGTTTTGATTTATTTTACCATGCATGTGGTCTTCTTACATTGTTGGCAGTTTAGTAGTGTGGCAAATTGAATTGAAGGCACCGCACGTTGGTTTGACATATAGCCAAGCAGTGGCTGTATGGAGGTTAATCACTACATGTACTGTTGATTCTAAAATAAATAAAATGATAACTATACCAAGCAAATGAATATTAACTAGTTGACCTTAAATTTTTATAAATTTGTTTAAAAATGTAGTATTTTCCTTATCTTGCAGTTATAGAAGTATGGTGAAGTAAGTGCGATAAGAAGAATCAGACCAAAATTTACTTTTAACCCTGTTAAGATGCTTTTTTTTTTACAAAAGGAGAATGTTTGTATTTTCAAGTAATATTTTTCATTTTTACCAGACAAAAGGTTCTAAGGACAAGGACTACCTGGTGTGTAAATGTATCACTATTCCAGATAAAGACTTTGTCCAAGGTTGCACAAGTGTAAACCAAAATCCAATAAAGAGCAGAACAGAGCTGCTAACATTATTATTATTATTATCTGATACAGTAACATACAGGACCAGCTTGTATCAGCAAGGGGATGATACACAGTGGAAATGCTAGTTGTGATCGTTTTTCTAAAAGGTTCAGTCAGTTATTCATTTTATTGTTAATATGCATGTTAATATGCATCTAACCTTAGAGGTCTTAGAAAGTGCTTTTGGTTTAAGGAAGGTTAAAAACGAACACCACCCTCCAGACTCTGTTCATGCTGACAGACGCTCTAACGCTCAGTGTGCACACTACTTCATCATAGTGAGAAATCCGAAGCTTGACAGGCCAGAGATGGCTAGTTGTGGTCGCAATGCAAAGATCGTGTGATGGCTGTTTAACAAAATATGAAATGATAAATGGACTGCAGTTTTATTACACTTTTATCCAAGGTGCTTTTCACTTTGTATGTAATGCACACACATTCGCCTTCACCCAACGAGGTGCTGGCCTGACCATCGGGAGAAAACTGGGGTTCATTGTCTTGCACAAGGACACAGGAGAAGTCCATGGGTAGAACCTTGTGATTTTTTTTGGGGGGGGGGGGGGGCAGCAGAAATTGTGTTTGTCCATAGAACCATAGACTTAACCCACCTTTGTTCTCTGAACCTTTCTCAGAGAGGTACCTTTGTTCCAAAGTTTTCTCCATGTTTTAAACTGTCTGTTGCAAACTTCTGGATGAATAATTTCTGAGGCGTTCTTAAACTGTGACAGAAGTGATAACCTGCTCCACCCACCTGCACCACCTTCTGTGCCTGAATATCAACGACCAGCAGTCGGCTCTGGAGGGGCTGCGTCACGTAGATGTACTTATCCCTGACGTTGACTGCTGAGGACCACACGCAGTGCTGAGGTGACACCCCCTCACCTTTAGGGCACATCTCCTCCTGCGAGGAACCAACAGAGAACAGAGAGGATGATGGGAGGAGGAGCGGGGCAACAAAGGGAGGAGAAAGTTGGCAGGATTTACTTGTGTGTCATAGATAAACAGTATGGTGCTCTTTACACTCTCATCCATCACCGATGGTTGGGGCTGGGCAAAAATCCAAAACTGTGCATTACCTACTTTCATTGAAATTAAATAATGATCACTTTACAAAATATCTGCCCAAGTTAATTATTTAAAGCAATACTGCGAAAAAAAGTTGGATGAATGTGAATGAGAGAAGAATCTGAACCTCTGCAGCTCTGAGGAGCGAAAACCAGCAAATATTTCACTTTTTACTTACAGTAGTAGTTAAATCATTATCAAATTGCTTAAAGATATTTCTGTGTGATGTAAAGATCTTGTTTATTTTTTTTCATAATGACTGAGAAAAAGCAATAGTACACACACATATAATGTAAAAGAAAATTCAAATTAGATGCATGAAATAGTGCAGTACAAGATATCAATTCTCCAACCTTGATTTAAACACTTTTTCAACATAATATTAGGCCCTACCTTGATTTCCAGTTGCAACAAATGTGCACAGTGATTTTTTTATGTGTATGTTTCGTTCAAACAAGACTTTTACAGTTGATGCTACTCTTTATGGTTTAATTACTCATTACAGTGATATTTTGCATCAGTTTGAATCACATATCAACAAACTCATTCTGCTGCTGACTCTGGTAACATTTCACCTCCACAGGCCCAGCAGCCCACTGTGTTTGCTGACTACACATTTATGCCTCCCCCACCCCCCCCATATACTATGTATACTGTATGTAATCAGTAATGCACGTGCAGGCAGCCACACAGAGTGTGTTTCAGGAGTTTCCACCTTCTCCCTCCACCGCACCAACGTGGTGAAACTGCTGTTTACAGCAGGAACTGGCTAACACATGGCTTATTGAGTTTGTATTGATCTCTAATACAATTACAGGCTCCTGTAAAACCCAAATCCCTCAGAGGAACAAGCAACTTTTGCCATCTAAAGCCCATTGCTCTGAGAGAGGGATGTTCTCCAGTGGATTAAAAACCTCAGGATGTGTAGTATAGACTTTATACAGTCTATCACTGCGAACTGTTGACTAATGGACACGAGTGAACGCGTTATAATTAGTGAGGTGAAGAGCCTCACTGTGACACATCAAGGGAGGAAGAACGACCTCCATTTTACAACTAATGGATGAATATTTTTTTGTTTTGAGGAACAACAGCTGCTACTGTTCAGTGCTGAATGTGTGGATTATGGTTCATCAACCTAATCAAGTTCTATTACTCACGAGCAGTTTGTGCTCTCAGAGGTTGTTCCTGACGTGATGGCTACATGGTACATGTTAATGTAAAAACACACCGCATTAAATGTAATTCGATTTTTAATTATCTCAGCCTTTCCTGTAATCGAATTCTTGATAAAAAAAAGAAAAGGCTTTAAAATCACTCACGTAGGTAGCAACAATCCTCTCCGTGCGCTTCATGTGTCTTCGTATCTCACATTCACTGGGCTGCAGAACGGTGATACCTTCATCAGAAAACACGTAGAACATGTTCCCCACACTCAGGCCTGGAAGACAACACACAAAACATGGAGACATTGTTTATTTTCCTTTTAAAGCAACAAATTAAAACAGCAGAAAAACAGAAACCTCTCTTATGTGACATTTTTGTCGGACATTACAATTTCCCTGCCTGAGGAAATTGACGGCGTACTCTGTCCTAGCATGCTATCTTGTTGGCGCAGATGGGGAGTGTGCGTCTGCCAGCCATTTTGACAATGCCTACAAAGGGTCCTGTCAGCAACGTGTCCACAACATACAGCAGCGAGAGACATCACATTAAAGGCAGGTTCTCATACGAGGAGACATCTCATCTGCTAAACAGCTGCTGATGAGTTACTGGGGATCACAGTGTAACGTCTGACGAGTAAAAGACGTACTATTTGTCACAGGAACAGAGATGATGAGCATGTAAACAAAAGCTATAATAGTGATTGATTTGTCAGACGGTAAAAATCGAGTTTTGCATTATAGCTCCTTCAGATGAAAACTGTAAAAGAGTATAAGAAAAAAACGAGAAATTCTGCCGTACGTTTGTATGCCTCCACCAACCATTGCAGTTCCACTCTTTCCTGATTCATATGATGTCACCATGAACTTTGACCTCTGACCACTGATATCTAATCTGTTAAACCTTGAGTCAAAGTGACATCTCGTCAAAATTTAAAGAAATCCCCTAAAGGCAGACTGAGATTTCATGTTCAGCCTGAAGCAAAAGAGGCACTTTCTCACACTATGAATAAAAATACGCTCATATATTACGTAAACAAAAATGCTTAAACTGTATGTGGTTATGTATATGGATATAAAACAGAGTGTATTTGTATTATACTCTAAACCTCAGTAGATTTTAATTAGCAGTGGTACAACTGTGCTGACGGCCATGCTCATAGTATAAACACATAAAGACAGTATAGATTTGTATACTGCTGAAACCCACAGTTGTTTTCCTCGTAGCCACCACACTGAAACTGTGATATTATTTGAAAAATACTCTACATAAAATTGCTTGTGTGTAAATGCCCCCGCCCCCCCAGGTGATTTGAAAATCCAGATAAAACGGCACATGAGCAGAGAGAATGAAACACCTTGGGCATGCAAGGGAGAAAAACAAGAGCAGAAAAGAAATTTTGCTGGAGAGAAAACAACATTGTGATTATTCTGGACAATACAGCAAACATTTTGGAAAGTGTAGATATCCAGCTGCAGGCCCCGGAGAGCCACAAAACATGCACGCCACATTTTGTTATTCACAAGAACACAAAGGCATTTTGAGAGCTGTGATGTATTACCTTCTTCTCGCCACAGAATGTTTGCAACTGCAGAATCGGCCGCCGCACAGTCGAATGGAAAAAGGGGGGACAGAAGGGGAGAGGAACACATGAATTTCTGTCGAGGAACAGAGGAGCTGATTTCTCTTGTGTCGTGTCAAAACAAATTATATTTGACAGCTCCAAAAGATTCCTCAGTGCTGTTGACATGATCATGAATCCCTTGATTTAGGAGGAAAAGTGACTGAAGAGAAGTCAAGTCAGATTATTCTGTTTAATTTCAACTGGCATGATGAGCTCTTTCTAGGTTAACTTGTTAACATGATGAAATCTAATGAAAGGCCACACATCAATGAAACATAACATGTGGCTTTATTGTCAAATGTCAATGAAGTCACTGCATAATTTGGAGTGAAGGTTCTTACACAGCCAGAATAAAATGACTCATCCACTGATCCTTTTGCATTATGACAACACAGTTAGAAATAAATAAAATTTATGGATTTGTCCTGTCAGGATGAGACATTTCGAAAACAAGTTGTTCTTTAGTGACGTGTGTAATTAGATGCAAAGCCCCGGGGGGGTAGGGGGGTTGGGGGGTTGAGGATTGATGATTGATGGTTTAGGTCAACCAAAAGAAATGAAACTATTCCTCTTTCCCTTTGCCATATTTACAGTGTAGCAGTGACGACCAGTGTCACGGTCAAACTATGTCCGATGGTCACTGTTGTTCCTGTTGTCCAAGGTCTGTTGGGTACTGATAGTATCAGGTTGATATTATATTCTGATCTTTGCATTTGTGTAAAATTTGTCAGGCTGTTGGATGAAGTTTATGTGTAAGTTTGCAGCAAATGTATTGAACTGGCACTTAACTGTTAATCTGTTTTTCTCTCTCTCTCTCTCTTTACTTTCTTTATTTTAAAAGATCACTTCTTTATGACCTTTACATCAGTTTCATACTACTCCATAGTGATGTCAGCAACGCAGGCATGCCAGGGAGATTTCTGCCTTGACAGGTTTATGTTTGACAACTCCATCATGTTATTAAGTAACCTGTACTTAGTTACCTGTACAGTACTTAAGGTACTGTGTTGAATTTGCAAGTCATTATGCAATAACAGGTAAAGGCTAAATTTGGCAGCATGTGACCTACGGGTCTTCTTGGCCGAGTCTTCCACAAACAGAGAGGAGATATCCTCATCCACTCCCACTTCGTTCTTGGCGATGCACGTGTAGGCGCCAGTGTCCTCGTACCGAACACTGCCAATGAAGAGCTCACTACCATTTGCTAAAAGAAGAGAGGAAACAAACAAGGAGAAGTGTTAGCACTTTATTCGAAAGCTCCATCGAGTAATGCCATGAAGAAAAGACAATATTACGAGGAGGCCTAACAACAAGCTAATCTGGTTTATTTACAGCCTCTAGACTGCACAAAAAAAAATTATTTAAGTTATAATATTCATTAAAATGCTTATCTTTACTAAATTCACAGAAAACAACATACTGGATCTCTGGTGTGATGCAATGCTGTTCATTTTTCGGAAAAAATAACCTCAAATGTTTCCTAAAGGAAACGAGGAAACCTGATGAAGAAACAAGTAAATCCTGCTCTGCTGAGGTGACAGGGTTGGATTTGTTTCTGATAGGGGAAAAATATATATTCTTTTAAATGTTTCCTTGGTTGGTTGAGACCAAAAAGCGATAAAAGCCAAATGGACAGAATAATAATGTTCCCTCATGTGCAAATTGGAAACTGCTTACTAATATGTTCTTCATATGAGCCTAAAAAGTGATTATATGTCAATAAAGAAGTCATGCACTTTTAATAGCCTTTTTGTCTTTCAGACATGTCTAGTTAAGACGACACACCCCACACACTGCACAATGGTGCATTGTTTGCCTCAGGTTGCAGCAGTGACATCAGTCGGAGGTGACAGGTGATGTTGAGACCCAGGAGTCACCGTCAGAATCAAACCCTCTGATGTTTACTGCAGCATCCAGGCCTGTGATGTACAGCTGCACTCTGATCTTTATTGTACAGTATGAAACACTACATACATCACAGCACCAAACACTTTACAGCACAATGGTAGGGAAGGTTGTGGGTCAGAGTGGAGCTTTTATATCGAGTTGTACAACAACATTAAAGGAAGCTTACTTCTCATCTCTCCAAGTATCTGTAGTGCACTTGTATAACATCTAACATTCACACTCTTCTCTCATAATCTCCCACTTCTTCACATCCATTTTCTATCTGTTAAAGAAAAGCTGCCGTACCGTGTTTGTCTTCCTGCAGAACTACGTCTCTACTAAACAGCAATAAAGCCGACACTTGCTCATTTTTACGCTGAAAATAATTTCCCACCTTCTGATTTATGCCCACTCGATCGTAAAATAACAAGACATTACAGGAGTTGACGCAAAGCTCTTCACATTAGTGAAACGTCTTTTGGTTTATAATAATAATTCTCTTTTATCAGAGGAAAGATGTGTGACGCTTTGAAGTGAAAACCGCCTTGAAGCAGGCCTTCGTGGAATAAGACACCGCTTTAATTACGTCTAATCATAATTGTGTTCAGATCAATTCTTATTGAAAACCACTGAATCAGCCGCTCATTAAATGCCTCTCTATATCCTTAATTGCATGAATGTAGCAGTTCAGCGTGACTTAAATTATGACTTTAAGTTTCAATCCTCGTCTCCTTCACATTACTGTATTATCATAATGGCAATCTATAATAGGCCTTACATCAGCCACATGACTACTTACATGTGACAAGTGACGCTTGTGACAACCCAATATAGGTCAGTGGTTTGTTGTTTCACAGCTTAACTGGCCAAAAACATGAGTTATGCTTGTATGAATGATTTCAAATATAGGAAAGCATGCGCATCCAAGGTGATGTATAAAACAGAAAAAAACCCAGAAAGACGAGAAATATTTGCTGTTGAGCATCAACATGTTTATGGACATTTCTTTTATTCAGATTTTTAAAGTAGCTAATTAAATTACTTGCTAAGTGGAATAATGTCAATTACCACTTCCATATGTAAAAACAACCAGGAACAAAAAGCATCAGTGAGTGATATGATCATCCCACAGATTTGAACTAACGTCTCTGATGAACTGATCCACTTTTCATGAGACCTGAGGGACACGTCCATCATTGTCCTTCAGAGCTACTAAAAAAATCAGGTCACCAAAATATTACACATAACATCATATATGGTGTGTGTAGTGAAGTGCTGCTGTATTTAAGCAGGAATTATAGTATTTATTTCATGTATGGTACTGACTTAAGCAAAATGAATTTCCCATTGGGGACAATAAAGAATAATCTAGGTCTCTTTGCCCTGTACTGTGTAAGCGCAGCGCTCGTACATTATGTTCACGTGTGAGGAAATATTGAATAATATTATAACTGTGTAATGTTACTGCTTTGACGATGATGAATAATTCCCCTGTGAACTCTTGAGTACTCCTAAAAAGAAAACATTTAGCTTACTCAACAGCCTCATATGCAGCTTACAGCCATCTATTCCCCTTGATTAACTAGGGATATGATGAGCTTTCTTCCCAAAATGCATCTGGGTTAAGAAAAAAATATTTTTAAAGTCACACATAAAGGTACTACTGTGGCTGTGCTGAGATTTTCTCTGTAGTTCACAAAGCAAAGAAGAATATCTGGGAAACATCTCCAACAGGCCTGAGTGGTTTCAGCACCACAGACAGCTCCTGAACTCTGCAACACAAAGCAGTTTATTTGTTCTGTGTTCGACTGTGGTTTCTAATCAATGCTCCTCACCATCAAGTGTCAGCGTGCGGTTCACATAATAAACACTGCAGACAAATACATGAGGAGAGAGGATATGATTTGTGGAAATGCAGTAGTGAATCTCCCTCATCTGTGCTGTGATCGTTTGAAAAACTGTGGCAACATGAAGACGACTATCGACATCATTTAAGTCACTTTTCAACCTGATCATTTTCAATTTTACTAACCTTTTTAATTAATATAAAAACACTACAAGTAGGACTCCTGTCCCTAATTTGAATCTGTATCCACCGCAGTGTTTATGTGTTGGTGAACCTTGCAGAACCTCCCTTGTTTGAGTGTCTGAGGGCTATTACCACAGGTAATGACCCACACACAGCCAATAAACTCTCTCTTAATGAGAACTGGGCCATAAAGACAAAAGTCATGCTCCATTCTGCTCTTTTTTGTCTGATAGCGAGAGTGTGTCTTTAATAACACACCTATAGCCTGAATAAGTAGCTGCCATCTCCAGTATATCTCATTTTACTTTGACGCTTTTGATCTACCTTTTCAATCTCGTCTAAAAAAACAAGTATGTTTATTTTGTCACAGGGGCAAATTGAAGAGAGTTGAAGAGGGCGACTTCAATCTTGGTTTCATCACCTTAGTGTGGAGTGAAGCTAAATAAAAATTGCAACAAAATATTACTGCTGACAAGTGGCACCACTGACATTTCAATAAAAAAAAGATTTCAGTATGAAAGAACACCATGTTGATTTCCAGGCCCTGTTTTTAATGTCCACATGCATTGTTTTGGTTTATAGAGATTTCAGCAGTGTTGGCATACTGCAGTTGTGTTGCTATGTAACACAGCAATTCAAAAACACTGCACCAAATGGAGTTGACACACAAGATCTTTTTAAACGCACAATATGCTGACAGCACATCCCCACATAATAAAAAATTATTCACCTATGAGAGAAAGCTGTTTGCTGGATCGTGGCTGCAAGTCCATGCCGTTCTTCAGCCAGAGGAGTTTGGGATTTGGGATGCCGTCGGCGTGGCAGTGGAGGCTGGCAGATACGCCGGGTTCCTGGGCCTGCGTCTCCGGATAGACCAGGATCACTGGAGGGACTGGACGCACACACACACACACCAACAAAAACACAAACAGGGAGAGGGGACAGGGGCGAGTGAAAACATAATTACACACTGTCTCATGGTAGAATGTGATTCCTGGGGGGATATAGCACCAAACCCCACACGTGCAGTGAACAGAGAGGGGTACATCTCCCCCCTGCATGTGATATATTCACACATAACAAGAATCCACAGGCTCTGGGGCTGCTTTACTACAGCTCCAGTCCTGCATGAGCAAGATGTTTGGAGCATCTACCACTTACTACCGACTCCAGGGAGAAGACTACAAATCGATGTGGAAGAGTTTATGGGGGGAATGAAATATGAGGTAATAGTTAACATGAACAGGTAACAAGTTTGGATGCTTCCTCCTTGTCAGTCATCTTCTATTGAACGTACCACCCTGCCCCTCAATACTAATGTAATATTAATTTTGCAATTGCTAGGTGCTTGTTTTTTTTCTCTCTCTTAAAGTCTCTCCTTCCCCCTTTTATTACTATTTAAACTTTAATGTATTGATTTTACATTTTTTCTAGTGGTGGAATGTGGCAGTGTATTTACTGTACTGTAACAGTACGGCATATGTACTCTGGGTATTTTTACTTATTCTAGTTTATTTTACATTAAGGGGGACTGAAGATTCAAGATAGAAAATGCAGGCAGTAATCTTTCACTGGTGTGTGGCACACAAAAGACTACAAAAAGTTCATCAAAATTAAATGTCAGAAAAATACTGTAAAGCAACAGGAATAAAAATTAAGTTAACGTTGACCTATGGCAACTAAAAACTAAATATTTAATACTAAACATAAAGTACAGTGTGGCTGCTCACCTCAGTTAGTCCTTAAGGGCAGAAAAGATTTATATATGTGTGTGTGTGTGTGTGTGTGTGTGTGTGTGTTTTAATTTCCACAACCTGTAAGGTAATTTCCTTCTACTTGTAAATATTACTCCCACTGCTGATTCCTTTTTTTATAATTATTTGTTCCTGCTTTCCATATACAATATATCTACATTACCACACACATTAACAAATAAATTACTCATCTTCTCATCTTACACCCACACATGAACAACTCCTCACCTCTATGCTGCAGCCTCAGTCGAACTGAATGTCTCTGTAATAGAATGTAACTCTCTGCATGTGCAGTATGTTCTGTCATATCACCTTGTCTGTTGCACTATTCAAAACTGTACTTAAGAAGCTCTTCCTTGTGTCAATTAATTTTAGTATGTGTGTACTCGACATTGCAGAAACATTCTAGAACATTGATATCACGTTCTAAAGTACTACAATACCACATATGTAGCACTAGACCAAGAGCACGGCTACGACACTGACAATGAACCTGCAGCACTGCCGTCCCTCTCATTGGCGGCTCTAATAGCACAACAGGATACAAAGCGGTATGCAGGCCGCCCACTTAGTTTAATTTGGCACTTGGCTCCCCTTCATTCCACCTTATCTCACCTCTCGCTATCTTGCTTGAAATACTTTGAATCCCCAACACCAACATTTGGTAATTGTGCTCTCCTGATAACTCACCCTTCAGGACCCCAGTCTATCTCCATGAGTCCCCTCCCATCACTCCCTCTCCCTCCTCAGCTCAAGGTCTAAAATACAGATGCATTTCTTTTCAATTAGCATCACAGAAAAAAACAAGACACACACCTATTGTCTGTCTTAATTGAAATTGGCTCAGCGGAATAATCTCTTACCCTCCTTTGCATATCTGTCACCCTGAGACTAATGTGCAGAAATTAGAGAGGGCAGTATCTTTGATTTGTTGTTGCAGACAGAGGAAACTTTTAAAATTCTTCTTTGAAGAGATGCCAATGAAAAAACCTGAGGTGGGGGGGATGAGGGCCCTTATACATATGAAAATGATGTGCAAGACAGTGCTTTGAAAAGTTCAGGCTGCCAAAAAGAGTTTTGTCTCTGCTGGTTTTTAGATGTATTTTAGCTTTAGTTGCTTTTATCCATTATCTGCAAACTGCAAGTATGGACTCCACAGCTTTAAACACGTAGGGAAACTAATCATTTTGACAAGCAACTTAATACTCTATAGCACAGCATCACAATTAGGGAGAAGGTCTGCATGCCTAAACTGAAAAAGTACTGGAGAAGGGTCCTGAACCTGGTGTTCTTTGGTATTTGTTAGACAACCAGGTTCTTGGTCACATACAAAAAAAAAACATCATGACAAAAAAAAATAAAATGTCATTTCACATTGTTTTAAGAAAAATTACTTTAATTATATTCTAACACAATAAAGTGTTTAAAAAAAGAAAAACATTCCCCAGTGGTGACTCTTGCTGAGCTCCAGAGATCCTCTGCAGACACATTAAAGCACCTCAAGTATTTTCAGACTGAGAAACAAGATACGATGCTCTGAAGAAACAATGATTTAACTGTTCGACCAAATTTCTTAAAGCACCATATCTGTTCAAGAACAGGTTTACTTGGAGTATCATTTCTACAAATTCCAGAAGTCTCTGTCTGTCTGTATGTGGGACGCGTATCTCGAGAACCATTCATCTTATCGGCTTCATCCTTGGTATGTGTATTGTCAGGGGCTCAAGGAAGTGCACTGTTAGGTTTGGTGTGATTTAGACATCAATGTTAATTCAAATTTGAATAAACAGTCGACCAGCACTCTGTAACGGCTGAGACGTTGTCGTTTATGCCAACATCAATGACAACTTATTTTTGTTCGGAGTCTTGCAGCTGCTCACTTACTGCAGGTCACTTTTACAGTTTCAGAAAGAAAAGCTGCAACCAGCGTCACCACAGGCCAAACAAAACGGACCATTCCAAACAGGCAGGCTTAGAAAGGGCATTGCACTAGTAATTAAAATGTACAGCTTTAAGCCGCAGGAACACAGAGGCAAATCTACAGAAAAACGTGCCAGCTGCAGGATCACTATGTCTTGTTTTGTCTCTTCGGTTTAACATGAAAGTGCCGAGGGGCTGTGAAGGACGGGATCCACCGACATGTGACAATTCTGCACATCGTGTTTCTATGGTATCCTTGTGTTTTCCTGACATTTCAGTGGAGAGCAAGTTATCTTAATTGTTTTTAACCAAAGGCCCTGAGATTTGAGTGTCTCTGGATATTTATCTGTTCTATCACAGTAACCAGAGCAGCCAGTAAGAAAATCCCTCACTGAGGATCCAAAGAGTAGCACAAAAAATCTAAAGCATTTTGTCCACAATTCTCCCACAATTTAAAGAAGGAAATAGCCACTACTAACCATTCACCTGCAGCACATGTGTCTGATAGACGTCTTCATAGCCGTAGGCATGGCAACTGTAGTTTCCCATGTGGATGGTTGTCACCTTGGTGATGTACAGGGAGCCGTCGTCCCCAAAGTCCTGCAATACAGGGAGGAGGGGGAAGGGGGCAATTAAGTAAAGGATGATGAGACGGCGGTGGGTGGAGGTGAAAGAGAGAGGAAGAAGAGTGAGGGAGGGAGGAAGAGAGAAGGTGAGAGAAGAAGAGGAGTCGCAGGAAAGAGCCACAAGGAGAGAAGGAGAAATGAAAGTAGCTCGACATAATACACAAGGATGCATGGAGAGAGCAGGGTGAGGAGAGAGGAGGCATGCAGCAGCAGGGAGTGATGGGAAAAGACAAGAAAGAAAAAGAGTGATGTGAAAAGCAAGAGAGACCATGAATCAACGGTTTCCCCGTTGAGCCGCAGCAGACGTTGGGGAATTTGATCCCGCTCTCTCCCCTCATCACGCTGCCTCAGCCTGATAAATGGCAAGGGTTAAAAATATAAAGCCCATTAGGTTGATGAATGGAGCCAGTTGTTGTTGGTGCAGCACGCGGCAGTCACCAGGGGGTTCCAGCCACAGCTTAGGGTGGATTAAGGCATTAAATAGTTTGCTGTCCCATCAAGAGGCAGAGCAGATGTCCTGATGCAGCTCTGTCGTGGCTGCTTTCTTTCCGAGGCCTCTGGAAATGAATGTGACCTGACAGAGGGTTGCTTTACGACATGAAACATTTGAAATGCTATTATGACTGACGGGGGAGTTTGGGGAAACCTTTAAAGTTCAGAATTTACAATAAAGGTGAAGGATACAACGACACCAGCGAGGGCAATTAAAACTGAATGGGCCATTTGGGTTAAAAAGTATGACTGTATTATATCTGCTAGATTCCAGATATATTTTAGTTTAACAGCCTTATCTATATGTTATGGTTCCTGTGGATAAAGTGTGTCAGTCTGGCTCTGTCTTTAGCACATGATTCATATTATGTCCTTGGCCAAAATTCTTTTCTCTGTTACCTAACAGGGTTAGGTAAAAACTACTTGACGGAATACTGTTGAAACTTTGTGGAAGGATGCATTATGGGTCAGGAAACAACATGTAAAGTTTTGATAGGAGGATATTCTCCTTAAGATTTTTTAAAATTTTTAGAAAATAAATCACGGATCATGTGATCAAAGGGATTCATATTTATCTTGCAATTTAGTGTAGATCCAAATAAAAATCTGTATGCAGTGAATTTAAATGTGGTTTCATATGGGGAATTGAAACCTTTTTGTCTTATTCGAATAATGTTTTTGGTCAGCTACAAACTTTGAAGAGATTAGTCTCAGAAGTTAAATGTGAGACATGTTGACTGTTAAAGGAGCGCTGGTCTGGGCCTGGTTGCTCAGCAGCTGCACGTAACTGTGGAACAACGGGCAGAAGACACAAATATGATTCATGTTTCTTGAGTAACCATGAGTGTTTAATATTTCAAACAGAAAATGATGACTCAGAGTCAACATGTGCATTTGTGATTCAGGTTTTAGTATTCAGGCAGTTTTCTTTCACTTTATTCACTGAGTTTGCTCTGTCTCTGCTGGCTGGTGTCATAAATGACTAAGAAGATGTGCATTTAAATTGCAGATTTAGGCTTTGAAAGCTCCTCGTAACATAATGGGAATAGTTGTTAACCTTTTCAGTTTGTGTAATGCACTTGTGGTACACAGCCAAACAAAAAAGAACATGTGAATGAGATGTGTCTGTAATGGAAGGAGCAGTAGAGGAAGCATATATAAAGATGGAATCAGCCACATTCAAAATAATACAATGCACAGCTCCTCTAATGTCTCTTTTGATCTATTCATTATTCTATTCATAATTCACAGCAGTACTGATGCAATAAAGCTTTCATATACTTAAGAAACAAATTCATGTTGTTTCCCAAATGGCTGAAATGCACATGCAAATAAAAGCAGCAGTGTAATAACCATTTTTAATGAATAAATACATTATTCATTTCATTTTGGTTGGTGTAATACAGTCGCAAAATTGCTTTGTTATTGTGTCTTTTCAAAAGAGGAAAACACGTCCCAGTTTTACTTTTTTAACGGAAAAGGTTTCATGAATTCATAATGTGAATGCAGACGTAACGGAATGAATGATTGTTATTCAAGGAGTGAAGCATAGTATTCAAATGCATCGTTAAAGATAATTCTTTAAAAGACATATTCTTAATGACAAATTATTAATATACTCTAGCAGGTAGATTTACACATTTCTAAAATGAAACAGGCTGCAAGATTATGAAAAATGGTTTATTTACTTTTTTTTATTTTAACATCTATATTCTTATTTTAACGTCTTCATTCTTATTCTTCTAATGGTTTAGTTGTAAAGTGCTTTGAGTGGTCATCAAGACTAGGAAAGTGCTATATAAATACAAACCATTTACCATTTATTTATCATTTATTTAACCAGGAAGCCAATTCAAATGACAAGAGAAAACTGTCGTAAATGGTCAAACTGACCATTAGAACCTGGCACATCCTTAACATATATTATTTCTCCAGAGTTGGACCCATATGCGCCTTTCACAGACATATAGATATTAATGTTTATGTTTGTCTGACGTGAAAACTTTTTATTTTACAGACTAAACAATGCAGTAAGGACGTGCATTTATGTTTACAATGTACGTGGGAAACAAATCTCATATATATATTTATACTTTATTTTCTCTGGTATAACTCCTCACACAACAAAGCACTTTGCGATCTAAGAGATTATTTTAAACATAGTTTTGCATATAATTGATAGTTGACAGTGAAGATGGAGACAGGAAACATGGCAGAAGGAAACATGGCGTGCACTGAAACTATTGAGCCGCTAGAGCACTGCCCGTTATGTCTCATCTTTGACCTGAATCGATGAAAAAGAAAGTCAAACACAGCCGGGGTTCCACTCTTCCTCCTCCGCACGCATCACTGCGCTCTGTGGAAATTCATCATGTACGGTCAAGAGCCTGAGGGAACTCTGGTGCCATTACCTCTCCTCCAGTCTCCACCTTAACACTTGACATTGTTTATCGGCTCATCATCGCAACAGAGCAACAAGGCCGCTCATTAACAGGCAATTAGTGAATTGTGATGGGGCGGTGGGTAAAGCGAGGACGGCACTGTGCTGTCACCTGTGCAGATGTGTCTAAACAGGAATGTGGTCACACACATCATTAAGTACCGAGATCGAATTTTACTGTTTCATGGAAAGAGCTGCGGAGGCAAGGGCATTTTTTTTTTTTTGATTTACTTCCTCGAATCGTTTTTTTCTGTCCTGTTTCCTCACTAACGTAGGTAACAATCTCAGCATTTTATAATCACTGCATCCAGAAATTAAACAATAAACTCACTGAGCTCTTAAGATTTTTAAAGTAGTAATGCGCCCCCTTACTGCTGAAGTTTATCAAATATTAATCGAATGGTCCAATTAAATTTCTAGAAAGAAATATTGTTGAAAAAAACACAACACAGCATGTTCCCTCATTTTAAAATCACCTAAATCTATGTAAATAAATGTGTTTTACAGTTACACTCACTCAATTATTGGTTGACATAGTGATGTTTAGATTTGGCTCTTTGCTGTAGTTCTGGATTTCATTATTGGAACCAGCTCTGACAAACTCACTATGCTCCATCCGCTCCGCACGGAAACCATTAAACTGACACTGAGATGAAGATCCAGTCGCTGAAGAATCACATTTTATCTTCGTGGTTACGAAGAAAGGAAATAAAAGAAGAGAGTGGATACTTGATTTACTTTTTATCAGGTAAACACAAAAACAGACCTCGATGGGAGGATGTCAGCTGAAGTCTGTTTAAGCAGCTCACACTTCACAGCCATGACTACTTTGGTCTGTATGTCTGCCAGGTTCAGTTCCTCTGCCCCCTTGTGTCCAAAAAGTACTGCTCTAATAGTATTCATACATAGGCAGGAGGAAGAGGACTATGCAAACCTTCTATATATATATATAATCAATAGCAACAAAATAAAGCACATTCTTTGTAAATGTTTGCTCAGAAATTAGCAGATCATCATGCACTGCCTTATCAAGCATTATCAACTCAAAAACCATTATCATCACCAACCTCAACAATCACAGCCACAAGAAGAAAACTACATGCACTCACATTGATATCCTCCAGGTCCAAGAAGTTCAGGATGATGCCGTTCCTCTTCCAGATGATGGGTGGGCGCAGTGTCCCCTGGATGGCACAGGTGAGGACGGCGCTGAGGCCCACTGTCACCGTGGAGACGCTGATGCGCTGGTCCTCCGCCAGGCTCAGCTGGATGACCTCTGTGAGAATGAGAGTATGAGGGGAGATGTTTGGAAGAAGAGATGATGAAAAGGGAGGATTTTGAAAGAAAGAGAAAAAAAGAAAATCACAAATCAGACCGAGTGTGCTGATGTCGTGGAACTGGAGCCAGAATGAATACATTTCTGAGCATCTATCTTATGGTTAGTGGACCGCAGAGGAAAAACAGCTGTCCTGGGAGTGAAGGATATCCTGCATGAAAAAGACCACATGTCGAAGGACACATAGCTCGCCAAATATCATCCCTCTCATTAAGCTGAATTTATGTTCATTGAAATGGCCATACAATTCAATTCACCTTTACGGCAAATTAAGAGTTATCCTTCAGCGGTTCCGCTTGCCACCATAAAAAGTATCCGTCGCCAAGCTGTGTGGCCAAGCATCAAATCCAGAGTCACAGTGAGAATCTGGTATCAGCTGGATATTTCACTTTAAAGGAACTATGAAAGAAATATTTTAACAATGTTAAATCGTTATTTCTTACATTTTTCTTCTCATCTTCTGTCTACTCACTTTACAAATTATTTTGAAAACTGCTCATCAAGAAAAAAGTAAGAAGAAAAAAGAACATGTGCAACAAAGATAAGAGTAAAACTGAGTTTTCTTCACTTTAGTAGCTGAAGAACACTCAACAGTTGAGAACACACAGGACGCAGTTTTGTTTGCTTGGATACATTTTTTCTGTTCAAAATAAGTATGTGCTTGCAAGAGCACTGAGCACTTAGCAATGTGGCACAAAAATAACGCTAAAGCAGACACCTGAGTGGAGTTTTAATGGAGCCAACCAATGTAACACTGAGTAAGTCACACACACACACACACACACACACACACACACACACACACACACAGATCTGAACCTCAGTGGTTTGGTCTTTCAAGTCATAACAAGCTCTTATTCGGTCACAAACTGTAATAAGTAGTTACTGTCAGATTTGATTATTGTCCATCCAAAGCATCAATTCTTATTTCTTTCACCTCCCATGACTAACGGCATAATGTGAGCTTTTATAAAGCAAGACATTTCTCTGACAGGTAACTGCTCTTAGCTCACAAATATAGGTGCAGAGTTGCTTCAGAATAAACAGCTTTCACAGTGTTGATATATGTTTGATGTAGCTTTTGTCTATTTGCCTTTATTTATCACCGCCAAGTTTGGGCTGAGAAACTTTTGGAATTTAGTTTTTCCCTCTCAGCAGCTCTATCAAATCTTTCTTAACCTACGGTGCCACATCAATCTTTGTGAAACTAAAAGATCCAAACATAAATAGTGACTTTTAGGACCTGCAGTGAAGAAGTATCACCAGAGGAAAATACATCAAATGTCCAAACTTCAAGTAGAAGGCTAACAGACTTTGAGATGTTTGTAGGGAACGTAAATGTAAACGACCCCTGGATATTTGCCGCCTGTTTCACGCAGCTCTCCAGGTGACAGATATATCCAGGCAGACAGTGAGGCCTGTCAGTGATACCTCAGAACGCCCTGGGTACAGTACACTGTCCAACAGAGATATCATTCAGCAGGGCAATGATTTGGACACGTGGACAAGTGAGGGATAAAGTGAAGTGAGCTGACATTGCTTTGAGGGGTTGTTCCAGGGGAGTACTGAGAATTTAAACTAGACTCATGCTCACATTGACTTTAATAATGCGTGCTGTATTCGTGGAGGACTGTTGGGATGGACATCGAGTTTGGCTTTGTATTCTTCTACGGTGGAGGAGATTTTAAAAATCTGTTGCTGAGGACTGTCTTTTCCAAATTCAGGTGAATTAATTAAAGCTATGACTCATCTCCAAAAATTTTTGATGGCTGACTCATGTGTGGCTTTAAATATTATCGACTGGTCACTCTCCTATAGCACTTAGCTTATCTGGTTTTGGAATGAATACATTCATTTTACTTTGCAGTGAAGCAGCACTGACAGCAGTAAAGAGGTAACCTTCAGCTCAAAGCTCCCAATGCTAAGATTTACTTGTTGTATATATTTTTCTTCAGTTGATTGCTTGTTGATCTCTACAAGGTTTCAAACTGACTACATCTTGACTATGAATTTATGATAGTGATATTAAAAAATGATAATGGATAACTAACGCTAAGATAATAATAAATATACTTCTAGTAGTAGCAGCAGTAGTGTACAGACGATTTAAAATGTTGATAATTGTCAACGATGAGAAGTTCTGTCCCCAAACTGTGATTGGATGGTTCATTGTTTTCAAGTTTGGTGTTGAAAATGGATTTACATGACAGATTTGAAGTGAACAGTGCTGCTACTAAAAAAAGGAGCAAAACTAATGAATAGGTGGATTCGTTTTAATATTTGGCACCATGAAAAACTATTGAAACTGAACTCATAAAGTAGTTGTGTTTTATCAGCAGCACTAATATGTTTACCCCCACTATAAAAGACTGTTTCCACTTTAAGAGCAGCTCTATTCAAATATATCCAAGTATCTGCCCCATGTTCTCTCCCATTCTCAGATGACCTGGACACATTGCATATCCACAGGCAGCACCCGCTCTGCCCTCGCTGACTGGGGAAGGTTGTCATGACATTATCTAGTTAATGATTCCTACAGCCCCCCCACCCCCACCCCTCCAAAAATAGCTCCAATGTGTAAGTTGGTAATTGACTTTCAGGGGAACTCAGGAGCTCCACTGATCGATCAGCCCTGCACTAACCGAGCTATGGATGAGCTGACAGGGCCGACGGGGAGGTTTCCTGTATCCAGCTCCTGAGGGATGTACAATACAGCATGAGTAAGGAGAGGAAGAAGTAAAGAAGGAGTAAGGGAGCAAGGAAGAAAGAAGTTAGAAGACAGAGATGAGGAGAGGACTTAAACGGCAGAAATACCCAGTGTGCAAGGGGGAAGAAAACTTACATGCATGTAAAAGAGGATGAGCAAATGAAAGAAAAACCCACAGGGGCATAAGAGGAGTAGTAACGTGTGTGTGTGTGTGTGTATGTGTGAGACAGGAGGAGAGACATTTGATTCAGAGCACGTAGATGATCTCCCAGGGAATAACTAATGTGCTGAGCTCAAGACTGCGGCTCAGAGAATTGTCCTTTTCCACTTTTATGAGACCAGCCTCTCATGAGCTGGAGTAAGACGTCAAACCACAAAGCAGAGGAGCAGAACACCGTGACTTTTTACAGGCCATGACATGACATTTGGACTTAGAGGAGGGATAGAGAGGAGTTGAGGGGCAGATGGAAAGAGGGTAACAGGTGAAGGAGTGGGATTTGATGAGTCATGTGAGCGACGCTGCGAGGTAAGAAAACAGCTGACGGGTGATTAGTGAGCACAGATTTGTTGGACGATGTCTTTCTATTGACATTTGAAAATATGTACTATATACAGATTATACAGGTTTACTAAACTCTAATGCTGATAATCATTGATAACTTAAATTAATATTGTCCCCTCCCCTCCATGTAAATATAAAGTATTTATATATAAAGGAGCTTTTCTGGGGTGAAGAAAACTACAGTTAATACAATTTAGATGAAAGGAACTATTGAAAACATCATGAGGATTATTCTACATTAAATTTCTGCCAATAGTTCCCTTTCACCTAAATCTTACACACTGGACCTTTAACGTATTAACTCCACTGTTGAGATCACATGTTTTTGTTTGCCCTCATCAGCAAACACGATTGACATCTTCGTCAGTGTCCTCTATGTTTATGGCACCACTGTTTCACTCTACTTTCGTGTCTGTCGTATGTTAGAAACGTCATCAACGCGCCCACTCGCTCGCAGTGAATCCTGTGACATCGATCTGTTGCGTTCTCACATGTAGCACCTCTGGAGAATGTCAGGAGACCAAGAGAGTTCAGTGCAGCTTTTGTGTTCCGCTGTATTCTCCAAAATGAAACTTCATTCAAAATCATATCCGAACAATAACCTATATCTCAATACGTAAAACCTTCATCTTGACTTTATCATCAAACAGTTAAATATGTGTTGCTTATGTTGAAGCCTGGTCCCAATCACCAGCTCGGATTTCAGCCACTGAGCACATTTTTAAACAGCATTTTCATTTCTATAGCTCTTCTTCAGTTTAAATGACAACTCAAGTGCTTCACACGCTTTCCTCCAGTACTTCACTCACACATCCTTCACACTCTGATGGAACAGTCCACAGGATCAATTCAAAGTTCAGTGTCTTGCCCAAGGACACTTTGGCATTCAGACTGGTTAGTGCACAACCTGCTTTACCTCCTGATCCACATTACTGTGCGATTTTGAAATTCATAAAATACTTTAATAACCATAAAAAGAATTAATATAAATAATTCCTAAAATCATTTGATATAAAAAGATCAAGTAAGCCTTGCAGTATTTAACTCAATATTTCATGTCTCTTCTCAGACCTTTCTTTCTCTGAAGTGAATGCACGTGTGATAAAGTCAGACACACGACTAAATGTGGCTGATATATGTTTAGGGAAAGACCAGAAATCTCTTTATAAGCCAGTCCCACAGGGCAAAGCAGCACTTTACATGTCACGAAGCATCTTGTGAAACATCGTTTCCTCGGCTGTCCCCAGATAACACTGTCTCTCTAGACTCACCCACCAGCTGACGCCACTGAAGTAGGGCCGAAACCATATGCAAATAAAATCATTTTGTGATTATATTTGACAGATATTGCAATGAATTCTAGTGCATTTCACTTTCACTGAAGGAAATAAATGTATGGAGTCTGTTCTCTTATGTCCGGAGAATATGAAAGGTCTGCTTTACTTCATAAAATGCCATTTATAACGGTAAGCATCTACATCTGTGCTTTAAAGTGTGCGCCCACATTCATGGTGTGCTCATGTATCTTTCATATGTAAAATATAGATAAAGAGGTTCTATATATACATACATTTCTTTTTAATATTTTGTCTTTGTATACAAATGTATCATGAAAGAAGTCTAGTGTATATACACACACACACGCACACACAGACGGCACTATAGATGCTATATAAGACACTGGCCTGCCCATAAGCTATTTGGGGATTTACTTTCTCAAGGAGACTGTGACATGTAGAGGCTTTCTCACTGTCTGCACTGTCGGTCACAGAGAGTAGTGTACCCTCTGTTTGTAGGGTGAAGCACCCTTCATCAATATGTAGGGTATTATATATATATATAAATACATATATACATCAGTTTAAGGACAAACCTCCCTCTCCTTTTGAGATCACGTTAAGAAACTGTGATGATAACACTGAATCACTGCCCTGTGGTTGTCAGTCTACATACAGTTTTTCCGGATTTATATGAGGTCACAGTGACTTTTGACCTTAGACCACTGAAATCGAATCTCATGGGGTCACCATGACATTGACCAACACATGTGAAACCTTCACAGGAATATTTGGACCAAATTTGAAAACATTTCCATCAAGGCATTTTTGAGATACACGTGCACAAGAATTGACAGATGGACAACCGGACAACATAATGCCTCCAGCCACTGCTGTTGCAGATGCAGAATGTCAGTATTTGCTTATTTCAATTATTTAATTGCCCATTGATATGCAAGATTTCACACATAATCATAGATATTGAAATGGTCGCTACTATAATATAAATCTGTGCTGCCTGACAGATTCTCAATCAATTCAATTGATATACATTATTTCAAGGCACTTCACATAGACGGTCCTGACCTTCAAAATTATAGAGAAACCAACAGTTCCCACAGTGAAGAAGCACTTTGTGAGAGAAAACTTCACTTAAGCAAATATCACCAAAAACAAGTCAATATAAAACAAACCTACACATTTTTATCTTAAATTTTTAATTCAACTTATTTATGCTCTATTAAAAACTACACGTGCCACCTCAAGCCCTGTGTGACACACACTGACACCGGCAGGTCTGTACAGTACACGCAGGGGGACAACAGTCCCACTGGGAGCCCACAGTGCGTACAAATAATCTTGACGTGTCACCGTGGAGTCAGTGCGAGGGCTGCTCCCTGCAGGTGGGCCGCAGCTATTAGAAAATATATCATCCGTGTTTTCAAACACACTGACGCGCTGAATTAATGTCATGTTGTGAATCGTACTGTACATGTACACACATTCATTCAGTCAATCAATAACCGTGCACTCGCAGTCAGCTGCATGCATATGCTGTGTTCCACTCACATTGTACATATATAACATATATACGGCTCATTTACTGTCTCTCATATACACTCTGTCTTTCCTTCATCTCTTATGTACACAAGGCTCTTATACTCTCTCTCTCCCTCCTTCACTCTCTCTTTCACACACACACAGAAACTCCTGCTGCCGTGGTGATTATTCATGGGAGAGAGATAGGGATGAGCAATCAGCGGCCAGCTCATTAATCACACTGGATGCAGACCCTTAATCTCCTCCACAGGTACAGAGGAATCCTCCGCCGCCGCTCCTCATTGCTTTTCTAACTTACCCTTCTTCTCTATCTCGCACCACCTCCTCCTCTCTTCCACCCACCACCTCATTCTCTCTCTCTCCCTGTGATGCTTTGTTTGCATCCTTGGCTACTTCTCTCCTTCTTTGTCCTCCGCCGAGCCTCTCACCCTCTTGATACGTCTGTGACTCTTTGCCTGTCATTCTTCCTTTCCATCTTACCCCTTCCTTTTCTCTCCTGTTTTAATCTGCCTCTCTCTCTCTCTGCCCCCCCCCCCCCCCGTTGTTCAACTTAAAGTGGCTTCTTGTTATAGCTGTCGCTCAACTTGTGAGCAGAGCCAAGTTGATGCAACTTCTAGGTCTCCTTAACTAGGCAACAATAAAGCCTTGTTAGAAACACAAAGAGAAGAGAAGATGGAGAGCCAACCAGTGGAGGAAGGGTATATAGAGTTGGTGTGTGTGTGTGTGTGTGTGTGTGTGCAGCGAGGAGTGTTTTAAAACAATCTGTTCCACACTGTATTAATAAACCAGCAGCAGGAGTTTGGCAGGAGATCCTGCTCTGCTCGCTCTCCTGCCTCCGCTGCATAAGCATTTACAGAATAAGGTTGAGGATACTCACAGCTGCTGGACCCTTTAAGCACACATTTTAAGACATGCAGTGAAGTCCCAACATTTTCCTGAAATTTTCTGGAGGCGCTGTATGTGAGAGCGCAATTGTCCAAGTCAATTGCTCCGGGCAATTTCCCCAACTGTTCCCACCGGCCTCCCCTGAGTAAAATGTCCAGAAATGTCAGAGTGTGCCCGTGTGAGAATACAGCAGGAGAATGTCTGTGCATGTACGCCGTGAAAACACCATATCCTGCCTCCTTCATGCTCCACCCAGGCATCAACCCTCGCCTGAACGTTTCGCAAATGCTCCTTTACCTGTGAACACGTCTCACCTGGATAAGCTGTTGTATTCTTCATAAACTTTAGTTCCATGAAATGTCTGTTGTTGTGTGGCTGGGCTACAAGTTGATGAGAACCAATTGTGCTGTTCTGCCGCTGAATTAGAATAAAATAATAATGATAACCAGTTTTTTTGAAAAATGACCTCCAGCTTCTCCCAGAGACGAACACAGTGTGATGAGATAGACAGTTAAATTACAGACCTGGCTTTTGAAAAACCACAGGTTTAAAAAAAAAACAACAAAAATGAAGCCGCCCCCTCAGGATTATAATAAGACGTTACTCCAGTGTTCTGACTGATGTGAGAGCCACTTCCTGAGTTTACGCTTACAAAAAAAAGACCCCCACTAAAAAATATCCCTGCTGCTGTCAACAATATCTATTACTCAAGATATACACAGCAGTCCTCCTGGATCTGCACACTTACAGGCCATTTAAAGTGAACAATTCTCTCCTCTGCATTATTCAATGACCAATTTTGCAGGAACAGGTTGCAAACAACAGAGACAATTTCTGAGGTGGGCGTCGCTGCTAAGCGTCCCAGCGCATTGCAAGGCGACAGTAGATTTACAGAGGATGACGCTCAATAATGAACCCGCATCAGTTGGGTAATGACAGGGTAGAGCTCTCTTTACCTTTTCATTCCATCCCTTAGGCCACGAGAGCAACGCCTGGGAAATGAAGGGATGAACTGTCTGTCTGGAGGGTTCACAGATATGTTCAGACGTCTGAACTCTACAGCTACTCACTTTAACATTGTTGCTATACATTCAGGTAGTTTGTTGACTTACATTTGCTTTCTTCATTCCAGACAGAATCACAAGCCGCTGCTGCAAAGTCCATTTAATACAAAGTCAGTAAATCACCACATGCTACATGCTAATGCTCGTACCAGTGGTTTTTCCAAATAGCTTTCCTAATATTTCTATTGTTATGACTACAAGTTCAAATATTTCCACATGATCACTTTGCCATTATCATAGTTTAATAGCCATCATGTTTTCATTACATTTTTCTTTTAGTGGCATTACATATACATGACTTATATACATGCTTTTTTATATTGAATTTTAATTGACATTAAATCAGATATCTACAGATAATATATAATTCCTTTTTTAATTTCTTTTTTTAAAGAATGTGATTATGACTTATTTTAGGAACTTGGTCATGTTCCTGCTCCTAACTAAGAAATATTAACATATGCATTCCATACATATTACACTGTATAGACAAGTTTAACTTTTCTAAAAGATATTTAAAATCATGAATAGAACAAAGCTGATGATCCTATTTGCTTTACAGCTTATCATGATGCATCTTGCATAACTTCACTGTGTGCTTCTATTAATAAAATAGCCTGAAAAAATAAAATGCTAGCAAAATCACATTCCAGACACAGCTTAGAAAAAAAAGTTACATCCTTGGATTTGATAAAATGGAAAACATTTTAAATCTCAAAGGCCAAAAAAGTCATCCTGCTCTGAGAGGCTTAATGGAAACAAGCTGACAGTCTGGAGCTAATCTCCCATACTTCATTTGGCTGGATGAGACCCAATTCATTAAACCCATACTCTCATCTGATAGAAGCATAAGATCTATGACAATCTGGATAATCTTTCATCTTTATGGAAAGAAAGAAGGAGGGGACCTGACCCCCCCCCCTCCTCCCTCTCTCTCTCCCTCTCTCTCTCCACTAGCTATACCTCCTACTATAAACTGCAAAGGCCTTTTTTGACAGGGTCGGCTAAGTGGTCTTACTCGTTTTAAAACCCTTTCAGCCTTGTGGAGGAGGAGGGTAAAAGAGATTAGTGGCCTGCAGCACAACTCTACACTGCAGGAGTCACAGCTTGACCTGACCTGAGGGTCTGCCCTGATAGAGACAGAATGCACAATGATATACTGAGAGCTGCATGTATGTGTGTGTGTGTATATCTGAGTTTCTGATGATTGCTTGTGTTAACCATCATCGGTCTGGGAAGGGCTGCAGGACAGAAGGATAAAAAGACTGATGATATTCTTAAATGCAGCTGCCATGAGGCCTGTTATAGATGTTAAAGGACCCTTGAATCTACACTGGTGAAATGAGAGCACAACTCTAGGTGCCGTTTTGAATTTAATTAGTTACAATACAATATGGAGAACTTGAGTTTGTTTCTTCAGAGAGAAAAAGAGAGGTCAGTGTCTGACAAGGCTAAATGTGATGGAACAGCAGAAGATTACAAGAATCTACACCCACAGAGAGAAAGGAGGATGGTTTATTTTTTTATTTCATCTAAAGTAAAGCTTCTGAGACAAGTTATTTGCTCTGATTTTGTTCTGACAATACACCACTGTTTTCCCTCAGAGACAATGGATGCTGTTTTACAGCAGGATACAGTGAAAACACTTTACAAGCATAACAGTCCCTCAAATACTACCAGATATTTTAGGTATTTCACTTTTCTAAATATTAAAACTATGTTGCAGATGCTCACATGTGTATTAATAATCCATTTGTCGCTTAAGATCCCAGCAGTTCTTAGGGATGAGGGTAATAAAATCATTGTTTATATATCTTGACTTGATAAGTATCACTATATGTACAAATACTTGAATTTAATATAATCTAATAAATCTAATTATCATTTCTAAGCTTATTCCCTAGTAAAGTAAAATATTTACACATTGCATAACAGTGTGGTTTCAGTCAGCATACTTATGTTTAGACTCATATGAGGTCAATATAACCTTCTATTATTATAATCCAATCAGTTCATATTTGAGTCTCAATGAGACTGAGTATAATTCTCTCAAGGTGCTCTTACAATATCATGTAAGATGGGATGGTCAAAACAAATAAAAGCTCCAGTACAGTGTGTTGCATTCTGTAACACTCACTGGTAGCTGTTTCTATGCAATTCAAAGTTACTGTACTGTATATATGAATGAAAATAGAGCATTAATAGACTTGATATTACTGTATATGCAAAATATGTCTTGGGTTGCACTTGTTGGTAAAACACAAGTTGAGTGTGAAATGTGACAAGACTTATCTGGAAAGCTGTATTGATAAGAAATTAAAATAACTAAACCTACTTAGTAAAACCAATTACTAATTGGCGAGAGTCGAATGTAAATACCATAAAAGTGTGTGACAGTTTCACTGCTCAGGCTGTATCACATTTTTACAGTTGTACATGTTCACACCTGAGCGCTGTCAAGTAAAACACATTTTGCTGCAAGCTACTGAGCAGCTGTACCGGATCAGTTGGGTTTAGTTACTTTGCCGAACAGCATCTTGTCTTACTCAGCCACTTCACTGTGTTCGCGTTGGATAAGTTTAGCTTCCGAACACCAGGGTGATGCCTTGGGTCAGTTTGGAAAATATCTGAGTCAGTCGAGGATCTGTGATGTAGCCACCTCTGCAGGGATGGGTGACATGATGATATATGCCTGGAGAGACCACATTAGTCATCCTGTCATATTCTTCATACTGCAGTACCTTTCTAGTGAGCGTATTAGGCTACCGTGGGTAACGTTGCAATACTGTATTTTTCAATAGCAGGTCAAACGTATTGTTTTGTTGGAGTTCCTGCCAGACAAACCCCACTTCTTTCCCTCACCTCACTACTACTAAGCACAGGCTTTCTATTAGAGAGTTGAGTTGAAATGTAGTGTGTCCCTGTAAATATCTATAACAAATGTACCTTAGACATCCGACAGATACGACTACAGAATGGAATGTTTATTATCTCCAGGATGGAGGAGATTTATGTATCGCTGGGATTTTTTTGAAACTTGGTGGAGGGGTGGGGTATAGGCAAAGGTAGAACCTATTACATGGACTCAGATGCAGAAAAAGTGGTGGATCCAGGAATTTTTCATCACATTCTTCATCATTTAAGAGAGGGTCTATTTTTTTTTTTTTTTAACATGTTCCAAAGAAATATTCAAGGATCGTGATGAAAAAACAAACATATTTACAGAAGTGATTTATAGTGAGTGAAATTGAATAGGTTGGTGGAGGTATCACTACCAACCTACTCTATTGAGTGCCATTCTATATGTGAGACATTTCATATCATGTTTTTTTAAGATAATAACAATCAATTTAAATGTGTCAAGTTTAGCTTAATGACCAATTGGCCCACACAGACCCAATGTAACTATTGATGACTATGACTATTGTTAAAAAGCCTTTTCTACAAAATAAAGTGACAATGAAAATAAGTGCAAACTAACAACCAGCAGAATAAAGAGCCTCTGAAATAAATTATATACAGAAGAGCAAATTCTCCTTTGAGAAAATGCCCTCCAGCAAACAAATAATGTACTTGGCTCAAATTTGGGATTCTTCATCATCTCATGACAAGGGCTTGACTTTGTGGAATTATGAACCAACATCTGTGGTTTAATATAGATGATGTATCTCATTTTCAATACAGACAATTCCTGCATATTTCTGTGAGATACAAGAATTTAGGGTCGGCTAATTTTACAGTAAAGCACATTGGACAGCAGGATTCAACAATAGATTCATGTAAAAAACTCTGACCACATTATAAGCACTAATGCCAGTTCTTGTATTTAAATCATATTGAAAGTACGTGTTATTTAAGTGTGCGTATCTGTACTAGTGTTTGTGATTTAACAACTTTCATGCTATAACAGAAACCTTAATAAAACCTTAGAATAAAATCAGATACAGGAAGTGGCCTGAGGCAAACTCTGACTGGTGACCATTTTACTCCAGAAAGGATAAAATAACTCACATTTTCTTTTTCTAGTGAAAACATTGGCTAGAAATACCTCAAATACTTTATTAAGGTTCTACTTTTTTTGTTGAGTAATGAATAATGGTTTTCTAAGTTAGTTATGGTATCAGTTGACTGGTATAAAAAATAATTAGTTTTATCTTTCCCCCTTGGTAAAAATGTGTGTTGATTAATTAGCAGGCAAAATAAACAGTCATTGTATCACGGCACCATTATAACCAAGCAGTTGATGAGTTGATGAACTTGATTAATGGGTCCATATTTTCCTGTGTGTGAGTGTGTGTGTGTGTGTGTGTCTGCACTGTGCAGTTAATTACAGGAGAATAATGTTTGTCTGCACTTCACCTCCAAGTATGACAAGTTTTGCAAATAATTATATATATATATATATATATATATATATATATAAGTTTTAGGCCAGTGGTTATGGTCAGTTATGAGCCTCTTACATACATATCTATGTGTCTGGGTTAATGTTTGATGATATGCAATGAAATTTTAATTGCACAAAACATATTTATGTTTACATGTACTTGTTGTCTAAACATATTTTTTTTTAAACTTAATTTCTAATAATGTTTCTGATTTAACTGTAAAATATAAAGCCTCAATTAAATTTCTTTGCCATAAGATTTTGTTGCCAATTTTACATATATATAGCCGATATGTCGGAAAGAAATCTGATAAAAATTGGAAATGATTGTGACTGTAACTCTTGGCTCGTTGGAGCTTTCCAACCACTGCAGGAGCTGTCGATGTGCCACTGATATCCTGACTGTCATAGCTGTGTTCCTGACATTCCCCGCTATCAAACTCACACACTTACGAGATTCTTTTATAGATTTTGGATGTGTAGTACAACATCACACCAAAGAGCTCTACATACGTAGAACTTGTAACTGGGATTTAACCTGGTGAATAAAATAAATGTAAACACTGCATCATCTTGGAACAAAACAAGCTTCAGAGCGTCAGTCCTTGAGCCAGCTCACTGCGTGTTGTTTGAGAAGAGTGGGCTTGAACTGCTGTTGCAGGAGATAATGTGTACCAACACTCAGCCGGGAGCGTGCAACATCGAGCCGAGTCAGAGAATCAGACCACACTCCTGAGAATAAAGACATGAGATATGGGATTACCTGCTCCTCTATTGCCACCTTCCCCTTCTTTCATACACACTTACACTTCAAAATGTTTGACTATTTCAGCTTTGTGAAGCTGTCAAAGCCACACTTTCAAGGTCTGCTGAACAACAAAACTCTGGCTTTGGAAATTCTGTGAAAGCCACTAAATGATATTGACTGTTGGTGTGAGGCGCATACAGGAGTAAAAATATTCTCTCCAACAGATCAGGAGGTTCACTGTTTGGAAACTTTAACAAAACAATGAACTAGTCTTTCAGGTTTGAATTAGTTCGGTTTTTCAACAAATCCAACTTCAACTCACCTACAAAGGAATATGTAGCGGATAAAACTGATCTGACTTGATGTCAAAAATGTATTTACAATTACAAAGCTTTTGTTTTTCATCCATCCATCCATCATTCATTCCATCCATCCATCCATCATTCATTCCATCCATCCATCCATCATTCATTCCATCCATCCATCCGTTTGTCCATCGTCTTCCACATATCCATGTCATTTATAATATAATTGAACTGCTTTTGAGGCACAAAACATTTTTCCTGTCCAAAACAACACTATTACAACAATGCTTAAAAAAAATGTTTCGACTCTTCTAATTACATGGTTGGAAAACTGTAGGGCTGTATTTGATTTAGGATATTTCAAGTTGACTAAGTCTGCACTTCAGGTCAATGCATCGACCTCAGTATTTTAATTTGTCATGCTTGTGGTTCATGCTTAGTCTTATCTACAGGGACATCTCGACTGATGATTCATATCATCCAAGTCCTCTGTCTAACCTTTCGCTTGATTTTAGAGCATCAACAGAGAACACACGGAGCAAAGCAAAGCTGCTTTTTGTGGATTGTTTCCCTGCCAACGGTGTGGTTGCACAACTGCAGAATCCGAGTGTGATTCCTGAATTGCCTTTGGACCCATAGTCATCATGACAAACTTGACTGAGCAGGTCTGCTCGCTTGTTGAGAGTTACAACAAATTGCACAAATTCACAACTGCAAACTCCTCCACTGCCTCCAAGCATCACTGAAGTTTAACTTGACACTTGTTGTTCAGGGAGTCAAGAGAAAGTATTGTAGTACAGTTTCTGTTTATGTCCATGTGTATTCCACCTGCATTTTGTTCCTCCTTCTTCTTCTGTCCCTCTCCCACCTTTGTGCTTCTGCCTTCCCCACTCCTCTCCTTGTCCTCACTTCTCTCCTCTGCCCTCACTCCACTTCCTAAAGCTTGTCAGCTCTAATCTCTTACACCCTGCACATCTTCGCCCGGTCTTTTCCGCTGCCCCGCGCTCTCGTAAACATGAAATTGTGTGTTACCTTCTCCTGTTTCTTATTCACTTCTCTTTTCTTCCTCTCTTCTTTCTCCTCATGGTGCCGGATATGTCCTTACCCTGCTGCTCCCTAGGCCCAACTCTGTGCTTCTCAAGACTTTGACAAACATGTGGAAACACAGAATTATGCATTACTTGCTTTTTTTCTAAATCCTCTCCATCTTTCTCTGTTCTTTTCCTTTCCCGACACTTCTGGCCTCCTTCTTAATCCTATTCTCTCTGTCCTCTCCGGTAAATATGTGTTAACAGGCAGCATCGCCAGGTCAAATTAGCGCCTTTTTTCCGCACCCCCGCAAACGCAGCCCTCACTCTGATCAGAACATGATTTGAATGTGTGGGAACTAGAATGAGTGACCCCTAAGGGTGTTTGTTTGGGTTTTGGCTGAGTGTGATTCAGACGTTTGTGGAAGCATTGCAGCTGGGAGCCGCCACACTGAGTCAGTTTTATTCTCATCCTCTCATTTACCTCGTTTCACCTCTTTCATCCCTCCACGAGATCTGAGCATTTGTTTTCTTATTTGCTGAGTTCAGCTGAGTAATGTCACTGGCATTTGTTCAGCTCCAATGTACATGGGAGAGATCGACTCTTTCATTAAAAAATAGCCCCATCACTACAACCAAGCCAACTATACCAACTCGCTTATGGTTTACAAAGAACAAATGTTTATCTGAAGAAAACAACTCTGAGTGAATCTATGACAAATGTTTCTTACTCCGCAGAGTACAAGCTAAGGTTGCCCAGCCATGATGGTTTAGATGGTTGGACTCTAACCTCAATGGATTGTCTTGTGCTCTAAAAATCTGCTCCAAATTTTTTTCTTCCGCTCCTTTCGTCTCCTTATTCTCCCTTTCACTTACGCTTTTTCCGCTGTGTTTATCTTCTTTGTTCTGAGAGAACATTTTCAAAGCTGGTGAAGGTGGAAGCTGGAGGGGATTTCGTTGAGGAGATCAGAGGAGAAAAATTAGGAGGAGTACCACTCCCATGCAAGCACACACACAACCGGAGAGGCAAATACACAACCATATGGAAGCGCACTTGTTTGAAATTGCAGAGGAGTGTTAAAATAATAAAGAGGGAGGGAGAACGAGGGAGATTGTTCCACCAAAGAGGCAAAAGACAGAGCAAATCAATGGCGGCATGATAATGAATTACTTCCTCGCCAGAGAGGGAGTTAGAAAGGAGAGATAAAAGCAGACCACATGCTGTGCCACTAACAGCCGGAGGGCAGCTGCCTGTGAATTATGGTGCGTTGGAACACACTTGCTGCCCTTGGGATCCATTGGTTGCACAGGAAGAGACAGTGGAAAAAAATAGAAGTAAGAAAGCAGCAAAGAGGAGGGGTGGGCAGAAAAGAAATGTTAGAAAGGGCAATGGTAAAGCCCCCTGAGTTCATGAGAAGCATGGGTTTACATCTCTGTGGCTAATTAGAGACGCAAAGATGAAATTAAAGTGGTGGAAATGAAAGAGGGATAGATGAGGGAGATGGAAAAGCGTGGGAGGTGTCGGAGGGGATTATTCAGCATGTGTAATTATGAGAGATATTAGACGTCTGCCGGAACAGTACGTCTGTCACCAACGCCATGTCACGTCTCAATGGACCTGGAATACCCAACAAGTGTGAGTTATAGAGACGAATGAATGGCTATTTGTACTTCATTGCACCATATTTAACAAACCCACAGTAGACATTAGTCGAACTCTTTGTTCTCTCTCAACAAAGATTTCCCGCTGAGGTCGTCCCAGTTTAGGTTCTCAATTTACATTCAGCCTATGCAACTAAAAAGTGTTTCAATATATACTTAAAATTTTCAAATATGCCGTCAGTGCCTATATAATGGTTCACAATTCCTGGATACATTAACATTGAATGTGTAGTTGCAGTCTGCTTATGGCTGATTATATTATTGTTTCACTTATTTTACAAGCAGCACATGATAAACTCAACTGAACTGCTTAGTTATTTTTATGAGGCGAATTGTTTGCAACAATTTTATACATCATCCATCTTCAGGATTTTTTCTTTAAAGTCATTTCATTATTCCTCAGAGAAAATGTCTTAATTAAACACTTCTTTTTATGTCACAGTGGAGGGATGAAATGCACAGAGCACATTTTTGCTTGTTGAGCAGCAATAGAGCTTTAATCTTTCTTTAATTATCTAAAGATAATTCTTAAATTCAAGCCCTGAACAAGAGCCCCATCATATGTGATTATCTGAGCATACAACCACACAAATACAATTTAAGAAGTACCAGCTTTTAAAGTGCATTTTTTAGTGTCATGAACAGCTTCAGTTTCTGTTTCGGGGAACAGCAGCCTCTCAGTATTTCAGGCCATTTCACAGATCCATATTGCACAAGCCAGTGCATGTGTTTTGGTGGTAGCAGTAGGCAGGAAGTACAGTATGACATACTGTTTCCCATATATTTGGATGACTGCTGAGCAGCAGGTATGATGCACGTATTATTTATTGCCATAAATCCAGATGCTAGGGCAAAAATGAAATGGAATGAGCCATGTGTTGACACCAGGCACAATAAGAGATACAACTCTGGAGTATTTACTGCTTTAGGTTTTGAAAAAAATCATCCTGAACAAACAAGGGAAACTTTATTCAAACACACAACATCTGATGAGAAGAAGAGAAATCTTAATATTTAACAGCCAGCTGTTGTTTATGCTTGAAAAGATTATTCAAGGATAAACAGCAGTCTGAAAACTACAGTTTCTTTTTTTTTTCAATTAACACAAAATAAAGGGTATAAATACAAGTTTCCCTACAAATACTGTTAATATTGGATTTATGTGCACTGCTCAGTTTACAGGCAATACTACAAGTGCTATGATGCTGTTATAGTGACACTAATAATCTCTTACAGACAGTAAATGTGGGTTTTCTGATGATGCTCTTTCTTAACACTGATGTGTTGAAGTGTTTTGTTCAAACTAAGTGAGTTCATTTCACAAATATTCCGTGAATAAAAAAACTGCCTTTGAACACAATTAGTTTAAAAAGGAATAGTTTGACATTTAAGGAAATATGCTCCTTACTTCCTTAATTGTTGAGAGATCCATGAGGGCAAATGCTTCTTCTATTTACTTTGGGCTATTATATTCGTTTTATATATGTATTCACAAAGTTTTTTTCCATGTGTCAAGTCTTTAAACTCTTTTTGCAAGAAGATAAAGGTCTACTTCCAAAATGTACATTTACCAGAATGATTAATTTCTAAGCTATTTTTTAATGATATAAAAGCAAACAGACATAAAACAAAAGATTTTCAGAAGGATGCACAAACAGTTTATCATCTCTAGTAGAGCAGATATGTATAATATTGTTATTAATAGAAATATGTATTTTCATATACATGTCATCCTTCTTTGCTGATTATGTGCATATTGCTTACTTTACTTTGCCTGTTCTTGACTACCACTCATCTGACTCTGCTCTCCTCCTGGGAAGTTTCGACATTCACTAAGTGTTGCGCTAAATAAATGATTCAGAGATTAAAGAGACACCCACAGTTGCCATGACAACTCGCTGGGCATCTCTCGTAATTGTATTCAGAACAGACTGCTGTATGACCACTGGCTGCACGGTGCTGTGTGAGCATGTGTGTGTGTGTGACTGTATGTGACTTGTGTACACAAGTGAGTGCCTGTGTGCGTGAGGTAATTATGAAGAACAGAATATTGGCTGCCAGCCCTGTGGTTTTTAGGTTGCACGCCAAGACATGAAGAGAAAATGGCTAAAAATAAATGATTAAAGCTGAGAGATGAAGCTGTAGGAGTTATACACAAATACGTGTCCAGTTTAAAGTAAAAATCTGATGTGTCCATTCATAAATGAACACACCACTGACACTTTCTATTGCTGACTGATGTATCCTAACATGGATTCAATCTATCAATGATCTTGTCGATGGAAGTTATATTTACTACTCTCAATAGACAAGGTCAAAGCAGTATTTCCCCTTAATTATCTAGACTGCGACGGCTTGGACAAGTTTCATAATGAGCCATATTTTTATTTTTCATACTTAATATCATATAATAAGATAAGAGATCTCTAACTTGTTTGCAACACTCTTTGCCAAATGTTAACTCATGCTGTAGCACCACTGCAAATGTTTTTACAGTCACACCTTCTCTTTCACTCTCAAGTCTGTGTACCTGTCACTTGAAATCTGTTGTACCTTTGTCCACTTCTGCCATATTTTAATCAATTCTGTGGGAAACACTGCAAAGTTTTGTCCAAACAGTGTAAGAAAGTGGCAGCTGTTATTTGTGTGAATTATATAGACAATCTTAGGCCTGATCATAGGCTTAAATCAATTTGAAGATACATTAAAACCTGTTGGACACCAAAACTTGTTTTTAAGTTACCACTGTCTTCCACGGAAACCGTATATTTTCCAACAGAAACCCAGCAAGAGAATAAATTAGAAAAAAGGTATGACCCAAAGTCCAAAATGACAAAAAAAATTCACAGGAAATAGAACTTGTTACATGTACATGATGCTGTTGTGTGATGGACACAAATCAATCGAGGACCACTTCATTCAGCGACACAACATCAGTGCAGAAAGGAAAAGGTGCAACCAAAGCCTCAAGAGCCCGTCACCTGTTAATGCAGCTAGTGCAGCCACTGGGTAATTACCCAGGAATAGAGATGACACTTGGAAGGTGCCATGAAGCCCCTTATACACACCAGCAATTAGCGGCAAAGGTCCATTGAGCGGTAATAAGGCATCAGACAGAAGCTAGGGGAGAGAGGGCAGGGGAAAGACAAGAGAGGAGAAGAGAAGAGAAGGAAAGGAAAGGAAAGTAAGGGGAAGGAAATAAGGAGGGATACAATTTTATGACAAAAAAGAATGATGGGTCAACGAATAAAGGTAGAGATTAAATGGAGAGGAAACAATGCAAAGCAGAGAGGAGAAGAAGGTGGAGAGAACGTGTGTGTGTGTGTGTGTGTGTGTGTGTGTGTAGAAGGAAACTCCCAAGACCTCCAGTTCAAAGTCACTTTGTTGTTAAGAGCTTAGCTGGAGGTCTCTCGCCCACGTGGCTGTCAGAGAACAACAGGCGCCCCTTGTAAATGTGATATCTGATCTCAGCAAGATTATTTGTGCAGATTAAGGGCAAACTTGAGTAACATGAAAGATCAAACCTTGACGGCAGCTGTCGGGCAGCAACACAAAGATTTTATCTTGCCTGAAGAGGCACCGGGGCTCTTCTTAGAGCTTCACTGGGCACTTACAAGGTGGAAAATGGAGCCAGAACCCAGCATGAACAATATTAACCATTTTCTGCCATAGCAACTCTGAATACCCAACTGATCACAGGTCTATACCCACACCTATATATCTGTCTATTTCTGTTTCAAAGGCTGCACTCTGGACTCAGCTACCTGCTTTTCCTGTATTTCTACATTCTCTCATTTTTAATTTCATTCCTTTTGCTGGGCTTTTCCCTCGAGAGAAAAAAAAGTATATTCTCTCTTCTTTCACCCCTACTCTTCTCAGCGTCCCTTTGTCTCCCCACGATACTCTTTCCTTACTCCTCTTCCTTCATTTCATCCTCATCTCTCCTCCTCAGCTTCCTCCTCGACTCCATCTCTACTGCTTCATTCTCTTGATTAATTAGTCAGACGTGCCGTGCGGCCCCTGTCAGTGCGGCCCAGCATCTCCATTTAATTGCTCTATTAACTGTCACATAGAAAAACATGGTAAACACATGGACTCACAATGGAGGGAGAACATTAAGTGAAATAAAGAGACCGTAAGCTTTGAGAGGAAGAGCTGCATGTGCTAGAAAGATGGATAAACAATGGAAAAAAGACAAAAACAGCCAGGTGCTAATTAAATAGTCACCAACTGTGTGTAAATAATACAAAAAAATTGACCATTGGTTCATTGCACCACAGCTTTAATGGTTCTGTTAACATTTTCTAACAATCCCCAGAACTGAATGGCTATTTTTATAAATATTCTGTCCAATTTGAAGCTAAGTTGAACTTAATTGGCAACCTGCACAGTTATCAGAATACTTCCATCATGTTGCATCAAAGAGAAAACTTTAACATTTATGGATACATGTTTTAATGTGCTCGCTGCTTGGTGGGACTCCTGGATAATCAGCTGTCAGATGCTGGGTCTGTCTACAAGTGGATGTAGAGAAGACTTCATCCAGGGACACCTCAAAAACTGTGGGTGATGTTTGCAGCACTGATAGTCCTGCTCCTAATTTCTGGCATTTTCCATGCACAAGGAAAGGAATGGTGAGCATAAACTCAGCTTTAGCAAGCAGGCATGAAAAGAAATGCAGGAAATGTGAAGGCATAATGACAGAGGGAAGAAAGAAATAATTACTCGTAACCTGACCCTTTTGGAATAAGGGACATTCAGGCTAATTAAAGAATCACAGTCTGCTTTTGTTCCCTTTTGTCCAGAAACTTGCTGAGTTACTTGAAAGTGCTGAGTAACTGGTTACCATGGTTATTTAAGCCCTGAGGGGGAGGAAGTCTCACAGAATCTCTATCTCCAGGAAGACAAAAACTCTGCTCGAAAACGCCCATTCAGATTGAAAAGTCTTAGTACAAGTTGTATTGATGGATTCCTTGGCTGAAGGCACCGTCCACAGTCCTGTAATGACAAGATTGATGTATTATTTGTGTACCTCTCCTTTAAAGCACAGGAGCTGTCGCTGTTTTAATCTGCCCATCTTCATTTTTGAGCTCAGTCCATGGGACTTTTGGTCAGCGCTCTCTATGCTCACAAGCGATTTATTAATTATTATTATTATTGAAACTGCTATTTTGTTATAAAACCATAAAAGGTTTCAAAATTACACATTTAACCTAAAAAGTCTTGTGAACCATTGAAAGTTCAATCCATATATCTAGAGTTAACGAAGTAGTGTGAACTTCTCTGCAGCTCACAGAAAGAGTTCAACAGGATATACAGTTAGATCGCTGCTCCATGAAGAGTGATACGGTTTAGGTACAATGTAAATGTTATCACCAGAAACTTTTCAGACAGCAAAGAAGATGGAGCAAAGTGAAAACAAATGAGAAAAACAACATAATGAAAACTCCTCTGCTCCTCTGTTCTTACTGCCGATTTGCTTGTTTGATGACCCAGAGTCAATCATGAGGATTTAGTATAATAAACAAGCCAGTGGGCTGACATGGGAGCAGGACCCTGGGGCATTGGTTTGAATTCATGGCCGTCATTGTTTATCTTTTTACTGCTGCGTTTATGCTGATCTCTGCAGGATGTGGAGTCAACGGTTCCCAAATGTCTGCATTTAAATCAAGACAATTCTTTTTTTTTATAAACGTTTGACCATGAGTGCACAACAGGATAATGGCCAGTCATGCCACAGTGGTAAGTCGAGAATATGTATGTTATAGAAATATCTTTCCTAACTCTGTTACAGTTTTCGAATACCTGCGACTTCTACCTTGCAGCCATGAGAACACATGCTCTGCTACTACAGTATGCAAGGAATGATGAGGAAAAGCCATTATTATGAAGAGCAGCACAGCTATGTCAGGCAGTACATTTACAAAAGGTTACTCACCATACAAAGCACACGTGCAGCCCATGTATCACCCCGAGGCAGCTTTATATATTACACATGTATCCACAAAGGAGCTCTGACCTTGTGTGACTGTGTATATTACATCTGCAGGCTACAGATATCTCTCAACAAGCCTGCTCACCAATCCGCTGCAGAGCTAACGCTGCTGATAGGTGAGCCAATGTGAATCATCTTGGCCATGGCATCTCTGCCAGTGAATTCCTGGACATTTATTGTTGTGTAAATGCCTGATACAGTGGCTCTAATTTGGATACAAAAGGCACATGCAGAAGCCATCCGCTCTTGCACAATGTTGACACTATAGTAAATGTTAGGAAACAAACCCTAGTGAAACCAAGCACCATTAGGAGGCTGCAGAGCTGAATTAAAGCCATTACGCACTTATCTCTGTCCTGCACTAAGCTCTATGAAAGGAAAGGTTGATTATTCACTTCTGCTGCAGCCCAGAACAAGAGATTGTTATTTTTTCCGGCCTTATTGAACTCCTCATCCACAAATGGCAAATGTTCCCTGCTACCTCTGTGCTCTTTTCATTTGAAGATCTCTCTCTCTCTATTTCTTTTTTAATATGAGTGGGTTTTGGACTGTTTACCAGACCAAACAAAAAGAAAACTGAAGACTTCCCATGTATATGAAATAGATGGGACCTTCTGTCCATACTCACTAATTTCATCCTTATTTGTGCAGGTCTTCTGAAAGCTTTCGTATGCCAACAAAACAGAGCAGTACCACCAGAAATCCCAATCACACAGATGCAACAAACACTCCAGTCAGATTTTGTTAAAAGAAAGCTGCTACTTCTACTACTGGAGGATGAAATGTCTTAAAGCACCTTTCTATTTCTAAATCTCTCCCCAGGATTGGACTATAATCACAGATGATTATTCTGTGGTTGTACTGATTGGATTACAACAATTTCTACACCTCTGTGATTAATCTCCCTGTAGTTTTCAGCAATTTTTGAGACTCTATCAGCAACATTCAGTGAGCATTATTCTTTCATTGTAATTCTATATCCAGCATCTACAGAGAGACATTTGTTTAAGGAGAATCTACTTGACACAGGTGCCAAAGAGGAAGGAAAAAAAAAATGCATAAAAACACCCTGCCGGGCTTGTAAAACGGTAGATTAATTCAGAAAAAATCAATAAGAACGCAATCATTTCAGGACTATACTCCAAGCATATTCCTCACTATTCAATTTATGGTAAAAAATAAATAAATAAATGTGGGTATCAACAGAACAGAGCTTTGTCGAGAAACGTCAAGATATATAAGTTAAATAAGGCAAAGACAGCAGAGGGGGCAAAACAACAATCAGTGTTTCTTAACGGCACAAGTTCAGTGACTGTGGGAGCAACAATGAAGCTGGAGTTATCGTCTTGGGGAACGGCCAAAGGGCTTTTATTCTTACATCAAAGCCGCAGAACAGAAAAAAATACCAACAGAGGAGAACCACGAAAACTGAAAGAGAATTGCTGAGTACATGTTCTACTGCTGTGCTCTTGAGTTATAGGGTTTCGGAAATATGACTAAAGCTTGTGTTGCAAATGTTCGCCTGAGATCAGACAACTAGCTCGACAAGAGAATATCAACCGGGGCAAAATACTTTCTCACATGGTTCAGGTTTATTATTTGTATTTGATTTTCCAACTGTTGGGCCATATTGTTAGTTTCCACCCTGCTAAACACACCTGTGATTCCTGGCTGCGACTCTTTTCCCGAGCACTCATTGGGGAGAGCCCTAATTGCATCCCAACAAAATACACAATACTATCACCTGCAATTAAACACACACACACACACACACACACACACACACACACACACACACACACACACACACACACACTTACATGCATCTTCCATTCAACACCATCAACATTATCCAAAACAGCAGATGCACCGCTCAAGATTTATGACTCCCCCTTTAGTGTTTACTTTCTGCAGCCCAACAGTTAACCTTGAGCATCATCTGATCAATAGCTTGTATTATTGCTCCCAACCTTTTCCTTCGACTGCTTGTCAGACATAAAATGCATTGACCAACCTGTCCTAAAACCCGCAGGCAGGCCGGAAGGTTGGTAAGTATATCAATCTGCTCACTGCCCATCTGGTAGGTGAGAGAGTGCACCCAAATAATAGTGGGATGATTCCCCCTACAACCAGTCATTAGGAGGTTAAATTAGTGCTGAGGCTTAATGGAGCTGCACTGGCTGAAGGTAGAGCCTCAGAAATGGTCACCTGTCACACCTAACTGCTGAATTCATCAACTTTAGCACATTTATATAATCGTTTTGGATTCAGATCTTTGTTCTTTGAAAAGTTGCGGGAGGTTGCCATGGAATCCAGCAATTGTGTTGCCGATGCCACAGGAACATTAGCGGCGGAATTCCGATTATGGTTCTTAATAACGTGGAACATGCCCGAGAGCTCAGCTGTCGTTCAGACCTAAATCCCAAAGGCCATTATGGCTGTTCCAGATGCTACAACCGTAGCTGGGTCTGGGCACATGGGTGAGTGAGCAATTATCAATTTATCTGTGCCTGAAACACTTTTATCCTGATGTGGAGAGGCTGATTAGCTGCGAGCTTCAGGATCTAAACACTGGTGACAGTAAGCTGTGGATTACAAAGGATACGCAATTTATATATCCTGTATATATTGCACTTTTTCAGCTTAACCAAGCAAATTAACTTAGTTATGTACAAATACAAACTGGAGATGTAGTATTAGCAGAAAACACCACATGCTAATACTGATGATGAAAATTGGAGAATTATAAAGTGTATTTATGGGCAAATACCTGCTTTACTTTTTAAACGCAGATAGAGTAGATAGATGTCAGTAAATAGGCTTTAGGCATGAGAAACAGTGTAGAAGTCAAAGTTGTTTGACACATTCATAATCATTTTACTATATGTATTCATTCAAAATTATCTACAGATATAGATCATCTTGTTTCTGGTTTTGGTGTCAGGAAAACAGACAAAAGGAACACAAAGACTAAACTTAAAATGACAGAGTATAGACAGACTTACGGAATGCCGTGTAGAACTCGTGCAGGCTGAGGTGGCCGTCGTTGTTGTAGTCGTCGTAGCGCAGCAGGTCCTGCATGGTGCACTCTAACAAGCTGTCCTCCAGGTGCTCCTTCATGGAGATCTAACACACACAATGTATTAAACCATATGTCAGAACATAAAAAAAAAATCTTGATAAATAACCTGTGTTGAGACATTGACAATGACACATTATCAAATTACCACATCTTATCATAGCCTTTTCTTATCATTTCTCTGCTGGCATTATCTTTTTTTTGTCATCTGTATGATAGACCCACAATTTGCACGTTAAATCTGACATTTTACATACGACACCACATGTATTTAACATTTCAGTATTCTTCTAACAGGGTAGCCTTGGCCCTTATGAATATAAAGATCGGGGCCCAGCCTGTCTCCTAAAGCAGCCCAATGGGAGAAATCACTGAATTCTGCAGGAGATCAAAATGGTACACTTTTGGCTACATTCTGTATTTTAAGAGTTATTGTAAATCATCTAAATTCTCTCTTTTACACAAAGATAGTACAACATAAAGCTTTCAAATGTTGCCATTACAAGTTGTAGAAGAAAAGATCAATGAGTTTCCAGCAAGAGCAACAGTGATTTGAAATAAACTGCATAACTGAATATAATTAGCATAATGATCAGCAGGAACTTTTCATTCCAACAATAAGTGGAATAAGATGTTCTTCAGAAGCAAAATGCCTCATGTACATAAACACCTGAAAGTGGCTCATTCTGAGAGTAATTTCATTCTGTTTAGAAGGAGTCGGTTAAATATGTAATCTGTCATCTAAGTTCTGTTTCTGATTGCTTTCCATCTCTATCTCGCTCCCCGCACTCGTGCATACTGCACCTGAGTTAATTCAAAGATGTTCCCCTGGGAGGAGGCGCCACTCTCTCTGCTGTTGTTTGTCATTTGTGGAGCCCTTTCCTCCACTTTAGTGGTGCAGCTTCCTCAGGGGAGCCATCCCTGCATAGGTGATGTTAAGCAGTTTTGATGAGATAAACAGAAAACTCAGCTTCTGTTTAAAAGAATTTCAATCGCACTATTTTCTGTAAAAGCATAGAGGCTACTAATAAAAGTGCCAAACTCTCAACGCAAGAACATCTTTGTTGCTTGTGCTGGAAAGCTGGATTCTGGAGTGATGGAGGAACATTTCACCAGGACAACTCATCAAATGGTTTTATTTACTTGTGTGGACATTTTCATCAAAGAATATAAACCTGGCAAAATAAAAAAATAATAATAAACGTGAAAATGTATTTCTATAAAGTATTTCTTTGGGACCTGCATGAAGGAAATGTGAAGGATTTGCAGTTTAAAATATGAGAACATTTATCTCTAGGTTTAACAAACCTCATTCTTTTGTTACTGAGATTTTGCTTTCATGCACACTTTCTTTTCCTGGTTGTGTTCACATGTCTGAGACATTTCCCTCTTTAAGTTCAGCCTGACTGAAGATTTTTTAATGCTTCATTTAAAGAAAAAACATGGTCACAAGACACTGTACCTCATGTTTTTTCTGCAAAAGATGAATCATTTCCATGCATTTATTTGTACATATAAGGAAAGAAACACATGAATAATGTCTCATGATCTATGCCTCATGTGTAATAGATATTTCTCCAGAGACCTTTATAAACGCTGCATGTCTTTGTCTGTGTCAGTTTCTTCTCTAATGCATGCTGAGCCTGAACATTAACCAGTGCTACACTAAGGTGACACCTGAGAACCATTTTCTCTTTCTCACTGAGAAGATTTAACCTCAGACGCTTCCTTAAACAACCCTGACCTTCATACGCATCCTTTAATATTTAGAAAGATTTTTTAAATATTTTTTTCCTTTTACATACATTGTTAAGTTGTTTTCAGGCCAAAATGTTAAGAAGACTTTCATGAGGTAACTTCCATGTTTAATTCCTTCAGCTGTGATTTCCAAGTCTATAAATATAGCCCCTGTGCTTGCTTATCGTCCCCAATTGATTCTATATGGAGCAGCACATGTGACATGGCAGATTAAGGGATGCCTACAGCAGACTGCAACCATGTGTTGTCTGGCTCAGACTGATCTCTCCTTGGGCATTTGAATAAAATATTTTAAACCCAAAGTACAGGAATTTACCCTCCAAGCCCATCTGTGACACATTCTACACCAGAGACCGTCTGCTGCTCGGATGACTGAAATCCATCTGTGAACTGCTTTGATTCTTAAAGGCATTATCTCGCTGAATGTATGAATTCCTACAGAATAAGAACGTCTTATCTGAAGACTTCCTGGCAGCATGTCAGCATTAGTAATTGCCCACTGTGATTGATCAAAATCTTTTGTTGGATCTTTAATGCAGCTCTGGCAGAAGCAGCTTTATTATTTATTTTCTGGTGCTAGAACTGGGTCAAAAATCACTCAATCTTCTTTATTTTAGAAGAGGACGGAGCGTGTTGACACTTTCAACAGCAAAGAGATGACAAAAGATTTACTTTGGTAGTTTTTAGACTATATACGGGTGGCACATACAGTCACTCTCTTTCAGCGTTTAATGTAAATAAGAATAATTCAAATATTACATATTAAAACCCTGAAGCATGTGTTGCAACTCTTTTTGCTGCAGTCTGCAGTGACTAACATGGCTCACTGCATCCTGGCTGAAGTGACTGAGATCATCGCATTGGTTTGGAGGAATCTAATCAACAATTATCACTGATGTCCACCAGATGATGCCCGCAATGATTTCATTTCCAGCAAATATCAATATCCTATCATTTCCCCTGTCTCCCCACTGTTTCCCATCAGATCCTTGTGGGACGATAATCTCAGTAAACATTTTCCATTGTTAAACATGATGATTGATTGTTCCAGTCAGATCCCACAAACTCCACTTCATAGCCAAACCAACATTTAGTTGCGACTATTGCAAAGAAGCCCAAAAAAAGAGGAAATAATCAGACTGATTGTCGTCAAATTTGAGTTAGGATAGACTTTAGAAAAAGATCTCATTAAATAAAAGAAAGATTTTATGGTACTCTTACTGTTTATCAGCATTAAACTAACAACACTCTTTCCCAGATGATGTTTTACTTTACACTCACATAATTAATCAAGAAAAACCTTCAGTAAGAGGTACAGCATGTGCATGGGTGGTACTATAAAATATAATTTGAATAATTCTAACTATAAATTAACAAACCTTTGTGCAGTAAACAGACATAAAGAGAAATTTTTGCTGTGGCCACCCTTCGTCTTTTAAACAGCACCAGTCCTTGGTAAACTTGCACATTTTTTAAGGTACTCAGCAGATTTGTTGTTCCAAGTGTCTTGGAGAACCTGTCCCCTCCTTGGACTGAGGCTGTCTCACTGTCTTGTGTCTCTTCATGTTCAGCCAGACTGACTCCATGATGGTGAGATCAGGGCTCTTTGGGGGGCAGAACCATCTGCTGGAGGACAACTTGTTCTCCTTCTTGCTATAGATAGCTCTTTATGACTCAGGATGTAACATATTGTGCATTTTCCATGAGTGATGGATGTAAGTATCTAAATGTGTTTGCACAGTACCGCATGTTCCAGGTACATTTCTTCCTTGTGCACAACTCCTATTCCACCAGAATCCTTTATCTGTCCATATATATATTCATCAGATTTAGCTTGATACCCACCTTTTCCAGCTCATCACTGACCAGCCGGCTGTCCTGGTTCACATCCAGGTATTTGAACATGGTGTCCACCATTGCTCGCTTCTCATCCATGTCTGTCTGCTGGCTCTGCTCTCCAGTCCTCAGCACTTTAGGCTGCATATCCAGAAGCATGCTCTTCAGCCTGTTGTACTCCGACATGGTGCAGGCGTTGACTGCAAAAGCAAACACACAGATATGGAAGAAACGACTTTTGATTAACCTCAATTATATGAGTCAAAGCCTTCAGATTAAAGCTGTAAATTGGATTTAATATGTTTGTGGGTTTTACAAAGGGAAGAGAGGAAAGGAGGGCAAGAGGGTGCATAATGTGTGTAGCTTTGTATGCATGTGTGCATCCTTGAGTGTTTGCTCATTTAAAAAATGCTAGTTTTTGTTGGCATAATTTGTCTGACAGCTTTTCAGTGCAGGGGGTCCAATTAATTACAAGTAATCCTTGAATCCACATGAAAACAAAAAGGTAAATACCCGCATTTAGACCCTCTCAAGCTTCTTGTCCCTCTTTACTATAGGATTAGAGCTCATGTTTCAAAACCAGATTGGGCATCGAGCTGCAGATTCTCTGCAAGCCTCTGCTTGATCAGGATGCACGGAGGAAACGAGAGACAAATAAATCACAGGCAGCACTCTGCATTTAGTCTTCACACTTGATATCAATAATTATGCAAAACAAGTATATCACATGCTGTGAGGGATGCGATGCTAAGAAAGAGGAGGTGATGCAAATAAGCACAAGTGAGAAGACAGGGTTTTCCTTTTCTTTCCTCTCAAGTCCCTCCTTCGCTTTAGTGTCAACGTGAAGACGGAGGGAGCAAGGTTTACGTGCGAGTAAGAAACATGGTGATGAAAGAACAAATATGGAAAAAACGTTATATGAATAAATCATTAGGTGATGTCTCCGCCCGATCACTGCAGAGCAGGAGACCCCCCTCTGAGCTTACATGGCGATGGATTTGCCTCATTGCCTAAACTCCTCCAACAACTCGGCAAATATCATGAAAAAACGACTGCAAAATGAGGGGAGATGACGAAACTAAAAAACATTCTGGAAGTTTAGTCTCAGCATCACGTTTTGGTACCGATTGCGTAGCAGTCGGGAGTGCTGCCCAAGCATATTTAACAAAACTGTCACTGCACTGGAGCCAGCAAGGCTTCAAGTAGGCCACAACAGCCACAACAACACAACGCCTCCCGCTGTGCAACTCTATGTTCGAGCACATACATACATTAAAAATGCACATAGTTTTATGCTTATGCACACACTTGCAGACACACTTGCACTCACAGACTCAAAATGTTTCCTGGTGTGAAAAATGTGTCCTCATCTTAAAGGGGAGCTCAGGGTGACCCATTATTAAGTCCTCAACAAGACTGCATGCTCCCTTTTAATCTTTTAAGTAGTGACACTGGGACAGTGAGCGAGGCCCCAGTGAAGAAAGCAAACATGACTTGTTTTCACTTCATGTGCTGCTCTGTGTGTATTAAGGTGTTGGGCTACTACAGGCTACCAGAAGAGCTTTAATGCCTCCTGCAATGGCTGTGATCTTTCCCTCACCTTGACCAAGTCGCTATAGGTGTGTATTGACTTCACCAGACCTTAACCTCAGGGGCAAAAGATTATCAACTCAGGAGGGTCATTTTGGAAAATAGTAACGACTGACCAACTCTGTGGTTTAGATATGAAGACTTGGTGAGAGCTTTCCTGTCAAGCTCCTTTAGCTGTGTTGGTTTTACAGTGTTGATCTATGCTTTCATTTCAGAGCACGCTGATACTTTTTACAGAAGTTCACTTGGGAATTCACTTGTATTTACATGGAATGAATACCAAAGTGACATAAACTGTAAGTGAATCAAAAAGAGTTTTGTGCTGAGAAAACTTTAAATGGCCAATTTGGAGATGACACATAAACATGTCTATTAAAACCTCTTCAACTTTGGAATACTGCATTTTATTAGCACATGTCAGGCACGTGTAATGTTCATAGGCTGAGCTTTTGATTGCATGAGGTTTTGGGCGACAGATTCATTATAACAAAGGGGATATTCACTTGACAATCCTAAACTATTTTGGCAGAAATTAAATCTTTCATTTATGTTATGTTCCATTTTAAGTAACTTCTATAGTGACACTTACAACTCTAAAGAAACCTCAAAAGTGTTACCTTTATATAGATACTGTGATTATTAACATACACCTTGTACTTGCAGAGATATACTTGTCTTGGGCATGCCATTTTTAAGGTGCCTGAGAAAAGGGTAGAGGTATGAAGAGGTTAAATTATGTTATTATCCAAAACAACCAGTGAATTCAACATCTATAACACTCAACATGAATGTTTAAAAAAGAGTCACATATCTATAATTAAAGTTTTCATCCAGGCATTCACAAAATTGTGCCGTCCCTTTAGTAACTATCTCTAAATCAGGAGTACATCATTATGTCACTTTGAGCACTGGATAAGTACATGTTGTTTTGAGAAGGGTCAAAAGACATAAAGAAGAGATTTGAACTCTTTGCGTTAGGGTCGTATTCAGATTCAGTAATCATGTACATATATCACAGTGTTGTAATGTTTTCCTTGGTGCTGGACATCAATGCAGACGACAGTGAGTGATGAAAGGAAGCCCTCAATCCAATAAATCTCAGTTATCAATGTCAAACACAAACTCTGCTCAACACTGGCAGCAGGTCTACACATCACAACACACAGACTCTCGCCCACACAGCAAAGACAATGTGCACTCATCTCTCTACGAGCAGGCAGTCAAGTCAAGGTCTTGGCTAAATCCCTGTTCAATGTTATTCCTGCGAGGGGAATGAGGCGTGAGAAGGATCAGACATGAGGGATCATCACCTAACTGTCATCGCCGTCCCCGCTCTGGAAGGACAGAAATAAATTAACACCCCCCACGCTGATTTAGATCTTGTCATATATTGAGAGAACAATCCTCTCTCGGCTCCGTCTTACTCTGCCCCCACGAAAATCTATTCAGAGCGCAAAAAAATATTGTGACAGGATATTTGAAAGGAGAGTCTACTTGTTTTACACGTGAGACTAGAATTACCGCCTCGAGGTTATGTGCCTCTGCCAGCCAATCAGTTCACATCCATGTCTCTCCCGAGTGACTCACGTATCAGGGTATCTGTGGAGATCTAACAAGTCTTAAATATGCTGAAATGGTTAATCGTTTAAGGTTTAGATCTTAATTCTGTTAATGTTCATTTAGTTCCTTACTTCCGTCAAACTTAAAACCTTTTTCCAGAGAAAGGTTTTGAGTTATGCATAGTTTGTAATGTGTTATGTATGTTGTAGTTCTTTCTTAACAATGCAGATATTAGCACGCCGTAATAAAACTACAACTATAAGCTTGGTCAGAATTAAGGGGTTATTCTTTTGGGTGTAAGAAGTTGAAGTAATTCTGGGACACAGATATTCCTTCATATCTGTCATGCTCGACATAGGTCTTGCATTTTGTTCATTATGGTCTTGAAAAGTCTTAAATATAACTTGTTGAAACCTGCAGAAATGCAGGGAATTTGATAAAGGTATTGAACTAATTTCATCATTATTTGTAAATTTGTTTCTTAAGTTATGGCTAAAAGCCTGTTGAGCGAGGTAACACTGACCTTGACCTTCGATCACCAAAGTCTAATCGGTTTATCTTTTAGTCAGACTGGATGTTTGAGTCAAATTAGTATAAATTCTGTCATTGATTGAGATAAGGACGGATGGACTGTCAGATGTGCCTGAGTATATACTTATGGACAGACAACCCAACAGCATGATGCCTCTGTCAAGGTCTGTCACTGGCACAGAGGCGAAAAGGTTGATATTCTGAAGGTACTTACTTACTTAAGTAAACATATTTGACCAACAGTGTGAAATGACAGAGGTTGATTAAGGTCATAAATTACTTCAGCGCCCTTACAACCTCTTCACCCCTCCAGAAACATCTTTTATTCCCTGTCTATGCTGAGAGACGGCGTTACACCTGGATGTTGCATGGATGTTGCAGTGAATCTTTGCCGAAGTGAATGTCCATTGAGTCAGTCTTTCACATTCTGCTGAACACAGCAGCTGCAGCAGTGGCAGAGAAATATCTGTCTGTATTACAGTGTATCCATCCTTGACTCAAACACTGTTTTATTGTTCTAGGGGGACCGCGACTCTCTTCATTGCACGTTTGAAATGTTACCCGCTTAAGTGAGTGATCCGCAGCCGCTCGCATCATGGATGCCCAATGTCCTGGAGATGGAGCTGCTCTCCCTCACTCAAAGCATCCGCCATGCACGCACTTTATAAATGTCAGACAGAGGGGATAACAAACAGAAGACCAGAGAAGAAAGTGCCTCCATGCTAAAGGGACTGAATGAAAGGATAAAAAGTCAGACATTTAAAGGGTGTTTGCTTGAAAGAATAAGGACGAACAACAAAAAAACAAAAGACTGATCCATGTAGAGTTGTACAGGAAGTTTTAGGTTAAAGCTTCTAAAACTTCTGTGTAAAAAAAACATTTAAAATTCAATTTACTGTGTGACCCACTGGTTTAACTAGTTATTGGAGAATGTATACCATTGTGGAATAATCAGCAGCTTATTTGGATCCTCCCCTTAGGAGTGACAGGGGATCAAAATTCCCTTTTCTTTCCTTTTCCCCTGTGACACTTTGAAATGGTTTTACATTGAGAAATATTGGTGGTGGTTAAGCTGTGGAGGCTCGATTATGTCCTGGGGCCTCAGACTCTCGATCTTACAGCGGTTGTTGTTATGACATAATGAGGCTCAGGTGATAAGAAACAGGAGCTGCGGATGTACGGCAAGATGTCAAATTGATTTAGAGAGGCTGGATTTGAGTTAAGATGCTGCCACAGCCTCAGACGCTTTGTGAATTTTAGTGGAGCAGCTTTTTTATTTTTTAAGGATCCAACCATCACCACCAAAACCCTGAACTGGGAGATAATGACCGGACACGCCGCTTACAGGAAGGTGCTAGAGGTCTCACAAGTGAACTAACTCTACTTGTTTATCTGGGCTTACAAACTAGTTCTAGGGATAGGATAGCGAATTAGAAACACTAACCCCTATACTTGATATTTATTTGTCTATACTTCCATTACCAGAAGTACAGAAGAACCTAATTTGATGTTGAACGTAAACAGAGAATAAAACAAAACATTCAATTTAGGTGAACAACAGTTTAAAGTGGTCTGGTCTTTTTAAAACCAAATAAATGTTTTTTTGTTTTTTTTTATCTACAAGAACTCAGCCTTTAAAAGTGGGAAGAGACAGGCTGTTTTTTTAAATGCATGAAATTTTAAACATGGTGTAAACCTTTTTCCAGCACTATAAATCATCCAGGTCTGTCATGACAAAAACAGATTTCTTCATAGCAGAGCATGACCCAGTGCTGCTGAGGCATCAAAACGGATTTGTTGCTGGTCTGCTTCAATTGTCGCTCGCCAGAACAATTTGTTAAGAATTTGTGGTGGAGCAATTCAAACGGTACAGAGCAGTTGTACATCCACTGCAATTCACAAGTGCATGAATCAAAAAAAGCTAAAATATGTGCCTGAACTTATTGGATGAATTCCTGGCTCTGGCTAAAAGACAGGAAGGTGGGGGTGGGGGGGAGGAAATCCAAAGGCATCAATCCTTCAGATGATGAAACGTCCCTACACTGCCTTCCAGGATGTAGAAAGGGCTCTGTGTTAAATTTATGTGTGCCTGACCTCCTCTGGCTGAAATGATGGGATTATTTACTGCCATGCTGTCTGTGTGGCGCTAATATGCAATGGTGATAGACCTCCCTTCCAGATAATTATGAATATGATGGACACTCTTTGCTCCTGAGGGCAGTGAGGTCTAAGAGAGCTGAGCCAATCTTGGAGGGGTGGCACATGTCGCAGGAGAGCCTCATATTGCATAATCGCTGTTGGCAGCTGTTAAAATCGGCTTACTGCGAGCGTCATAGTCTATCCAGAACTTCCTCTGTCACTGCTGTGACTGAAGACGGTTAAACCTTTAACTTTCTCCATTTTATTATCAGTCTCAAAGTTTCAGCAACTTACAAGGAAATACACATCAAGCACATTGTTTGTGAGTGTGAAATACACACTCGGCAGTTGAAAACACTTGTAACCAGCATAACATAGCGAAAGGTTAATGAATTACATTATAGACAGATGGACCATTTTTTGTGAAAAACTGTAAAAAATCATTTATTAGGCCAAATGCCAAATATTTACAGGTTTAGTTTCTCATGATGTTTTCACTGCTATAATGCATATAATGCTCACAATCATATCAATGGATTTTTTTTAGACTGATTGGACTTGGTTGGAACAAAACCAATATGACATCATTTTTTGCTTGTTTGTTACCTTTATGCAGCAAATGAATAATCAATTAATTATTGCATTTCTGTGATCAATCTGTGATAGTCTAGTTTTGCTCCAGGGTGTTGCCCGCCTCTCATCCAATGCCCCTCTCTCATAATCATTATATAGCTGCTGGGATGGGATATTTTTAGATCAATGGCAGGCAGCATTATACTCCTTGATTTTACGTCAATGGCTCCTTCACAATAAAACTCACCTTCTGGTTTATTGAGCTGGATGCTTTTAATATGAAGTAGAAAATGTTCAGTATTTACACAGCTCTGACTGTATGAGGGCTGTGGATGAACAGGCATGTTTCTACAAATGAGATGAAATTAGAAATTGTAATGCTGAAGCACGTTCATACACTGTTTCCTGCAAATCCAAAAGAGGTGAAGGTAATATAAATTTAGCTCAGGAGAAGAGAATGTGGCGATGATTTAGAGAGCAAGTTACTTAACGGAAATAAATTCAGTGATTTTTTGCAGAAAAAAATGGCAAAAATATAAAAAATGTCATCTGAATTGATAAGAAACCTGATGAAGTTTAATTCAGTTATAGACGCACGAGGAGGAATGGAGAATATAGCAGCATTTATTAAAATGAAGGTTGCATTCGAGAGTATTCTGCTGTTGAGGACTCTTCTCCAGATGAATCCATGCAGCATGCAAGACATTCTGCAGGAAGTGCAATAAAAAACCCATAGACATTTATTTCCATAAATATGAAACCATGGCACAAACCCAGCCATTATTCAGAAACAGCTTGCGCAGCATCCATCTACAAAGAACAGCAGGAGGAGGCTGGGGAGGTGGAGGGAGTTTGCCGCAACCTGGGTCAACAGCAGCAGCAGCATGAATGATCAGTAGAGTGAGTGTGTGAGCTGTCAAGTCATAAAGACCTCGCTGGCTGTTTGGATATGACTGGGGACCGGAGGAGTCAGCTGATAACATCGGCTGTGAGCTGTCACAACTGACCATGAATGAAATATCAGAGTGCTGGATTATAGGAGTGTTCTTGGGAAGTTTGAGAAATAATCCTGTATCAAAAGCATGATGATTTATGGTCCAAAGTGACTCCCACATTTCTAAACTAACACATAACCCCTGCTGATTTAGAACGACGCCTCTAGATATCCTGAGTATAGGCAAACTGTCTGCCAGTTTGCCTCACCATACATTCAGCAGAATGGATCAGTATGTGCTCACGGAGCCTTATCAGAGCGTGTGCAGCTTGGCACCGACTAAACGAGAAACCCATTGCAACACCAAAGTTATTGGCAGAGCAGTGAAGCTGAAATAGTACAGTAGCACCCCCACTTCCCTCCCCTGCCCTCCCTGCCTGTCTGTGTGCAAGCCTATCGTCTAGAACTGGCTCCTCAAACTGCACATCAGCACTATATCTCCTCCTCTCGCCTCCTCTGGATCCAACTCTCTCTCACTTGTACTTACTCACTCTCACAGACAATCAAATCAGTCTGACGCAAAGTGTAACACACACAGGGACATGCAGAGTTTAGCAGTTACATGGACCTCAGAATAAACTCAGTGGTATCATAGTTCATGATGACACTGTTGCTGCTCTTATGAACCCATAATTTGACAAGTAATAATCATGTATACAGTATTGATCACAGGGTAATTGCATTTCTATCAAACTGTAATTGATTGATAGGCACACCTAGTTTTTAGTAAAGCATAAAAGCTGTTTTTATAATAAAATATAATTTAAAATTTGTATTTGTATTTGGTTATGTGTTAAATGACAGAAATCCTTCATCTCATAGTATTAAATATATTGCAGCTCAAAAATAAGAATTCAAATCAGGAGTTGCATTTTGTTCACAGTGTCAGGGCTGACGGAGGCAGAGACGTAAATAGCTGAGAGAGCGGATGTTTTAAAACAGCAGGCAGCCAACAGCCAAATCATTAGGACTGAAATATCAGCAGTGCATTTATTCTCTATTATCTAGTTCATGGGTCATTCCATTTTCCTTTCAGACACTAGTACTAAAAAAACAAAAAAAAGAAAGTGGTTTGAATTTCATTTTAATATATACAAAAAAAATACATTATGCATTTGGTTAATCTTTGTTAATGGTCACACATTTATTAAGTCAACTGGAAGGGATCTCAGTAGAGCTCATACTTCTGTAGAGGCCCAACAGTCCCCTCATGAAAACACATTTAAATTCACTAGATCCAGATTTTTATTTGGATCCACACCAAATTGCACACGCTCATTGATGTCACTCCACAAAACATGCTGGATTTTTCCATCAGAATTCATGAGGTAATCTCTGAAAAGTCAAGCAAAATGTTGAAAAACAATCAAATGAAAAATGTTAAAGGCAAAATAAAAGAAAAAACCCTGCATCCAGATCAGCAACCCTTGGACAAAATATCATGAAAACTGGTTCATTGGACAAAAATATAACCTTCTCAAGAGAGGTAACACATAACATCAATAAGAAGGAACCAACACTCCATACATACATGGCTTGGTGCAAATTAAAAAAAGCCATCCAAAAGCCTCCATTAGCTTGATTTGCAATTTTTTGCAAGCTATTTCCTAATGAAATGTATTATTCCATGACTGCAGTCAATTCTCTTTATGATTTTCTGCTGTACAGCCAAATCCAAATCATCCCCTTGGCTTTACCACTTGGCCTTGCCCCTTTGTTTTGCACGCAGCTGCTTAGAGGGTGCTCTTGTTCTTTTGGGACTGAGGACTAGTGGTCATCTAGCTAGCCCTCCAAATGGCGTTCCAAATAAAGAGTTTTCAGATGCCAAACAGAGCAGTAGGGTAGCGGTAAGAAAAATCACTCCATAATCCAAAACTATGGGTAGGGACCGAGGGGTGGGGAGGCTGGATTTGGGCCCACATTTTTCAGGCTCACCATATGTGATTTCTCACAAATTGAGGCCCAGTCAAACAGAAAATTGCTTCCAATCTGCATGCTGCTTTGGCAGCACACTCCTAAGTGAGACTCAAGTGGCTCTTTCAGATGAACTGTGTGATGACCTATAGGAGCCACGAAGCAAAGAAAAGAGAACGGAGTTCATTCACCACAGGGTCAATGACAACAACACAAAGAATAAGCAGATCTCCAAAAGCAGAGACAGAATATAAATACAGTTGCAATTGCACCCTCAGCCCTGGTGGGGCAGATTTAGCCAAAGAAAATAATTACAGAGCCACTACTCCTGCTAAAAGATTGAGACTGGGAACAAGCTCAGGCGTTGATTACATTTTCAGCATCCCTCCTTCTGTCTCCCCTAAACCTGCAGTGTAAGTTACAGTGATCTCAAAGCCCTTTCGTAGCTCTTGCTTAGGCTTGCAAGCTGCTGCCTGATGATCCCACGAGTATACAGCTTTTAAATTGCCTGGATGTGGGGACTGGAGTAGATGGCCGCCTCTGGCTGTACGTGGCCCAGCTGAACCCCACTGACGACAGAGAACCCTGGACTAACATCCGTCATTACCCCGCACAAATACCACAGTGACCTTGTGGGGAAAGTTTCAGAAGGCTGAGAAAAAAATTGACAATTCTAAGTAACATAAAGTGGTAGTTACACTGAGACAAGTAAACGCTATGCTATTTCTGTACCTACCCCACAACCCTTCCCTCACCCTACACCAATTTTCTCCCGACCAACTTCCCCAAGGCTTCCACCTCCACCAATGGCTTCAAGTTTAATTACCTAATTGTCATCTGTTGTTTTGATCGTATGCTTTTAACTAAAACCTGCCCAGATGATTGCAGCCGTGTAATTTCATAAATGTCTCCTGACCTGACAGGAAAGACAAGAAAGATCTCTGGAGAAAGTGTTCTTTCAATATGTTTCCATGCTGATCACAGGGACAACATCATTCTGTTAACAATCTATAATTTACTTCCAGGGTCATCTAACAAAAGATACCTTCAGTGAGCTGCTTTCTGTTTTGTCGACAGATCTTGACTGAAGTTTTTAACATTCACACTTATTGTCCCAAACACAAAACGGCAAAGGAATTCGGTTTTCTATCTTAAGATGAAAACACCTTGCTGCAGCCACACAGAAATGATTTCGCAAGACTGTCAACATCCAAAGCAATCAATACCGTAACTCAGAAGTGTATGTACATAAGCATTCTGATTCACCCACTTGCTGATTTGACACACTGTCAACCAGCTTTTGCAAAAACGTTTTTAGTTGCTTGGAAACAGATGTGCTAAGAATCGTGGCTCACTTTTTTCAGGCAATTTACAACATCACTGAAAAGGCAGTTGTTATGCGTCTTCTAAGAGAAGCAACCTGAAACACGGACCGATCTCTAATCTTCTAAGAATAAATACTAAGAGAAATTTTATGATTAATCTCGACTTTTTTAAATGTCACTGGCTTTTTTTTCAGCGTGGTTTCACACAACATCACAGCACTAAGACAGGAGTGTTAAAGACGTTAAAGGTCCAGTGTGTAAGATTTAGGTGAAAGGGGACTATTGGCAGAAATTTAATGTAGAATAATCCTCATGATGTTTTCACCAGTTCATTTCATTTTATGTAATACTTAGTGCAGCTTTTGTGAACCACAGATACAATTCTTGTTGACATGGTGTTTCTGATGTTATTGCTTCACTCACAAGGAACCAACTTCCTGATGATAAATGTGCCCCAACTCAAAACACTATTAAATAGAAAATGTAAAAAAAAATCTGCTGGTCTCCTCTGACATTGATTGATTGGTCTCTTGACTGTACTTTTATTTCCTTTGTTGTATTTGGGGCAACTTGCAACTGTGTTTTATTTCAGATTATCTTTTTCTGGTTTGATTTTAGAGGGAAAATTCAAATATTTACTTCTTTTTGGAGTTAAGATTTGTTTTGGTAAAATTTTTATTCCCAAGATCAATATTTAACATTTCTTTCCACATATTTTCACATTTGTCTGTCTTGAAATGAACAATCTTACATTTTCAATGTCACGAATCAAATTAGTGTCTGGTTAATTGTTTTGACTACACTTTGTTCCGTTTCTGGTTTTTGAGGTGTAAAGGTAAACAAATAAATCAAACAGACAAGAAGTCAGAATACATGTGACTGCACTGCAAACCCAACCATTTGCCCCAAGGTGCACTGGCAGTAATGGACAGATATCGACTCATTAAAGGTTTACAACTGGGGTCTGTCTCTCTCTGCCAGCTGGTGGAAATAGTAGCAGAGCAGGCCATTAACCAGAAAACAGAACTAATGAAGGGGGAAATTAACAAAACGCAAACAAATAACACATGTATTTCTGAATTTCCCCTGCCTGGCTTCTGTTGATATGGGTTTCCTGTCTGCGCACCGCCTCCTCAGTTCATTATGTGAAGCTATCAGGGTCACACACATCGGTCACCGTTGGGGGAAATTAATCAAACCAGAGGAGAAAAAGAAAACACTTACCAACAAAAATAAATAAATAAATAAAACAAAAATTATGCTAAGTTGTAGTTTCCTATTAATAATGAGGTGACCTGGATGGACTATGAGTTATTCAGACCTTTCTGCCTCCAGGCTATTTATAATTATGACCACAGTGTAAACCAGTAAATTCATCACTGGTGCTGGGCAGTTAAAAGATGTGTACCACATATCAACTCTGTCCTTTCAGAGGATTTTTTCGAAGAAGGAACTGGTGACTTTTAGTCCGGCTGTGATATTTTGCTTTCTTTCCACCCAACCCTTCCGTAGCCGAGCTCTTCTTGAATTGCTACAACAGAGCACACTATCAGGGATGAAGGGCATTCCGACATAACAATTTAGTAGAGCCAGTCCTTCAGACGGCAGCTTGTCGACTGGAATGACATGTTTCAAAGCCTGGGATCTACAGCTATTTAAATACCCATCGGCTTTCTGGCCCCTTAGGATCCAGGGCCAAGCCTCCATATCCCCTCACTCATGCCAGAGACTGTCACTCATCACACGCAAATCTGAAACGAGCTGTCTCTGAGCTGATTTATTTTATGACATGCCATGCAATTCTTAAATAAATTTCTTCTGTGATGTAGGTTTTTTTTTCTTCGTGTTGTGTGAATATATGATAAGATATTCAAGGCGGAGGAAAGTGAGAGACAGGGAGATAGAGTGGGTTAAGCTTTCAGTGCGGTTACAAGACTAAAATTAAAACATGAAAATCTCAATGCAGGATTTGTCTTTTCACGCTGATTACACTATTGACACTATCAATAAATATATTGATAGTGTTGAGGCTACCAAAGAGTTGTGAGTGAGTGACATGCTCTTAATTGCCAATATAGATTAGTGTTGGAGCAAAACTGAATGTATAAATGTTGGGGTTCTTTCATGAATCCAGGAAGAGCCTCACATGTAAAATAGATTTGCGAGTTCAGGTATATTTTAAACAAACATCTTCAGAGGCTGAATAAGAAATGAGAGAGTTAGCTGGCGGAGTGCATTAAAATATGCGGAGGCAGCGGAGCAAATTTAGGCCAGTTGGTCACATGCACAGTACAGTCCCCTTTAACACTGTACACCCTGGAGTACCCCTGCGTGTAGCAGTGACTAATTTGAGAGCATTAGGGAAACACAGTTCATGTACTTTCTGTAATTACCAAAGCCCTGTCCATGATGACTGAGAGTGGATATACTGTACACTGTCTCTCAAGAATAATCTAAGAGGAACAGAAACGTTACAGAGATCAAAATTCTTGTGCTTTGATATCAGTACATGGTTTGTACCATCCCTACTTAAGAGTGGTAGTTCCCAAACTAGGGGTAGCAAGATGAAGTTAAAATCCATCCACCTGTTATTTCAACTGCTTATCTTTTGAGAGTTGTGTAAGGTGGACGGGTCATTAATATATTGCAGCGCTGACACACAGTCAAACATATATCTATGCTTACACTCAACATAACCTAACCAAGAATCTTCTTGCTGTGAGGCTACATTTGACAATTATTTAGAGCATATTTTCGCCATAATAGTTTTTGTTAAATTTTAAATACAACTTTGAGCTTTATGATTTATTTGTCCCCACACTACCCCCACAGTGATAATGACTGATTAGCAACAGCATCAGTAGCAGCAGGTCAATTTAGAGCACCACAGGAAACACTGTGACGTGTGCATGTACGTGACTTTTTTGTAAAACAGCTCAAATAAATGTCCTTAATGTGTTTTAACCACCTCTGGGGATAATGGAGGTCGCAAGTCTCTGGCTCTGTTATTTTTGGGGCCGGCACCTGAGAAGTTTGGGAACCCCTCATTTGGAGTGCCATGAACACGTGATTGTGGAGGGAGTCGCAGGGAGGTAGAAGTCTATGTTTTCGATGATTTAAAATCCACTTTTATGCAAATTCGTTAAGAGTCTGAGACACTGGATTTCAGGGATACAGTTAGTTACTTTATTTTTGGGATATTAAACTAGCAGACACACACAGGGTAATTATGCCACAGATTCAGCTCTCTCCGAATCTACAGTATGACTACAGGCAGAGAGACTGCGAAAAAAGGTCTCATTAAAAACAGTTAGTGGCATCCAGGCACTAACAGGAGCTCACACGACTGCACCAGGGAGCCGTCTTTGTTTTAGGGAGCTGCTTCAGTGTCAGTACATGCAGGCATGATGTACGTTTTACTACAAAGTCTTTTGTCTCTGGAGCTTTTTCATCATCTGGAATAATTAATTAAAAGGGAGCAATTAATGAATAATGCAGAAAGAAAATCCAAGCAATTACTATACCAAACAGTGGATTAACTGTCATTCTCTCTAGGGGTGGAAGATGGAAGTAAATCTCAATAATCATCCCTTCAAAGCTTCAATAGGACAATTATAAACTGACATTTTAAAATTGCATTATGACATCTCCAATTTAAATGTATTAGTTAAGCTACTCATCTGTATAGAGCTGCGTATTCATCACATCCATGTTACATGATGTAAAGAAACCATTTGTGGCATGAGTTAGTGACGAGAACCTTCACTCCTAGTATAATTTATGATTTTATAGAATAAGTAAATAATTCTATATTTGTTTTCCTTCTAAATAAGACAATTTTATAGTCTGTAGCAGCTTTATTCCCAAACGGCATCAACATATATTATATTATATTAAGTGTCCAAAATTGCATTGATCGCTGAGCCAATTTTGATCTCATTTCAACTGTAACCTACAGACAGACTATTATAGATAATGTTAATCCAACAGTCACTATGCATACTTGGGTGTTCTTAGCAGTTCTGGAGAAATTAAGTCTCATTCAGACAAGCTTTAGTAGCAGGTGTCAATAAAAATGAACTTATTGTAGATTAGTATTTGATATGCCTGCTCGCAAATGTTATTTATTTCATCAACCTAATAAAGCGAGGACCTAAATGATACTATGGAAACATTCTGAATTTTCCTACTCTTTATCCAATCTTTGGTTTATTACGTTTCGTGTTGTACAACATTTTAGACATATGTCAGCTATGTTACATAAATCAAAGAATCGGATTTCACAGTTGGAGCGACTAAATATTTTAAGAGTAGAGTAAGAGACTTGATGGATTCAAAGGAAGTAAGAAAAAGTTTAAGAGTGAGAAAGTCTCATTTCCTCAGATCCCCAAAAATCTTGCTGACACCAGTTAGAAACTAATTGGCAGTGCTCTGCCTACTGAACCATATTTTACATGATATGTGAAGTCAAATGTGTAATTTAGTTGCATATCAATTTAGTTTCCTGCTGAGAATCCTGCTAAATGAGTCAATGAGCTAACGTTTGAAGCTAAATTGACGCTGTAGAAGATGTAGTCTAACCTCATTAGGAATTACAGACACATGTGTTGGACACACACACACACACACACACACACACACATGCTGCCAGGGCTAAGATCAAGAGGATCTAACATTGTCGGTGCCAGGAAGCAGGTGTTACGGAACAGGGAAGGTTACGTTCCACCAACAGGTGATCACACGAGACCACTGTACCAAACAGACGTCTTTAAATGGTGTCAGGATGCTGCAAAGCCAAAATATTGGAATAACAATGTCTGGATGCTGTGGAAAATGTTGGCGTTGCATCTCAACCAAGCTGAAGACCCAAATGTAGACGTCACACTAGGTTAAATACATGAACTGTATTTTGAGTAATGAGTAGATGAATAGGTCGGCGGTAGAAGACAAAAATTATAAAGGCTGAAGGCAAAAAAAAAAAAAAAAACTTAAGTCGGTTAAAAACACAAGAAATATCACATCGGAAAACTCTCAAACAAACTGACAAAAAACAGGTCAAAGTCCATAAACACAATGAGTCCAACAAATCAAATAATCCATAAAATGTTCCACATACAACAGAATTCAAAAGTCTCCAACAAAGGGTCCAACCTAAAAAGTCAACAAAAGTGCAGAGCCATGACGTCTGGGTTAATTAGTACCACAACCCCTGTAAATAATTCATCGTGAAATGTGGTTTATAAGAGCTGCAGGAGCTTAAAGGCCAAAAGAAAATGATTTGTTTCATATAAAGTGGGCAAACAACAGAAGAAACAGATGGAACCAATGGTTGAAGATTACAGTTGCTCAGGTTAAGACCTGCATGTCAGTCTGATGTGTGATTTTACACCCATATCATGGGTCATATTTACTGATCCTGGAGTAGCAGTCTACAACTTGCAGTATAATCTCACCCTGACATGACTTGTATCTGGGTTCACATGGGGAGTTTTAGTGCTGAATGAGAATATAAAATGTCGGAGAAGCTTATCTGACCTGACAAGAATACTACTGTACATTTTTGATTCTATCTTTAACCACACTTGTGAAACAGAAAATGTTGCAGAGGTGGAAAAGTTCTAGCTTCACTCACATTCACTGCTACCACTGTAATAACTGTATACATCCACTGGCTCTCAAATACCCTCACATTACCTTTGCCCTCTCAACACAGTTTACTGACTGAAACCTAATTTAAAATGCTTTCTGCTCTCAGACACGTCAGTCAGTCATTTGTGGAAAGCTTACTGCTCCTCAACTTGGCTTTACAGAGCCTTACAAGACAGCACCTGCGTTTCAGCTCACCAACTACAAATCATGTACAGTTTCATGTCACATCCAACCATTGTTTAAGATATATGTTTTTGTTATCTTAGTGTTTTTCTGTTAGGTTTTAAAGATCACCTTCTCGCCGTAGTGCTGTAAGCAGCAGCTGTTTGAAAACTCACGGCTGATCTGCTCAAGGACACTGACAAACCGACAACTGAAGAATCAAACACAAAAGACAAACTACGGTACGCTGCCAGGTCTCTGATTCCTGTGTGTCCTTGAAAGCACCAACAATGACAGCTTGTTTACAGCAACTATCAAGGACCAGACCCTTAAACACCTGTTGCATTTTTCAGCACCTCACCAAAAATATGGCTCAGACCCAATTACCATAGAAAGAGGACACAGTGTGTCTGGTTATGTATGTGGAGGAGACATGATGGACTGCTGTGATTTAAAGGTTTTACAGACTGTTCTTATAAACAAACTGCCCTGACACGGTCAAAGTGGCTGGAGAACGAAGGTTATGACAAGGCTGCTGGTGCGAATCCCTGATCTGGCTGGGAAGATCTGAGAAGATAAGCAAATGAGAAACAAGATTGTGAAGACTAAAATGTTTTGGTTTAAACTCCCTGGACAGAGCAGGAATAATTAGTTGGTTGCGGGACATAATGAATAATACTACCCCCCTCTTTCTTCGACCAGTGCTGTCAGAGTGTCCTTGTGCATGGCACTTAACCACCCACCTGTTCAGCAGGAACTGTTTAGTGGATACCATAGAGATAGCACCGAGCTATTCTCAAGGGGCAGTGTTACATTAACAGTGCATCCTCCCCATTTAATGTCTACACAATCACTCAACATAAACTTCACCAAATGGTCTCTTAAATATTTTTGCTTGAATGTCATTTTAAACAATTTATCGGATGCACAATCCAGGATCTATGTGATAACAAAGGTACGCTGTCCTTTAAACTACTTTATGATTCAATTACTGCAGCAAAAAGTTATGGTTTCCTTCAGTGGAGGTCATAGTCAAACAAAATAAAAGTCTGGAAATATGCAAGAGTGTTTCCAGTTTTAGGGACTAAAATAACCTAATACTAGCTTTTGTTTGTTTGTTTTTGATGGAGTGCTACTTAAAACAGATAAAAGACTGAAGATGGTGGGAATCAGCATTCTCTTCTTATCCGTCTTCCTGCCACCTCTCATTTCCATTGCTAAAATGCATGTGATTTCTTTGAGTGCTGAGGTGCTTGTCCATGATTGGGCAAATGGCCGCAACTGCTGCTGCAGCCACTTCATGATTTAATCAGAATGAGACAGGTTTTGGGCTCTACTTTAACAATCTAAGCAAATGGTCTGAAGTGTATGTTGCAAGTACAATTGGGGCATTTCCAAATCCACTCCTGCTAGTTTAACAGCCAGAAAAAAAGATGGTTCTTAAGAGTCATTCTTAATAAATCATGTGTACATTTTGAGCACAATGAACACGACCAATAAAATCGCCATCTCCCATTCCCTTTAAAAGCCAAATGCATTTGCACATTGGAGGACTGCTCTTATAATTGTGGATTTGCCGGGTGGTAAAAACGAACTCTTCTCTGCAGAGGAAACCCTTCTACTCATGCTCATCCTCAAAGTAAAAGTGACAAGCAGACAATGTGTAAGCAGCTGAGTTTACATGCTTTGTGAACCTTCCTATCTAGGAAAGGAAATAATAGTGAAATACTGCACCACTCACTTCTGCCCAGGTTTATTTTTCTGCTGCCTCAAGACAATGTGCTTGACCACAACACCAACAAATTACAACTGCATCAGTCTGAAACCAGAAACAACACTTGCATTGTGATTTATATCACTTTATACCAAAGTTAAATGGGGCACTTTGACTATGTGAACACTGATATAATTCTTTTTCTAGTCTACCAACCATACAAAGCACTCTACACTGCCAGTATTCACTCATTCATACAGCCCTTCCATATATTCCATTTCTCTCTTTCACACATCTCTTTCAGAGGTTCAGTGTCTTGCCCAAGAACACTTGGATATATGGACTAGAGGAGCCTTTGAATCAAAACACCAACTCTCTGGTTAGAGGAACAACCTCTTACCTTCTAAGCCACAACCACCCATCTATGTGTGATCCTCTCCTGCTGTTCTCTTTCCTGCACCTGTCTCCTTGACTCTTTCCTCTCCTGTCTCCCTCCCTCTACTATTTCTACATCCGGCTGCCCCTTCCCAAAATTCCATCTGTGTGCTTTTACGACCAAGGTTGCTTTCAGAACAATTCTCAGCGGCCTCCTGTAAATAATTCAAGTCACTCACGTATGCATCACTGTACACAGGCATACACACAGATGAACATTTTTATGCCAGGGCACCGTCACCACCGTGCATGCAGACACACTAATACGCACACATTCTTGCACACTGCTCTAACCCTTGAGGGAATCAGGCAGATGTCTGGACACCTGGTGATCCATTCTAAATGCTGCCAGTTGTCATGCCCAAGATCTAATTTACAGCCCAGGTAAACAGTTTCAATCTCACTTTGTTGGTGGAACTGACATCAATCTTGGGTTGATTGCTTGTTCTTTCCTCAAGAGTCCAGCATCATATTTAGAGGCTGTCTGTGTTCTGGACTCAAACACAACAGCGTAAGCCCCAAAAACTTGGCTTACGATGAAAATTCTCAGAAAACAACACTACATGTTTGTTTTTCTATGGTTTTTTGGGGATCAAAGAGATCACTATCTTGGCCTAGGTGCATATGATTTGGTGTGAATGATGCAGTTTTGCAGGTTTCGGTACGATGATATATAAAAGGAAAACTCTTAAATCTGCATAGATATAACACAGACATCAGATATTAGTCCATTATTGACTCGTATACTTGGACTGGTTGTTAATAAGGCCATTCTATGGGCAGATGTATTCAATTAAATGGTATATTAATCTATACTTACGTGTAGTTGCACATACCAAGTCATGCACCAGCTTTGCTGTGGCAACATAACATGAAGGGAGCTAGAAAATGTTTTTTAATTATTTCTTGGCTGTACTCGATATCGTCCAATATTAGTCGGATCAGTTCATCACTGTTTGATACCATCGAAATACATTTCCTTGCTACCTCTACTGTAGCCTCTGTTTTAGGTGGATATGTTGGTTTTTGGTTTATTAGGGCAGGAGATGGTAAAACATTTCAATGATACGCAACTGGACACTTCTAAATACATCTTATATTAAACATTAATTATCAAATCATAACATGAAATATAAAATGAGGAGTACAAGAGATTAGACCCAAAAAGTAAATATGTCTTTAATGTAACTCAATCTGCCATGACTTCACCAGTTTAAACCATGCTCATGTGGACAGCCGTGCAGTTTGTTAAGTAGGCCATATGCATCACATGTTCTTCCATGGTGCAAGTATCTGAATTTTAAATGGCATTGTGATTGATGAGCAGTATTCATGAATGCAAGGTTTCCCTCTTAAATTACCATATAATTGCCATGAATATATGCAGATTGATCTGGCCGAGAATCGCAGATCTAACATCTTCCAAGGAAACATTAATACTAAATGTCATCGAATGGTGCTTTCAAGCTCATTTTCTATGCACAATTCAGACTCGAGATTGTCAGCTATTAAAGGAAAGTTGGTACCTTTTGGCCCAGGAGGAACGTAGAGATAACGGTAACCCGGAGAAGATGGCAGTGATAATGAGGCTGTCCTGGCTTCCACATGAAATTGGGATAATTTCTTTGACAGGTTAATGCTTTTCTTACGCAGTCGTCTGTAGAACATAGTCAGCGTCCACTCATGGTCACATTCATTAGTGATTGGAGGGAAACCATGAGGTTGAATTACTTTAAGTGAAGTTGGGTAATTTTAAGATACATTTTTATGGATAAATATTAGGACAAAAAATCATATTAGAGCAGCTACAGTAAAAGCAAAAGTAGAAAAATGGATATTGCTAGTTCAAGACTTAGCTTCCAAAATCAGGATAAACTAATATAGGATAAAACTAAAGTAAAAAGAGTGCAAAGTGTATTTATGATGTTTTAAAAAAAATGTTCAGCCAATATTGAAGGATAGGGTGTGACTTGTCTTTGCCTCCGACCACATCGCCTCTGATGATATAATGATTGATTGATGAAAATGTAATTTGTCACATCAAAACCAGTGTTGAGTACTGCACTCAAAGTTGGAGATGCTGATAGTAATACCATAATGATAATACATTGGCAACAATACCACAAAATGAACCAGCTAATTAATTTACGACTTTCAAAAGGAAAGTCAACTACCCCCCTAATACCATGCATGTGTTAACATGCCTTTTTGTGGACATTTTTGTGGTTGATTTGAACTCTGAATGGTGTCTCTTTTATTTTGTTTTAATTAGGCAGGTGAAGCAATGACATTTGAACTTAGCTGACACCAAACAACAGTATTGAGTCAATTTTAAAGTGCAGTTTTTGATCTCATTTCAATTTCAATCAACTGCAGAAAATAATCTCACAGCACAGTGGGTAAAAAGGCTCTCAAAGTCAGTCACAGGGAAATATTGCTGAATTCAGCTTCTCTGAGTAGTTCAGCATGCTGGGCTGTGGTGACAAGTTTGGAATCAATCTCTTGCTGGTGTTGAAGATGGCTCATTGAAAATGTCTGTCCCTGCAAATGGGCCAAAAAAATGCATGTAGTTCGAGAAAGACAAAATGAATTGGACTCATAGCAGCCATCCTTCTTTCATTTCAGCCAACATTTGATGAGAATAAATTTGCCGAAGTACCTTCACTTCTGAAATATCACACTGCGGAAATATGACTCGAAATATAACATCAAACACTGTACCCTGTCTCTGCATAATGACTTCCGTCAAAGAATAATTATGATAAAAGTCTTCAAATGTCACACTGGCGAAACTCTAGAAACCAAAACTGCAGAAAGTGAGGCTGGAAAGACGATAAGTGCATAAGCAATTTTAAAAGCACTGTATCTAATATAAAAGGGAGTCATTTCAATTGATAAAAAAACAATGTGATCAGAAAAAGAAGCACAATGATAATGAAATAGTTAAAAACATGTGAAACGCCCACATCTACACACACCTGAAGCACACAAAAGAAAGGCTTAGAACATCAAAGCTAAGTCCCAGTGTTTTCATCATGAGGGGAGCCAGCTGCTGTTCAATAACACCACCACTATCCTTTGTTCATTGAAAGAACAGAGTTGAGATAGGGAAGGAACTGGGAGGAATAATAAGACAACAGCAGCCTTCCAAGAAGATCCATCTCAACAAGTCATTTTGATGTAATACCCAGAGAGAGCCGAGTGGGTAAGAGCTCGCCTCTGAAAAAAGATCCCTGCTGACCTGAGATTTAATCCTTACAGAGCTTTGTTTTGCTGCTTTCCCATTGTCTGAATAAATAACACACAACAAATATAAAAACACAGACACACACAGAAAAATCATGAAATACAAATGAAACTGCAGTTCAAATTATGGAAACTGCAAATCATTTTTAAGAAAACAAAAAATGTAAATATTGAAATGATTAAATTGCACTCTTGGACTGAATGAGTGTGTGCAGTAGATGCATTAATTACCAAATGAAAATCTTTAAACGACAATGCTTAAGCTTTGAATTAAATCAAACCCTTTTGGTTTCACCAGCAATAATAATTCAAAGTATTTATATTCTCTAATCATCACTTTATCAACATTATTAGTCATAGTTAGGTATAATAGCTTGTTTATTCACTGCTTTATATCATACAAAGAAATATAATATTATAATTTTTGTTTTAATATTAATATTATAATATGAGTTACAACTATTAAAATAAAATGTTTATTGCTGACTTAACAATACAAAAATGGCTCCTGCTATAGAACACAGAGAGGTTAATACATTTTGACTTAGTTGAAAAGTTCTGCAGGATCGATGCTGCCTTGTATTTACCTCAAACTGTAAATACAGAGTCACAAAATCTGAAAACTGCCATTGATCAAGCGGGGGAATATAAAACTGTATCTCCCTCCACAGAGCATAAGCTGCCACACTCCCACACATGCACACACGCAAGCACACACACAAAAGACTATCCAGAAAAACACTTTCCAAATATTGTCCCAGTACTCTATCAACTTGCCAGCGGGTGTTTCATGATGAACAGTGTTTGCCTAGTTGTAGGCCATCATCAGCTACCTGGGGAAGAGTTCAGAGGCTGCGTCCTGGTGTTCCACCTGCTCTTTGGGAAGGAACCTCCTCAGGCAGAAACCACCACTGACTCCTCTTCCACCCATGCAGAAATCTATTCATCAGCTGCAGTAATGAGCTCTAGCACTGCATTGCCCACTGTACATCTGGACCAATGAACACACACACAGATGTGGGTAGGTATGCATATATACCAACAAGCAGAGACATGACAGCACAGGACATATCTAAATCCAAAGTTAGGCTTCATTCAATTCAAGTCCATTCATTCAACTAGAGAAAGTTTTACACTCAGCTATATATACCCTGCAAAGAAAATGTTTTAAACAAATGTGATGTATATTTTAATTTAGAATCTAGTCTGACTTCCTCAAATGGATTGTGCGCAACAATAAAGCAACTTTTAATGTTGCCAGTGTTAGATCAGGCTGCTCTATCTCGTAAAAATGGAGTAACATAATTAAAAAACTCACAACCATTACCATCTACTTGGTAAAATGAAGTAAATCCTACACAGCAAAGAAGCTCTAACAGTCTCTTTTCTAAACCTTATATTTACTGGTTTACTAACCTTAAGTTTTAATGCCATGTTCTGTTTTTTTTTTTTTATATGTCCTTCCTTGTGTACTTTTTTGTTATTGTTGTACTATGTACTGTTCTGCAGCTGCTGTAGCACTTTGACCCAAGACAAAATTCCCCACTGGACAATAAAGTATATTTGATTTGCTTTGATTTCAACCTCTGATGCTCATAAACAGTACATAAAGGAAAAATCGTTAGCAAGGCTAAAAACATTCAGCTGCAGCCTCTCAGTTTTATGTAATGCTGAGTGTAGCTGTTGCTGGTCAAAATAACAAATGTGTGGCTAGCTTATTGGATTAGCTGCAACTAAACTGATGACAGGGATATACCGAACTTGTCTGTGGAGAGTTTGCATTCTTTCTGCACATCACCGTCAGCCCCTGTCAATGATAGTTTGTGTGAGAAGAACACTGTTTCTGCAGCTTCAACAAATCCAACATAGCAAAGCATCTAAGTGTTTGAGGGCTTATGTTTTAGCATTTTCCAAACTATTCATTGTATTTATTGACAATAGTCTGAACTGGTTGTAGGAAAACAGAATTAAAAAAGTAGAACAAAGGCAATCAGTGGATGGTTAGATTTAAAGAAAGAAAGACAGAAATTATATGGACCCTTAAATCCTGAAAACAAAGAAGGAAGGTGCCTCAGGAAAAAGCCAAAAATATAACAATCATCCAGGGACGCCACATTATTCAGTCTGGACATTGGTTTTCAAAGAATGTCCCTTCATGCTGTGAGAGCTGAGGTCACCATCCTCACTATCCTCACATTGGTGTCTTGTGTCAAACGGGGCTCCACATGTGGTCCCAGGGCTTTTGAGGAGTAGGTCACATCCCACTCTGCAATGGGACTCCTCAATCCCCTTCCCCGGTAAGGACAGATACAGTAGCCCAGCATGGATAGTGATGGTGAGAGGTTATTTTCTGTGCTGAGCAGTAACTGGGCCTCTGGGGCTCTAACATTTTCCAAGAGAAAATATTTTCAACAGTATTGGATTTTTAAATGTTTTTTTTTTGGAGCTAGATGCAGTTTTGAAATAGTTTCCCTAGAGTCAGTGCTATAAAAACAGATTACAGATTACAAAGAGTGGGAAGGGGGTTAGCAATTTTTTTAATACATATTTGGTGCTCATGGAAACACTCCACAGGGGTCTCGTACAACAGGCCACACAGAGGCTGAATTACAGATAATCCCCATATCTCGGGACTCCTGCAGAGATAGTACAGAGATGAACAAGATTACACTGACGCTACATATGAAAATGTCTTGGCCTAATTTGAGAGCACAAAAAGGAAAACTAAGCACTCCTACGTGCATCGAAGTCAAGTTAATTCGATCAATTCTTGATTAATCTTCAGCATCTTTTTTTCTTTTCTATCTTTGAATGCCTCTGGAAGGCCCTTGCGTTGCACAGCTTAAATGCAATCTATTTGATCTACGCTGGAGGAACAGGGCTGGACTTCTCTGGCATGTCTTAAATGGTCTGAACACTTGGTCCTTTGCTCTTATTTTCTTCTTTTCCTTCTATCTTCCTCTTGTGGCCTTGATAAATCGGCATTTTATATGCAATTCTTCTTACAATCATTTGCCATTTCAGAGGGGAAATTAACATTCCTTACACAATGACTAGCTTGTCCTTTTGCAGTAATTGAAGCTTTGTGAGGATGATAAGTAACAGCATTTACAAATGCAAAAATGTATGTGAATGAAATACGCAGAACTGATCAACTATTCCAAAAGTGGAAAAGACAAATGTATATATAAAAGCTATGCTAGGGTTCCAGTATAATACTGAGAAGGGCGGATTGCACACACATACACACACACACACGGACAGCTGTACTCATGACTGTCAGTGTTTTGTTGGTTAGAATAATGCCACGTTACCTCGAGCAGTTGTCTAAATTTACAGTTTCAGTTTTTTTATATATATACAGTATATGTATAACAAAATGTACAACAGAACCATCAAAAGTAATTGCAGTTTTACAGTTAAGTGACTTCAATGTGGACGATCAAGTACAGGACACACATTCAAGCCAATGTTTTCACACTATTACTGTGAAATACAGTAACACTAGTGGCAGCAGAGATACTGTATCTAAAGAAAATGAGCCAACATGTCTTTACTTCTAAAATATCCAAAGTCATCTGTGGCAGCAGTGATGTATTGAATTTATTAGCAGATTAGAAAATAATCACTCAGTGTCATGTAATTTAAAATGCAAGGGTGTTGTTTTGTCATGAGCATTTGTTCCCATGGCAACAAACCCATGTTGCTAAAGGAGCATGTTGCAGTGTGATATCTTCGAAGCATTTTATCATTATCTACATAAAACACTGATTCTACATAAATATTACTGCACTAACGTTTCTGTCATGATTTACAAGATGCAATATTTTTAATCTAAGTAGCTGGTATCTGTTTTTGTTTTCAGCAAACACTCAGCATACATTTACATTCTCTGCCCACTTAACTCAGCTTAAGTCACAGTGGTGACTAGGCAACGTCACTCAGGTGTCCTTCAGCCAAACCACTTACGAGTGGATCTCTGGGGTCTCCAAACATTGGGAATGGCCCAAAAGCAAACGAGTATTGGCTCTAACCCTGTTCCAGAGAGTGAATGAAGCTCTTTTCTGCTGGTTTCATCCATGATGTTATTACTTTGATCGCTCCATAGAGCTCTTGACAAAGGGTGATGGAAGAAACATTGGTTTACCAGAGAGTAACCAGGCTTTCATTTGCAGCTTCTACTTAAATACAATGGTCTGGTATAAAACCTTCATCACTGCAGATAATACACGTCAACAAGACCCAGACAACACCTTCACTGTTCTCTATCAGAATACCAAGCATACACACAAAAAGTACACAACCAAGTGAAAGCAATACAATCAGAGCTTTTCTAAAAGCAGCTAGGACCTTTATTTTTAATTATCTGAGGAAAGCTTGGATTAGACATATAGACCTTTATGTGTAATATATTTATTGAACATTATTAATTCATATATTTTAATATGAAGCCTAATTTTCATCCATCACAAATGCCCTCACCTAACTCATCTAGATGACTCAGTGGCACTCCCCAGAGAGGGTAAATTAGGAAATAAGGTGCCACTAAAGTATTAATCAAGACTTCATCTCGACATTAATATCCACTTTTATTCTATGAGCAGAGAGCACTGGATGTGCCAGCCAGCAGATTTATGGTTCACACCAGCAGGGGAGCAGCACTGTGGCCAGGCTTCTCCAGAAGGGGGTCCACTGGCAGTCAAAGTCAGGGCTTTAGGATGCTCTTGGCTCAGTTGATCAAAGGCCTGGAGTTAAAAGGCCCCCTGCTGTGGTTGTGATGGGTTAGGAGATGGAATTTTTGGGGAGGTTTCAAGGTCTTAATAAGAAGAGAATCATGATGTTTTAAAACTGCTATGATGGCAGAGACTTTGTCTCAATAAGAAGCTTTTTTAACATTTTTCCTGGTACAATTTCAGCATCAGCTTAAATCATCCTCAAGTATTCTCTCATGCTCTGAGTGTATATTGGACACATCTAAATCTATCACCAAATGTTGTCCAAATGATGCCGACACATTGAAAATAAAACAATTATTACACAATCATTTGCTACTGACAATTAATCCAAACATCTACGTAACATTTAAATAATATATATATATATATATATATATATATATATATATATTTCTTAAGTGGTTTGAGTATAGCCACTCTACTCTAAAGGACTGTTTGATGGAGTGCTGCTGAAATGGTCGTCCTTCCCCAAGGATCTCAACAGAAGACCTCCGCAGATCTGTTAGATATCATCAGGGTCACCTCCTCAACTAAGGCCCCTTTTCGCTAAACTATGTCTAATCAATTACATTTGCCGTAGTTAGACCTAAATAAGGCTGAAAAAGTATTTTGTCTTTCATTTTTAAAACATTGGTCAAATATATTTTAAAATCAAATCTGCACGAGAAAGTGTGCAAACACACGACCACTGTGTCGTCCTGCAGTGTATCATATTGTATAGTTAGTGATGTAAATCCTGGAGAGCACTTCGCTTTAACTGTATTGGCTGTTTAACTTTAAAAAGTCTGCCTGCAGGCTGTCAGGCAGAGCCACACTTCCCACACACATAAATCTGACAAATGTCAGGAGGAGTTTATAACAACCTTGTTGCCATGTGGCTAGGCTTACCAGGAGATTTGTATATATCTGAGTTTTCGTTAGATATTTCAGCCAGAGGAGGGTTATTCAAAGGTTGTTTCTGTATTTTATCTCCTTCCAGAGTAATTGGTTTAGAAAATTAGTTTGTCCACATCCCAGGTTTAATTGGAATTAAACACAAATATATGGAATGGTGCACCGCTTTCGCTGTTAGATTAACTGGGTCTATAAATGTCTGCCGAGGTAATCGCATTAAAAGAATGTGTGTGTTTGTGCAAGTGTGTGCAAGCATTTACATGAGATGTGTGTGCAGGTCTGTCTCTGCTGGCCGAGCGTGCACATCAGTTTGTGTTAACCTGTTCCGCACAAGGTCAGCACTAACATGTAATTAGCTGTAGGAAAGAGGAAATCATCACCTAATTTTTCCTGCATACCTGCTAATGTCTAGTCATGTCTATCACGTGTGCTCTCTCCAGAGAGCCATAAAAGGCAGTATATTACCCGCTAATGTGACGTGAATTGCTCATTTAAGCCCAGGCCACAGACCAGTGAATAAAAGCATAAAGCGTCCTCGTTTGGAGAGTATGTGAGACATTAATCATACCAAAAGCGCACATTTCTTTCTGACGCCCCTACTTTCTAGTAAATCTCTAATTAACATGGTTGATCCTTGTGTGTTGCTAAATTAAATCAGAAGATCACAGGGAAGATTCACAGCCTGTTATTAATAATGGGCTTCAATTAATTGAGTGCTCTTGAAGCATCAATCCTGCCTCAGTGGCAAGCACCTGTTTGGGTAATTAAGCATCTTATGCCGTAATAAGCAGAGCTTCCAACTGCATCCAAGATAAGGATTAATGCTGTGTGCAGGTCAGGGTTGATTACAATGTAAAAAAAAAAACATATTCAGAAAATGCAGGACTAACACAGAGCAAGTCAGTGCAAGTTAGAAAATGCACAATGCAGCTACCAGATCTAGGAATGTAAAGACTGAATGTACATGAACAAATGTTTTAGAAATGAAACCAAAATATCCCAGATACGAATGCTGCCATCTTGCACCAATGACATCATTTGGAGAGTCAGAGTCTGCACAGCAGCCATTGTGTGTTGGATCAAAGTCACACTGATACACAAGCTAGAATAATTGAGTACTTGAACATTAATCTGTGTGATAACAATTACCTAAACTGACAATAGAAGTTTATTTTGACTCTTTAGTTTGGCCTATGTCCCATCCATTGTCATGGAGGTTTATGACCACACTACAGCCAGACACCAGGCAGCCAAGGACAAAGAAAAATTAAAATTAAACAAGTAACAGGTGAGTAAAGTCACCAACAGGCACAATCAAGTTAGCAGCTACAGTGAACTAGCCCTTACTCTTGGTCAAAGACAATTACGGAAGCCTGAAGACGGATGATATCCTATCTTCTAAAATGAACAATAACACAGAAACACATGAAAACAGTTCTGAACTGCAGCATATTTTATTTTTACTAATATATCTGTATTTTCCACACAAGTTAGCATCAAATGCTTCTTAACCAAGAGGTACAAAAGTTCTCTAACATCTTTGAGTTCTACAAGAGGGCAGGATCACAAGCATATTCACATTCATTAGAATAACATAAAACATGAGTGAAAGACATATTTGAGGTTAATGTCGGTACTCTGTTCTCTGCAGCTGTGAACCAATTGGGGAAGCGATGCAGTGGCCTGAATCATCGTTGTTAAGCTCAGGAGACAGAGAGTGTCTCTTTGTGTTAGACAGATTATTTCGGGCGTGCTGGATGACGGACCGTGATGTAACAGGGAGACAGTCATGTTAAGCCCGGTTGGAACACAGGGGGGAAAGCTTAATGCACCTACTGACGACAGAGAGCTCGCCTTCAGGGTTTCAGGAAGAGGAGAAAGGGAAAGGTGAGGGAAGGAGAACAATAAAGTCCAGACAGAAGAGGAAAAAGGAGGAGAAAAGCACGTTGGCAGGAAAGTTGAGAGCTTGAAATGCTGCACGATATTGAGGTGGAGACCTACAGAGGAGAGGGGATGCAGAAGAGGAGAGGGGAAATAAAGTGAAGAGAGATTTCTTCAGGCAGATTTAGGTTTTAGTAATACAAACTTTTCTTGGGGGCAGAGTTTCTCTCGAGGCAGAAACACTTCACCTAATGGGTGTAGCCATAAATTCATTTTTTCTGAATACTGAGCCCTAATTAAAAAGGCACAGAAATAAGACTCAGAATAAAGTTCTCACCACTTGACCAGAGTTTCCACTTATCCAGTCAAGTTGGATTGTTAGCTAATTTGTGATCCAAGACCAGTGAGGTTCCCTGCTGTCCAATAAAACAGAGCACGGAGAGAAGGTGGACAGAAACTGGCAGGGTGGGAAGAGAGGAGAGAAGGAGGGGAAAAAAAGAGAGAACATGGAGGAGCGGGATGGGGCCTCGGGGATGGAGAGTGAAGTGGATGAGTGGATGAGTGAATAACTAGTGAGGACAGAAGGAGGGAGGAGTGGGGGGGGAGGAGGATAAAGGAGAGGAGCAAAGGGGGGAAAAGAAGAGGGCTCGCAGCTAGGTTGAGGGTCTGGGGACGCACGAGTGAAGCGGCTGAGAGAGACATGGGTGTAGCTGCAGGGATGGTTGCTTCATTGCTCCGTTTGCACTAGAAAAGAAGGCAATGATGGAAGTCACTCGGTGAGCTCTGGGGCCTTGACTCCTGCATGTGTGTGGAGAGCTAAGTTCTAGTGTGTGTGTGTGAGTGTGTGTGTGTGAGTGTGAGTGTGTGTGTGTGTGTGTGTGTGTGTGTGTGTGTGTGTGTGTGTGTGTGTGTGTGTGTGTGTGTGTGAGTCAGGGAGGACTGTACTTGCCCTGTCATTGAAGCTCCCAGGCCAAACACTAGTGCAGCGTTCCATGGAAAATGACCCTGCAGGAGAGAGCTGCGTTTGGGCTTTTTTTTTTTCAATATGTATATGTGCTTTTTGCAAGTGTGTTTGCATTTTTATCTAAGAGCGCTCTTCAGAAGCAATTACTGCAGCTGCAGTATGCAGTGTTTGTTTATTATGAAAGTGACCTGCCACTCAGGATTTCAATTATCACCCTCGCTGCCTGCGATCCGGCGCTGACACACACGGAGCACGAGAGAGAGACTCAGAGAAGAATAACATCATGTGTCGTGCACTGATAAGGAGGCAGACACCAGGCCACAGTGGATAGGACTACAACTAACCAAATAACAGGATCAATAAAACATCTGAAGTGTTCCCGTTCAGTTCGGTTCAGTTGAGTTCAGATTTTTTTTTTTGCTGTTATCATCTGTAAGGGAGTTGCCACCATTGTCTGAGGTAACAATGAGCAACAGAGAGGGGAAAAAAGAGGAAGAGGAAAGCAGCTTTGGTAGAAAGTAAGAGACAGATATGTCAAATATCGCTCAATAATGCAGATATGCTGCATGGTTTTCCAAATCTCCTGTAAGAATTAACTGAAATTTCTGTCTCTTAAAGATAATGATAGTTTCTGAGTTGAAGTTTCTTTTTTTTGAATCAGCCAACTGATGCTTTCAGTTGGCTCAGAGGTTTTGCCACAATATTTAGTAAAGTGGCCATTTCTAGGCTCCCTGCTAGCTCAGCTGGTTCCACAGCAGGTTCGGACCCCTTGCTGCTGATAGTTTCCCATTCTATCGAAAAAGCTGAAATGCCCAAAAAATATAATAATATTACATTTTATTCGTATAGCTCTTTCAACAGTGCTCAATGACACTATATACGATTAAAAAAAACATAGAGCAGTTAAAACAAATAACTATTACACATAATATAAAATACAGATCATAGTCACAGAGATATAAGAGACATTACTGTTAATTAAACATTAAGAATTCTTAAAAAAGATTTTGAGAAGTTGAAAAAAATAAGAGATTTAGACCAATAAAAATCCACTTGTTATTCCTACCAATACAGAAACACCACCATACTGAAGCATGTTACACTTTTTTATTCTAAACATTATCACTCTGTTTTTCTATGTTGTCATTCCATAGCTGATCACAAATTTAGTCTGTACATAGAATGCAGCCTCTACTGCATATCTGCCTATAGTGGAGGGAGAGACCTCCTCCCCTGCTCTTCCTGAGGGTTTTCACATTTTTTTAACCCTTAATTTAATATTTTCCATCTGTATCAAAGATTTAAGGGTAAACGGTCTCATATGTTGCTCATATTATTCATATGCATTATTCATCTCTTGTTTCAAGTTCACTCGCTGTGACCCACTTGGTGAAAACATTTCTCAGCTATATGCACGATAACAAATTTGTATACGCACCAGGAAGCCTGTTTCATCATACTTTATGCTGATCATATATATATATAGTACCATTTTAAGGCTTTTCCTGACTAGAAGAGGTTTCCTTGACATGGTTGGTGAGAACTACAAGCATCCCTCATTAAAACTGGGGATTACAACTGCTTGCAATCCTTTACTACAAGTAGGCCACATATTCAAGAAATGGTAATGACGCCAATTAGCAGTTAAGCTATTAATTACACTCAGATACTCTCACACACTCGCATGCAGAAAAGTGTGTGGGGCCCATATTAACTGAGAGTCTCATGCAAACAAATTGCTCATTGCAGTGAGTTGTGTGAAACAGCAGAAGTCATGAAGTGATTAAAGAGGCATTTGTCACAGTAAGGTCACAGGTTTGACCACTTGAGCAGACAAATGTTGTTTAAAATGGTCACACTGCCTCCAGGGATTTGCCCAAACAAATGTTTAAGATGTAGAGAATGAATGTAGCTGTGTGAGCAGCGAAAGGACAGAAGCAAACAAATTGCAGCATTAATATCATGAGTAATAAGCAGCCCTCTCCTTCCACCCAGTTGTAGGTAATTTACTTGAAGTGCAGTGACTAATTCTTATGAAATAGTATCCATCACTGTACAGATCTCACATTGCAATGAAGTGTATATAATGCAACTGTTTTGCATGACAATGAGCGAGGCCACACTGCAAAATCAATACGTTAATAAACTTAATCACATTAAGAAGTTTGACTGTATGTGGGGAGTTTTTGAGGCTTAGGGGATAGAGGGGTCATCCTCTAACTAGAGAGTCCATGGTTTGATCCCAGTCTTCCCCATTCCGCATGTCTTTGACTTAAATTGTATCTTTTCATTTCATATATATTCAATCTACAGTTGCTTTGACTATTAGTGTTGAAAATGCTTCAGCCTCATGTGATACTGTCAGAAAAATCACAAGTTTGACCAAAAAAAAGAGGAAAATCTGATGCAGTGACACCTTCCTTTCACTAAAATGTGAGAATATTTTTAAAACCTTTTTCAAAACATCTGAAGAATATAAAAAATGTTATGACGCAAGATAAACTCCAGGATTTAATTAAAAAGAAGAAGTGAAGGGAACTGTTTTCTAGAGTATGAATGAAAAACTTTGAAACAAACAAAAAGTTCAAACATCATACTCTCAGAAGAGCTTCATGATAAAATACTTAAAGATGTTATTGCCAATCTCTGTAGTTGTTATGAACTGCTGGATGTTGCCAGGAAAAAACTAGTAAATATTTATTTCACCCTTTTCCATAGCAGCAATATGTAAAATATGAAGCATCAGTGATATACTGTAACAGTGTAAGACAATAAAACTCACCCCACAGGCACAAACACTCAATCTAATTAAAGAGTACATTTTAAATAAATTAAAGTTGAAGAAGTGGCAGCATCCATGTGAATGGTGCCAGCAGGCACAGGAGCAGCACTGGGACAGTAACCAGATGGAGCCTAACCTCGAGAGAAAGCTGCTGGTCCCTGCTAGCTGCAGTGACACCTGTAACATGGGCGCTAAAACAAAAAGGTCAGCAGCATCCATCCATACTTCTCCCGTTCTCTGAGGAAATCATGTGGGATGAGCTTGAAAACAATAACACGGACGGATAACTTCCCTGAGGCGGTTGTTGGGGTCATTACTCCCTCTGGGGCTTCCAACTGGAGCACTCTCCATAGTCAGCGACTTATGGTAGAATGGTGGCTTGATGATGCAAATAGGCCCTGTGCTACCGGGATGCTGTAGTTGCTAATATTGTTGGCCAAGGGCACCGTGTCACTCAGACTGTTTAAACTATAGAGACATGTGGAGATAATACTTAGAGCCATCCACTATGAACATTTAAATATATTCTAAATTAAGCTAGCAGTATGGACACATGGTGACACCAGCTACATCCAAACAAAAATGACATAATATTTCCAAATATATCAAACATAAAAAACACAACATTTACTTTATAGAATTATTGTCAGAAAATGTTACCTTGGGGCACTTTTATAAAAATGTTCAGAGTAGACATTGAAAGTTATTTAATACCGATGTGTGAACTTACACTTATTGTCTTATTGCTAATCGGATATGTATCAGTGATATATATATATCACCTGTGTTGCTATGTCATATCGAGCTGCACTGGTTGTGTCACTCTGGGGGGGTTCTTTGCCCTCTGGATAACCCTTTGAGCTGGAAGAGTGGAAATACAGACAGCTCCCATTACACAGGACATTGGAGGCACTGTTCAGCCATCGACCCTCGACAAGATCAGGAGGAAAGAGAAGAGAGAGGCATGACAAAAGTTAAACAAATGATTGAGTATGTGTGTGCTAATCTACACCCAAGCACGAAGGAGTTAAAGGAAATTTCTCACACAGAGTAATTCAAAGTGTTGACTGATTTTCTGTTATTACAATCCAAATCAACCAATGATTGCTAAAAGCATGAACAGCTTCAAGGGCTGGCTGAAAGTCTTATCTCTGGTATAGTTGTGATTATGAAATTGAAGTCCTGATTATACGACACTCTAAGTATTATTCAAATTTTTGGACAGGACTCTCTTTGCTAAGAGTGGTTCTGAAAAAACACTTTCAGGAGCCTTACTGACAAACCTCCAAAATTACAATTTTGTGTGATATATTCTTGGGATCGTTATTTAAATAAACAGTCTTATTCGATTTTCCAATGGGTGAATGTAAAGTACTTTGATGTAAGACTCTGAACATCAAGCTTTTACTTCTGCTTCGGTAACTGGAGTTCAACGGGTAACAAGCAGTAAACTAGGTAACCACCACAGTAACACCAGATATTTCTTCTGCATTGACAGAAATGCATAAATCATACTAGATTAGTCTGTGTTAGATTATGTCCGTGTTTGAGTAAGCAGAATTTGTCCATGATCAAAGGTTATTGTAGATTTCATAAAAATAAGTTGGGATCTGAACATAACTTGACATTACTGCATTGTAACATATATATTTCAACTATTAAGTGCCTCTTAATCAGAGCTCCAGGCAGATATATCCATAATGTACTTTACCAATGTCATGATTCAAGTGGGTGGAAGAATACATTATTTACAAGATAGAGGAATACACAGCATACAAAGTGATTGAAAATACAAATTTAACTATTGTGGAAATGAAAAATTGTGAAGGCAAAGATATCAAAAAATGTTGTCTTATACACAGCCTTGTGTATATGTTCGTTTCAAAGACTGTGTGTGGGGGTTATTTGTTTGTCAGGAAAATATAGTGTGTAGGATTTTTTTCTACCTAGGGTCACGTTGCCTTGAGGTGATTTTTTTTTTCCCAGGCTCATACTCTACTTAAGCTCTGAACCAATTTAACACATAGCAGAGAACGTGGAGAGAAGCTTGACAGAGTCACTCAAATACCCCGTCTGCACCATATTGGGGGCATAGTGAGAGAAATGAGAGGAGAAATATAGAGGAGAGAGAAGTGGTCGAAGAGAGGAGTGACAATGGGTTCCAGAGGAAAGAAACAGAGATGGAAAGAGAGCGAGAGAGAGAGAGCGAGAGAGAGCAATGTGTTTTTTATATTGTATGAAAGGTAGATTAAACCAGTCGGTGTGTTTCCCTTATAAAAAAGTAAAAACATTGTTGTCAGAAATGCTAGTGCACTAACAGAAGTTAAAAATCTTAATGCTAGTAATTGAATCCCAGCTTTAACAGAATCACATCTTATGAGCAAAGTTTTCAAAGTTGTATCCAGAAGCATCATTGGCAGCCATTTCTATTCCCCTTTTATGCAGCCATTAAACTGATGAGCGAATTGTGAAATGAAGGGGATAGGCCAAATTTAATCATTTGTCACATTCTAATTTCTCAGTGTTTCAGAGACATTTGCCAACAGCTTTTTAAAAAAGTGGTATTATGAACAGTAATGAAAGCAGACTGCACAGATGAACAGCTCCGAAAATGATGCAGTGCCACCTGTTAATTCAAAAAGACATAAGAAGGAATGCCAGAATGGCCTCGGCTGAACACAGTCATCATTAGAGATCTGTTATTTAGCTCAACAACAATAAGAAATAGGACGGAAGAGAAATATAGGAATTGAATTTTAAATGGAACCGTAATTTTGATTCAGTCATTCATATCTCACATTTCAATTATCAATAAAGCGCCAGTCCGTAGAAATCGGGAGTCAAAAGCTGAAGCCATTGTGGTGCCATGCAGTACAGCTCACGAGTGAAAAGGCAAAGTGATAGGCAATGCCAGTGTTGTGACAAGCATGTCAAAATCTCTTAAGCATGAATAAACATTCTCTTTCAGAAGAGATTATTTTGTTTTGTTATGACAGAAGTGGTGTGTCTCCATTTCTGTGTGTGTGTGTGCGTGTGTGAGCGTACATCTGTGTGTTTAACTTGCTTGTATGTGTGCAGAGACCAGGAAAAAGGATGAGTAGGCAGTCTATGTTTGTGAGGCAAAGAATTAAAGAACAAAAAAAAGCAGAGTGTGCAATAAGAGAAGAGAAGAAAGAGACTGGGATATAAATGTGGATCAGGACAAGACTATCTAAAAGCTTCTGCGATTTCATAAAACATTGAACTTGAAATGTCTTTGAAAGGTGCTCATGCAAAAAAAGTCATAATACATTCAATATTGACAAAAGAAGCACATAAAAAGACTGAATAACTGTAATCACAAGTAATTTGTTCCATAATTCAAAAGATGACAAGGAATGAAAATTGATTCTGTTTTCTTTCATTCACTAATTTAATTTGTAAATTATTATCCTTAATGAGAAAGTAAGAGGTGGAGAACATGATTTCCAGATTTCTACTTTAAAATTGTTTAGAATTTCTAAGAAGATTCTGGTGAGCTGCCAAACATCAGCCTAACATTCCTGAAATAAAGAATTTTGGGATTTTCATCTACTGCATGTTCTGCTCATTTAAATGTATGTTAAAAGTCATAAAAATATCAGAAAACAATGATGCAGTTGTCTGTGATCATAATCCAATCATATCAGTGAAGGGCGACATAAATTAAATAGCTGATCATTCTGTGTAATTTAATGTTGTAAACTGCATTATTGTTCTTACCTGAACATAATTGTTATTTTAAAATGACATTGTGTTAATACACAAATGATGACATGTGTCATATTGTGTAAATCAATCCAGTGCCTCTTAAAGAACGTTCACACTCACACATAATAAGTATATGTATTCGATATAATAATTATTTCTACTCTATATATATGAGACAAACTTTCTCTGTTATTACAATTTTTCAGTCCTTCTACAGATGCTTTTATAATTATGTGAATTATTTTAGCCAAAGTAATGTGATATTGTGACGCCCCTGAGAACCCCTAAGCTACGAGTTGGTGTAAATAGGTGAACTCACTGTTTCTCACCGAGGTCTGACTAAAGTCAATGGTGCTGAATGTACTTCAGAAGCCACCGGATATAGTCAGCTATAGATTCTCAATGACAGCCAGCTGTCAGCGTGGTGTCAGGCCCTTTGAAGCTGCACAACTACACAAATCTTATTACCTCTGGGGCTCGGATACAGAAGTTTGCCCAGATTTGACATCTTGCTGCCATTTACTGCTGCCAACAGGAGAAGCAGCTTTACTAATTTATTTTCACCAACTGATGTTGGGGAAAGATTTCTCTGCAGCACTATGGCGTGATAAGTACAGCACAGGGAGCCTTTTCTTTGTGTGTGTGTGGTGTGTGGGGTTTATTAAAAAGTAAAGAACTGAGGAATGAATAATTTCAGAAGTTGTATTACTCAAGTTATATTTTGCTTCAATTATTCTGGGATAAAGAGAAACTTTTCTCAAACAAAAACCAAAGCATTAGCATACACCCTCAATTGCTAGTCTATCCTACTAATGGTGGAACGGGACATTGGGTATGTCCCCTCTTTAAAGTGCTTCAATACCACAACCGGTGTTGCCTTATCCATGGTGAATAGGAAAGCACCGTACGTTTGGTGCAGTATCCTTGACTGTGTCCCACTACCACAGCAGCAGGGGACATCGCTGGCCAAAGAGAGGGTTTGTTTTTTATATAGGGGAGACTGATGTTTATGAGGCAGGGGACCAGAGCAGGACCAGGGGACATCTCTATCTGGGACAGGGCATCCATTTCATATGGCAAATACTTCCACCATAATGAATCTGTGGGGAGGAAATCAGCTTAATGAGGTAAGACCCACGTGACCGCTGAGGAGAGAAAATGAGGAGAACGGTGTTCAGGAAAAAAAACACACAAAAAGAACGATGGGGATGGGTGGAGCGCTCGTTAATAAGACCACTGTAACAAATAAAGGGCTGTCAGGGGAGGCACGGAGGGTGTTTATGTGTGGGTGGAGACATGTCACACCTGGTAACCAGAGCCAGCATTAGTCCTTATTAACCTAACAGAGAGTTGGACAGCAACTTCTGGTCCAATGGTGCGACCTGGAAAACTTTCAAATGAAACTATGTTCTTTATTTTATGGCAATATTATTGTCCGTCATCTGGATAGCACTTTTTTGTTCTCACAGATTCTCACAGATTCAGGGAGGAAAATAGTATAGATGCATCACAAACATGGAGTAGAGTGAATGTAACACAGGACAGTTTAACTCCCAATAACTCTTGCATGGACAATATCAGGGTGTGCAAAGACTGACACTGACCCAGAAACCACATTTTGAAAATTATGCCGCAAAATGGTTCCCAATTTAAGCTCAGATGCCACTAACCTTCCACTAAGTCAAACAGTTCAGAGCACGAGAGCTGCAAAAGAACAGTCTTCAAAAACATGGTCCACAATTTGATCGTCTAGAAAAAGGTATAAGAAATGAGTAAAATGTCTTAAGATGTGGATCGGACTGTAGAGCCCTGAAAGTGTGAGTTCATTTGTAAGCATTTATAAAACAAAGCAATGTGATCTAAAGCTGAATGGTGTTGTTTAGTAAGGTGCAGTACAATTAATGAGGGTAATTTTGATGAACAGGGACAAAGAGCTTTCTGTGAACACTGTTTTTTAAATACGTAAAATGTTTAAAAAATATATAAATCGACTGGACTTTTAAAAAAAAGACTGTCAACATCTTCAAAGATGGAATTAGGGCAGACCTCTGTTCCAGAATCAAGAAACAATACTGGTATATATCATAAAAGTGTTAAAGTTTAAGGTTAAAGTTTACTGTTATGTTGATTTGGATCTTCTGGACTATATTAATACCACCAGATGCCACCTTTTCATTTCACATATAATACAAATAATGGAATCTTACTAAAGCACTCTGAAAGCAGAAAAGAATATATATTTGTCACCTCTGAAAGCATCTGGCTGTGACCCTATCCAGCCTCTTGTAAGGCTGCAGGGCTGGATATCACACCAAGGTTGATCTTCCTTATGAGAGCCATGTGTTGGCATGACTAAGTTAAAGGCCTCAGTCACAGAAGGGGGCAGCGGGTTAGCAAGCAATAAGATGGACTGCAGAGTGCTACCACGGGCTGAGGGGAGGGCAGAGAGAGAGAGAGAGATGAGCGAGATAGCTTCAATGACTAATGCAATATCCACGACTGCCCTCGATTTAAATTCTCCAAAGGAGCCGGGAAGATAAAGATTAATCGGGATGGTTGAGGCGACTCAAGAAGTCAGACACATGACAAACTTGGAAAGTTGATGGATGGCTTTACAGGAGTGATGGAGGGAGGTATTCACTGAGATCATGGTTCCTGGCAAATTCATGGAAATTTGGCTCATCGTTAATGTGTTGGCTGTTTAATGCCGTGGTCTTCAACACCGAGGTCGGTCCCTGCGAGGGTTTGTGAGATTTGTCTGAGGTAATTAACAATAAAACACACAAAACATTACACTTTGGCTCAACTTGTCACAATTAATGCATGTTGTTTTTAGCGGTTATAAGGCAAAAAGGTTGGGGATAAAGGGCCAAAAAGACGGATGAATACATGGATGGATCAGCGCCCTGTTCCAAACTAAAGCACAGCTCAGTGGAGAGAATCACTTCTGCTTTCCATCTGACAAATGGCAACACATCAAGTGTCAGATCTGGGAGTAAACAGTGTCACATCCAAGTTTCACCAGTCCCTCATCCCTAATGAAGTGGTCATCGTGGAGAAGGATGTATTTAATAACCCCCTGCTGAGAAGCCTTACATGGCCCAATGGAAACAGACAGTCTCTTTGAACTGCCTTCGCTGGGAGCGTCTTGCTCATCAGGAAGATGAAAGTGATCAATCAATTGCGTTAGTTCTTGTTCAAATGGTTTTAAAAAGAAGAGCTTGAAATCAAAGCCCGGGTCAGAAATGGGTCGACTTGCAGCCCAGTGCTCAGCATGGAGAGGGGGAAAAATTTGTGATGTTAATTTCACAAATAGCTTCATCGACTGGTTGTGGACTTTTACACTACGTTCACACTGCAAGCCTTAGTGCTGAGCCTGCTGTGTGAATGTAGTCTTACTCAAATTCTCAGAGGAAACAAACATATACATTTACCATCAACTAAAATAAAATGAAAATGTGGACAATCTCATTGAAAATGTCACCATTTACTTGTGAATATTTGTCATTTAACCACTTTTCATATTATTTGCAAGACACATGGATTACAGTTCCAGCTAAACAGACTGTTTAAATACAAAGAAACAATTGACAAAGCAGAAAAACAGCCTCATCCAGAGCTTTATAGTCATCCTTTTGGCTGAAAAGACCGTAGCTGCTTTGCATAAAAGAGAGTCGTCAGTGCCGCTTGTCACAAACCACAAAGCCCTTGACAACCATTTTAGTCTCCACCCGTGCTATCAGGTCAGAGGCAGGCTACAGCCTCCTTCCAAGTGAGTCCAAAAGAATATATGAGCTCACACAGATATAGCTAAGTGGTAGATTCCTTCACCTCTGTGGCTTGAACAATTAAACCACCTCCCCTGTTTCCCCCTCACTGCCTGAGGAATAAAATAAAGTCGGAATTTAATTAAAATCATAAAAGCAGATAAAAAGTATTTTTTTCTTTGCAGCTCACTGATGTTGCAATACATGTGTGTGTGTGTGTGTGTGTGTGTGTGTGTGTGTACAACTATGCATAATGTATAACAAAGATTACCGGTCTTTGTCATAGACACAAAATACTGCATAGCCACTGCATGAAACTTTATTAAAAAAATACACAGTTCTGCTTATATGAGAAAACACTAGTTAAGACTGATGTCAGCAAGGTGAGTGGTACATTCCAATCAGGCACATGGAAATATATTGTGCAGCAAGTATACTTATCTCCAGGAAATATTTCGCAAATTGTGGTGTAAATAACCAAGATTGAAGTATTTTAAAGGCTCCACAGACACAGCATGCAAAAAATTCAGATGAGGGAGGTGTGACAAATGCTACTCTTCAGCCTTGGGGATGCGATGTAAAAAAAGTCGCCTCTTAGTTTAAAAGACATTCAGTCAGATGTCCGTGGTGACCCAGTGGTGAAACAGCGAGAGAGATAGTTGTGAATGTGACTCAAAGCTTTAAGAATAAACAAAACCGTATATCAGGTCTGTGAGTGGTGGCGAGTGAACAGAGGTCAGCACAAACAAGAAGTGGTTCCTTTTTCTTTTGGCACATTGGAGAGTTTTGAACCGGCTGTGCACAGTGAATCACAATAATCCAGATACGATGACACGAAAGCCTGCATAAGCACTTACCAAATTTGACACTGTGACTTTAGCCATAGCCCTGAGCTGAGGGAAATTGGCTTTCACAGCACAGCATTTAGGTTTATCAAATTTTGAAAGCAAAATTACCAAAATAGAAAAATAAAAGTTTTTGGCCATGTGGCATAATGCATAGCCTCAGGGACCTGGGGGATCTCTTTTCGTCAGGTTCTCAGACTGAGTTTAAGAACTTTTTGCAATCCAACACTTAATCTCTTTGCTTGAAAAATGGGCCAAAAATATATGATACAAAAAGAAGAAAGACAGAAAATAGATGTGTTCGAATAGAAGGAGAAAATGTAGTTTTATCAACTCTTTATTCAATTTGTTTCAAAGTGAAACACAACACTGCAAGGGAACAATATACAACTCCCAGAGTAATAACGGCTTCTCTATTAAATATTGTTGTGTGTATCTGATGTGGCAGATAGATTTTCTAGTCTTTTTTGTTGAGTTATAATTATAGATGTGGATATTGGAAGACATGATAACTGACACTAACTCCATTAATAAGGAAACAAGGTGGCTTATTCTGCAGGGGCCCAAACCAATATATGTATGAATTTCAAATTACAAAATAAAGCAGGAGTTTTAATGTGAGACAGAATAGATGCAAGCAAACAAAGTAGAAAAAGGTCAACAACAGGACATTGGTCATTGTCATACCTAAAAATCCAAACTAGAAAATAAATCTGACAGCAAACAATTCCTGAGCTCACACAGGCAACCAGAATTCAAGGAGGACTCAAACTGTAGCACAGAACATTTGTGCAGCAACATTATATCTGAGTGGAGCAGGGAAATTTACACCTGAGCAGGAACTATTCGAGAGAGGGGGCAGGTTTTGAGGGAAAGCTTTGCAAAATCTGAACGTGAATTAAAGAAACAATTTTCTACAAAATGTAATACAACACTGTTGCATAAATATAGGGGAGAAACATTATGTGCTTTACTTTCTATTTTAACATCCACACCCTCAGGGACAATAAACAACATTTAATACAAGTCTGACCTGGAAAACAACATGTAAAGAGACGGAGATGCCAGCAGAAGGTAAAGTCTACGTATAACATTAAAAATAATTTGTGTGTGCCTGTGTGTGCATGTGTTTGTGCGTGTGCTCTAGTTACCTTTAAATCGAAGTCGCGATGATGCGACTGAGCTGTTTGTTGGATAGTAACTGTGACTGTTCATGCTGAGAGAGCACTTTTGCTCATGAGTGATAACCCTGGAGTGAGCATTCTAATGATTTACCGTAGAGAACTGGTGATCCACAGTAACCTAGTGGTGATTTGTGAGCGCCAGGATATTGATGTAGTAGAGGCAGAACAGGAGTCAGACTGTGTGTGCAAAAAATATGAGTTAACAAGTCTACTATTTATATAGTAAAAATGCTTATTGCACAGATGTTTAAATACTTGGCTGCTGGTGACACCTGCAGAACAAATGCCAGCGTCAGTGCTTAGCGTTGTTGTTTCCCAGAAAAACCCTTGACCCAGAGCCACAGCCTGCAGAGCCGATCTACAAACTGTTCCATTCTTTCATCTCGCCTGAATATGTGGCTGACAGAAACAGCATGATTTCCACCATGATTGATGCGTGGGACTAGAGCCTGACAGGTGGCAGTGTGTTACAAAACAATCACTTTGTCTGTACAACTCCATTATTGTTTAAACATCTCAACATCAAACTGCAGTCGAAGCCCCGCTGCAGCCTTGGAATAGCTCAAAACTCTGCCCCGCAGGTATATCACACAATCATCTGAGGGCAATTTCCTCTCGCGAAAGTGTTAACCTGCACCATTCTCAGTGATGCAGGCGAGACATCAGAGACATGCTGCCGCTGTGCAGCAGCACTCAGTTCTTGATGTGGCATAGCAACGGCACTGTGTTTTAGAAACTTAATGATGTTTACTTACTCCGGGGCTTTCTCTTTATATCTAATTCTGTAATTCATAGGGGACAGACTTTTATTCATACCTTGTTTTGTTTTTGTGTTTATTTTAGTTCGAACCATAGACTGCATATATTAAGATGGACAATGCGTCTCCACTTCCTCCCACCGTCCAGACATGAAGCAAAAATATCCCAGATACAAACGCTGTCATTTTGCACATTTGGAGCCAGAATCTTTGCAGTACTGATCGGGTGACGTGTAATTTGACATTTTAATTTGGTCCATGTACCATCTGCTAACATGGAGAAAGATGGGACACATGACATATTCTGCAGCCAACCACCAGGTGAAGTTCAGCACACTTTGGCCTCACTTCTGCGGAGCTGTCATGTCATCCATTTTTGTAAAGTCAATGGTTCAAACAGAGCTGACTTGAATCTGTAATCTCAGTATAGTGAACCAGGTGAACTTTGCCTCTTTACTAGGTCAACATCAGTAGGAAAAATTGCGGGCCGAAAAAGTTAAAAGAAAATTTCTCCTTAATTGCAACCAACACGCAAAGTTTCAAAATGTTTGAGTCATAACACAGCAGCAAAACTTTCCAAACACCTGGTGCAATTCCAAGAATATACACACTTGTTCTGTGTAAGTTATCAATCTCAACAAAAAAAAAGTATCTCAATGAATTGGACTTTTAAAATTGCCAGTGTTGATTTTAAATAGCTTGTTGAAGTACATATAGTCAGTGTGTAGCCGCCCTGTGCAGTGCACCAGTGTACGAGTGAAGTCGTACCTTTGAAGAAGCAGTCCTTGCTGTGCACCACATATATGCGTCTCCTCTCTAGGCAGGCAGTCCGGTAAACCTCACAGTGGTTCTCGAAGAATCTGCCGTCGGAGCCACACACCGGAACAAAGGAGGGTCGACATTTCTCCTGGCAAACGCACTCAGCTCGGCCGGTCTCCGCCATCACCACGCACTGTCGCCCCCGTCCACAGTAGGTCCTCTGACAGGGGTCCTCGTGTTGGTCGGACAGGGCTGGAATACCAGGAGAAAAGGGTCTATTAAAGAAAGGAGCTATATCAAATAGGCAAAATTCCTACACGCTAATGACTAACATTCACTCTTATAAGAGAGAGACAGGAAAATCCCCTTTCATCCAGACTTATATCTCTTTATGACTCTGAAACCAGAGTATTACATTTGTGCTGTTTCTTATCCACCAGATTCATCTGAAAATGTAAAAACTGTATCTCGCACTGTGTAGTCAGTGTAAAAAAGAAGAAAAAGAAACAGAGAGGAAGGATAATATCAAAACTGACAACCAAATATAAATCAGTCTCCTGAACAGCAAACGGTGGTCATACCACCTTTACTATGTATGGAAGTGAACTATTCCAACTTTCACAAGTAAATGTCTCAAACCTTTATGCACAGCTCGGCATGTAGAAAGAAATATAATGAAACAAATGTGTGTATTTGTCACTGATAGTTGCTCAGTACAACAAGTTTCTTTGGAATCCAGTGCTCGACATCAGTCTCAAATGAAACATGTTGTTGGGGTTCAATTCCAGATTAAAGCATCTCTACCTAAACAAATACTGATTTACATATGAGCACAATAAAACAAAAGGAAACAATAATTACAACAAAGTAACAAGATGAATTATAGAGTACGAACCAGAAATAGAAAATGTGTAAACTTGAGCCAACACCTCAAAACTTGATCACAGTTATAAGACGGCGCTAACAAGGAGAATTCTTTTTTTTAATACAGTCTCTTCAAATCAAAAAGCCAGGTGTGCTTATTAACACTTCTCAGCACTCGCTCACACATGTGTGCTCATCTGTACACAAATACACAAGAACATACCTGAGCGTGTCTGCGCACTCAAAACACCAGCAGAACTCACACCCTCTCCCCCCTCAACACACACACACACACACACACACACACACACCGTTCACCATCTTCACTGTGCTTGAAGCCTACACACACATACAAATGCATACACAAACACACACTGCTCACACCAGCATCTCTAACATCACCACTCGTTGCCCAGGACACGTCACTTCTTCCCTGTGATTTAATCTATTTGCACTTAAAGCAAGTTAAAAAGCCGCTGATCCAGCCAGACACTCCACCTTGGATTGATCTTTCCTGACTCCGTGGTCTCAACCAGGACCCTCCTCTGTTGTTATGATCTGAAAGCTGGATTTATGGGCCCAGCGTGCTGTGGGGTTATTGCAGGGGAAAAGCATGTGCTTAAAAATGTACAAACAGGGCATTTGGTGCCTCTTAAACCCATCTGGAAAATGTCAGCTGTAATAAATTTGACAGAAATGACTGAGGAGCCACGATCACGTAAAGGCACCATTGATATTAACAAACATGAACAACTCCTACGTGGACCCACTTAGTGTTAAATTCACTGACAACTCCAGTTAAGAGTTTGATTAAAGATCCCACAATTATGTTGTGTGATGGAATAAATTAATTCATAAGAAATTCCAAATTAATTCAAAAGTACAGACTACATTAATGACTTAACAAGATTATTTATTTTGGTTTCTTTTTCTTTGTCAAGCTGTAGCAGGACTAGTTTATTTAATGTTCTTAACCCCTGAACTCCCACACACAAAATACACATATCAAAAATTAAAACCAAACTTTTGGGTGTAAAAACAGAACTTTGCCCCGTATCTGACCCAGATGAGTTTTAGCACAGCTTCTCCTTTTAGAAATTCAAGAATTATCGCTCTCTCCCTTTTTTTTTTTTTAGCTTTGATGCTAACAAGCTCTGTTATTTGCCATGGAAACCAGGGCAAACATGGAGCAGATAACTGTTGGCTGCAGAACTGCGAGAAACAAATTGTTCAATATGTGAATCAACTCCATGTCAAGACAGAGAAGAAACCTGCCGTGTAAAAAATATGAATAATAAACCATGATTTGCAAAAGCTAAAACTGAAAAGTTCAACAAAATCTGTCACTTTCTAGCACACTGGGAAGGCTGTTTCACTATCATGAGGAAATGAACACATATCCCGAAAGGACTTAGCGGGCATTGTGTTGCTGCTGTTTTGAGGTTGAGATGCTCAGAAGGGGTCAGCTCTATTATCCCTCTGCGGAATAAGACTAAAAACCACAGTGGCTTAGCTTAAAAAGAGCCCCCCAAGGTTTTTACAGTCAAACTGCTGAAAACAGAAATTGAATTTGAATGGAGAATATTCATAACTAAACCACTGAGGATATTCAATAACAGAGGTAATGTGCTGTTGTTGGAGAACAAAAGTCCCTTAATTATATTAAAGTAACTCCAGAGCTGATGTATAGAGGCAAGCAAACTCACACACTCACACTTCATAACAAGCATATATATCAATACACAAGCACCCTTCTCACTTTGATTTATTCCTGAGAAAATTGTGAAAATGTTGAAAAGCACTATCTTACAATGTTGAATAAACATTCAAATATAACAGGTTCTTTCCTGACCCATCCTGCATCTTTTCACTAGGTTTCATGGAAATCTGTTCTTTTATCCATCTGATGAGGATGTTATTAATCAACAAATTAAAATCAAGTTGAAGTCCCTTATCGAGCAAATGCCAAATATTTTCTGGTTGCAGTATGTTTAATTGACCTCTTTTACATCAGTGTTAAATCATTATTATTATTTACTGTGTATTATATACAATCTGAGCTTACAAGTTAAAACCCACTAGCCATAAGTAGAACAAGTTAAGCATCTGGAATAATGTCCAAAGCGTCAAGTGTCAGATGAGATCAAATGGAAAATTACCTGAAAACTGTCAGTAACAGCTGAACTGTCTTGTAGCTGCTCAAATGTCAGGTGTTTTTCCTGTTATGACATCAGTGCGACCTGCGTGCTCTGAAAGTATAAGGTTGAGGTGCCTTTACATCCTGGGTTGTTGACCCGTGCCAGTGGAGGGGGTATAAGACACATTCCTTTTTATCCCTTTTTCTAATTGTTGTGCATGTCTCGGCAAAGCATCTGTGGGAAATGCAAAATAGCGCGCCTCCCTTGCGTCCTTGCCGTTCATGTCAAGGTCGGGGACGATTACAAGATCGTTTGTATTCTCCAAGCGTGGGAGATTAAACGCTTAGCTACAAACATCCTGCGGCAGTTATCCACCGGTGGCCGACTTCCTTCTTCTTCTTGCTTGTTTTCTCCCTCCGTGCCTCCCACTCATTTCACCACATCGGTCCCCATCGCTCTTTCCCCAGTTTGGTCAGAGAAAAGAGTGCATGCACGGCAGCCGCTCAAACCACAGACATCAGCGCACAAAGGTGGAATCTACAATACACAAGCTGCCTGACATTAAACTAAGCACTTGCACTCGTGTTCATCCTCACTCTAAGTCCTTTGTCTCTTGCTCTCTTGGACCATGTTGGCTGCAATTGTGGCTTGCTTAAGAGGCTAAAAGTGTCATTTGATAATCCTCGTGGTCTAAGCTGCCGACACAGTGCTTATAAATGGCTCTTATAAGTCCAATCGCTCTGAGGTGCCAAGACAATGCCAGGCTGGACCATCTGGTGTCAAGTCTCGCATCCTGAAATTATAGTTCATTTTTCTGTGCATGTGTTTATTCTCTCTGTCTCTTGTCTCTTTGTCAATACCAGTCTGCTGCTGAGCTCCTCTGGGCTTCAGGGAAATTGAAACCAGGCATTGTCCAGCATAATCAGAGATTTTTGTTTGGACGTGTTTAGCGACACCCTGACGATAATTTTTGGATTTGTGTTGGAGAAGTGATAAAAGACATTTTCCCCTCATCTTTCTGATGTTACTTGACAGGGAAAGGTGAGTTTCCCCCCCTTTCGTTTCCTTTCATGCAAGCCTAAGTGGATGAGAGCATAACTGGAGGCACAGAGCACAACCGTCTGCCTGACTGACTGTCTTTTCATTTGTCAGGAGAAGCCACAATCTTGTCGGTCTAAACCAGCGCTGTATCAGTGCGATGAATCCATTGGTAATTTCAATCCAGACCGAGGCATTCAATCTGTATGCGAGCAATCACATGTGCATTGTGCGGCACAGTCACACATGCACACACACACACACACAGACAGTCGGAATATGTCACTTCATTCTGGGAGCAAAGTACTTACGTGCAAACTCTCGCTCTATTAAGCAGCAAAAATAAAGCTCAATATGTTTATACCTGAGGCAAGACTCTCGAGCTCTTTAAAGCCCTTAAACATTTAAAGGCAATCACAACAGACTTTATTTATTTTGAATGTAATCCAGCGCTACAGAGGGAGCATCCGTTGTCTCTGACACATTCTCCTCACAATGCTGAGCTTCTTACTAATTAGACTGGAAGAACATTTGCCCTGCTGATGTGGGACTCTGCAGCGCAACCATCTTTTAAACCTCTGTGATCCATGGAAACACACAAGCTACAGCCACAAATCCTTCAGGATATCAATATGTGACATTTACAAAAAGTTTTTTTTTGGGACAGCAGAGAGATACTGTTATACGTGGTCTAGCCGAACAAATGCGTTCATGTTTTTCATTCAGCTTGTGTAGGTACAGCTGTGTGGCTTGGATATGCATCTATAATGTGCATTTGTGTTTATGCAAGGGCGTTTTTGCAGCCCGAGAAACGCTGCGTCACATCTGCTGATCTTACAGATCATTCTATTTGCTCTGAAGCAGCTGTAGATAATTAAATTCCAAGACGTGCCGTCAAACACTGTCTACCTTTGCACCACACAGTCAGGCAAAGTGCTTCTGACACGGACGCTGAGTTGGAATATCAATGGACAACAGCAACCCTCGGTGCTAGGCAAGATATGCTGTGGCGTAAATACAGATAAGAACGCTGCATTGTACCAGAAGTGATGTTACGGTTCTGGGCAAACAGAGGAAGAAATCTGGAATACAAATAACATTTTTATATTAACTGGATATTTGAGGAAGAATTTTTTTGGCCCTCTCATAACAAACTGCTTTTAAAATGTTCTCCCATTGATATTTCCAGAGAATCCTTCAAATGTAATCGTTGGTGTTTTTAAAGTTATATTTGCACAAAATCTGACCTCGAAATTCTTTGGTGTAAAATGAATGATATATATGCTTTTATGATCTGAAAGATGATCTAATGAATGACATGAGTCTATAGAAAGATGAATCCAGCTCAAGTTTTTACTGAAGTAGATAAGTACTGGTTAAAGTCTTTCAACACTGCATACTGTTTTTTTCATGTTAATACTAACTGACCTAGAGTGGGCTGGAGTTGGTTCGGATCAATCGTGTAGAAACAGCTGTTTAGGTTGAGTTTGCTTCAAATCCAGGCTGAAACTATACAACCATGAAAATCACAAGGCAAAAGCAAGTTAAGAAGACTGCTGGACAGCTTCCGGCCTATAGAATGAATGGATGAATTTTTGGAAAAAACCCAAGTGATTGAAGATAACGTGGATAACAACTAAACAGCTGAAAGATCAAATAACAAAACAAACAGTAACAGTAAGACAGTAAACATGACATGGAAACATCCTCTGTCCTCGGACACAGAGACAACTCCAGCGACACTTCTGCACAAAGTAACTTGAGAAGATAATTTAATTAAATATTAACTTACTACTGAAGCCATTTTTCTCCATTAAGAGCTGCAAAGTACCTATTACCTCCATGACCTCTTTCTTAATGACAGGTTAACCAGTTCCTCTATGTGACTGAGTGGATGGATTCAGTCAGCTGACTTGAAGAATGGTAGAACTTGATATCTGAATAGAAAGAGAATTCTGCCTAAAGTATTATCTGTGGGCTCAGTCACTTTAAGTCTTACATAAACACATATATGGTCTAATAGAGGACTATTAGTATCATTAATAATGATAATTTATTGAAGTCACACGCTCTTAAATGGAAAGTCCACCTAAAAATGAAAATTCACTCATGATCTACACATCACTATACTGATGGAGGGGTGGCCAAATCCTCCTAGTTACTACAAGTTCTTATGATAGCTGCAGTCACTGCAGCAGTAACTAGGAGGAGGATATCAGAAGACATTTAGGCTAGAAACTTAGTGTAAATGATGTTTGAATGTCTGGGCTTACGGACACTTGAAGGACACCACAGGAGCAGTAGGGTGCCATATTATTGTTTTTTTTAAGTTTGAAGAAGGAGTCACCAGTTACTTCAGTTATACTTCCCCTACCCCTCCATTGGCATAGTGGATGAATTTTCATTTTTGGTTGAACTTTTCCTTTAAGCAGTCATAGTGTTAAAGTAATGCAGAATGCTGAGTCAGGAGAGTTAATGCTTCCACTTGCTGCATGTGTATCACCATGCTACACTTCGTTCAAGTGCAACAGGAAGAGTCCCTGAACTTTTTGATTGTGCCTTGAGGAGGATGGTCAGCAGTAATACAGCACCAAAAATAATACGACACAAAGAAATTCTAGACGGAGCGGTAAGGAAAAACAAAGAATGGGAATTAAAAGGGCAAAAGAAAAAACAAAGACAATGTGGAGATGAACAAAAGCATTAAAGTGAGGATTAAAGAATAGTAAGTGAATAATTAGTGAACATTACGATGTGAGACAGTAATTGCAAGGAGAGAAAGGTTGGCTCAGCCTCCACAGAACAGAGGTATTTGGTCTATGCCTCAAACAAAATGTCACTGGGCTCATCTGGCTGCTCCGGCTGAAAGGCCTTTATTGATCTTCTGATCCCTGTGTATCTACAGCCGCTCTGCCGTGAGGTTCACTCCTCTTGAGAGAATGACCTGAGAGAGCTGGGGATGCTGCTGCTACATGGGGCTCATACATGATCCACTACATTGGGGATTTCTTTGCAGGTTTGAGGGTATTTTTTGTTCCTGATTGGTGAGAGGCTAGGTCACGAAGCACTGCACACTCATGATATTATGTAACCCTCTACGGCTCTTTGCTCTAACTTAAAGGGATAGTTCTACTCACCACTATGCCGATGGAAGGTTGAGTGAAGTGTTTGAGCCAAAAATACACTTTTGGAGTCTCAGGGGTAAACAGCGTGGCAGCCAAACCCAATTAAAGTAAATGTCAATTCTTTAAACGTAAAGAAAACGACAGTAAAAAACATAATATGCCTCAGTACTGCTCCTGTGGTGTCATTCAAGCACCCGACATTCAAATATGACTTGAAATAGTATAATTTACACTGTGTTTCTAGCCTTAATGTCCTCTGATATCCTCGTCTGGAGCAGCGTTCACGTGTGGATCACCCCTCCATCTGCATAGTGGTGAGTAGATAATGAGTGTTAATTTAACTTCTCTTATAAAACTTCTTCCCACTGAATCCACTCTTAACACACTAGGCTGTTTCCTTTAGTCACTTGTTTCAATTGACATTTAGCAACAATTGTGAAGTAACAGATAAGCGGTTGCCATGTCTCCTGCTGACACCACTGAGCCTTTTTCAGGTTCGCAGTGGGAGATGGAAAAAACTGGGCAGAGTCAGTGTTGAAAAAAGAGGTTTTAAATGGTGTTAACTTAAAAAGTAACAGGCTGATTATCCATCACATTCACGACGTGTAAGAATGGAAGAGTGTTTATGCAAGAAAACACTGAATCTAGATGTCGGGGACGACTTAAAATGTTTTCTCCAGGCAACCCTGAGTGCCCACAGGTGAAGGTAAGAGCCGAGGGATAAAAGGTGAAGTGAAATGGAATTCACACTCGTCTGCTGTCAGTCACATGGCCACATTGGTTACACTATGACAAGCATCTGCGTCTCACTCTGCGGGCCACCCTCTCCAGGGGACTAGAAATGATTTGGGAGGATGACAGCGCTTCCTCATGTGAAATATCGAATAATGATGCCGCCTGTGGGCTCTCCCCAATAATTAAGTATGGAAAATAATGCTGGAAAATAGCGACAAATAATCTCTGACAGTTTTAACAGACTGATTGAGCTCAAATCAGGGCCGCTTGCACGTTTGGAAAAGGAAAATTCTAATCCTGATATTGGAAGCCACAAGGTTTCAATGATAAATTATAACTAAAACCGCATCGTTAAAAATAAGGAACATAATTTCACTAGCTCATTTTACCTCTATTGATAAACAACATCCTCTTCTTCTTGATACATTCTTACACTTTAATCCCCACTGAGGACGTTTTACTTTCACCCCTGTCCCTTTGTTTGTTGGTTGGTTTCCAGGTTGGTTTTTAGCAAGATTACGCACATTTTTACCATTTTCTTTATCATTGCAGGATATGGTGTTTTTTTTGCATCACTGATTTCAAATAGAATGATTCGTGGATCTTGGTGACGAGTACTGAATTCTGTAAGTGTGTTTAATTTGATGTGACTGAATCTAAGTGGTATGGGCTCTATTATGTTGCCTTCTTTTTAAATTGGATTCAATTCAGTAATAAAACATGTAAAAGTGTTCGTAAGATGTTTATTACCGTAAGCATTCATCGATCAAAGCATTCAAAACATTCACACTAAATAGAAACTAACAGGAGCATCTGTGCGGCACACTTTGTCGTTTCTTTCTTGACTTTGTGTAGGTGTGTATACAAGTGTTTATATGTCCACCGGCCCACATAGCTGCCTGCAAACAACCTCTGACACTCAGAATAGCTGGTTCACATCGTCTGTTACATTATTTACTGTGATTCTACCGCTGCTGCAGCCACAACTTCGGTTACAGCAGTGTAGGGATCGAGCATCAGTCCTCTTCAGCTGCCACACTCATATGTTCACACTGATGGCAGCACAGCCGAGGATAAAAGAAGCTCTAAAATGTATTTTTCTGCAGTAGGTTTGAGCGACCATGTGAGTGTGGGGAATATAATCTATGCTAAGAAAAAAATCCCTTCACGTCCCAGCAGCCTGTCGTGTACAAAGGGAAAGTGTTTGAAAAGAAGAAATGTCCCTCCTGTTTCCTACACGCCATGTATTTGGAGACATAATATCTCATTCTTCAAGGCTTAACTCAAATTTTCATTTCTGTCTGCAACATGCATGTATCTGTGAAATGTGCCTTGTGCTCCTGCGGACGTAACAATGTTTCCTTAGCTGCAGAATCTTCCCCGATGTGCACCCACTCTATTCGCTCCCTGTTCATTATCAACAGCATCTTAATCCCTTCGATCCATCTTCAGCCTCATCTTGCTCTCACCTCTCGTTATTTATCTCTCTATTTATACATCTCTCTACAGTATATGCTGTATTTCTGCTGACACCACCCCTGCACCTCCCTCTCTGCAGGGCTCTGAGAGAACAGAGACCAGGCAGCCCCCCCGGTGGCCTCCCTCCCACAGCCAAGATTACTAATAGGCCCCGCAGGGCAGGAGGCCACGGGGGTGAAGTGCAGAGGTGGAGAGAGGCTCAAGAGGCTATGTCGTCTCTTACGACTTGTAAAAACTTGGTCTGTAGGGAAGTCTTCTGCTGCTTAATGCTGCGTTCACACAGTGATAGTGTTCTGAATTTAATGCTTTGTGTCCATTTAGAGGACAGGCATTACTGGACACAACAGGATTCTTATTAGAGAGCAATAACTTGTAAGATGGAAGAAAATTATTCTTTATACTCTTTATACTTTGTACCACAGATGGTGTAGTTTTACTGATTGAGTTAATATATGGGATCATATGAGTGACCAATAAGATTTAGCTTGTTAATTTATGTTTGTAGGCCTTTGTAGCTTTGTATTTGTAAGTGGTGACGTGACAGTGTTAATTCCCATCTTTCTGTGATTTTTGTTGATATGGATCATACGTTGTAGAAGATGTTGCAGATGTTATGTTATGTTGATTCTCAGGCTGTAATATTTATACATATATATTTCACATTCACAGCTGTGAAGTAAATATTCTACCTAAAATATTCTATATTAAAATAAAAAATAAAAACACAATGCTGATACCAGATGATTCTGCAAACCTCTGGATTGCTTTAATATTTGAGATTGTCAAAATGTTCAATTTTTAATCCAATTCTAAACATTTCTACAATATCTGCACATAGGGCACCAGTATGGCTGAAGGGTTAGGTAGCTGCTACTAGTTCAGTGTAGCAATAGGTCACCGTGGTTACATTTTAATCACATGGTCGGACACAGCCGCTGAAGCAGCACACATTTCACGCTCAACCACCTTGACCTCCACGCTCTTCAAGAAGAAACCCAAGGGCAGCTGGGCGGATTGTTGTGCCACGAGAGGTGTCACCTGATGCACTTCGAGTACAACATACATGTTTACAGAAATAGACATGGTAGAGTAGTGATAAAATTGCTGTACTGGCTAAACAGTGCAGTGGCGTATCCTCACAGCATTCAACTAAATATCATAAGACTTCCTGCGTGGGCTTCATACTTGGTAATGGACAAAATGAATCAAGTACAGATATATGTGCCAATACCAGGCACACAATGTTTGCCATACAATCAGCCCTCTCTGTTTTCAGCCCTGGTGCACGTGAGAATGTGATGCGTGCATGTGCCGGGCCTCCACTCCAATCACAATAATCAACCCTTTGCCGACCCAGTGCTGATGTTTTCAAAGGGTTCTGTGATGGTGGGGAAAAACAGTAAATGCCACATCTACAAGATGAAGAAGATAAACAAACTGAGGCTGAACAAAAATAATGTTCAAGACCACCATTTGCATACGATTAGTATTATCAAGGGGACTTCTGTCTTGGCAGACAAGGAAGATTTGCACTAGATAAAAATCCAGGATGATCTGTGCTATTACAAATCACTCTGCATCCCCCAGGTAATATTAGTCCTGTGCAAATGGAGCTTTTCACTTCTCCTCATCTGCAGCTTTGCACTTAAATAGACTGTTAAAGAGTGGTGGATATATATGCATGCAGAATTACTGTGCGTAAAATGGGTGCAGCTATAGATGCAGTACATCCCCTATTGATTTTCCTGATGCACCTGTGCATGAATAAATATACGATGAATATATTTCCAACCACCAGTGGAAAATTCTTCTATGTATATATTTATTTATTTTTCTGCAAATATACTCACAGTGTAAACAACACACGCAATGTTTTTTGTCATTAAGGGCTTAAGATACTGTTATAGATTGCAATACAGAAAGAATGTAATATAGTGACGGGAATTTCAATTTACAGCAACACTGTAAACAATGTATAGATGTGGCTGCAGGGCTTACACTTGAAAACCTTGTCTGGACACTAAATAGAGGTGATAAAATAAAACAACCACAGGGAGCGTGCGACTGAGAAACCTGGCTGCTGCTCATACACAATTACTGAGGGAGCATTATTCTGATGGTAATGGTATTGGACCGTACACTGTACCTGACAGTATATAAACAAGTGGGACTTGCTGGTTCACAATTACCGGGTATTGTTACAAATATATTCACAGAGTTGTGACAAAGAACATTCAGTTGCCTGCAGCTTTGGCCTCTGAAGGACTCTTGTACCGGAACTGAAACACACGCATTGCAAACAATGTTGGACATGCAGTAAGATGAAAAGTATAACTTTAATGTAGATGAGCAGATTTTTGCTGAAGCTGTTCAAATTGTCTGCTTGTGTCTATTAAATACCACCCTGTAGCAGGGACTTACTCTGAGATAAATAAGAAGCGGTAAGACATGCTTTCGTGGTCTTAATGACATTGGAGATATCGCACACACCATGTCCACTGAAAAGAATACAAGAGAGATAGAGGGACAGATGGAGAGATACCGAAGGAGAAAGACGATAAGGACAAAACCATAGATCGAACAGGAAAGAGGATTCTACTTGGGTATGAAAGCCTTTCAGAAAGTTGTGTGTCTTCATCTTTAAAGTGAATCATACATTATGCAGTGCCACTTAATTGAATCTATGTTTATTATTTTCCCTCTCAATAACCTAGTAGATCACATGCTCTCATGTGTTTCCTTCATAGCATTTATTAATTGGATAATTGTTAATAATTAGATCAAGTGTTATTTCATCTTTTACAGTATGCAGTAATCTGATGACCTCTACACTTGGGTTTGGGATTTCTCCAGCTCTTAATCTTATTTATGTAATCATAAACATAAACATCTTGTAATACGAATCAACGCACCTACTTGTTTAAGGTCTGAACTCCACTGAGCATATTTTCTACTAATAGAAATAACTATTGAGAAATGTTCAAATCACAACTCAAAACTCATATGTTTAGATCAGTCTACCATACATAAGAGCTTATGTATACGTAGGTAAAGGCTCAGAATGGTGTGATGAGGGTAGATATTATGGTGAACCCTATTTCAATATGACATAGTTCTGCAAGCACTTATCCTTTGTTTTCATAGAACGCATTATGTTCAATGACCAAGTATCAGTGCACCATCGCTGCTATACGAGGGATGTTTAATTCTTATACAATTCTTTCAGAGTCTATAGTCATGTTTGTGACCAGCAGTAGCTGCAGCAGACGCAGATGAAGACAATGGGGAAGCAGACAGGTAAGGACAGAGCCATAAACAGAGCAGCTTCGAATTAGAGGTACTGAATTATACATTAACACTTTTTCCCTCTTGTACAACTGACAGGTCTAATGTTTAAATGATGATTTGCCTCAAGGAACCCAAAAGGCCTCATGGAGTAAAATAATCTCATATATATATTTTTTTCTTTTTAGACTTAATCATCAGCAGGAAAAAATAAATAAATAATAAGCCTTGAAGTAGTCAGGCATGTACACATGAATACATTTGTGCAAAAACACAACAGACCTGACCACAAGAAAAAAAAAAAAGAAAAAACTGAAGCTAATGAATAAATAAAACAGAATAACTGGCATCGAAAATAGCTCTGACCGAGCTGTGCCCAGAGAGAGACGTTCAGTGAGTGATCTCATCAGTGCGGCTGTCGGGTCGGCTCGGTGGTCAGGAGAGCCGCCGTGGTGTTGACAGCTGGCTGTCATTACTCCAGGAGTGAGGGGAGACAGCAGGCAGGAGGAAGACAGGGACAGTAAATAAAGGAAGGGAGCAGGGGGTTGGCATGAGAGGAATGAGAGAAGGGGTCTCAAGAAGAAGAAAAGGAAAACAAAGAAAAAGAGGTGGACACGGAGGCATGGAGACTAATGTGACCTCTTGACCTTGATGAATTTGGGCCCATGGACTAATTCCACGCTATTTCTCTCTAAATCAAAAGAATGAGAAATGTGCCTTGTCTATTACTGTTCCTAATTTATTACTTTGTTCCACCATGATTTCACTAGGGATCAGATTTGAATACATTTAGAATTTTGCAGGTGCAGAGGAGGAGGATTTTTAACATTGTCCGGTATCTTATTTTACACACCTTCTGTATTTTCTACACTGGAATTTTTAAAAAAAGGTGGAAAAAGGTGGATGAGAATTAGAGGTAGTGACAAGAGGGTGACAGAAAAGAAGAGGGAGGGTGTGAGCGAAGGGAGGAACAGAGGGGAAGATGGAGGGCAAAGAGAGAGAAAGGGTTGGAGAGAGAAAGCGGGATGGGGTGGGGGAGGGTGACTGGGGGGCAGCTGGTGGAATGAATGGAGGCCAAGCATCTGAGGGACAACTACTGAGCGGTCAGTGTGTGTGTGTGTGTGTGTGTGTGTGTGCGCGAGTGTGTGTGAGTGTGAGGCAGATCGTGTTGAGAGAAAGAGATGAGTGATTGGGGAATGAGTGTTTGAGAGCGAGAGAGTGAAAAAAAGAGAAATATGAAAAGAGAGAGAGGTGGACAGAGAGCGAGGTGGATCCGGCCCAATGTGTTGAGGATTAGGGATTTAGGGCTTGTTGGAACAGACAGTGTGTTTACAGGAGTCCAGAAATACGCCTCTTGCCTGGAGATGTGGGTATTCTATGAATCTAAGTAGGATTTAGATTTAGCAGTTAAATTTGAAGGCTAGAATACGGCTGACACACAACTCCATATGACTTGTTATTGGTGGAAATGCCGAGGGCGTTGTTTGTGCTGACTTAAAACTGCACACAGGCGTGCGACTGAGCTCAAACAGGCGGCGGCATCAAATAAAGACGATAAAAGGAATAGTTCTGGTCCTTGATTATAATTGGCTGAGCAGTGTTTAAAGCCATTGCTACAATACTCTATAAACACACACCTGTGAATCCATTACATCAACATTTCGGCACCAAGTTGAATTGTTTCAAAATATCAGATTTGGTTGTGATATTGTATGATACTGCTGGCATGTGACAACCGGTATGGGGAAAGTGAAGATAATATTTGCCAATGGTAGAGACACATTTGGTTATGATAGTGTTCTAAACCTGCCAGTTTGAATGTGTGCTGATGCTGGTTGCAGCCTTTTTTCTGAAGCTGTGAAAGTGATCTGGAGTAATTGAGCCACGGAAAGTAAAGACTGATCCAGTCCACAGAACCCTGAAGCTGCACCACCGCTGCTGCACAGGGAGCCTGTTAAATCAAAGTTCAGTGAAGCTTGACTCAGCAAGCAGAACCCTGAACCCTGAACCTGTTGACTGTGAACCTTATGTTGGGCGGCTGTTACTAAGGGGTAGAGTGGTCATCCTCCCACTGGTCGGTGGCTCCATCCCAGTCTTTCCCATCTGCATGCCTTGGGCAAGGAACTGAACCCCAAAGTTGCCATGCGGCAAAGAGTCAGTCTAAACCAAGCAATGTTTACAGAGCACAGTTATACAAAAACTCTGATACTGGCCTGATAGCAAGATAAATAATGTCAATAATGGGGCATAAATGTGAATCATCCTCAGGCAGTCTCCCTGGCAACAAAACGATAGAAGATGATGGGGTAACTTTACTACTGTCAACGCACAATTAAAGAACTTTCAAAAAACACCCTTTCAACTGCAAAAGACTTTGTACATCACTTCCAGAAAGGCACAATTAGTGGCAGTATCCAGGAAAATGTTAAATTTCAGCACAAGGTCTGTCTTTAATTTGGCAACCACTTTACTAGTCAACTTCTTGGCTGCACAATTTATATTTATCTTCAATAAATCATTGCATTTGTTTGTTGCTGAGTGTTTGTTTTATGAAGCATTGCCAGGTAAATGTTGTAACCATATTATAAAAGCAATAATCCATGTGAGGCCATGATTTAACTGATTTTAGAACAGCTTAAGGGAGATGTTGGACACAGCTCTCCTGGGGAAAATGGCTTTAATACAATGGTTGTTTTTGAGATTGTTTCATGTTTGCTGTGCAGACATTTCTACATCTATCCAAACAAAACAAGAACAATATTTGTTGTTTTTTTGGAAATCAAAATGTAGATGAAACATAGTTTGTTTTAAACCTGGTGCTCATGTGGCGAGTTCACAGAACGGCCAAGATGGGAACACTCAGCTTCAATCAGATCAAAATCCATAATAGATGGACATGTAAATATCTTATGAAGGAGAGCCATGGAGAAAATGATTCTGTTCTTAGGACCACACACAGACACACACACACACACACACACACACACACACACACACACACACACACACACACACACACACACACAGGAACAGATGCGTGCACACACAAAGACCAGAAATCCCTTACGGCAGTGCAAGGAAAAAGTGTAATAGAGTGTATGTATCTAATATTCATGCACTATCTTAATGGACATTCTGTGTGAATGCGTCCTTGTTTTCGCTGTTGTCTGCATGCGTGCTCAACAAAAACCCATCGCTGCTCATAAAAGACCCAAGTTTGTTTTCTAAAAAATACATCAACATCAAATGTTGCATGAGTTTTATTTTACCGGTTCTGATATTAAAAAGTAAATATTGTTGGAAATAAAACAACTCAACAAACTGAGTAACACTTTGTCATATACTAAACAGATGTAAGTCCGCACAAATGATCTGTCTGCATCCCTGAGACATCAACTTATTGTAGTAACACAGAAATTTAAATCTTACAAGTCAGAAAAGAAGGCAGCGATTTCTATTATAGAAAAAAATATTAATTTTAGTTTGCCTCCAGTTTTATTTGTTAGGAATTTTTTTAGCGATGGCAAATGATGTGTAGGACATCAACTTTCTGTTGACACAAAGAAACGTAGACAAAAAAAAGGATTAGATAGGAGTTTAGGTAGGAATCCACACAACTATACAAACATCAAAGGCACATAATCAAAAAAGTCTGGTTAACTAATCTGATGACAGACGATGAGGAGAAACGGATGATTAAAGATGTTTTACCTCATCTTGTCAGGTCGTGAACGTATTAGGACAGAGGGAGGAATTCATTACAGAGTGGCTCTTCATTGTTATGAAGAAGATTGAAGAGTTCTGACGGACACGTTTAAACGGCCGTGCCCCTGTTTATACTGGCAGTCATTAATTCAGTCACAATGTCACTGTGCTTGATATTCATAATAGACTTAATAATAAAATAATAAAAGCATATGCAATAGGAACATACATTAAGTAGCTTTATGTTGAACTGAAGACCAGGAGGCAACGTAAAGATATTTTTGATTTGGTGATTGATTTAGAAGTTAATGTTTGGTTAATTAGCCACAATTTAAATAAAAACATTTCCTCTCTTTCCTTCTCTGTGCCTCTGCCCTGCTTGTATTTCCGCTCTTTTCAAAAATGTTTGTCTTTGTGTACTTTCCAAAAGACATATAACAGATCTCTCCTAACAAATATGGAAATGGATTTTAATAAAAAAGGCAATTAAAATAACCACGCATGCAGAATATAAATGAAAACAAAATGTGCGCGCACACTCACTCATGCCCCCCCACACACAAAGTGCACCTATTCATAAGCCCATTACTTTGAAACGTGGAAGTTCAGCTGCCGTTGAGAGCCGTCTGGGTGGTGATGATATTATGAGTGCAGATGCAGCGTTAAGACGAGCAGCGCACCACAGGGGAGCACTAAAAGCAAACCCTGACCCTGTCGATGATTAATAATTCAGCAGAAATCAGGGTTAGAATAAGTGCAGCGTGGAACGACATATCATTTATACAGTTTGCAGAAGACGACAGTCTCCGCCAACATAAAGTTTGCATAAGGTCCAAGCCTCCCTGTTGGCTGTCCACAAGGCTGGATTATGGAGGGAGAATGGGGGGTGGAGAAAGTGGCGGTGAGTCATCAGCCATTCTCCGTCTCCACTGAGGCCCACCTGGCATGGAGAAAATGGAGCTGGACGCCAACATAGTGGTTATGGGAGGCCAGTGGCCACTGGCGACCCTGCTGGCTAACTGACTGGCCTGCTGAACCGCTGGGAACAGGCGACCATGTCAGTATGGAGCCAGACTTTATAGATTCAGAAAGAGATGAAGGGTGTTGGGGAAATATGAGTCTGAAAGTGATGGAGATGTAATAAAGGGAAAGAAAGCGATAAAGGGTGTTTTACAAACAACACATAGAATGAGGCAAAAACTGAATTATCCTGAAGATCTTCAAATTCCACTCATTTTTGTTTCTATTTGTGGATGAGACTTCCCGTTAAGTATGATTGTAGAGAATCACTAGGTTTTCTGAAGATTACTCATCTTCATGATCAAATGACACATTTTTAAACCTCTGCTCTACTATGATTTTTCACTTTACTCCACAGCAAGAGGCAAAAAACACAGTGCAGTATGTGGTTATGATATTTTATATTATGAGTCAATATAATTTTACTAAAATAATTTCTGTTCTTATATCAGTATGTATGTGTGGTTACAAGTCATTTATGCTAACTCTCTACCAACTAGTGGTGATGATGGATCTGAGCAGTTTGGAGAAAAAGGTTATAACAGCTCAGACTGAGCTTTTGTCGTTAACAGAGCAGACGCTGCTGCATGAAGTTAGCACGGTCTCATGCTGCTTCTCTTTGAAAAATACAGCTATTACCACGTTGTCAGGTTCCTTTCATCAGTGGCTTTATTATCTGTGTTCACTAAATTAATTAGTTTGGACTTAGACTCTATGTGAATTTATTTTGAGTGAAACAGACCAGATTTAGCTCTTTCTGCAGGAGCTGCTGTAGAAGTGAGTGAACAAGTCACCGCAATTTTCAATAACCATAACAGCACAAATAATTGACATGAACATGTCTCATTGATTTAAGACATTAAAGCACCACTTCCAGTCCAGTGCCAGGAGCAGTCGGTTGCTCTGATACTGTGTGAAAGATGAGCATGAAACAAGTTTGTCGATGAATTGAGATAATTTTGTTGAAAGTACAGTTTGTTCGAGATTTTCAGTTAAAATTGTCACTTTCATCACAAACAGTAACAAATAGGATTAACCATGTAGCTGCAGTGCACCCATGAGTTATGGGACAATGGTTACAGAGCATATCTACTCACCACTATGCCAATGAGGTTGGTGAAGTGTTGCTTTATTACGTCTGAAGAAGGAGTCACCAGTTACTTCACTTGTATTGGATTTGGCTGCAAGACTGTTTCCCCCTGAGACTCCTAAATTGTTTTGTGGACTCAAACAGTTCACCCACCCATCTCCATTGGCATAGTTGTGAGTAGATAATGAGTGAATTTAAATTTTTCTGTGAACTATCCCTGTAAGCATTAGAGCAGACAATAAACCGGTGATAAAATAGGTTTTTGCTCCACATCACACCCAAACAAGATAAGATTGATCTGCATTTCAAAGGCTATGCTGTCAGGAAAATCTTGTCACCTGGTTTTTCAGCAGTGCATCATGAAAGCGTTTTGTTCCTAACAAGACAAACTACATCACGCAAAAAATGCTGAATTTAATGAGGAAGTTTAAATCAAACCGGATTCAAGTTCACCTCCGCAGCGATTTGCATTAAACAGGTGACTGAGATTTGCATTTTTATGGAGTTCCCTTGGCCTTCTTTTGCCCTTAACTCTCTTTGAACAGGCTCGGCAGGAGATAGGGATGTTAATTATGGACCACAAAAACCACAATGGGAATGATCTCAATGGCTTTATTGTGTTATCCCAGATAGGTTTTAATTGAATTATGGACATCATGGAGGAAACTAGAGTGGAGGAGAATGCTGAACACCATGTCCCCTTTTATTTTTTTACGAACCCAATCAATTACTCTAACAAAGTTTACCTTCTTTTAAAAACAATGGAACCATATCAGATTATATATACAGTATCAAACTGTATGTGTGGCATAATCGGCACAAAGAGGTCACTATTCAATAATAATAATAATTTCAAAGCATAAAATAGATCATGCCTACATAAACTATGATCACGTTATTATTGTAACTACTATTACTATATTCAAAAATGACCAAATGTATGATAAAAGTGTATAATGACATATATTTTTAAAAATCCACCCTATGAACATTGAATTCATAAAATTTATGAATTGCCAAGTAACGCAGCACAACGCAGCTTCGTCATCATTAGTGGAATCTTGGGAATTGGAAAATGATGGTGAAATTAGAACGAACGCATGAACATCAATATCAGCTTCATTTGTACAGAATATAATCTATATTTCAGTAATGACCAACGAGGAGACGGGACCGATTTAGGGCTGCGGTTTGTGATACCCAACCCCGATGTTTTGAAATATAACTCATGTTCAGTCCTACTTAAACACATTTAGCTAAAAACTTTGTTTATAGACATCTTCATTAGAGCTGGCAAAGTTTCAAAACTGAGAGCAGCGAGTGGATCCACTTCTATGCTTCAATTTCTTTCCATTTCATTTAATCTTCCTTATCATTTTTACAGGCCAATGTTTTTTCCAGCTGTTTGGGGGGGTCCAGTGTCCTCAAAGGAAATCTGGTGTAACAACGCTAATGAATTGGAGCTCCAAATTAAATAAGCAATTTAATTTTCACACACACTGTCAGATAATGATCATTTATGTTCTCCTGCAAATCAAATATAATAAAAACCAAACAAAGAAAAGAAGGTAAATTATTTTCAGAGTGGATGTTCTGTCTCTACAGTATCAAGAGCCAGGGAAATGTATGGTGTGTTTGCATAAATATTTAAATAAAAAAAACAGACAAAAACAATGGCGCATATTAAGATGACAAAACACGTGCAAAGACAACAATATACACACAAACACACACACACAGATTTTTATATCTGGTTCCCTGGCAGAGAGTAGGGGATCTCAGAGGAGAGCAGTGGGAGGAAACAGAGGACTACAGGAGTAAACAACACAATCATATGACACTTTTAATAATGTCCCTTTTCTCTCCCCCTCCTCCTCAGAGTCTGGAACCTCCTCATTCTAAATTCACATGTCTCTTCGCCTGGTGTGTTTGTGCCTTTGTTCATCTTTTCGTCTCCAACAGTCACTGCATGATTGCTCTATTCCTTTCCCCTCGTCTCTGTTTTAATTTGCCTTACAGAAACACGCCATCATTGTCAAAATAATTAAAGTAGAGTATGTTGGAGTACAGTCATGTGTGCATAAAGACGTTAATTGTTTTCATTTTGTTCGTCGTCAGTTGACAACACGAACAGCATGAGAGGGAAGATCGCTGAGAGAGGTGAGAAATGACTCAGTGTTTAAAATTGCCACGATGTTAAATTGGAATCAGGAGGTATGAGATATAGCTGATATGGACAGATTAATTTACTGTTTCAGGGGCAGTTCAGTCTCATTTAAAAAAATCTGGAACTGCAAGAATAAAATAACAAATATCTGCAGAGCTATCTACACATCTACTCAGATGCACACTTGTATATTGAAGGTTTATTAGACTGGACACTCTCTGACCTTTTCTCATGTCACTGCATAATAACAATATGAACTAAAATGGACTCCAAGAGATGCTACACCCACACTGCATGCATTCTTAAGTCATCAACATGTGCTACATAGTTCAAATGTTACGGAGCAAAAAATGTAAGTCTGAATTGAGCAAAAGAGAATTTAATGAAATGACATTGATGTGAAAATCAAAAGGGGGATTCACTGCAGCAACATATCACTGTGAAATTAGATTAAAGACTAGATGAACATAACATATTGACTTGTTGGCATGTGGTACAATACTGTAACTGGATAAAAGACAGTTTGAACTCTGATTGCTAATGCCTCTTCTCAGGCATTAGCAATCGGCCAAAATTGATCCAATGCTGTCAAGAGAGGAAACCTGTTGATGTGAAAGAAAAGTGCAGGTCCTGACTTTCCTCCAACCAAATTTAATAAAACAAGCTGAAGTTAAAATGATGACAGACACATAATAGAGATATATAATTATAATAATAATAAGTCAAGGTAACCGACATTTCCACCAGTAGATTAATCAAACACACCAAAGGTTTAAAATTTGCATCGACTTATCAGCCTCATTATTCCTTGTTAACCCCCCCACCCCAGTACCATATACATCCTGATCCTCTAGTCTACATCATTCTGACTTGTCTGCTGCTTTAAAACAAAAAATGTCTTGATCAATAAAGTTTTATCGTATCTATCTTTTCTTATCTTATTAATGTATGTGGTATGTATAAAGTTTGCGGGCTAAAGTGGTGTGCTTTCTGCACTTGGTTCCTATCAAGCAAACTTTCAGATATGGAGCCAACGGAGATCTCACTTTGTAAGAAAGGCACACAGTGATTTATTTTAATAGATGTGGATGTAAAATTATTGCCCTGTTCAAACCAGATAATATGTAAAGTTCAATCCTCTTTTAAGCTCTCTCCTGATAGCCAAGGAGAATGTTGATTTATAAATGCACATACTCATCCATTAGTGGCCATCACAATGTTACCTCCTTAACAATACACAGTACAAGCCTAGAAGACAATTTTAATCTTATAGGCACCACTGCTTGGAATAAGTGACAAGTCAAGTATGGAGGAGTAATTATAAAAGAAGGCATTGGTGATGTGTTTTGTATAATGTGATATTATCTTTAAAGGTCACAGTTAATAAAAAGAAAAAGTGTAACCTCTAATAAAACTGACTGTTCACCAGCTGCTGCTTTTTCACCAAAACCTTTTGACACCTCTCTCTATGCAACAATGGATCTTCAGGAGCATCGTTCTCAAATTTACTTTGCAAATCATTCTCCTTGAGCTGCTCACTGTGCACAGATACAATCAAAAAGAGTGTCACTAATAGAGAAGTGCATCATATGACAGAGCTTCATCGATACTGAGATTGATATTTTAGGGATTATCCAGAGAGGAGGAAAGATCCAACTGCTCAAAGACACTTTGACAGATCTGAAGGCTGTTGATGGACACATTGGGGATTAACATTAACAGTTAAGTTTTGTGATTATTATTTGGTCTGAATCAGGCTGGTATGGTTTCACATAATTTTTCAGTCTTCGTCTTTTTCCGCCCAGACCAGTGAGTAGAAGGTTATGTGTCGGATCCATTGACGTCCATCTGAGATGACCAAGACGTTGTGGTAGCTATATGTGTGCATCTATGACACAAAGTGTAATTCTGAAGTCTATTTAAAGAACTATGGTGGAATGGTTGTGGGATCAGTGATAACATCTGGAACCAGTCCAATAGTCTTCACACCCACCAAACCCTTGTTAAGCATTCTATAATGTGAGCCAGGATATTTAATCTCTCAAAGTTCAACAGCATATGGAGCATAAGAGTTGTCACGGTGAAGATTTCCAACCTTCAGTGATACATCTTTAAGGATATACCCATATTCACAAGGCCTATATATTTGGTACATTTGATTAGAATATCTGGATGTAGGTTATAAGTCATGTCCACATAATGTACAGTGGATTATAGTTTCTCTTACTGGCAGGAGCTAAAGCTGAATTTGACTCATTCAGTTTGTGGCATGAAGGAATATCAACCAATGAAGAGGCTATTTTTCAGACAACAAACATGTTGGACAAATGTAAAATATGAAACATGGCAGAAACATTTGTATCTTTAAAAGTCTTGCAGTCACAGAGAAGTTGAAAACACATATATATATATTATATATATTTATAATGTATTAATTGGCATGGTGAGTTGCAGGGTAATGTTTGAAAACCCATGGTGTGAATATTAAAATAAAATGGTGATCTAAATGTATGAGTGTAAATATATCTCCACCACAATCACTCACAGAAAAAAAAATTGGACACACAAATATCAGTTCCCTAAAAATGTTGGGTATTCTTAATCAAAACCCCTAAATTATTCTTTAATCTCACAATGTAAAAGAATGTGAAATAAAAAATCCAGACTCGGCCCGCTTATTTGAAACCTTATCAAAATATAATGAGTTCTTCCCTGACCCATACTGCATCCTTCCACCAAGCTTGGTAGCAATGGCTCAAGTGTTTTTTGTGAAATTCTGCTCACTCACAAACGCAATTGAAAACATAATCTCCTTGGCAGAGGTAAAAATCGGAACTGTAAAACCCTGTCTTTAATATGTTCGGACATCCTTTTTCATTTTTACAAGTACGCCTACACATGGTCTCACCTCTAAATACGATGCTGTGTTAGTCGAAGACGGCACAAACCTTGATTCCTCCCACGGAGATGTTGAAACATTCATCAAAACCAAATGTAAGGACAGTCTCTTCTGAAAACCTGCACCGTTCAGAATCTGGGGATAAGGTAATGTTCTTGTTTAGGGTGACTTACAATGGGTCAGTGAGTGGGGTTCATTGTCTCGCTGAATAACACAAGGCTACATTTGCTTTTTGGCTAAAGTAGGGACAGAACTGTGACCGGTTACCGGGACAATCTCTGTGCGAGGCCACCACATTAATCAAAGGTGCACACAAGGGGGGAGACAGACATTTCTGAGCCGCCGCCGACACACAGGCAATCTGAATGATCAATGTGAGCGGTACACTTTCCAACAGTTCACATATTCACAGACCCACAAACAAATCTATAGTACATCTCTCTCAAACTCTGTATGAGTCGACTCTACATAACTGCAACCATATGAACTATAATGTACATCATTTGCAATTGCAATCATAAAGTCATAAACACTATATACTCATTATTGGTAGTTACAATGTTCCTCTCTATTCTACATAATATAAAAGACCCCCTCATTCATATCAGTACAAAAAAGTTAACTAATTGCATCAAGAAGCCCACACATGAATGTTTCTATGTGGCTTTATATTAACCTGCAAACTCACACATTTGCAGGAACATATAATTGGAATGTTCAATTACACACTCACATGCAAAGTGCGTTCATAAAGACTTTTTCTCCAAGAGTATATATATATATTTTTTTTTTTCTTGTATTTCTTGATACAATGGCCCACACATCCATGGAGAATAATTAAGTGACTCCCAGCACTTTTGCTCCTCATAATGGCTAATCTAAAGATCATTAGTAACAGTATACGCTTGACTTGTGTTATTTATTATGCTGTTCTGTTTCCTATTAAAAACTCTGGCTCGAACGTGATTGATGCCGAGGTGCCCCCATGCATGCACGTGTCCACGCGGGCTCGCTGGTAGCAGACAGCCAGTGTGATTTCCGCCCGTCAAGGATCTCATTCGCGGATGAAATTGCTTTCATGTTGTGGTTAGCCATCATCATTGGTACATTATGAAACTTCAAGGTTGAGTTTCACCCATGGGAAGAACAAAAACCACCTTATTCCCACAGTGGGAACATATATCTACAGTGCAAGCAGAAAATGTGCTTTATATTTGCTGCAACATTTAATGAGATATATGAACTAACTAACCCATGTCTGTTTTCTCTCAGCATCATCACTGGACTTTCAAACAAGTTTGGTATTAAATCATTCAACTGCCAATAAACACTAAATATAGCTGCTGGGAGTGAAGTGGCAACAACTGAGTTCATTTCTCACACCCAATTAAATTTGTTTGCTTCAAATGCAAAATCTTACCATATCGACGCAGTTTTAGTCTCTTGTTTTAGGAACAGACAAATGTGACAAAAAAGGTAACATTGGGTATCCGTACCAGAACCAGTGCCAAACTGGTTTAAATGTGAATTGTATCTGACCCTACTGAAAGATCTAGTACATAAACTTTAGTTTATAGGAGTCTGCATCACTAAGTCACACTTTCCTTATAGATCTCCACTCTGGGGTCACTTGTAAAAAGCTTTTAGACCAAGGCTGAGACTTTGCTCCCTACAAATACATTTTCCTTTTTGACTCGGTGTATAATTTAACACAAATAACATTTGGTGTATAATAGATATCACAGGCAAACATCTCTAATAAAGAGGTTATCAATCATTTGTTTGGAATAAACAGGTGTACCGGTCAGATACCATTGATGGCCATCAAAGCTGAGCAAACACATCAATGCCATCTTCAAAAACACAAGCTCAACAGGAAATTGAAGTAAAAAGACATCACACTATCAGCTTGCTGGGATGTTGTTTGTGATGCAATTTCAAGAAATCATTTGACAAATGAGTTGACTGCAAACCCCCCTGCGAAAAAATATGAAAAACAAACATTCATCACCTGTGGTATTTCAGCAATTCCAATGCAGAGCAGGGGGCAGCTAGAGAGAGACTAGAATAACAGCAGCCATTCTCAAAAACTATGAATGGCAAACCAATCAAATAACACTGACATTTCAGGCGGATACTCTCTCCCTGATCCATAGAGCCACCTACTGTATGAAAGCCAATGGAGATGGATGGGTCTGTCTGTCCCTGAACAATATAGGATGCAGTCAACCAGACAACTAGAGATAAAAGCCAATGTTATCACCCTACAGACTCTCCCCTGGGTGGAGCTTTGCAGTTCTGACTTATCTTCCACATCCAGGAAAAACTAAATCTGCTTTTCATATACCCTAAAAACCCACCACTCTCTCCAGCAGCTTTTCCTAACGGCATGGGCAAATTTGAAATATTCTTGTAACTTTGCAAATGCAAAAAAAATCCTTAAGATTAATTTCTGTCATTTTCAAAGAAAAGACATTCATGAAAAACAAATAAAACCCCGGTCACCCTTGTTTATATATAGTGCAGCATAAGTATGTGGATGGACGTGTATGGAAGCGTGCAAATGCAAAACAGTTTGAAAAGTCTATTAGAGCGTGCATACTTTTGCACTGTGAAAGTAATGGTAATATAGTACAGTCGGACTAACTTGCTCTGAAAATGGCGGTATCTATTAAATTTAAGCAATTTCAAACGGAGTCAGATCTCATAGCCTCGTTCCTTTCTGAGAACCATTCAAAAGAACAGCTCAACGTTCTTTTTTCTATGTAGCTGTCTTTGGGATGTTCATAATTAACCACTACTACTTAATTTCAAAAGCTAACTAACAATGCAATAATTTTACTGATTTATGCTCTTAGCATTAGAAGTTATATGTCTGCACTCCTGAGACCTGGGTACCATCTGAGCTGGTCTCAGATAAATGACTGCACGGCGGATAAACCCTGCCCTGACATGTCGCAATTCCTGAATAAAATACAGTACATAATCTGTCCACCATACTGAGGACTGAGGACAGCCTGGCCTCTTCATGATGGTTGATTATAGTGATTTGGCTTCCATTACTCTCCCAAACTTTCTCATTTTCTGTTTACCCAACTACTAATGTGAGAACTATTGTATTTTGCACAAGATGTTGGAGTGTAGTTGACCATGTCAAATTTTATGATTAGTACACAGTTTTTCTTTTCAACACAATGCATCATATGTTCTCTTGCTCTGCCTCACCTGGAAGACAGAGAGAAAACAAAGCGTGTGAAGCTGTGAATAGACATTTTGGTGCAGAATGCAAGACATATCCTCAATCAGAATACAGATGGAACCATTGTCAAAGTTGGAGAGTATCTGTATTGCACATAAATTGCCATAATACACTCAGTGTGATTAGCTTTTCAGAGGGATATGTGATTTCCATCCCTTTGGGAAGGTTACATTCACATATGTTACCAGGGGGATAAAAGAACCGGGGGCAACGAGGAGCAGTCAGCCTGAGGCACTTAAAATCAAATGTGTTGCTCAAGGACACCTTTATGGATGATGAAAAACTTTGGCTTTTGAATAGTCTTTTTTAACATTCTGCCCTTTATCTCACACAACAAAAGGTTAAGGATCGATAAAAGAATAATAAAATAAAATAAAAAACATTGGAACACAGGACCAGGTGTGACATATTCTCTCCTAGTTTTAATTTTGTAGAATACACAAAATTAATGTTTAGGTTTGGTATATTTATGAAAAGAGAAGTGATGTGTCTCATCTGCCATGAAGAACAATGGATAGAAAAGACTGAACCTTGATTTTATTTTCAGTTTTATTTACTTACAACATGTAACAGTGTTACATTTGAAAATGACCTATGCTGGTAATGAAGCATATCTTCTTAAATTCCAGCAGTAATGTTATTGACAGGGACAGAAATGTACACACTACTAGGGTTGAATATTGTTTGTAGCAAATTCTAGGTATCATTACCCATTCCTTTGAATAGTGCATAATTCCCATACTGTTTTTTTTAAATAGTATGCTGGCATAAAATTTGGATGCAGCCAATGGCTATGGGTTGAGTGGTGCGAGTGATATATTCAGCTAATGTTAACCATGAGAGAGTCTTTATTGTCTTCAGCTTTTGGGTCCATTTTCACCACCCACTGATCTGTTGTGTGGACTCATGTCTGTCTTACTCTCTCTTTCTCTCTATTCTCTATTACTTACAGAATTTTGTACAAGTTAGTACCGGCTTAATTTGGTCAAATTCGAAACATATAAAAACTTGTTTTGCACCTACAGCTGATTAAAAAGGTGTTTTTTTTGCAGGTTCTAAATGCACATTTTGGTCCTAAATCCAAATAAATAGACAGCTAATTAAAGACAGAGACAGAGAGAGAGAGAGAATTAAGCCATAAACAGCTGTTTCTATGTGTTCCCCCTTGCTCCCCAGAGAGCACTCGGAAGAAGATCACCCAACACTTGTGCACGGCACCATTTTATTCAACTCTTTCACCAAACATTTGAAGTTCAGCTTTGGGCTCTTTGGATTTACGTCCCTTCTGAACCATTGCCTGCATAATTCAGGCTGAACTTAAACAGTATGACACATTGACGCATTCCATGCAAATCAGCATATTCACGTAACTGACGTAATGGAGTACATCTCCACATTGTTCCAACCCTAAACTACTGATTTAGCCAATTCACATGCACAGCACAGAAGTGGCTTCATCCTGACGCTCTTCACTGATCATATCATAAAAGTTAAGTTCCTTCTGTAATGGCAGGTATTTCCTTGGATAGTTTTGTGCCTTGGGTCCAATATACAGTATGAAATATGGAAAAGCATCTGATTATTTGGTATAAGGCAGGATAGTCTAAACAAAAGCATGGGGAAATGTGCTGTGAGCTTTGTAGTTTCTCCATTTTCACATATACTGCATTTCTCTAACATCTTTTTACTTAATTTCTGCCATTCCATTAAAATAAACATAAATAATTTTCTAATATATCTCCTGTTATGCCATGCTATTAAACCATCAGGTAATTGTTTTATATCAGTGAGGCTCGGCATCCTTACAAAATAAAAAAGGAACCCTTTCAAGAGTTCATTTCAAGTGTTTGTTTTAGCCAATCTTTCTCTTCTCATTCCCTGCCACGGTTAGTTGAACACCTGATAATGAAACCCAGCAATAAGTAATGCTGTGTAAGCAGATAGAGAAGAGCTGGAAATACAAATATGATCAGCAGCGAAACTGATTATATATGAGCAACGGGCCCGTCTCAGGCACCAGTGAAGCCAAAGATTGCCAACATTATTAAGCTCAATTATTGACAGAGACTGGAGTCTTTTTTTTTTTCAAGCAAAAAATTGTGTTCAATGCAGTGAAATATAGTCTGTGTGCAGTGCCAAGAAAATCAGTTTTTAATGACTGCTAACAGCAAACATTTGAATAGTGAGGTTATATGCAGTATATTGTTTATGTACTATCTGATATGTTCAGTGTGTCTCAGTAGTTTGTCTCCATAAATAACTTTTAGTATGTTCAGGCAGGAAGTAATATTTGGTGCGGTAACTTACGACTATTTTCATTATCAATTTAGCTGTTGATTCTTTCTCTGATTCATTCCTCAGTCTATAAAATGTCATAAAATGATGCTGTAAAACCTTTCCATGCCTTACCTCTGGCTTACTGTGATTCCTCAGATGTCCCTATAAATCTATGTGCTCCATTTGATCCAAATAACACTTTGAGAGTACTGACAACAAAGTATTGTATTTTTTATTTGTAGCTATTTATCACAAAGTTTGGGGCTTAACTGTAAAATATCAAGCTGACATTAATGTTTTTTTCTCCTTATATCAGAATCAACCTCCAAACATTCATATTGTGTTGGTCAGGCATTAGTTGCTTGTTTCCCCCTCTTCTCTCTCCCACATTTCTCTCCATTCAGCCCAACAGTCTGGTTCTCTCAGAGGTTTTATTCTGTTAAAAGTGAGCTTTTCTTCACCACCGTCACCAAGAGCTTGTCTATTGTGGAATGGCTGGGTTTCTCTCTACCGGTAAGGTCTACATTTTACTCTGCAAAGTGCTTTGATATAATTTTTGCTGGGATTTGGCACTAAAGAAATAAAACTGAATTCAATTTCATCTCTTTGAAAAACCCTCATTCCCTTTGGCTTCTACAGTTGAATTGGCTGCACTGAAACAAGTCAAACACCTACGACTGTTTGATGCCTCAAGTATTTCAGGTGATCAAAGGTGAAAGTGCAGTAGCACCACAGGAACCACAGTCATTATCACTATTAGACCCTCTGCCATCAGGATTTGTCCATCGCCACAGCCGAGCCATCATCTTCAATCAGTTTTGTGATTGCTGGTGATTAGAGGTGAAACCAGCCAATCACTCGCTCTCAAAAAATCAAGGTAGCCACAATGGCTTTTGCCTCCATCGATGTTAAAAATATCTGCTGTCATATAAGTGTACACTTTTCTTCTATTTTCTTCAGACAAGATGTTTCAAAGTAGAGGAAGAGGACAGTGATGACAGAAGCAGCTGAAGATTAAATGTTGTAAGAAGTGAGTTTTCAATGTATTTTTTGATTATAATACAGGTTTAGGTGCTACACAAACACTGTGTAAGTATCAAAATGCTCAATCCACAGACAAAGGCAAACAACCCAAATTCAGAAATTGAGTGTAGCCCATCAGGACCTGACGGGCTCGAACAAAAATATTCGGATTTGGGTCATGTTGGCCTGGCTATTTACTTGATTTGATTTCTGCAATCGGAGAAAACACAGTTTTCGGGTCGTCATTAGTTAGTTCTCTCTAAGAAAATGTTACACTCTAAACTGCAATCTATCCATAAACTGTGTCTTAAAACAAGATGTCAGGACTTCTGTAATTATGTCTCAACTACACAGTTGCTAGCCTCAGAACAGCCTCCTGCATTTCCCTCTTGGACCCACCATACAACCATTTTTTTGTTGTTATAACTTTATAGCACAACATCAGGCATTATTTCCATTGCTGAGCTAGTAAGCTTCAAGACAGAAAACCAAAATATAATTGCACAACCTTTTCTGAGGATTGCAATATTACAGATCAGGACACACCCTGGTCTTCTTTACATCAAAACACAGAAAGAGTAACATATGGGACATCTAATGAAACAGCCCCAATCCCCTGATGTCTTTGAATGTTCCACTCTCTGGATACGTCCCTGCCTTGACATGCTGTGCATGCTCTTCTCAACAGCCATCAAGGCTATAAATATAACTTATCAAACTAACTGACCTGCGGGTATGACTACAGGTATGATTGCTTGCCAAGACAAATGGCATCAATCAATCTCAGTTCAGCTCCATAATCATCTGGGATTGGACTTCAGCTATGCATCCACAGGGTGAGCGGGGAGAACGAGTCTCTGCAAGTCTCCAACCGCCATCTTGGATTCTGTGATAAAGGTTATTTCCCACTGTTTTTACGAGGTGTCTTTAATGTCACAATCACTTCTAAACTGACCAGAGTCAAATGGAAAGTTGTCTACACACTCATGAAGCTCTTGTGGCTCTGAAGCAATCACAATTTATAATCCGTCAAAACCACTTTGACAGATGTGGAGATTTATAAACACTAGCAATGTGTTGGTATGAACTCACTGATGTTAAATTAACATGATGATTGTGCTGTGCAGCAGAACCTTGCTGTGCTGATCAATGGCAGTGGTGGAAGCCTGGGGCATGGTGTGCGTGCTCAGGCATATGTGGTTTACTTTATGTGAATGATTGAAGCCTTGCTCTTCAACACATATGGAAGCAGCAGGAGTGCACTTGCAAATATTTTCAGTAAGGGTTAAATATCTTTTCTATGCAGTGTGGTACTCCATTAACTGTAGCTACAGAGCAGTGCTTGGTCTTCCAGCTCATCTCCCAGTGTGAACAAAGTATCTCTGCACAGAAACCTGCCCTGGACAACCCAGCATGGCACAGCATGGCAAAGCATGGTGCAGTAGGCCCTGGCAGTTTTGGTGGGCCCGAAAGGTAAAAATGCTTCCTGCGTGTAGAGAGAGACCCAGCTATAAATATGACTTCTGCTTCTCAATCACAGGTGGTCATTAGTGGGGGATTGTGTCTCACCCACAGCTCTCTCTCTCTCTCTCCCCTCTGTGGCTGTCCATCTCACTATTGTACCACAAAAATATTCAAAACATGCTGTTCTGTCTTGATCTGCAGCTTCTCTGCACCACACGTTGATAATATATTCATACATTTTAAGCCTAATCTCTGCTCATTTAAGCAGCTCTCCATGATGTAAATGCACCTGAAGCAAGTAACAAAGTAAAGAAGCAGGAAATATTTATGTTAACAGTCCCCACTGTCATTTTCAACTTTGTGGCTTAGGCTCTAGTGACCAATCCTGTGACCTTCAAAGAAAAAGCATTAGAGCTAATGGATAGATGGATGGATAGATGGATGGATGGATGCTTCACAGGTGCCGTCATATGAATGCTCTAACCAAGTATCTTTGAAAGTCAGCAGTCATCGTGGAAGAAAGGTTATGAGAGATACAGTCTCACACCCTGATTGCAAATGGAATGTTAGATTACACATACAAACAGTTGAAATATTAACCACAAGTGATAGATGATGATGATACCATATCATTTTTTACGTAAGCACAGAAACATGTCATGTAAAATGTTTCAAACACTCAAAACAATGATATGTAATGAAACAAAATGATTTGCTTTTGAACAATAACCCTATCAGGTTATTTTCAGTGAATATACATTTTGAACAGTAAACCTAATTGGGGATCAATTTAATACAATGATAGCATATTTTACAGGGTAATTGTTATGTGCTAAACATCTTTAAGGAAGTCCAGTCTGATAACATGAGAGTGCTGCAGATGTCTATGTAATGTGTGTGAATTAACGTCAAGGTGATGTTATCCTATTCTTATTGCTGTGTTCAGTTTCTCAAACTTTGATAATTACAAATACGCCAGTATCTCTTCCTATGAGCTTTAATATCTTTAAACTCTCCACAGAGGAAGTCTTATGAAGCAGAGTGGAAAAATGAGACAGTCAGTACTTTGGAAGTACTGTGCTGAGATTCAGCTATGGACTGAAGTTACCTTGGGGCACTGCATGAGCCATTCCTCATTCATTCTCTTTGCCTGGAGGAGTCACTATAAACTTCAGAGTGTCTTTAAGGCGTCTTTGGAGGTTAACCTCTGAGTTAGGTGAGAGTATGTTGTGGACCAAATCCAATAGAGATCAATAAAGCTTGGCGATAGAGCTGAAGCAAGCAGTGAGCTGCTCTCTGTTCTCAGCTTCGACCAGGATGCAGCAATCATCCCACCCAGCAAAGGGTTTCTTAAGAGCTGAGACTAATAATGAAGATACATATTTAATTAAAAAGTAAGCATTTTATTAGGACTAAGGTATGTTTCTCTCCAACATACCATTGTGTTTTTGACAATAGTGCACTTCTGCCTTTGTGGAAACCATCTGGGAAAAAAAGGCCTTTCCTATTACCATAACACCCCCGATATACAAAGCCAAGTCTTTACAGAGTTCAGTTTTGAAGAACTCTACAGGTCTGGCAGAGAGCCCCAACCTCTGGGATGATTTGGATCACAGACTGTGAGCCAGGCCTTGTTGCCCAACATCAGAGCCTGGCCTCTCTAATGCTCTTGTTGCTGCGTCCAGGTTCCACAATCATGAGGAAATCCTTCCCAGAAGAGTAAAGGCTGTTATAGCAGTGATTATGAAATGTTCAACGAGATGTGTAATGCTCAGGTGTCTGCACACTTGTTAGCTACAATTTGAAGCTCCTTAGGTAGTCAAGGAGCAAATATCTATTAAACTCTCTGATGTGCAGAGTCGAATAAAAGTGCACACTGAGCAGAAAACAAACATCAAAGTGGCTGAAAGAGGCAGGTATGCAGGATCATTGATCCCCAGGCAAAGTGTAAAGGATTTTTTAAAGTTTTCAATTTTTGCAAGCAAGGAGCTTCCAATTGTCTTTTCTCTTATCTGTCTTGAACCTTTTCCAACACCTGTATTTGAACATGAAACATGATGACATACATAGAAAAAACTTGAAACAGCTCATTTTTTGAAATGTGTTTCATGCTTGAAAGGATTTAAATACATATTTAGCTTTGACTTTAAAAAAGCAGTAAACTTCTCAATCTGGATGTCCAATCTTAAAGATTATGTGTTTGAGGACACACAAAATAAAAATACTTTACAAGGTGCTTTTGTATTTATATTCCATAGTAAAATAAAGAAGAGCCACAACGAAAGACAGCAGACATATTTTAGAGGGAATTTTCTCCATGCTAACGATCACGGGTTGCTGTTTGCATAGTGATTTGTAAATCTATGAAACTGATACTGGTCAAAAAGCCTTATGAATACTAAGCACAGATCTGAATGCATATAACCCATAATCCTTGATAAGAATGACTTTGCTATAATAAAACAAGGTTTTCTTATTCTTAAATGCAAACAGTGGAAGATGACAATTTTTGTTGCATTATCTTTGCCACAGCTCAGTGCATCACTATCTCCTTCCTCTCGGCAAATATTTTAAGTATTAATAACTTTATTTAAAGATTATGTGTGTAAGTCGTGTGCAATCAATTGGCGAAACACGCAGTGAGGAGCAGGTCCATAATTCTCTGTTACCCATCTTAATAACATTGAGATACGCTATTAATGATGCATAAATGTAATTACATTTCTCAGAGTATTTTGCCCAATATGCCAAATGAATGGGGAAGGAGAATGATGAAAACGCAGCAGGCGTTTATTGGACACATCCATGAGCGAAGAGCTCCTATTTCGCAGAGACACAATGTTATTGCTTCAAGTTCAGGAAGTTGCAAATATATTACTTCAAATTAATTTTGGCTTTGATTTAATAGAGGTCAGAATTTAATGTGTCTACACAATCCAGGAAAAAACGGGGAATCATTAACTAATTTAACTCAGTCACAGAGAGTGAGAGGAGAGCAGCCTGCAGGAACGACTGCTTCCTTTGAACTGGAGAGATTTTATGAGTCTCTGACGACAGCGTGAGATGATTATCGAATGTCAAAAACCTGCAGTGCTCATGGCTGCTAACTTGTTGCTGGAGGGGTAACTGTTACAATGGCTGTACAATACCCGAAAAGTCAGAGCTGACGGAAGGTCGCGACATGTCTGTGAATACACCATCAGTGCCAAAGTGTCCTTGGGCAAAAAACTGAAGCTCAAACTGCTAATGGGATCGACAAACTCTTCTGATGAAAAGAATAACTCGTGGCCATCGTAACTACTTAATTTTCAACACAAAATCCCGATCCATGATCTGAACTGGTATCCATCTTCTCACTTCTGGAATCTACTATCAGTAATATCCAGACTCAAACAAGCCTACGGTCATATCTTCTTGCAACATTTAAAATGCAATATTGCATAATTATATACATAATAATACATACACACAGAGAGATCATGTTGTGCATAGAAATTGTGCATCAGAGTCCATTGCTCTCCACTGCTTTAAAAGCCACCATACCCTTAGGCAATAGAATACAACCTCAGTTACAAACCTTCATTGTTTGCCGCTATTCTCATATTTTTTGACGGCTGCTACAGTCAATTTTAATTGTTTATGTTTCACGTTTAATTAAATATTGATGAGTGGGGTTGATTCGACCCAAGTTATTTTCTCGGCTTGATCAGAGTGGCCTGAAAGCTTTGTAAAGTGTTGCAGGGTCTTTTGCTAGCTTTCTTTTTGGCTTGTGCTTGAAAATGGTGCTCCACTTTGCTAACATTCGTTTGTGGGGGATTTTCATTAGTCATGAATAATCCGAGCTACGAAATATAAACTAGAGGGGCAAAAGGCAGAATCTATGATTTGGTAATGTGGTCATGTGTGTAGGGGTTACAAAAAGGACAGAGAAACCCATAAAGAAAAATTGAGAGAATTGAGAAAATGAGAACAGGAGGCAAGAATAGCAGACCAGCAAAGTGGAGACTGAAACCTGAAGAAAACTAAACTAGAGGTTGATTATCTGGAATTGCTGGTGTTGCTATGAAAGAATATGCTGTCATCATGAAAATGATGGTGAGCTGTGATTAAGATCAGGGCTCTGGAACACCTAGTCTGAATAATGAAAGCCTCTCCATTGTGGCCTTTGTTGCTACAAACTCTTAGTAGATGACTTTCATCTCTACAGCTGGTCATTATGCTATCCATTTAGAGCAGATGCAAATTAGACAGTCTGCTAGTACCAAAGTACTGCTTGTTGTCAAATTACTGAGGTAAAACACATGGGTCGAACCAAGACCGAGGAAAAAAATGAACAAAGTGCATTTCACTCAGGTGCATGATTTATTAATGTGCAGTCGATTTAAATGTAGTAATACTCATTTTAAATGGTCCCCAGATGGATCTAGTTTTCCATGGTAATGAGTTAAAATGATAGACTTTATATAAAAATGGACCCCCCAAAGTGAAGCCAAAGCGTCTCGATTGCCCCCCTGGTGGCTGGCTGGAGTGTAGCTCATAAACTTGTCCATAGATGGGACATTGGCCAAAATAAAAAGTCAAAGTACACGTCAAATAACTTGTTTTAAAAGATGGTCTCTGTCACTTTAGGTGGTTCCTATCACACTGAGATATGTTCAATTGTTGATCTTTGGGGTCAGGTTGGTTTTAGTTAGGTTTAGTGGGATGAAGTGGAAACATATTGTGCATCTTAAGCCTTTGGTCAAACATAAAACTGATTTAAAATCTGCCTATCAAGATCTGGCTTCTTGGCACAATAACTCTAAAAACAGTTCTGTGTCTAAGTAGTTTCAGGAAGAGAATATCATTGTCCAGCTCTCAACTGTGCTGCCTCCAACAACATAACCTGCAATGGCCTGGCTTGTATGTGTAAGTTGGACATACATTTATTTCTATTAGTTTATCTGAGTCCAAAGTTGGTTGATTACTTTGATCTCTGCCCTTTTTCACTTATCTGATACATTTGTTAAATTGCCTCCCCCTGAGAATGACAGCTGAATTATCACTTATCACACAGAGACAGCTCATTCGGACACACCAAATAACCATGGCAGCCACAGCCGGCTCGATCTGATTTCACACTATACTTGCTGCTCCTGCTTAGTATGGCAAGTAGCAATTTCATTACAAATCTCTCTCTCTCTTTCCCTCTTTTGCTTCTCACTGATGTCCTTAACCAATGACACCGTAACTCATCCAATGCCCTATTTCCGTGGGCTTGAGGTTTCGTTGCTGATGTGTTTAGGGTGAAGAGCCTCTCCTCCTGGGCCCAGGTGTCGCTCAGACACCTGGGAGTCTGCCCCACCATTATGCATGCTATTTAAACAAATTGCTCCATTTGTGTTTGAATATGAAATGCAATTCCTGAATATGGCTGTAGAATATATCTCTCCTGTGAGAGAGCAGTTGAGATGTGAGCGATATTTTATTCTTCAGTGAGATTGCCTCTTTGTGGTATCTCGTGTGTCGCATTTCTATTCAATGACATAAGTTCTTAAACGAGCCTGGTTACTTAAAAGATTTAATTTGGTTATTTACATACATATGCATATAGACTACCTTGAATCTATTTCTATCAATTTTTATGTTCTAGTATAAATATTGGATGCGTCTTATTCTTCATCAAATCCAGTGACAAAAGCCAAATTGTTGTGAGGATACAGTTACAAAAAGAGAAACACAGAGATTGCTAAAATCTAGAAGTGGATGATAAATTACTTAGGGCTGCCCTGTGAAAGTCAAAGAGTCCTCACTTGACCGAGGTTCTTCAAGTGCTCTTGGTGTGCAGTGTACTTCAGGGGACATTTCGGTCCCCAGAAGTAGCATGAGAGTTAACGTTCCGTGCACTTTCATGTTGCCCTCCAGGGGAAAAACAATCATTCCCCTACCAGAGGTCATCCTGTCCGCTTGGTAAAGACGTCTGCCACAGGTACAGGTAGCTACAGACCTCAAACAAGGCTGAGTCAGAGTGAGATGGAGGTAACTGCCCAGTCAGAGCAGGAGATAACATTATGACTTGCCTTCTGTTCAGAAATTGTGAATTTACAGCTCAGTCTAGTTAGTCTAGTTTGCATGCAGGAGGGCTGACTTGACTATATAACTTGAATGTAGGTGCCACCCCAAACAATCCAGAGAACTTGTTTCATCTTTTGAATGACTGCTGTGTAGTGTAATTTCTTGTGAGCCCGATTGGAAGTGCCAAATGAATTTTTTTTCCAGTACAATGACAAACATTTGTTAATTCATTTTGTATTTAAATGTTAGAACAGAGGTTTAAAGGATAAAAGGGGGTCAGCACCGTAAATTTGTCTTGATATAAACATCCTGCACATATGCATTGATTCAGTATTGATAGCTATTGAGAGCTGTCTAGGTATTTTTCATATGAGAAGTTTCCTTGCTGATTAAATGGAATCTTAAATTCAGTATAATCAATAACTCTAAACTCAAGATTATACGTGGGAAACAGTCTGATGGCACAATGTAAAAACAATCATAGACTCTATGAGTATCAATGTTATAGTGGTTTGATGAGTGTGGCTAAACCTTAATTCCTTGCAAGGTAATATCCTCATGCTTGAGATGTATGTGGTTGTTGTATTGCTTGAGTCGTTATAGTGCCACTTCATTTGACACAGCCTTCATTCATCCTTATTTTCTTTTTCTATCCAAATATCACCAAACTGCTCTAGTTTTACCAGATGTCATCTGTCCCACTTTCCACCTTGCTGGTTTATAGCATTCTATAAATGGGGGTGGGGGCTTGTTGACAACCTGTCACCTGACTAGTGTATCTAGTGAAGGAAGCAATGTCTATGTATTAAGTTGACTAATTCCATCCCTATTGTGGTCACAAACACAAAACCGAGGACTACCCATCATCCAAATGATAATTTCTAGTACAACCCTAAAAAACACTGATAATACAGTTACATTATCAATAACAAGTCTTGGTTAAAAAAGTGCATTGCTGCATACAATAAAAAGGGAAATACATTAATAATTGACAGAGTGGTGACAGTAAGATGACAGTAAAAAACAAATATGATAGATGCAACACTTTACCTGACAGCTGCGTGTTCGGAGCTCGCAAAAAAAAGACCACATAGGACTCTGAATCACATACCTCACATTTAAACCAAAGAATAGCTGGTTTGGTTTGGAAACACACAGTTAAAAGCTCCAGGCAATGATTGTCCTGGCAGCAGCTATACTCCAATACTATGATAAAATGTGAATAGCGTGTCCCCACAGATTTAGCACAGATCCAATATAAATTTGCATCATTAGAATGTAATGCTCAATACGATGATATTTGATCTTGGTCATACAATTTACTTTATTACTTTTAATTCACACTTTTGTTAAGCCTGAGAATCTGAATTCAAACAATGTAATGCAATGAAAACTCAAGCCAGACCCTTGTGTGAGTTATAATTATGAGAAGAAACTTAATAATATAAGGTGATTTAACTGTCTTACATCATAATTAACCCAGTAATGCTGGCAATACACCATCATGACCTAAGACATTTGAACTATCCTTCATCCATCAGAACCCATTACCTTATTACATGCATAATTATTGTACTGTTTTGTACAGTAGCACAAACCTGGGCTCTGGAAAAAAACTCTTTTTATTTGTAATTATTCGCACTGCTGTATTGTTCCCTCCCTTGGTGGCTGGCTGCCTGAGTGATTTTCAATTAAAATTTGTTAAATATTATTCAGTGATTTAATAAAAGAAAGTGGCAAATATTTCTTAGAGAACAAGCCCATGGCTAGGCAGGTGGCTTGTTCTCTGACTTGTTTTATTTTAAATTATTATATCCATGATAGGATTCTAATTAATCTTCATACATTTAAAAAAGGCTTCAGGGATCATGAGACATTTTAAAATAGATATCTGTATACATGCTATGACAATGAATAGACTATCCTGCAAGCCTATGAGGTTATTTCTGGAGACTGCACTCTGTGGGATATGGTTGTACAGTAGTTTGTTGCGATCGCAATGCTTTTATGTGCTCTCTCGCTGACGACAAAACAGCGGATGTGGACACAGAGCATCAAAGAAATCTCAAATTGCTTATTGAATTGTAAAAGAACATCCTCAAAGGCAGAATCCTGGCAGAGCTTGCTCACTCACGCTGCCAAAACCCAGACAATGATAATTGCTTGTCATATTTAGGAAATGATGTAGGAAAATACAGATTCCATATCAAAATGTTTTTTAATGCTTTACTTGATTCATTCTCACTCCTGCTTGGCAAGGTGCTCTAGTGTGAACACTGTCTCCATCCCTCACCGACTCGCTGCTTTTAATATCACCTCCTTTATTTCATCTCATCCCCAAAGCTTTCCGCCCGACACCCCAAGCATCTCAAATATACTTTTTGTCATTTAAAAGGTTTTTCTTTCAAACTGACAAATCATTCATTTCAAAAACAGTGATACCTCCGCTTATAAACGGCTGAAAAGGACAAAATGAGAAAACAACTCACTGATGGGACTTTAGCTTACAAAGGGACCTAAAGGGCACAATGACGAATGAAGTCAAGTCTTATTTATGTTTTTAGTGCCATATTATAGCAGAAGTTATCTCAGGGTACTTTTCATATAGACCATTTCTGATATTATTTACAGACACCCGACAATTACCACTTGGAGTAAGCACTTGGCGACAATGGCAAGAATATGTCAACTAGTAATTCAAGAAATCTTCCATACTTTACATTGAACAAGTAGTTTTCTCTGCTGCTCTTGCTTTGTGTCTTGTTTTCAGCCTCTCTCTGTACTGTGTGATATAATATTTTATAATAGTGACACTACATCCTTATCCCTTCACTGCAGGATTGAAATATGGCTGCAAAACATACTTACTCAAGTTATTTTTGACTTAGAAAATGGCAGTTTGTCAAAATCATAATGTCTACTCAAACTTTTCTGGAAAATATTGACAAAAAGTTTTCATTGTGTCCTTTTACTTTTTTATTTAGGCCCATGTCACTAACATGGAGTAGGTGGGTTTATCCAACCAGCCAACAGAGGGCGATCAAGATGCTCAGGTTGGCATGTCGTCCATCTTTATACGCAGTCTGTGGTTTATAGGTTCTGAGCCACACTGGTTACTGTAAATCTTTGCATATAAGCTGTGCAGTAAGTAATAAGCCTTGGATTTTATCTGTGGTAGAGATAACATGTTATCTGCTCTTGTGTGATGAACGCCTGACAGCACAATGAAACAGTCCTCAGGAGTAAGAGTGCAGCATTTTCTAATATTATTAAACTGGAATTTAGTGGACACCAACTCTTTTTGACATTCAGAGACTCCTTTTTGAATTTGTAAATTGGGTAACTAAAAGTTGATTGTAAACACGTTACTTAAATGCATAATCACAGTGAGTATTGAACAGTTTAGTAAGTGGGCATCAATCAATCTCTAATCAATTTTTTGCATGGTGGCTATGGTCTCCTCAGCTGAGCCGTTGGCAGTGAATTTCAAAGTCCACTAAATGGTGGCCACTGCGACATGCAATTCTAACTGCAGCTGCCAAAAGAGTAATTCATGTTTCTGGTTCATATAACTAAAGCAACAAATGAGTAAATATTTCAATGTTATTTATTCCACTGAGAGATTTATGGAAATCATAATGTATTAGTAACAACCCCGCTAAAAAGCCATTCACAAGTAAATAGCCTTTTTATCATTTTGTGCAAATAGAGTACTTTCTGTGTGAGACTAATCCATCAGCACGGGAACCTTTCTGTCTCTGAGCTGCCTCTGATGCAAGTCTTAATGTCACCTAAAGAGGCTTTAATCAACCACGTGAAGGAGAATTGCACAAATTTGACACAATGACCTCGTGTAAGATCACATCTGACCACATTTGTAATTTTTCCTCGAAATGACTCAATATCTGAATGTCTCTGCAGCAACAAAGGAATCCAACTACACAAGCAACATTTGAAAAAATCAGTACCATCTCTCACAAATAGTTACTGACTATCACGTAAAGAACAGTATATATTTAAGAAGGACACTGATGACATCTGAGTTATAGGAAAGTATTTAAGAGTGAATGTGTTTACTCAGTCGTGGAGATGTGACCTGACAGTAGCTTATTAATATTTCAACTTCCCTGGGGGTATGCAAATACACCTTGTCATCTGCAAAGTGCTACCGAAGACCTTGCTGGTTGAGATCCAAATCACAATAACTTATCTTCAAACTCCAGCGTGTGTGTGTGTGCCCCAGTGTACCTGTATGTCTGTGTTGGTAAGTGAGGAGCAGAAATACAGAGCAACAGGAAAAGAAAGAGCTGAGCATGGAGGCATATAATCTGAATTCAAAAGCAATCATTTTTGTTCTCAGCTCATAAAGCCGTCTGCTGTTGATGGGTAAGGCAGTAAAATCAGGGGGATGAAGGTAAAGAATGGATCTGCAGGGTACGCAGTGCTGCTTGCACTCACTCAGCAGCAGCTGGTATCATGCAGGAGCTGACCTCCAGTGAGTGATACATAAAGAGTAAGAAGAATGGCAGGTAATTACAGCAGTAAGATTACATAAAACCTCTAGAATCACCAGCTTGCGGTACTGTGCCTCCCCTAACCAGTCAAGCTGCAGGAAATAAGGTCACAATCTCCCCTTCTGTTCCTGAGTTATAGCTTCAAATAATGGACAGAAAAGTGTTTTTGGAAAGAACATTGACGTCACAGCAAAGTTGAACTTTGACCTTTTGCACATAGGATTGTCATAACTTTATTTTATGACGGGGTCTGCCCACCAGCTAAGAACTGCACACCCCTCACTGGTACCCACACAGCCATAGCTGAAACTATGACGATTTCTGCCTGCCTGCGATGATCATAAAAACTTTATGGATGTTTTGACAGCCCACAGACACAGTGGGATTTCTCCCTGCGCTGCTGATGAAAAGAGGGAGAGAGGGAAGTAAGGAGATATAAAGAGAGAGAGAGGCAAAGAGCATGACACAAAAAGTAAAGTTTGAGACCTTGCCACTAAAGTCTATGTATTAATGAAAACCACTGACTATGGAATAATCAGATAACAAATAATTTGATTAAGATTTTAGACAAGCTGGTCATCTGTAGCCCTTAAATGACGAACAGTGGGACAAAACACGCAGAGAAAGATGTTACTTTAGGAGCTGTAAAAAGAAAAAAAATAATAATTTGCTGACATTTAAGAAGTTAAAGGACAAATTAACATTAACATGAGGCAAAGACTGCAGCTGTCTGGAGCTGGCATAGAGAGTAAAGGCAAATGCTAGGGACCCCGGGATAGGGAAAAGATTGGGATGAACAATGACAGAGAAGGTCAATCTGCCCAGAGTACCCTGAGAAAATCCACACAGACACAAGGAGAACGAGAAAACTTCACACAGAAAGGCCCCAGCCAAACAGGGATTTGAAACGGAAACCTTCTTGCTGTGAGGCAACAATACTAAGCATGACGTCCAAATAAATTATACTATGTATTTGGATGCAAATCAACAACTAAAACAAGGTAGTCCTTCATTTCTCTTTGTGTGTGTGTGTGTGTGCGTGTGTGTGTGTGTGTGTGTGTGTGTCCAAGCAGGCCTACCGGTGCAGCTTGGCCCCAGCACACTAAAGTGTTATTCCAAGTGCCACTGTCAGTCCCCTCAAGTCCCTGGAGAGAGTGTGTGCCCTCCTTAAGCCCTTCAGTGTTGTCTCCAGGCTTGCTCAACATGGAGCTTACACTGCTGCCACAATCCACTTTTGTCTTTGACTTTCAGACTTTTTGGCAAAAAAAAAAAAAATCGTCACACCATGAAACTTTGGCAGCATGTGAATGAGATCAGAGAGGAAAATGAGCCACGACGCCCGGCCTGATCAAATTTAGGCTTGTGACACTGTAAAAATTGTTAGATTTATGGTGCAAATCTTCACTTCGCCTGAAGATATTCTAATTTTGTAACTATGTCTATAACAGGTCTGATTTTAGCAAAGCCCGTTTCATTTTACTATCATGATTAAGTCCTCAATGACTCGATGAACTTTTCGCTTGGTAAGCTTTACTGCTCTACACTTTAATGAAATCCCATTTCACAGAGATGTACGATGGGACTGAGACAGTGACTTACAACTTTCAGCGGTGAAAATGTATTCCTCTTGCACCATCTAATTATTCAGGATGCGTCTATAGTACACATACATGACAGCAACTCACACAAGAAAGCTCAAGTTGTTATTTGAAATCTCATGAAGTGTGAATGTGCGAGACAACATGCATGTGAAATGAAGAGAGCAACCTTAGAATTGAGACCTCCAGTCGAATATAATATGTTGCATCTCAGTATTGGCTTTTGTTTCTCAGTCAATGATTCAAATATTTCCTTTTCAACCTTGAAAACAGTACGAGGTGATTGCGTTGAACCTTCCCTGTGCATTATAAAGTTATACAGTCCCTAAAACTATCACTGCTCCAACTATACATCTGTTCTGTAACCCTCTAAAAATGCTTTGACAACTAAAGAATTAAAAAAATGTTTAGTATATAACTATTTCGAAATTAACATTTTCATATTTTATATCTCATCTTAACTCTCTGAAAAGGGACCAACCACTGGCCCCTAATGAGCCACAGGAGATTGTTTCATAATAATTCTTTAATTGAACATTCATACTTGCTGCAGAAAGCCAAGGCCCCTGTCTTCTGCCTCATATGCTGTACGTGTGTGATGACATCCTTTCGTGTCATTACATGTGGTGAAACACAATCACATGAACATCAACTGCTGGTGAAGACATTAGCAGTTCCATTATATATGTAACCAACCAAAAGCCATTTCCCTCATGAGAGAACTCATCTAAATCACCAGCGGTGAACTACAATAACAATTTCCCTGATTACGTACTTGACTCACCAACTTCATACCAAAATCACTAGTTTGACTTAACACATTTTCTACACGCGCTTGGGATTTGGCAGGTAAATCTCTGTGACAGGTAAGCAGGGAAAACTTTAAGTAAGAAAAACAACAAACAACTTCAAGCCTTTTTGGCACCTTGTGTCATGGGATTTCTCCCTCTCCCTGCTTTAATCCTGTCTTCTGTACATGTACCATGTTCCGGTAAACAAAGTCACTCCATCAAACTTGGGGATCAGAAAGTACAGTGACTGTACAGGTATCAGCAGTTTCTAGGCAGGATGCTCGTCAGTAGGGTGATATGACTTCAAATCGATATCACAATTATTTCAAATGTTTTCCTGGATTATGATTCATGAATGATTGTTAATTTTTTTCGATATGAGCAAGAATTAAGTAAGTTAGAGGTTATCAATGTCAGTTTAGATACATTTTTTGGTCATTGCCCAGCCCAAAGCCACAAAATATTCAGCTATATATTATATTTACATATTTTTCTGTGGTGATGAAGCAGACAAGCAAATGTCTATATGACAATAACAAACTCTAAATTCATTATGTTGAGTATATAAACCAAAGCATGGCTTTCAAGCTTTCGTATTTTACTGTTGTCCCTTCCCCCCCTCCCTTATCCCTGCCTCTCGAGGCTGCCTCCACTCTCGTCTCTCGTCTCCTTCTTCTCCTCCCAGCTTCCTCCCAAGTCATTTGCTGCTTATTAGAGAGTGTCTCTGTCAAGCTCGTCCCATCTAGTTCTCACCCAATTACAATCTAAATGAGCCACAGGACTGCTTAACTTGCTTTGCCTCTTCCCATTGTTTAATTTGTGATGGTAACAAACCCTGATTAGGCGCCCGCAAAGGTTCATAAATTAAACACTCATGGCCAAATTAATCACCATTCCCTGGAAAGATAAATGGCCAATATTCAATTTTTCCATATAGATCCCACTGACAACAATTATGTGCTGTAAAAAGAACACTCAGAGAAAATGGCTGCATATTTTCCACAGTGTGACATTTGGACCGGGGATGGATTGTACAACACCAACCAGTGAAATGCAATTTACTGAGAATTCCTGTCTGGAGCCATACTTTAAAACACTCACATGTAATGTTTGCAGTATAGAACTGAACTAGTAACATTTGTGTTCCTGACAGAAAACTGGGCCAATTTGAATAATATCATCTTCTCAATGTGGGGAGCGTAGATGACATGATAAAGGTTTTCCAAAGAGAAAGGATGAGAAAAAATGGGAGTAAATATAAAAGGAAGAAAGTCCACTGACTTGAGGTAAAGCAAAGGACACACTGTAGAGAGAGGAGACAATCTGAAAGAAAATCTGCCAATAGCAGAGAAAAAAGACAATTGTAAAGAGCTACACTGATCATCAAAGGAAAAGTGGAGCAAAACTAGGAAATGAAATGCAATTGCCTGATTTTGACAGTGGATCTAGTTTAGCATACAAACAGGCAGCAGATAATTAGTCTCAAGAGGGAAATCAGCACGCTAAGTGAGAAAAAGAGCTCACAATATTAAAAGCAGCTGTCCTCAAACGACAGGGCAGACAAATCACAGGCCTGTCGGCTAGAGGAAATTTTCATCCGTCCCTCACATTATCACTGCATCACTTTTATCTCTGGTATATATGAAGCTACATATGAATTCATGAAACATCAATTACTCAAGCTTTTAAGAAGCTTACGTCATTTTGTTGCTGTGAATGTTTTGCAGTAGCTACGGTAGGCGTCAGCTTCTGGGGGATCAGATTCACAAAGTTGAAATTCATTCCAGACTTTGACTTTTTTAACATCTTGCCATTGTAGTTGTAACTTAAGTTTTTCAAAACAGTCGAGTGAAACTGTCCCAGTGTCAGTGCTGGTAACAATATTTGAAAAACAAAAAAATCCCTGAGATAAAAAAATTCCTTGACCGAAAATGACAGTATATTAGTATTTGATTACTACTTCTTATGGTATGGGCATGTGTGAGCCTTGAGTTTTAATGGGCTGAAACAAATACACTGACCTTTCCTAGATACTCCTTGCATGTATTTCGTAATCTATAAATAAAGGTTAATTTGTATCCCTGAGCTTTCTTATTTTATATGATATAATATTGCAATATGTGGTGTGTGTGCGTATGTCCACCTCTCTGTGCACGTGCATGCATGTGCATACAATGCAATGACATAGATAGAGTGATAAATTAAACCTCTTTAAGATTTGTGGTCCTGGGGGACAAGCTGTATATAGCATCATCATTAGATCCTTACTTTGAGGACCTGCCTCTGTTGTCTGATTAAGACTCTGAAAATGTAATTATATAGACTGAAGAAGGTCAGGAGCAAGTAGATTCATCTAATGTGAGTTATAGAAGCATGAAAAAACTAATACTACAGTATTTATTTCCCTTTTATGCAATATTGAACTACTGTATTCCCCAGCAAGTTCCTCACTGACTTTCCAATTAAGTTTATTTCTGAATATTCTGTGGTCCTGTTAAAGTGAAGAGTGCCACTACTTCACCAAAGACTTCAGAGGAAATCTTCACTCATGAATCTTAGGCCAGCCTCCAAACTTAAAGTCATGGTATCCCAGAAAACGCTGACAAGGCACGAAGAGATACAAGGAGGCAAAGAGAAAATCACACAGAAAAATAACTTTTTTCTTATCCATTGGCAGTTTACCACTTACCTTTGCATCATTTTAGATTATTCACTGGACTTACATCCTTACATTTCAATAAACCTAGAAAAATGGGGGTGGTTTTCTGGATGTATTTTGCTCATCGTGTAGATCAACCTTTCTGTTTGTTTTCACAAACCCCATCAATACTGATGTCTTTGTTTTGCACATGCACACACTGTATGTCAGCATTGACGTCTGTGAGAAGAGGCAGAGTAAAATAGAAAAGCCTATAACACAAACATCTCACAGTGTTTCCAATCAGGATCATGTTTCACTGTTGCAGAACTGCAAGATGCAGGTGAGCAAAGCTAGAAAAGCAATTATCACTTAGGAAACTACATATGTTATGGTGTTAAAAATAAATCAACACACAAACATCCCAACATAAAAAGAACAGGATGCACTGCTGTGAATGTTGAATAATAAACATGAACAAAAGAGATCCTCTGGGTCATGTTTAGGTGGGAAAGAAGCAGTCACAGAGAAACAGTGCTTTGCTCTGGAGATGACGACAACACATCATAAGAGGCCCTAATGCTTACAGAGGAAGTCACTTGTCAAATAGGAGGCAGTCAGCCCTGGAAATATTGCTGTTACAGTAACATACACACATACGGCTCAGTCTCACTGTCATGCACCACAATCCAGCAAAACACACAAAACAGCAGGGCAAGCGTAGAAGCTTAGTCCATACACAGAAAACAAAAAACAGACTATTCATGAGTGCTGCCAATATGCAGCTACGTGACAACACCTTCTGCAGCAACTCAGATATTCAGACTGATGGAGAACAATTGAATTAGGAGATGGAAAAGCAGCCAGGAGTGAAAAAACCAAATGTTAGAAAACAAACATAGTTGGTAGCCAGAAACAAAATGTAGAGAAGAACTTCTCTGCAATAACACGTAGCTGCATGAAACAAGAGCTGAACCACTATTTTCACAACAAGATTACAATTATACCAATTCAGTATAATAGTATGGCACATAAGAAATGAGGTATGAGGTATATATATATATATATATATATATGTGGTCTAAAACTAAAAGCTGAGATGGATACAAATAATTCTGGTCGTTGCAGTTGTCTTAATTAATGGCTGAGTTAGTTGTGCAATACTCTACACCAACACAAGATGTGTTTGGTCTATAGACTGTATATAAAGATGGACAACACTTCTCCACTCCCTCAAACTATCCAGAAATAAACCTAAAATACAAAGTTTAAGTAATGCTGTCATCTTGCATATTTGGAGCCAGAGTCTGCACAGTTGAGATCGGGGGAAGGAGCCCCACCGATACACGCGTTTGACCAATCGTGAGTCAGTCTCTGTTGCAGAAACATGAAAACCTGGACACATACCAGTGCGATAAAAACTAAAATGACATAAACCACCTTTAACAAAAATGACTTGACATTTACTTTGACTTTGTAGTTCAGTCCATGTCCCGCTCATTAGCACGGATGAGGATTTTGAACGTGTACTGCAGCCAGCCACCAGGTGGCAGTAGAGATGCCTTGGTTTCAGTTTTAGGGAGCTGTTAGGTTGTTTATGTTCATATACAGCACAGTCAATGGTTTGTGCACAGATTAGCCATATCAATAAAACTTAACTGCTGCAGGAAAGTCACAGTTTAGAAATGGTCATAACCCAACACACAATCAGTGTAGTAACACAAGTAAAACACAAAGCTATAGACATGCAGCATTAAAATTCACTAAGTGGCATTGATTGGCACAGCCTATAGCTTGAGCAATTCACAAGAGGCTGCATGGCCTGTGTGGGCAGCAGGACTGATTTAAATAGAAGCATATCTGTTAGACGTGCGTGAGACGGACAACTGAAGAATGCAGATAAGATCTTTTCTTTATAGACACGACATTATATGAGGGTTCACAGTCAAGAACATGCACGCTCTTATTTATAAAGGCACAAGTTATCTGAGCAATCATCATAAAACCGCCCACAAGACTCAAGCCAAACAAACATTACTTCATTCTCTCTGACGGTCCCCTGTCATCACTCCTGACAAGGCACCCATGTCATCATTTGTGACAGGGGACTGAAGACGGTTGACAGCAGAATAATTATTCACAGGATAAATGTATTTTTCAACTTATAGACAGGTTGTCAGCATGAATGAGTGATGTCAGGTGCTTCCACTTTTTGTCAGGTGCGTTAAGGGACGATTGCAGTGGAGTGGACTTTCACAATATTTAAAACCAAACAGAGAGGCTAATGGCTTCCTGTTGCACAACTGATAGGGTTAGAGTATCTGTTGGTGTCCACTGACAAATGCAATGCTTTCAAAATCAAAATCGCAAATGTTTTGAAACACTTCGTCGCAGGACAGTGGAGCAGTAAATGTGATTCAGCGAGCAGCTGGATTTTCAGACTCTCCCAGTAATATCATTATCAGAAGTCTCGCCCACAACAGGCTGCATGGTCAATTTCATGGGAGACATTTAGATCTGAATTACTTTCCAACAGCATTTCCCGGCGATAAGAAAACCAAAGTGTATGGCACTATAAAAGCGGATGAAAAAAAATTTGTCATGGAGCACAACATGGCATATTTTGAAAAATGTTGTTTGTTTTGAACTCAGTAAGTGTACTCACATTGATCGATGTTCCCGTCTGCTTTCCCCTTCTCCTGCAAACAGAGAGCACACACACAAAAGTGGTTATTACAGGCTCGGAGGAGTGAGACAAAAAAACAACAACAACAGCCTTTTCTGCAGCTTTTTGCAGACCATTCGTTAGTGTGTCTTTTCCTCTTTCCTGCGCTCCGGGAAAGACGACAGCGGCAGAAATCAAAGGTGAACAGATGGAAGGAGAATGGAAAGGGGAGACAAGGAGGGAGTGAGAGAGAATGAATGGTGGGTGACAGCAGAGAAACAAGAAGACCTTTTTACAAAGGCGGATCCAACAGTCAATTCAATCACACAATAGGGAATACACTTGCCGAGAGGCTGCAAGATGGAGGTGTCACCACATTGTACTGGAATGTATATCAGGATGTCAAACCATCAACACCACATGGATAAGCTGCTTTCCAAATACTCAACTTTTGAACTAGTGTTTAGAAAATGAAATGGACTGAAAACAGTCTCCAGCTGTGAGCTACATTAAAGACAGCTGTTCTGTATTTTTGTTATTACTTTTACTGTCAGTAGGAATTCAGCTGACATGTACAAACCATAGACTGTATTAAGATGGACGGCATGAAGCCAAAGTGTCTTGATCGAAACCTGGTGGCTGGCTGCAGCATAGGTCATAAACCATGCATCCTCCATGTAAGTGGATGGGGCAGGGACCAAACAAGATACACATCAAACAGGCCTAAATTTTTCCTAAAGGTAGTTCTTATCGCACTGATGTTGGTTCAGCAAGTTTTGTTTTACCTCATTAGTTAATTGATGCTATAAAAACTGGCTGAAACATCATGATTGACAGCTGAGGCTGAGTCACGGTTGGTCAAAACACGTGTATTGGCAGGACCTGGATGCCGTGGCTGCATCTGACAATCGCCACTGAGTGGACTCTGGCTCCAAATGTTTAAGATGGCAACATTCCTAGACGGGATAGTTTAGATTTATTTCTGGATGGTGAGAGGAAATGGAGACAGTTCTTTCATCGTTATATGCTTTTCTTCAACCTTTTGGAAGAATTGTGTTCAGTTCCTGAGTCCAGTCAAAGCGATTGGAACTGCTCTGCTGGGATGAGGTGGCCCAACACCTTACTGAGACACTCAACGTTGGCTTTTTTTCCTCACCCATCTTTTAGCGTGTGCATTGTGTGCTTGTCAGCAACTGATCGCTTGCACCAGGAATTTTGCGTGCACAGGCATAACAAAGGATCGACACGCTGTTTAAAAATAGAACAGAAGCAGGTCTTCCAATACAACACTTGAGCTTCACAAGAAACCAATATGTGGTGGCAATTGAAGTGTTGTGACATTTTGCATTCTTGTCCCTCAGTGTAGATGTCACCAGTAATGAGGCTCAGTGATGGAACATGTGTGTCTGCGAGGCCCTTCCAGCTTCCCAGGAGACTGAGAGCCTCGCGAGAAATGCAGCAGTTTTAGAGCCTCCTGTCATAGCCTCCGTCTCCTCTCTGTCTCTATCCCTCTCTCTTTCTGCCATCTGTCCATCTTAATTGCAGACGTGCTTCCTTATGATGACAGGATAAAATTGAGTGTACTCATCAGCACCGCCTTCCATCATCTCGAGTGCTGCTGTTTGATCAATTGATTAGAGAACCAAACCAAGCATAGAGGTGAAAGAAAGGCTGTGTGTCTAAAAATATGGTCCTCTCCTTAGCGCGACTCTCTGGAGTTCTGTCACTTGCCTTTATGCTGCACAGTCGGCTTTTGTGGACATTCATGGTGATAAAATAATAGTGCAGAAATAATTGAAGGCAACTACAGAAGATAGATTGGAACAATCACACGCATGAGATTAGAAGGCATTTTTATTCCTCTCCAGTGATGTCTGTCGCATTCAGTGGGTGGAGAAATGTAAATAACTACAGACAGAAATTAATTTGAGCAAATGGGGTAAACCCACTGGGTTTCAATTAGGGAGGATCTGATGCTTTTCTTTTCCATATTTCCTCTTTGTGATAGAGGCTGATTAGATGGGTGTGTGTCTGCGTACATCACTTGCCCAGCAGGCAGACATGGTGATTGGTAGGATGTGTTAAGATTATGAGAACAGTGCTGAGAGATATGCTCAGCAGAGGAGACAGGACATTCAATATGTTTTAACAAGACCCCAAGTCTGTTTTTCCTCAACTTTTTCTCACTTATGAGACACTCGCCACATGTCTCAGGCATTGTAATTTTACTCAATATTTCCCCAACTGGGCTTTAACAAAACAACTTTGGCAATAATTGTGTCCAGGGGGTTGATTGGGATTTAACTACCTCAACTTGTACAATCAATCCATATGCAAGGGGAAATACACCTTGTGTAATTTGTACAGATAATGTATACGTAACATGTGGGACAAAATGCAAGAATATAAGGGTTACTACACTCATACCATGGTCACAATTTGTTCTAGACCTTGATTTTTAACCCTCAGCATTATTACTATCCATCTTGAGATAATAAAGCTAAGCTGACTTTTACCATTGGCACCATCTCTCTCTCTCGATTTAACCAGAACAGTCAGGTGACACACACAGTTGGGAAACAAAATCTAACAAATGTAACTTGTAATATTTACCAAATAAAATACAAATATGCCAGTAACTTTAATTAGAGAAATGGGTTAAATGTGTCATATTGAAATTGAGTTTTGTTACATCAGTGAAATTATCTTGGAAACTAAATGGTGGCAGTGGGTAAAGCGGTTCCATCCTCCCAGTCTCAGTTTAAGAATCCTTACAGCCCTACTTGGCAGTGCTTGATAACCCTAGATTGTGGTTTGAGACACAAAAGAAGCACCTGTGATACTTTAAAAATAAAACTGTGTATATATTCACCTATTTCACTAGGCTTTGTGTTAACAGGAGTGTTAAAGTATACAAAGTCAATAAGATTGTTTATGACTCTTAACTCTCAATACAAGTCTGTGAGGTCTACATGCCTCCATCTAAACACTGATAATAAACTAGAATCTGACTTTGCTGCAAATAGACTGACATTTTGTGGAAATGCATTTGAGCAGCTAGAAAATTCAAGCCGAGTTGTGTCTTTTTTCCCAGTCTGCCTCAATATGCCCTTTCCTAACTCCCTTGTCTATGTGTTGCTATGCAGGCACTTCATTCAAGAACCCGTATGTTTTTATGTACCCACTATCTCTCTCCAGCTCTTGGTTCAGTCAACAACAAAGCACTCTGCAAGAATTAGCTGCCTCTATGCCAACTCAGTTTTGCAGCTTCTATGTATTTGTTAAGCTGCAGTCTCAGTTACAGTCAGACACAAAGAGCATATCGATACTTCGACCTTTTGAAGATACTGTCTGATTAGGACAAAGAGGGAGGATCAGGGAAAGGAAGTTGGATCTATATGTGTCCGTGCTTTCACAACAGTTACTCCCTGATGTCTGTTGCTTAGAAAGACTGGGCCTGTCTTCTCCAACAGCAATTCATCAGTGTACCAACAAGCTACTTAATGAGATAAATGAAAAGGAGCCAAGAGAGAAAGAAACTTTGGCAATACTATACGGTATAAGTGTTAATATCTTCTGATGACTCTGAAAATAGAACTAAAGCCTAACAAATGTATTTTTCTCTGCATCATTACCTGGAGTTGTTTCATGATCCAGTGAAACTCACTGGCAGAGTGTGTCCTCTAAACATTTTATTTATTCAAATTTGTTCCTGGCTTCTAGAGGCAAAGTCATAAACAACAGCTTCAGTCAGTTTTTACATTTTTATACCCAACCTAATATAGTGTTGTATTAATGTACTAATAGTCTACAAACACCAGAGTGAGTGGAGACCATGCAACCACAACACAATTTACTTAAAAACCAACAGAAACCACTGAAGGACATTTTTAATAGAGTAAATATAATTGTGGGTAAATTTACTAGGCCTATTAGAGCAGATCGTAAGAGTCTACTAATATTACAAAACATTATGAATTAAATTTTTTGGCAATCTCACTGTTCAATTCTTCTCTGTTCATAAATGAGAGCTGCCCTAACATTTGGTTTTGACATATCACCTCTATTTCACACTTCACTGTCGCAGCCCAATTTCACCCTTTTTTCCTCCTCAAATCACTTACTATTTAAATGTCTCTCATCTACCATATCTGTATGCTATTTCATGCTTATGTTTTCTTTCTATCGTCATGTATTTTTTAACTGAGATTCTGTTTGATTCACAACCTGGAAACAATTGTTTTATCAAATACAAGTTGGAGTATATAAAACTTGACACCAAAAATATAATAACCGATTATACAGTGCATTTTAGCAACCATGAGCGTGCTAAGAGTGAATTTTGCAACAACAACCTACTGTGTCCACCTTTATTACATTGTAACATTGTTGGTTCTTGTAGCCCCAGTGTACTCTACACAATACTATACCTCAATATAGTAGATTGTGTCAGTGTCACAATACTGAAGCTAGACACACAAACACAAGGTGTAATGTATTATTGCTTCATATTATGTTGTATATGTTGTATCTACCTGAAAGGTTTTGTTCAGCTTTGAGGGTAAATTATCAAGAGACAGCCTGAAAAACTGCGAGCTGGGGACTGCATTGTAATGAGAGGCAAAGCTTCATGGGGACAAGTCATAATCAAAATGTAAATGTAGTTGGGTGGCCCGGCTACTAAAGAAATAAAACATGAGAGAAGAAGCTGCCATGGTGGTTAAAAAAAAAAAAATGTTTTTCATTTTCATTGTTGCAGCAGTTTTTCCTGTTTAATTCAATTCTTAACCCTCTTACTCCTAAACCTTTTATCCAATGAGCGCATTACCCTCTTTCTGTGTGGTTCCTGCAGAATCATTTAACCATTCCACCTTTTTCCAGAGAGAGGCCACTCCCTAAAACCCAATCATACTAAACAGCATATGAAAACCCAGTATGCTCATCATCAGTGTTGACTGTCACTATGCTGGGACACGTACCACCAACACAAGAATCCAGGATCACGACTGCTGCAGCATCCAGCCCGTGTACACCGACTCCACCACTCAGTTAAATAGGTTAGTTAGGACTGTGTTAACAAAGGTGTGACCAAAACATTTCTCTCAATCCCAACTGTTCCACATCTGTTGGATGTTTCACCATTACTGGCTTGCCCTCAAACCTTAATCAAATTACTGTGTAACTTTGAGGCCTTGTGGAGTGTGCTTCCGGATGATATTTTGGTCCAGCTGCACTGAGACATACTTAATTTGTACCAAGCTGTCACCAACCTTGTGTGATTCATCAGCGCAACGCTGTTGCTCTGTAGGTATCCAAGATGGCCCCCAGGAAGTCGACAAGCAGTCAAAAGGCTTTCATCTGGACTTTTTCTGCTTATTCATCTTTTCTCTGCCTGTTCCAACACCAGCAGTTTACATGTTTTATATTGTTTTGGGGGGATTTCAGTTATAGAAAAAGAAAGACATCTGGCACTTCTTATTCATTTCCAAAGGCTTTCAGAATGCATGCTGCGCAATCATGTGAATTCAAGGATTTACATAATTCACCCCAGGGTCAACTTTAAATTCTGGCGTCAATTGACAGCTTTTTAAAGTTCTGATTCAGGTCCAGAGGGGATGCCTGGGAATTTGTTTTTTGCATTAACTGATCTCCTGGGACAGAACCACAGCCAAATGCCAACTTGGCAAAGCCCAAAGAGAGTCAGACTAAGAACAGACCAGGGGGTGTACATGCTTCATTTCACAAAGAATTAGGACGACCGCGGGGCTGTGTGGTATGTGTGTGTCTGCGGGGTATGACAATCTGTTGGGGCTTTATGTTTCTGTTATGCTGACATTTGTTAAAGGGCTCGTTCTTGCTGGCAAGGACCAGCTCCCAAGGCTCGTCTTTTTTTCCCTTTAACCCATCAATCTTTTGTGTGCCCCCATGATAAGTGCAACCAGGCATGAATGTTTAGAAATTTACCCACAATTGAGTTTAAGTCATTATCTCAAAACTGTTTAAAATGGATAAACATACAAAAGATAGGTTTAAGAATTGCACACAATTTAGTGAGTGAGTTGTAACCATTAACAAAAGCACACCAAGACCAATTTAAACAAAGTCTGCGTGTATTCCTACACAGAACTTCAATCAAACTAGATGTTTCAGAACTGTTTCAGATGTGAGAGTACAGCAGGGCAATTTCCAGAAAATGTCCAGTCAGTGTTAATGACATGACTAAAAAGTGATGGATGCAAAACTGGAAGAATACAAATATCCAGGATTAAAGGAGGAGCCAGAAACATGGAAGGCAGCTACGGAGATGTCACCTCGGAAAGCTAAAGCTATAAGGGTTGACGCATCTGACATGGATGAGCTCATGCTGTGTTTTTCTTAAGTGAAAGGCAAACTCTGGATTAATGAATGAAAACAGTTATGTGAATAATGTTATGTTCAGTTGCATGTTTAACAATAACAGTACTAAAAACTCTATTGGGGAGTACAAGCACTGATGGATGAAACGTAATGATCATGAGTCACTCTCCTCTTCAAATCTCACTCTGTTTGGGATGATAATATGAGCTCTCTTGAGTTTTCAGAGTTATACTAAAGATTTAATAATTGTTTTTTTTCCATTCATCACATGTCAGTTTAAATGGGCCTTTGTACTGTTACCTTCCCAGAACTGCCTCTCTGAACCATGCTTTAGAGACCAGGAGGCTAATTCAGCAATTCAGCCAGGCTCATAACAACTAGCTGGTAACGTTGACAAGCTTTCACAGACCCCCAGAAAGAGGGACGTGTCAGACATGAACAAGAGGTTTTATTTCCTTGTGCTGAAGACGCAACACAAGGGCACACTCTTAAGCCCTTTAAAAACAGCGTGATTAAATTAACACAACCCACAGGTACCCACACAGTGACTCTCAAAGACAGAAACAATGCTTATCTTGGCACAAATTGGGGAAATGTACCTGTTCTTTTAAGTATATGAAATCTATTGGCTCAGGTTTAATTGAGGCTTTGTTTGTGCTCGGTCACAAATGTTAACCTTGACTTTTATCTGGCATTGCTCTACAGAGATGTTTTTCTTATATCTGGCGCATTCACCATTAGCTTACAAAGCCCACTCATAAAAATAAATAATAGAACACATGAATTGGATAAAAAGGATTTTCAGTCTTTTTTGTGTGTTGTTCATGCTAGAAATCACAATCACAGTCAGCACAGCTTCAAAACTATTCAAACTCCAAATTAGCTGTGTCCATCACCACATACTGTAACATGCCACCTACAATCTTTGTGACTTATTCTCCCGGTGGTATTGGCTACAACATGACTTTGTGTAAAAACTACATCTTGAGACACAGTAAAGGTCCACACAGGGACACTGTACTAATTATGGTTGGACTGACGGACCCTCCCATCATCCATCAGACAGTCGTCACCGTGTCTTTGTGAACGGAGATGAAGCAAAAGAGACGGAGTACACATTTCTGCATCATGCTGCAAGGTAGCTAAGCAACCCCTGTGCCCCTATTCTCTCAACTGCCTCAGAGATAAGACCGAGGTCCTTCATCACACAGAACAGTCGAGCTGAAATCTGTCACGAGTCAGCAGTGAAATCTGTTACAGCAGATGAAATATGAAATCTATGCTAATCATTGTGAACCCAGCAACTAGTGTGTAAAGGTTTTTCAGAGTGGGCACAAATTGGTGAAGACCTCTTTTTCAGTGTATGACTTAGTGATGAATGTGGTGACACTGGGGAAAAGCTGCTGGGTGATGTATTACAAACTCAACAAAACTAAATTAAGGTGGTTTACTTATTCACTTCTTACTTATTTTATCTCTCTCTCTCGTTACGTGATACTAAATATTTCCAATGATAATAAATGAACATTTCAGACCAATTGACCTCATTAGATATTAACTTCACTTTGCTTTGACAGGAGAAACAGTGGCATTACTTCAGCTTCCAGTCATTGTTCAATCTAATACTCACTCAGTAATACATGTTTATAAAGAGTATATCTTTAGACTCTTCAGTATTTTATTTATATTCTAGTTATGTGATCATGTTGCTCACATTTCACTTTGCTTCACATTTGTATGTGGTGTTACAAAATTGATCAGTACACATCCGCATTTCTTATAATAACACAGTTCTGTATACATGGTTCTGATGATTGGGCTTTAATTAATGACTCCTTCTCTTCCACATGTAGCCTATACAAAACTTCAGGTTTAACTTTCCCAGTTGATAAGTAGATTAATCACACAGGTTATCCAGGATGGTCAATGTTAGGTTCAGTGGAGCCAGAGGATGATAAGATAACCTGAACTTGTTTCTTGAATTTGCTTCATAGTACAGGCCCTTGACTTTTTAGCAGGTTACCCTGTTGAAACTGGTGCATTCATGTGATTGGAAGAATTAGGTGGTGTTGAACGCCACCTCGAGTCGGATTACAACACCAATAACTGGAAAAGTCTGGTACATGACTTTCTAATGACAAATAAGTTCTGTCAATTTCAGGTCAACTGCTCGTATCATGACCCATTCCTATGTGTATGTGCCTCAGCTCTTCAAGGTGTTGAAATTATAAACTCTTCAAAATGAGCACATCAGTAGATTGAAATTCAGAGGCTGACTGCTTCATTGCCACAGGAAATATCCAGATAAGACTTTGCTGTTTCATAGAATACAAACTAAACAAGTTGCTTTTGCTCACTGCATTTTTCTGTGTAACTCCGGTTTGATTTATGTTTGATGATCGATTCGTATTACCATAAATTTTTCACTTGCTTGATAGAGAGTGAAGGTGATGGCCTCAGAGAGGAGCGGTGTGTCTCTGAGAGAGAAAGACGGAGTGAGAGAGAGGTTGTATAGTGTACATACCATGGAGTGTGGTTCCTGGAAGGAGGTGGAGGAGGTACGTGACATGCTGGCTCTGTCCACTGCGTCCCGTCTGCTGCCCTTGTGCCCTTCAGCCAGCCAGCACCCTGACGTTCCCAGCAGAGCGGCCACAGCCACCGCCCAAACCCCCAGGCTTCCCATGAGTGTCTACCTGAGTGGAAAATCAAAAACACAACGCACACAAAGACTTTGAGACTCATTCACTGCAGTTTCCAAAAATAAAACACATCACACACACATAGACCTCTTAATATCAATTTGGGTTTAAAGGGAATAGGACAGTTTACTTCTCTGTGCGTAAGTACAACAGAGTATTTGAGTTACTTAAAAGAAGAAAAAAAATTGAGATTTCAAAAATAAGGTCATAATATTACAAGAATAAAGTCATAATTTTCGGCTTTTAGAAACTAAGTCTGTTAAATTGAGAAATGCGGAAAATCTTGTTAATTTATGTTTATTCTTTTTTTTGCATTAAATAACATAGTCTGGTGTTATAACGTTATTTTCAAAAACTCAGAATTTATTTTTTCTTCAATATAGCCCTAAAGTCCATCATAGCTAAGCACAATGAATATAAAAACTAATCTTCTTTATTTATTTTAATAGTCTTAGATTTACCACGACAAATTGAAGTGTAAATCTTTACACCTTGGCTGCGATTTTAATCTGTCATAATCCTAATTGTGTGCAAATGTACTTTAATGCCTTAATTTGCTTGGATTTAACTCAGTGCACCACCATCAGCTTCATAGTGGAGATAGAGACAAATGAACTGAACTCATATAAACCCATCATTTGTTCAGCAGAATATGTAACTGCAACCATCACAGTTAATAAAATTTGAAGAATATGTCACAAATAGATCTGACAGATTAACGAGACAGAGGAGAACAAATCCTATGAGATTTATGATATGACATGAAAACATGTCTTTACCCAACAAAGGCAAATATGTACTGATAAAAATATGATGCCTAGAACTCAATCACTATTAATATCATCTATAAATGTCACAGTTTCATCCTTCAATACTTCCATTGTGCTGTTTATAGATATCTATATTTCAAGAGACAAATACCTGGTATGATGTTCATGCTTGCACATACACACACACACACTCACACAATGGAACAACTACTCTACACACACACACGACATGCACACACATGCACGCACATGTGCGCGCCATAATACAGCTATGTAAACATCAAAGCTCAGACTGATGGGGATAATTATCTGTATTACAAAGGACACGGTAAATCTTTTGATGTCAACAAAAAGACAACCCTCTGAAGTCGCAAATGGTGGAGTGTGGCATGGGAGCTTAAAATATAAACTCAGAAGATCAATTTCACTGCAACAACACACACTCACACATACGGAGACGCACAAAATCTTCAGGAAAAAAATAGACAACACATCACAACTGCACCATTGTGTGCAAAGTGGAAAAGTAAAAAAGCTTTTAGGATTCAGCTTTTTCTGCCTTTTCCCTCTCTTGCTGCTTCCCCTTCTCTTTTGTGTACAGTTTGTACCCTGGAAGTCTGTCATGCACGTGTGTGTGTGTGTGTGTGCGGCTGCTTTTCGACACTGCACTGAAGTCCAGACATTTTCCTGAATTTTCCAGAAGGGGCTGTATGTGAAAATGCAGTTGTCTGAGTCAGTTGATCTGGACTCTTCCTGCCAGCCTCCTTGTTAACTGTGAGCTAATTTGAAAATACAGCAGGAAAATTCACAGTGAGCGAGTGGGTGTGTGATGACGTTTCTTACAAAAACTAAAAGAAAATACAAATAAATCAGATTGAAAAAGAGGAGATGTTCACTATGATGAAGATGCAGCTTGTAAATACAAAGCGATTCCAGAGCTTTTGACGATAAGGGCTGACACTGCTGTCGATGTGCTGTAAGAAAAAACATGCAGCGGAATTTCTACATTATGTCCTCCCTGTGTATGTGTCTGACCCAGACAATCTCCTGCTGCGTTCTTCATAGCTGCAAGGCAACCTCCTGAAGACACTATTTCCCAGACATTTTACAGAGTTCATGCCTGAAAACGGCTTATGTGAGCCTGTCTTGCTGCGGGCATCCTTTTCCTACCAATTTTACCTTCACACTTATCCCTCATCAACTGCTCCTCTGCTAGAGTAAAAGAAAGGCCCAGATCTTGGCTCCAGTCTCTGTCAGATCGTCCACACAAACACTGTGGCCGCACTTTGCTTTAAATGAGTTGCTTATTTGCTGGTCACCTGCTGCACCTGCCTAACAGTCTGTCTGCATGTGCATCAGATCAATCACACAGATGTTGTCTGTAACCTGTCCCTTAAAACCCTGTCTGCCTCAGAATCTCAGGCAGCGACGCAGCTCCTCTGTCTGTCCTGCTTCATAACTTTTGCAATAACACACCTTAAAACTCCCACTGCATCTGAAACTGTTCCACACTTTTGACTCCAAATCTCTCGAGTCCCTGAACAGAAGCACCTGAGTAGCTGCAAGGAAGCATCAATTTTGTCAAATAACAAATTCCTTCGGTAAATTACGTAAAATATATCAGACATTGAATAATTAAGACATAAATGTGTTTTACAGGTTTTGAAGTAGGCGAGCCTGACAACTATTCATTTCAATTGCAATGAAAACAGCCAATGAACAGGACGACCTTATATTAAAATGCAGTGCAAGAACAACAGAGTATTGAATTATCATCACTCCCTGACGTAGCCACATTAAAACATGAACACTATCAGGTTGTATTTACTGCAGGTCATTGAGTTAATATTTCACTGCACAGGTACTTTTGTTAGTGTGTCCGTCCCTCATGTGTGAGTCTGACGTCCTCTAGAGGAACTTGGCACGTTGCTATGATGAGAAATATTTATTGGACACAATCACAGCACCGACTTCTCGTCAGGTCTCATCAGCTGATGGTGTTTACGGTCCGACTGTGTGACACGGCGGTTTGTTTGGCGCGTCATTGTACTTTCAGGTAATGTGTTTATTGTTTTTATAGTTAGTCTTATATTTTATTTTGTGACTTTATTGTGTGTTTTACTGCGTAACCAGTCTGAAAACAAATTTCTCGTAGGGGGCTGTAAAATTTCCAATTGACACAAGGGCTCCAAAACGACGCGATGCTTCTCGAATGGTGCAGGTCTTAAAATGTCTACAGCGTGTTCTTCAGTAGAATATTTAATATTTAGTACCATGTACCATGATTTAGTAGTATTTAGATCCCTGGAATGTAGCAAAGCCACAATGTAAATATACTCTAGTGCAGTAAGTAAAGCATTTACAATATCACCAAAGTTAATAAATATTACAATATGTTATGCAAGAAGCCTTCACTGATTTAATTTATTTATTTTAGACACTTGGGGGCAGTGGAACAAGCTGCAAACACAACCCTGACATCTTGAACATGTCAGCTAACAGTTGCCTTGTTGTTTAAACATTCAGAACACGACATGTTTCTGCCGTGATTTGTATACCCTTCGCTTATCTCTGAGTTTGTCCTCCATCAGTTACGGGCTCCGCTACGATCACCAGGTCAACGCAGCCTCTGTGTGTCCTCCAGTTTGGTGCTGAGCAGGAAGCGTGCAGGAAGCGTACAGGAAGTTTGTTAAAACTTTATCACTGCGGCTGCCTGCTGCGTCTGGAAAGGAGCTCATGAGCCAGCTACACTAAATGCTCCAGAGCACCTGAGAGAAGTGCAGAGTCAGGGGATCGTTCTTCGGGGGTTCACCGCCATGTCACACAGACATCGATCCATTGTGTTTGTGAAAATACTGTAAAGTCAAATGTGCCTTTCATCAACAACAGAGGATGAAGGAGGATTCATCCCTCTCATAGTATTGTATTTAACTATATTGACTGTATAACTGCACCATATGTTGTTTGCTAGCTGTGTATGTATGTGTAGTCTGTATGTTGTGTATGTGAGTCTCTGAGCTTTCAGCTGCATCTCACTGTCAGTTTCAACAGATGGAGCTGGATAAAATGTCAGACTGTGTCATGCTGTTGAAAGATCAGTAAATCAGATCCTAAGTGGAGTTGAGATTATTTATAGCCCATTTAAACTCGGCATTACATTTTGGGTGATAAGATCATAGGTTTAGTGCTGTCGGAGTGAACCGTCAGAAAGAGGCTCTCTCTGATGTGAGAAGATTTAATGTTTACAGATCATAAACATTTTCTAAAGGGCTGGAGATTCAACCGTCACAAAAGCATAGATCAGGCAATATACTGTATAGCCAATACAAACAAATGGAACAGTGTCGTGGGTTGTCATTATTTAAGGTGTGTTGATTGATTCACAATGTCAACTTATGCATTTTAGCTACACAAGAAAACATTCCACCTTAATAGTTGCTGCCTTGGAGCACCGAAGGAGGTTGATTATTTCTTCATAACTGTAATAAGTAAATACGTCAACCCAGCATAACATCTATTCATTCATTATTCACTACCGTTTCTTTACTTGACTGTTCCAAACCAGTGAGGACGCTGCAGCTCTTAGCACTAAACACACTTCCGCAGCTCTAAGACAAAAAAAAAACAGAGACACAGCTTCATGGACTCTACTTTCGTCATCTATTCTTCTTCTCCTTCTATATTTTGTTTGTTGCATGTTGTTTTTCTTTTCAGACAACGGCAATTGAGGGGGGTTGTTTCGTGAGCCAGAAAAAACTATCAGATTGAATTGGATCTCTATGGATACTGTAGAAACAGGTGTTAATTTAATCAGGTTAAAATCATATCTACATGCATTATGGATACAAGGTGTTTATGAATTCCAAGTGTGACTAAAGCTTTGCAGTCACATACTGTTTCTAAATAGTGCTCATCATGCTCATTATGAGGTTTTAAATGTAATAAGAGGTGTTAAAAAGATGTAGAGGAGCTGAAAAATGTAATACTGGCATTAGGTAGGATGAAAATGAGAAACTCAGAAACGTACTGTGTAAACATCCTTAGATACTTCCCACCACTGAACGTGCAGTCAACCACATGCAAACGTCCCATCAGTGTAAACATCACTCGACAAGGAATCACTGACATCATTCAGCTATAGCTGGCCCGCGGCTAATGGGCCCTCGAAGATGAAAGCTCGCCCTTGTGAAATTAAACACCAAATGAGATCTGCCAGTCACTGTCTTAATGTGTTGCCTGGCCCTCTGGCATTGCCCCCCCCACACACACGCACACACGTAGACTCACACAAACAGAGCACAAGCCGTGTGGAATGAATGGTCCCTTTCGAAATCCCTCAGCAGGGAGAAAGTCTAAGAGGAAGCGATTGTTTGACCAGAATATTAAATCGCTTAAAGAGATATACTCTTTAAAACGTGTGCAGCCTCAGGCAGCTTTCTTTAGATCACACTTGTTCAGCGACTTCCATTATATACAGACACTAAATGTGCTGGAGTTGAATACCTTCCACTTACACCCCAGCTACCGTCTCTCCCTTTCTCCCATTTTCACTTTTCTCTCTTCACAACCACCAATTTTCTGGCCACAACAGCATTGTTAGGTGCTTAAAGCGTCGTGCAGAGCTGCCTGCAGACAGCCTGTCTCCCCTTTTCAGACGCTTACTTTCTCCTAAGAAATTTCACACTCATTTTCTTTCCAGAAGATGTGGAGAAATTGGTTCGAGGGCTTTTTAAATTAGGAACTGAACCAGCAGGTTATTAGCTGAACCCCAAGCTTGTAATAATAGATTTAAAGAGAAAGGTGAAAAATTAAAAAAGAGGACAACATGAGAGCTGAGGGAACTGAATCTTCATCTCATATGTCATGGCAGTGCAATTTTGCACAAACCAAGGACTGTGGATTTTATCTTGTCTCACACAGGGATGTTGCAACAGGGTAGACACTGCAGGCCAGAGGCATGTGAGAACTATATATTACACTTTTTCTGACCACTCAAAGCTCTTTACAGTACAGTTTTACATTTACACACACACACACACACACACATTCATACAGTGCATCTATGTGCGGCACTTCCTCTATGAAAAGGGGCAATATCTTGCCCAAGGACCCTTCAGTATGCAGACTAGGGAATACTGGGATCAAACTACTGACCCTCTGGTTAGAGGACGACCGCTCTAACCCCTGAGAAATATATTAAGATATACCTTATGAACCATATTCTTCACACTGTTACAACGACATGACTGAACTCCAGTCACAAAAACAACATCCCAAACATCCAGTGGAGGTTATTTGCGATGCCTGCAGCCGGGGAACTAAATCTTTCTTTCTACTGCAACTATAACCGTCAGCTAACAGCCTCTAATGTGCAGTGCTCAGGTACAGTAAAGAGCCATCTGCTAGCCATCACATTTTAAAATAAGGTGTTTGGAGGAAGGCCTCTGAGACTCGTCAGCTTCATTCAACCATGAGCTGCTATTTTCTACATGTAGTTTCTAGGTTTGAACGTTAATTATCACTTCAGTGATTGCATAAATGATCACATAGAAAAATGAGATGCCAACATTGTTTCAAAAATGTTTAATGTCTAACAAACTTAAGATCCCCCCAGAGGAGTTTACAGTGCTGACACTCGTCAAAGTCCTTTCTGACTGTGCAGAATTTGCTTTTAAAAAGTTGGAGTGATTGTTTCTGTTAATTTGAGTATCATCACACAATTTGTTCAACTTGAATCTGCGCTACTATTCAAAAACATATGGCAACACACATGCAAACCAGACACCAAGAGACCAATTTGAACTGAATTAGATCCAATTATGACCTTCAGCCAGAGGGAATTAGTCTCCCTTTTGTGTACAAAATGGAAATTATGTGATTATTTCTGGGTCCTTCTAAACATGCAGGACAAAATATTATTCTTTCCCAGTGTGAGAAACGACAAAAACATCTGGCTCTGCTCAGAGGAGCACTCACAAACTGTCAGGCTGCGGCTAATGGTGATATGTGTCGGCAATATCATGTATGGATCCTGGAGAGCATAATGTTCTACGGTGCTGATGCAGACGAATGTTTCCTGTTTGTTTTGTGGCAAGCATTTTCTCTTTTTTACAAGAGCGGCTGCAATACAAACAACTAGAGTCAAATTCCTTATATGTCCATACACAACCAATGAATAATGCAAAAAACACACTGAGTCAAATTTATGTGAAGTAGTTTCAGTTTAGACTGTTTATACTAAGATATATTCACAGACAAAAATAACAATATTAAATCTTAGGACCATTACAGGATGCCATAACAGTCACAATGTCAAACTGAGGAAGTTGTAGAGAACAAGAGCAGTTGTTTTAATATTGGTTACAAATGCAATGTTTGAACCCATCGATGTGAAGATCTGTATGAAGTTTCAAAATAAAACCATGGTGTCAGTGAGGACAGTGAAATCACAACACTGAATTCATATCCATCCATCCGTCATCTACACCGCTTGTCCTTTAAGGGTAAGGGGGTAGCTGGAGTATGTTTTTCCTTCAGTTTTGAGAGCAGGACTTTATTTCATGTTTAGATTTAGTAATGCTTTCACGCAAAACCCAGTGCTTGCGCTCAACTAGCCCCTGCCTTGCTCTGCTGGTGTTTATACTATCCGCTTGTGCTCAGATATTTTGTTAATTGGACAGATTTCTTGTGCTACAGCTTCAGCTCTTTTCCTCACGCTGCTTCTGTGAACACTTGAAATGTCTGCTCTCGGTTGTCTCCTCTGCTCTTGGATCTGTCCTTCTGCACTTTGCACTTCGTTGCAACAAGTCTGTCAAAATCCCCAACTAATAGAATGCCAGGTAGTGTTAACAGATGTAACTGTCCCGTCATCACTGTGGGTGCTTTAGCTTTACTTCTTTGAGTGTCCTGCATGGGTGGTTACTTTAACCAGGTTCAGGCACTGGCACCCTACATAGCTTATTATCATTATTATAAGCCTCTACTAGGAAGTTTAGCTAATGCGGTTGCAGGGTTTTGAATGAACATGATGCAACCTGAAGTGAAATCCTGCTCTCAAACTCTCGAAAAGACTTTGCGCTGATACAACCCAGCTAGAGATCTTGATAAATTAGACTGACTAAGAGGACATGGTTGTAAAGAGACCAAGAATACAGGCGAGTGTGAAACAGGCATGTAAATGAATGCTGCTGTAGCCCCTCAGCCTCCCTCTGCCTCCCTGTAACATCAGCGAGGGAAGGCCTCTAGCTGAGCTCTGAGACAAATCCAAGTGATCAGTCTGAGTTCTCCTTCCTGCTCTCTGTCCCAGCTCTGCACCCCAGGTAGCTTCGCTGTCACACTTAAAAATGACACATTCAGTTCCGGGACGACAACCGGCCGCACTCAGCACACCTCCTTACTGCAATGTGCTGAGTATTTAAAAAAGATTACAAAAAAACCCCACCTCTGTGAACACTGAACACCACACGCTGAAGCCCTAAGGTTTGTAGTTCAACGCCTATTAAGGATTGCATAGAGTTTATTTTACTACCATGCAGCTAGCTACAGATTTCTGTTTGCATATTTACATTTATTATATAACTCAATTAACAGTATTTTGTTGCTTGGGTTAAGCTGCTATTCTTAAAAAACAGAAGGTAAAAAAAAATCAGCTGTCAAACATTTTATAAAAGTAAGTCACTTTTTTATCCCAAATGGTTCCTGCTCGATATCAGAACAAAACTCTACATGCTGTTACTGTGAGTGCTGCCTGATACTGATGCTCCCTCTTCAGTAAAACCTCTGTTATCATGCTGCCTGCACTGGCCTATCTGGCTGCACTCAGCTTTCAAACAGCCACTTCACGCAGACACACGTCTATGGAGTATGAAACAGAGCCACCGAGGGGATTGCCTCTGCCCAAAATGTTTCCACAACGCTTGGATGTGGCAGCGACTCGCTCGACTATATGTCACTCTTATTACCGTGTGGTTGGAGAAGATACCGAGGACTCACAGGAGTGTCAGTCTGTCTGTCAACTCTGCATCAGGATCACACGTCCTAACCCTAGTTATCTCCCAGACACTCCAGGTGAAGAGGAGATGCATCCTCCCAGGGTTTTTTTTTTTAAACTGTTTATTTATTTATTTTTTATGACAAGAAATGTGATAAATCTCAGGACGCTCTGGAGTGGTGTATCCCAAAGGGGATTAATACAGCACAGTAGTGTGGAAAGATAAGGTTATGAACTGTCAGTGGAGTGTAAAGGGCTAATGCTCCCATGGAAAGGAGACATGGGGTTGACGGCACAACTGATAAAAGTATCTGATAAAGGCTGACACACCAATAGATCATTGTTAGACAAATTAAGATAAGATCTTTGTAATGATCATATCTTTATAGAGCAAATGTCTTAGTATGTTACTGCAATTTCCAAAAATACAGAAAGTTACTGGAAAGGCTGTATTGTATCATGCACTTAACCCACAATGCAATGCAAATTGTGTTAACTAATATACAGAGGTTTTTTTCTGTGTATTTTGTGGTATTTAAGTGTACCAATACAGCAAAGGTTAATGGTGTGTATGTGGAGCACGTATCTCACAAAGCATCTTATCAGCTTCATGCTTTGCATGTATATTCTTACAGGTCCAGAGAAGGGCAGTGTGAAGTTAGGTGCAAACATTTTGATAATCTGATCTGAATTTTTATTTCACCTTATCAGACTGACACAGACATTCATTGATGCAGCAGATATGGATAATGACAACAGTCATGGAATCATTTCTTCTTCAGCAATTTGTCCGCAAAGTTTGTTTTGTTGCTGCAATACTATATATGGAACTTTTATTTTGAAAAGTCGTGAACTTGAGTCTAATGATTTTGAATGGTTTTTTTTGTATGTAAAAAATAACATCAGCTAAGTAATAAATCAGTAAAGTAAAGCTAATCAAGTGTCAATTCATGATAACCATTGATATAAAATCTTCATTGCAGATAAAGCAGGTAGGATAAAGTTTTCTAACTTTACTCTGCATCAGACTGTTTATAACAAGCTCTACAAACAACATCCAGCACACAATAAAGAAGTGACAGTATAATGTAGGTCCATTTGAGGAGGGCTCCCTGATGACAAGGGATAATTCTGAAGAAGCTCTGGAGCATTAACACGGGTCAAGAGAACAGACAAACAGGCAGGTTTAGATCAGGCGCCGCACTTTAGAAGGAATATGAATAGAGAGCAGATATATTGAACTAATTTCTGCTTCCTCCTCCTCTTCACTTCCTGATAGTGGCTCTGTCACAGATCCACTTTTCTGATGTCCGTCACATGACATGTGTCATAAATACATTCTACACAGCCAACTCACGCAGACAAAATCATTATGTAAATGTAGAAAATGTCCAATGTTCATTTTTGGTGACTCCGCCCTCTGAGAAACTAGACCGAGAGCCGGGTGGAAGCCGGGCTGGAGCTGAGGCTTTTGACATTCTGAAGCGGCAGGCACAGATTTCAGGTGAGTGGTGTCGGCAGACAAGTATCGTAAATAAACGAGCAGAGGCAGTGGCAGTTTAAGTACACCGCAATGATTAAAAGGGAGTGTTGGAAATGTGTTGAAGTGAGCGATGAGTGCGTCAGGTGAGTGCAGCAGCCGACTCCAGTTGGGCTGCCTGATAGAGCGTCTGGGATTTTCATCATATTTTCATTTACTTAAAAATATTCTTAGTTATTTCCTAAAACAGCAAGGAACTGTAGTTTTTTTTCAAACATTACTCACACAGAGGTAAACAGTGCATTTGTTTAGGACTTTTTTGCAGCCACTGACTTAGTTATTTCAGCAGCAGGGTGGTGCATGTGGGACTGACTACAAATAAACTACAATGTGTGTTCATGGTAATGCAGGAATGTGTCACCCTGTGTGGTGTAGCTCAGGGATGTGTTTTTAATAGATTTTGGGCGACAATGGAGATCTATGGCACAGACAGTGGATCCACAGACAGTATTGGAAAGTTATAGTGATCTGTTTTTTGTATTCGTCTTGATTATATTCCTCAGAGAGAAAAAGTTATCCTTTAAGGCTGCTCATATTTTCTAAATGAATGGACACCAACAACTTCCTTTAATGAGTGAGGGAGCAGTGGTATATTCCTTTAACATATACAAATCTGCAATATCCTCCAAGAGCGTAAGTCTGCTCAATGGGAAATTGTCTGATAATGGGGGGGAAGAAACCATATAAATTGAGAGAAGGGTAAAAGTGGAGTAATTTGTCTGAGAAAAAAGACACAATGAAGCTCAGGCATAAGCCAGAGAGCCGCACAACAGCGAGAAAATAACAAACAGCAGACAAAACAATGTGAGAAAACAATGAGGACACCATTAAAGCAGTTACAAAATGTGACAAAAGACATATGGCAGCGGTGATAGAGAAGTTAATATATTTATTTTTGCAGAGAAACAACTGCACACGTGCCTTTTCAGAATGTGCTAAAATGCAGCTTGAGATGGCGAAAGAATGAGTTGGCCGCCCAGAAAAAGGCTCAGGGACCTCGGAAAGAAAACAATCTGGGTTGGGCGCTTTGCAAGACCATGTATCCCTTATCAGCTCGGCCTCTTGTGCGTTACCTCAGGATTAATTATTGCCTGAAACTCTCTCTTTGCCACTTTCCGTCCGTTTTAAGAGGTAGAGCTTCAGGCTATTAGGTATAATAAGGCCCCATTTCAAGACTAGAGAGAGAAAACAGATGAATAGGAGGCTTCTTCTTCTTTACTCTCTGCCTCTTAATCTTTCTAACTCAACAGTGACACTGACTTTTTGACATTTTTGCATGACCGGATCTGCCGCTTTTGGGTGTCCTCCTGCAAGTCATGTGTGGCTAAAAGACACACTCACTCTGCAGATGACTTCCTGAACTCCCCTGCAGGGTGATGATGTGACTGTCGGAGCGATGCAAATAAAATATATAAGAGGAACTGCAGTGCTATGAAAGGGTGATCTGCCTGGTTAACAGGACTGCAGCTACTAATTATAGAGCAGTGGCAAAATGATAGCAAAAACCATGAAAGAGGTCTGGGTTGGTTGTAAAGGGAAAAACATCTTGTAAAATATAAATAGCTCTCCAGACGCACTTTGTGGAGAACAGTTATGGTTTATATGCATCATCATCACTGAAAAAACAGAACCAGTAAAAAAATTGATGATTGTTGTTCGAGGCGTCACTCATGATTAAATTAGCCACAAATCAACGCATGTAAAGAGGAAAAAGATCCATCTTTAATATACAATCTAAAAAAATATACTCTGAAAATAAAATGTCGATATAACAGCAACAGCAAATACCTTTTGCATGAAACAAAATTGCATCTGTATTATGTTCTCCAGGAACATAAAGAGGATATGTGATCAATTCACATATTTGGGAAGTCGAAGTTAATACTGAACTTATCAGTCAAATGTTCAAAGTCAATGTTTTTAATTTAGCCAAAACATCCAGTCTTGCAGTAAAACTTTCAATTGCAATCTTACTTGTGTGTGTGGGGTGAGTTGTGTAACTGTATCTCAGTCTAAGTGATCAATTTCAGATTTGTAAATGTGCAAAGGAATCTTCAAATGTGTGCTGGGATTTGTGAGTAGTACAGGCATCTGTAAATGTGTATTTAAAAACTGTTAGTGTAAATGTACATTTACAAATATGTCAAATGATGTGAAATATGTGTATGATTTATGAGTTTATTGAGATTTGTACATGTGTCAAATCTGCAAATGTGTGCATTGATCTGCGAATATGTAGACAAAATGCACATTTGAAAATCTAATGACACATTTGCACATATATTTGGATTCTTCTACACATTTATAGATTTGATGATGCACAAATTGATTGTGATACAGTTACACAACTATCCACACACACACAAATACCTCGATCTCTGGTGTCTTGGTGTCTCTGTCTTATTTCGTTCACCTAAACCACTTTGTACTTCCATTAATAAACGTTCAGCTTCATCTATTCAACATTAACATTGCCTCGGAACATAATGTGGCCATGCGATTACATGCTGCATCTGCTGTTACAGTTTAGTTGAACAGAAACATAATTTACAGGAGACGGGGTTCCTAATATAACATTGTGAAATATCAGTGTACTACAGCGAATTATTGTCGAATCCCTTGTTTCCTTTATCGACGTTGCCCTAAACGTTCACTGATTGCTAGTTTCAAGGAAACAAATGATCCACAGATCCAAAGTTGATGCATTTCCCTCAGAAGCACTTTTAGAAGCAGTTAGTTATTAAGTTATTAATGTTCACAGTGGGGTTTGTTCTTCCGGCATGTTCAGCTTTGTTGACACGCTGTCACACTCGGCCCTGGTGATTGCCTTGTTATTTTTTTTACTACTGCAGCTCCATCAAAGCTTCAACCTCACATTGATTCAGAACTGGGATTTACCAGCAGAGGTGTTTGCAAGTGGAGCTTTAAAACCCTGCTCCAAGTGTTCAAACTTTCATTACCGGTTATCAAATCAAATCAAATATACTTTATTGTCCTTTAGGGAATTTTGTCTTGGAACAAAGTACTACAGCAGATGCAGAAAAGTACATTGTACAACAAACAACAATAGAAAGTTCACAAGGACATATCACACAAGACCTAGAATAGTAATGCAGAAAAAAGGTGAGATGAATATTCCACATGCCCTAAAAACAAGATTAGCATTTCTGAATTCTATTAGTTCTAAGTTTGTTTTGTGTTCCTTGTTGATCATCTTCATATATCTGCTGCTCTCCTTTAGCATCAGCAGCAACCTATTTTCACCATAAAGGCAGCTGATCATTAATGACTGGCACTTAACCTTTCTCCACTTGACCTTCCTGTTTTCAAGGAACAGGAGGAATTACACATTGTATTTGCCTACTCCAGTGGGAGAAGTAACATTTCAAGGATGTGAGATAACAAAAGCAAAAGATTATTTCAATCAGCCAAGTGAGGAGTGACTGCATAAAAGCGACGTGCAGACTGGTGGCAATATTTCACTGCAGAAAAACAGATATGCCAGGCAACCCTTCCATAACCCCTCTGCGTGTTTCTCCCTCTCTGCTGACTCTTTCGTCAGTTTCCTGCATTCAGGCAAAGGAGGCGGCGAGCACTATTTGCTCAGAGCCGCGCAGCCGAAGCTCCAAGCTCAGCTGCCGCGTTCATATGAGATGCAGCGGTAAAGGTCATTTCTAGAAGTTCAACATTAGTGATCGGAATTCCAAGTGAACCGCGCTGCCCTGCATTTTCGCAGCCCCGCGCTCTACAGGGAGTACAGGGGACCTGTCGGGTGAGCCGACAGACACAGTGAGGCGACTGTGGAATAAAATCAGTGTAGGATCTAAGGGAGCAAGTTTCTAATAGTCCTTCAATGTGGTTTGCATTAAGTGCTTCCCATTGTCATCAGGGTTGGGTTTCTCAGTGTGTGTGTGTGTGTGTGTGTGTGTGTGCCCCCTGCTAAACCCATGAGGAAGAGTTTCATCAGATCAATTTAAAACTAATCTTGTCAGCCCCAACAGAAGCGTGAGTGCGTGAGTGTATAGCGAAAAGGAGCCGGCCCGTACAAGTGTGACTCACCATCTGTAATGCAGGTTTGCCTATGTTTGGAGTACGGCTCATTATAATTCTTTGGAAAATGTGCAAAGCTGAACAAATCAAAGTCACCAGGCGTTAAAAAAAGAAGAAGAAGGGAAGCAAGTGGGTTTGGTTTACCCAAGGGGATAGCTTTGTTGTGTGGAAATAAATCCTGCTCCTGATTAGACAAGCTCTGCATGGGGGCCCGGCGACGAGATGCCAAGCAATTAAACTGGTGACGAGTGGGACATTATAACTGATATGACAAATTTCATTTATTCTAATTAAATGTTACATGGACTTGTCATCCCCGGCTCTAGCATGTGTGGATGCTTTTGTGTGCCTGTGTTGAATTTATAAAAAAGGACATTGTCATGTCTACGCCAAGAAAAAAAGAAGCATTATTCCACATATAATGCTCCAGGGTTTGCATCTGTATAAAGCTGAAACTCAAAAAATGGTAAATGGATTGCATTTATGCAGCACTTCTCTAGATTCAACAGCCACTCACACTACACATCACGCACATACAACACTTCTAAAGTCCTTCTTTCCCTCACACCATGACGTCACAGCCACCAGGGGCAATCTGGGTCATGCCCAAAGACACTTTGACGTGCCGTCTGGAGTGGACAGGGATTGAACCAACGGCTTTCTGATAAATGGATGACCTGCTCTACTCCCTAAACCACAGCTGTCCCAAACATGTATCGCAGCACTAATACTTTTTATGTTTTAGGCTACTTTACAAAAAATCTTCAATAGTTTCTTAGTTTAAAATTTTCAGTACAAAACACTTTTTGGTTTAACTTGTGTTCCACGTGTGCAAAATGAAATAAGATACTTTTGAAATTGACAAAGAAATGCATAAGGTCCTGCTCTGTCCTGCAGCCTACTTTCTCTCCCACAGAATCAACATACTGTAAAATACAACTTTAATCCACATGTCTGCTGAACTGTTGCAAAGTTAAAGGTAAGGTTGGTAATCCTGTAAAAGCAACAGCAAGAGCAGGCTACATTTTGAAGAAATGCAACCGATACATCCCAACCCCCTCCCATCGGCCCTCTCGTCAAAGCTACATCCATAAAACACAATAACATTCTCTGTCTGAAAACTGCCGCAAGACCAGTGACTCGCTTACTACCTTCTGGCCATCGTCTCTGCTTGAGCGTCTCTTTGACTCCAGTCATGTGCAGTGAAAGTACGTGCATGATGCACAGCAGGCAGGCAGTTTGGTCAGTGACAGACATGAATGCCTGAGAAAGAGCCACTGTCTTTTATATCTATTGATGGCTATCGGGATGTGGAGAGGATTTCAACAAATAAGATAAAAAGTCTCGGAAACACCTTCTTTAATTCTTTAGGGCATGAACCAACTTCAAAGTCTTCTTCTTTATTTGGACCAACACTTCAATAACGGGGTACGAAAAGAACAGCAGGATGCAGGGTATTGCTGATAGCTACATTTTCAGTATGTGTGCTGCCTGCTCTGGTTTTGTAAGAAGCAGAGAAGTAGGTGGTGAATCTTTTCATGCATCTATCTGCCACACTCAGGATTCAAACTTTTCCAGTATTTAGGAACATGAGCAGCAGCAGCAGCAGAGAGTCAAGTGGGTAGAGACAGTGTGCACCCCCTCCCCCCATGCCTCAGCGAGCGTTCGCTGAGCTGAAAAGTCCTGGAGCAAGACACTGAACTGCAACGGGCTGTCCTGTCACTGAGACCGGCCTCTGGTCCTCGTGCCGTGAAGACACAATATCTACATGGATTGATAAAGTATCAAATTCATTATATTATCAGATTAATTTGAAAGCAGAATTGGGGGGAGCAGTTGTGTTACGTGCAGGCACACTGTCCAATCTGCAAACTGCGTCTGTCCTGATTAAACAGCAACACTACAAGCAACAAAGACTGCAGGCATCTCCCAATCTAATTATCCATTGAGAACTTAACAACCACAACACAACAGCAGTATTGACACTGTTCAACAGCTTATCAGAGATGGAGAGCTGGCTGGTGCTTTATATATATAGTTTGCCAGCGTCACTAAAAATGTCAATTACATGCTCATGTTGACGTTGTTAAATCCATTCTGGTGACAATGTTAAATAGACTGACTGAGAATATCCCATTGTGCAAGACTGGAAGTGGAAGGATGCAACAACTCTTCCTCAGCCTGGTTACACAACAGAAGATTAGACTTTTATTACGATACGTGACATTTTTTGCTTCATCCAACCACCATACATGACACTCTGCACTCATACATTCACTCTCACTGGCCTTTGCAGGGTTTAATTGCTTAGTAGGAGGAGGAAACCCCAGAGGTCCGATTCAACTCTCATGACTCAAATGTTATAGTGAAGATTTTTTTATATATATATATATATATATGTGTGTGTGTGTCTGTATGTGTGTGTGTGTGTGTGTGCTCACATGCACCAATGTGGCTATATGCTAGTGTGTCTTCAGTAACAACCTGTGTGAGTCATCCCACTATTAGACCGTCTCTGAAGCACAACAACCAGCCATAATCTGCTGGACACCGCGCTGTAATGGCTCTCTCCATGAGACAGCTAATAAGTTACACACCAGATTGCAAAGTGCAATAAGCCCGACTGAGTCACTATTCTGGGCTACATCATTATTTCTCAACCTGCTGACTGTGACCCTGGGGCTGGCTGGAAAGCTGCTCTGAAGGGTTGAGGACATGACGTTGCCCCCTCTCTCTGAAAAGAAAATCTGCGGGACTTTCTCTGTGATGTCTTAGCTACCATTGCTCATGTTAATAAGATTGATTGATTGATTGATTTTTTTTTATATGAATGTATCATATGTGCTCATAAAGGATGCTATTATTTAGAAAAATGTTAAGTACACAAAAGAAACAAGAGTAGCAATATCAATAACAATCAATAACAATAGCAATCAAATAAACCATCCTGACTTTCTTTTTCTAAGATTTAGATAGAAAGAGAGCCAACTTATAAGCATAAAATATTAAATAAAAACCACTGCATTGTCGTCATCAGTGCCCCAGAACGTTTCTGGATTTTGAGCAGATATTTCATGTGATATAGAGAATCTTGACATATCATAATAATGGCAATAAAGAAGAAATGTGATTCATTCTCAACATCTCTTAAATAACTCAACCTCTTGTCCTCGGAAATTATTTTAAATCGAGTGTTCATATTTTGCTATTGAAATAAGATGATGGTCCTATTCTTTTCTCAAGCATATTTAAATTGCAGTCAAGTGCTATAAACTTATTAGAAAAGGCTTCACTCCTGTTCTCTCTGTTAAACTGTTGGACAAACACAATGAAGCCAACTGTTGAATCCATCGAATCCCTGAGCATGAATTTAAACATTTTCAACCAGAAATACTGTATGTTGCAAAGAGTGAAGATTTTGTGAGGTTGCTCGGACATTTTTAGAATATAGTTCAATTACACTGCTTTTTTTAACTCCAGCTGTAAATAGCTATTATACCTTCACTGAAATCATTGGGTTGTCTGTCAATGAACAGCACACTAAGAAGCCAAATGTAATATTTAAAATCTCATCTGTGAGTGATCTGACCATATATTCAAAACCATGTTGGTTTCTATGTAGGAAGCAAGAATATTTCGGCCGAGACATGTGGGAAACCGTGTGTTTCCACTTATAGTGCCTTAGTACAAAAGAGTATTGTGATATAATGATATTATCTGTGCAAGATGATAGAAAGTGTGTTGCCAGACAAGAACAGCAGCATTTTTGTGACATAAAACTCACTTTAAATACAAACTGTGGCTGTTCAGGAGATCTGACAATTTCTATGTCACTATAAATTATAAGTTCAGACCAGAGATCACAGTGCAAACAGATCTAACTGCCATTAATATTCCCAGTCAGGAGGGAATGGGGGGATATTGATCCAGGTCTCTGCGTGTGAGCCGTGTTGTATGTATGTATGTGTTGGAATAAACGTGCCTGAGTCGAGTACTACGTAAGATTTACAACCAGTTTTTGCACAGATAGCGCAGTGATGTATGGCCACGAGTCTGCAGCTGGATGTTGGCTCCACATCTGACTCCAGGTCAGAGAGGAAATCCAACAACCAGCAACCGAACAGAGGCTGCGTGGGGCGCGAGGGAGGCTGGAGCGCTTTCAGCACCGTGGAGAGCTCCGGCGCCTCATTTCCCACTCTGCTGGTCACGCATGTTCCGCAGCCGCCGCCGCGCCACGCAGCTCTCCGGGTGACACTGATAGGATTTTCCCCACGAGAGAGAGGGAGTAAGCTGAGGAGGCTCATTTAACACAATCAGAGAGGGAAATCTCATCCTGTTTAGAGGCACCCCCCCTGTCTTCACCTCTCCTTCTCTCGTTCTGGAGAGTTGCATGCTGAGGGAGATGAAGTCTTCCTCGCCAAAGACATTGTGATCGGGAGGACCAGGAGGAGACCAGGTGAAAGGGGCAGGGGGGAGCCCAGCGAGGGGAAGGATGTGCGTGTCTGACTGTGTTATCGTTTCAGTCCCTCTGCTGCCCGAGCAAACCTGGCGCATCCGGGCAGAGGAGTGAGTCCTCCTGGAGCCATCTATCAAACACTATACACCCTGTTGTTTTTGAGCAGGGCAGATAGAGCCACTGCGCGGTTATATGAGGTTAGACCGAAGCTGGCATCTGGTCCTATTGAATGATTAATCACAGCCCCGTGTTGCGCCAGACAAAAGACGCGGCAGTGTAGTTAAACACTGTCACAGATTGTCACTGACATCGCCCTGCGTGCGCTGCGAGGCTGCACCTCACGCATCTACTGTATCATCCACTGATGCATCTCTCTCTCTCTTATTGATGCATCTCTGCCCTGCTACACTCACAAACTAATTCAAAATGAAAGCACGCCGCTGCACAGTTCCCGTGCACTCACACTCCTCATGCACGCAAAGCAGCTCCATGCACCCAACACAACCAAACTTAAAACCCAAACCCAAGAAAAGACGCCTTTACGCAGCACGGGAGCCCTTATTGCGCATAAGTAAATACAGCTTGCACCTTACCTGTTATTCTAATGCAGGAGGACAGAGAGGGAAAAAGGGGAATTCGTGCAGAAATGCCACAGATTTCCTCGCAGCGACTCGTCCAAACTGCGCTCCTTTAGTTCCACTGCTCTGGTGCGGCTCGGCGGGTTTATACTAGAAAAGGGTTCAGGTTGATTATGGGCTGGTTGGATCAGGAGCAAGCAGCTGCAGTTAGTAGTGGCGACTGGTATGTAGCGCGTCCCAACTCTCAGCAGCGGCTTGCCATCCTCGGGCTGGTTCCTCTCTCCGCGCTGCGCTCCTGCTCTGCCCTATTTCAACTCCCCTCACTCCGCTCCCCTCCTGACGTCAGCCGCTGCACGCCGAATGCGGTGAGGCTGCATCTGCAGATTCATCGCACTGGAAAGCGACACCTGTGTGTGTGTGTGTGTGTGTGTGTGCGCGCGCGCGCGCGTGTGTGTAGTGGCATGTGTGTTTGCAACACTGGCAGGAAAAAAATATCCTGAAATAGGAATAATTCATTTGTTTTTAAGATTTGTAGTTTGCAGATGTTTGTACTTCATTCCTTTCTTGCATGGGGTTGTAATATATTTCAGTTTAAGTTTAATCTAATGTGGATTAGTTAGCCCAATAATGTTAGGTTGCAATATCATTTTTGGGCATGTGTAGTCATGGATGGATTATCGTGACCATGGACCCAGCTCACAAACTTACCACAGACCCCAACCCACTCACCCACTCGCACCAATGGCATCCTACAACCACACAGCATATATAACTTTGAAATGATATGCATTATTTTAACATGTTAGATGGACAGGAAGTGACAGATACCGTCTTACTGCAAAGTATGCTTTGTAATACTACCTGAATGTATCTGCTACACATTTAAACCATCTCATAATCATGCAACACTTTCAAAATCACACTGACAATCACAAATAAAATTCAACACATTAAAAAAGAGCCTCTAATGAATAGATTTTAAGACCAAGGGCCCTACTGGCTCGAGGGCATGTGCCCACCTGACCTTTGCTCTGTCATTGCTGACAATACCTTTATGAAAAGACATAAAATACTAAATAAAGCCAACAGTTCAAATGCAAATCAGTTCATTACAAGAATTAAATCACGTGCAGCGAATGAGTTTGACATTCGATACGGATATAATTTTATAAAATCCAGAATATGAATAGTTGCTTGCCACAAAAAAAAATGCAGATTTTAGCATATTCACTATTATTAGTCTGCTGATTAACATTTACATATCACATTTTGTTGTGTGTTCAAAAAGCTGAGAAGTGATAAAAGGGTGGCTGCTCGCTGCGAACATCCAGAGAGAAAACAGTCAAATGTTGTTAAAAGTATCACATGCATATTTTATTGTGTTTTCCATGGTTTGCGTTCCACTCAGACCTGCAGGGCTGCGTCATGCAACGACTGTGGGTTATATTCCAAACACAGTGTCAACGGCAGAGACATGCAGAGGACAAGCAGTAACATCAGAAACACAGATGAGCAAGTTTTACATAAATAATACCTGGTTATATTGAGATGTCATTTAAGTGTTAAACACAACCATGGCGTTGCACCGTACAGTACAAATTTATTACAGCGACAGTGAATCATTTGGGAATTATATCCTAGAGTCTTTAATTCCTGAGACTTAACCAGAAATGTGCATCAAACATACTCTCTCTCTTGCTCTTTCTCCCCCTCTCTCTCCCCCCTTTGTCCCTTTGGATTAAAGAGGGACGTGCTTTTACTGCGCATGGCACAATTAGGCCGACATACTGTAGCCTATACCGAATAGACACGTGAATGTTGGCGCCTCCATGAAAATTGCATGTGGCACTGAAACATTTATGCTCAATGTAACATTTATCAAGACGTTGGGGAAAAAAAAAAAAAGATGACGGGTTACAACAAAATAAAAAGACAAAGACAAAGAAGCGAACAGGGTGGGGAAAGAAAGTGGAATGAGAAAAAAGTAAGGAAGGTAACTTTAATCCTTGAGAGGAAGGAAAGATGGAAGGAAGGAAGGATTTTTATAATATTGCTCAATTGCTCTGCTTTTTCTTATCCAGTAGCCACACTACTTCCACTGGCTTTTTGTGTAACCTGTCATTTACTGTAAGCGTGTAGTAAAAAATCAGACAAGTGTAGTATTTGAACTCACAGCTTTCAGTGATTATATATTTAATGCATATTCAAACCCATGTTACACTTGGTTTCTGTGGGGTTGAGTGTTTCGGCTCTACAGATGTTTCCACACATACGCACACGCACATGCACGCACAGACATATGGTTGCATGTTCTGATGCATTGTTCATACGCTGCTGATTCTTTCTTTGCACAACACAAGTGCAGAACCAAGTGCAAAACCAAGCTCAAAATCCAGTTTTTGCCAAAATTAACGTGATATCTGAATATCTCAGCATATTCTGATGATATTTTGTATCTTATAAAAATAAAAAAACTTCCTATACCAACTTCCAAAACAATACTGCAATTTGTGACAGTAAAATCAGTACACCTTTTGCTGTACTTATACCCTGAGCCAAATCATAATGAAATAAAGCCATTTCTTTTTTAAATCAAAGTGAAATTACGATCATAATTGTGGTGAAAAGACTGTATAAATGTGTCTCCACCCTGAAATCTGCTATGTTCCTGACCACTCACTTTTTACAGTAAAGCACAACTCATTTTTATACTCTTATTTAACACTCAGTACATATACACAGTATTTCCCCCCCAAAAAGGGTTGAAAACCAAAATGTGTCACTGACCCACTTTTATTAGGTAGTAAAATGCACAACAATGCTATGATATGTGGATTTGTTTCCCTAATTAAAAATAGAAGAAGAGAGCTCTTACTTTTTCAGAAGGGCAACTTCAGAGCACACACATAGACACATAGGAGGTGCTAACAAACACACATCTCTTAGTCCGTCTCTGGGCCATTGCGGTGGAAATGTTCAGATCCATATTATTGACGAATGCATATCAGATCTATTCATAAAACCAACAGCTCCCTGGGCAATGCAGAGACGATATCAGACTACTGTAGGCGTACCCTGAGTGGCAAATCAATCACATCTAAATGGTGCAAATATGAATCGACCCTCAAGGGTCTCGTACAGACGTCAGCCCGTGCGTTGCATCACAACAGGAACACCATGTGCAATTTACCCACAGCTATGTCCAGGGCCGGTCAAAGTGAGTTTCAGCACGTGGGGATTGAGCATCTACAGCAGTCATCGTTATCTTTGCTGTCATTTGCTCAGGAGTGTTTGTTCTAGCTTCATACATCAGAAACACCAGATCTTCTCCTCTCAACCTTAAAGGCACTCAGGCATGTGTCAGCACTAAAAGGTCTCTCTCACCTAGCTGCTCCCTCAGAGACGGAAACACCAGGCAATAGAACCATAACTCTTCTTTATGTCTTTTCCCACCAGCTCGTCACTGCAGGTATTGATGTGCTTCAGACACACACACACACACACACACAAACAAACACACACGAGTGTACATCACTAGAAGATCTCAAGACTTTCATTCTACATTCACCAGTTTCTAAACGTATATAAATGAATAGAAAAGAATGAGTGAATAAGACTGATCACACACATTCTTATTAACAAACAAGAATGACAATGTTGATTATTCTGCAAAGCCCCACATTTACCATCAATGATAATTTAATTACTTTATAATTCCTTGCTTTTGGCAATATGCTCATGGCAACTACAGTGCAGTTAAGGTAAGGGAATAATACAATTCATATGATTAAGGTATGAGAGGTTGAGTTAAGGTTAGTGAAAGATTATTGTTATGGTTAATGAAAATATGATAAATGTGTAATCAGATGTGATATCCTACATGAAAGCCTGATGTTGCTACAGTCATTCTTAACCCCAATCCATCCACCTTGTTACAATAAGACTAATTACTACACTTGAATAAATCAAGAGTAAGAGAGTAAGAGTTTGACCAGAGAATTCTGTTTCACATTTGTTTCAACTCATCCACATTTCTCTTGCTCCTAATTTTCTCTTCTCTCTTTTTTACTGTTGCTATAGCAGCATTAAAAAACCTTCCATAATACCTTCCATGGTTTGAAAACATGCTCGTTAGGACCCGCCTCGTGAGGGGCAACATAAAGCCAAGTGTTTATTACGTAAAGGAGGAAAAGTGCATCATAACAAGATGGGGACTAGAATAAAAGAGGTACAGAATGAGTGGGTGCTGTTTAAAGACATGAATAGAGCCAAAAGACTGACTCTTGAAAAACAGAGTTGCAATTATTTAACTAGTAACCGTTTTTTCATCAAGTACTCAATTGAATGGAGCTGTCAGAGAAGAGTGTACCGTATAGAGAGAAAGAAAGAAAGAGAGAGAAAGAAAGAGAAAGTGAATAGAGAACAGAGAGAGAGAGAGAGCAGAGAGAGAGAAGAGAAAGTGAAGAGCGAGAGAGAGAGGCCACTCAGACAAAAAACAACTTCTCTTTATAGCCTCCGGTCATGACGCTTCACATGGACAAACCTGGGCTTTTTAATTTGATATGCAGCCTCTTGCTCACTCTCACACACAATCATACCTGCACACACACAGAGAATATAGCTAGAAACACACAGATAAATGCACAGAGCAACATTAGTCACTCTCGGTCCCATGCCGGTCTGCACACCCCTCCCTCTCCTCCACACCTTGTATAATGGTCCATGTTTCCTCCTCCTGCCCGGCTCCGATTTGATGGCAGCGCGGCCCGCCAGGTTCCCCAGATGACCATTGAGATAGAGCTAACAGATGAAAGCAGCAGTAAGACGCTGGCGGTAATGGCGCTACAGCTCCAGCTTACAGCCCATATTTCTCCCTGATGGCTCTGCTGCTCTGACTCCCTCTGACACCTGCAGGAGTGAGCTGCTCTGAGGAGTTGTTACTATACAAGAGGCAGGGACACATACAGAGGAACAGGAGCATGTATGAAACACACAGGTACATATAGTTACAACACAGGGGTCTATTTACAAATGACAGGCCTTTATCGATTGGACTCATTTCCTAATCTGTCTCCTTAAGGTTTACTTTATTACATGTACAACACTTGTTAGGGGAAGTAAGGAAAGCTATTAAAGCTAAAAATAGAACCTATTAGATGATACAGAACAGCTTTCTGTCCCATAAAGTTTGTGATGTTGCCAGTTTGCATTTATTTTGAAATTTACTGCCCACTTGTGGCATCAGTAGGCATCTCTGGAAACTAGCTTGACCACCAGACAGTTACTCATTGTTTTTGTCATTGTTAACAGAGTGACTGTGTCCAGTTGACAAATGGAGAGCAGCAGTTACGGACTTTTGGGCTCTCTGGCGGGTGACTGTCTATACCTACAGACCTGTACATTTGTCAAGCTGCCCCTGACTCAGCTTCCAGCATTCTGAGATGCATCCCTGACATTGGACGAGGGACAGGGTACAACCTGGACAGGTCACAGTCCTTCACAGTCTGACATACAGACAAACAACCTACTTACATTCAAACCTACAGGCAATTTAGTACCGAAAGAAAACTCACACAGACAGGTGGAGAACATGCAAACTCCAAACAGAAGGGCTATGGCAGGCCGTCAGGTTTGAACTCCGAACCTTCCGGCTAAGAGGCGACGGTGCTCTGAGATGGCGTCGCTTACCTCCACCCTTCTAAGATCTAGAATATGATGTTTGCAGTATGTATGTGTGACAGGGAGTCTGGTGGCTGGAGCACAGTACTGCAGTTTAGGCAGTCTGTGTCTGCATGTTTGTGTAAATGTACCTCAAAACAACCACATCTGGATACATTCCACCTCTGCTTTCCCCAGTCAGCTGACACTGTTTTTACATCACGTCCAGTTCCACACGTTATCCTGTTTGAGCATATTGATGTGTACAGCCCCCATTAACCTAGAAAGGCTGCTAATCCTAATGTGCAATCTTCCTTCTTTTTCTTGTTTTTGGTTGTTTTTATTTTCTCTGTGTAAATCCAGCAAATACAAATCGCCCCCAGCAGTTGTCAAAGCCATGTCATTTGTTGCTAAAGCGGAGTTTGTTTATAGTGGAAGATTTATTTTTCAGTATAAAAGCAATCCAGTGGATTTAGCTAATTTTCATCTGCTGTCCATGAACCCATCCCTGTCTCACAAAGTAATAAATGTCTGTCTTTTAACTGCATAGCACTCACACCTGTGCAACCCTTAAAAGACACTTTCAGATAATGGATGGATGGATGAATGGATGGATTGATTTTGGTGGGTGGATGGATGGATATGTATAATGTATATAAAGTGGGGACCAATCATTTAATTCCCATTTAATACACTTTCAGGCAAACCACAGTGGGATTCATTCTGGGTTCTTATTTATTAAGAAATCATGAATCGTAAAACGTATTAAAAATTAAAATATTTTGGATAGCCTGGGTCAGTGAACTACAGAAACAGAGGACTCATTACATTTGTTATTGGGAGATCCAAAGACGTCACTGTAAAAAAGTCACAGCCCAAAACTGACTAATGAAATGAATTTACACCCTGAAATGTATTTACTACCAAAAATAAATTTAAAAAAAGCACCACAGTCCTCAAGGGCAGCAGCCACAACAGGGTCATGATTAACATTAAGAGTCCCGGTGGTGTGTGAGTGTGGTCCCTTCATTTAGCTGTGTAATGCCCTGAGAGGGACGATCTGTCTGACAGGATTTGGCACATTAAGCAAAGTTAGATGTTAATCCCAGACACTGAGGGCAGAGCATTGCAGAGGATGAACACACAAATAAAAAACATATTCCAGGCAGAGGTGGATGGTGAGGAGGCCCAAGGGAAACCAATGTGCGTTGCCAATGTTGGTGTGTGGACGAATGTAGGTGTATCCTTTATAAAAGTCTTTTAAGCGATGCACTTGTGATGTTGTTTGCTGTGTTTTGAGAACTGTGGATAATGTCATGACTCATCTTAAGGCTCCCGTTGCCTCCTGCCAACCATCACTGCCGTCACGATTCCTCTCCTGTTACTCCACATCCGCCCACCAGGTGTCCTCAGAATTTCCCAGTCATCTGACGGACAGATTCACCTGCTCACCTCTCTTATTTCCATTCTCCTTTCCTGCCAACTTATACACCTGTCCCTCACTTCTCTGGTGTTGTCTGCTGACGTCTCATCGGAACAAGTGGTAACCTGTGGTCTGCTTGTCCATCTGACTGTTTGTAAGACTGGTCCTGTCATTTTATCCATTTAAATTCCTTCACTGCACCCGTCTACCCATGTGTCTGTCATCGTACACACCTGCGCGCCTCATATGCTACGGACCAGGTTATGTTTGAGATAACACTTGACGACAGGGGTCAGAGGAGAGCGACAGACTGGAACTGACAGACTGATCCACAAAAAAAAAGAAACTACTTTCCCACAGACGAAATACATCATCATGTAGTTGCATCACCCTGGAGTCTTTGGGTCAGTATTGAAATCAGAAATTAAGTGACAATTTGTCCATTTCTGGGTGAACTAAATATGTGTGAGTACATGTCACTGTTTATAAGAGTATACCCACTTCTCCAGGCAACACTACATCACTGATGAGACACTTCAAGTTTCCGGAGATGTTCCTCCTCAGAAAATGTAATGCAATACAGTGCTTGGTGAGTGTATTATTACTTTAGTGAATACTGTCTTTTAAAGCTTTTTTTAATGTTTAATTACAATGTTCTTTCAAATGTGAGATTTATCTTCCTTATAGAGAGCATTTTGCATTCTTCCATATTGTCAGAGCATTTTTAGGTTCAATTACTGCAATGTAAACTCACAACTTTGGAGCTTTTCGCTTTTTAGAGCAGCAGATGAAATGCTGACTCTCCCTGGTGGCCTCGCAGTCTGTCAGTCGGTGGCTTCTCTTGGTTTGTGTCGGATCAAGATCAGTCGTAATGAGCTCTGACCAGAACAGACAGCACAAAGCCGACTTCTTCAAAGAAACAAAAAGCTCACAATGTCGGATTTCTCCATGTAACCAACTGTGAGCTATGATCTCTTAATTATTGCACTTATCAAATCTGCTCCATTCATAATCACATGTTACGGAGGAGAGAGGCCATGGGAGGGTGTTTAAGCCTTGAGAACTAATTTGATTGTACAGAGTGTTGTGCCTTTCAATACAAAGGAGTCAGTGGGGAATAAAACTGAACTAATGATAAACACTGAAAAAGTTATGAGAGTAAATGAAAATCTCTGCCATGGGCTAAAACAAACAGAACAAAGAGCTGATGGTACAACAGGGATTAAAATTAAAGACCAAGAGTCAGCGGGGCCCAGTGGGCTCATGTTGAATCAAAGGTTCAGACGGATAACGAGTCATGCAAAGTCAATCAATAAAAAAAAACAAAACCAAATCTCAAACTGACATGCAGGATATCAGTTTTTACATATTTTAAGGAGTTCTGCTGCCCAAAGGGAGTGTGTTTTAATAATACCAAAAATAATATTACATAGTGGTAATATACATCCACAACTGTTGGAGAGCGGGGTCAGCTCAAAGCCAGTACATGGCTGCCAACATCAGGCTAAAAGCCATGTTCTCCAGCTGCAGAGGCACAGGCTGCAACATTGGCAGCAATGCTTTTAGGAACTGGAAAGAACCCACAATAGAAAACTTTAACTTGTAAAGGCTATAAATAAATACTGAACTGCCGTGACTTCTGCCGGAGCAGATTGCAGCAACAACTGGGTTTTAATGCACTTTAACTTCTGACATGTCAAAGAGACATCGTTAAATATGATCATTAATGAATTAAACATTAAGAAAACTCTGTGAGACAAACCGTTGACCAATGCCAAGTTCAGATAACATGACTTTCAAAGTCGTCTGATGCCTGAGCAGTTCACACTAGATGACTTGGTGTCGTATGCTTCTTGGTCATTGTGAGTTCATACAACATAAAGTGACTGGTGATAATGGGTCACACACTACACACTTTCACCAGGAGACCCCCCCGACTGGTATGTCTGATCTCCAAAATACGTTTTATCACGAAAACACGAGCCACAGTGAGTGGGACTGATTCTGACCTGAGAGTGACACATGAAGCTGGAGGAGGTGAAACAATTCTGTGGACATCACATCACAGTCGTATTGAAATAGCAAACACACAGAATTTGTTTTTACTCAGATTTACCCCACTGCTGAATTAATTTATTAACTTTCATAAAAACAGTTAGCAAAACCTTACCACTACATGTAGCTCTGATTGGCTGTAGATGCTGCAGAGTCTTCTAGATATTTAGCCTGAAAGAATCTAATCTGAGTCTGCAACGTATCGGCGAACATTATGAAGAGTATCTTTTAAGAGTTTGCACGATTCTTTCCCTCCTATGGGCCTCAGCCACTTACCAAACCCGACTGAAAAATCAGGATACAAATACATGAAGCAACCCAAAAGCATTGCTGGCAATCGTCATTGAGCTTTTGCCCCATCACAAATACTTTAATTAGACACTGCAGCTGAAACAGGGTATTTGAGCAAATGCTTCATTTAGAGAAAATTTTTTCATCCACAGTCTTGTGATATTTAGGGACAATCTATGAAACAAAGATGTGTTGGTGTTAAAAACTGTGTGATTTCTGTGTAATGTGTGAATAATAGTGGCCGTTATTTCAGACAAACAAGTTCTCTACATTTTTCTTCATGTAGTAAACCATGATTTTCTTATTTATAATTATTGCTCTGATTTGCACATCAAACTACAAATTAATACGAGTATAAAAGAGAAGTGGATGTTTTGTTCTTTCACTCCTACACACATGAGACTCCCAGGTTTTAATTCTCTTACATTCTCTCCATGATCCATTGGGGCAATGCAGCTATTCTGATGTTTTATTCCTGCTTTGTAGCAGATAGGCAAATAAAAATACATTTTAATTGCAATCATACAATATTATATAATGACATTCTGTTATTTTTTTCCCTCTCAGATTGCAGACTGACCGAAACAATTTAACCGAGAGGAGCAAGAGATCAGGAGCAGCGGCAGCGAGGGATTATAAATGACTGTTGGCCCTGCCACAGCCCGGAGACCGATCAATACTGTAGATGTGAATCTTGGTCATTATGGTTGACCGAGAGCCAGTTTGGCACAGAGGGATCGGTCCCTGCAATGATCCTCATTAGTTGCTGTCACTCCCTCGGTGTAATTAATATGCTAAAATGAAAAGCAACTGTTCCGCTTTGACTTTTCATTTCAATATCACTTGCGGGATCCTATCAAAAAGGAGCCAAATTACTTTCGATTTTTCCATCGTGAAAGCCATATTCAGCCTAAACACCTCTGTTTGTCCTGCGTCAGCAGTGTGTTTACTTTGCATGATCTCTGAGACGTAAATTTTAGAATCTTTGTCGAGGGACTCTGGTTTTAGGAGGTGAAACAAGAGTTCAAATGTGTAGCGTGGCCACAATAACAGACTCATAAAAACAGTGTGATGTAATTTGCTTTGCAGTGCACAGACTTTTTGTCTGCTCTTAAAAAACCCATGGCACCAACTAACAGATTTGGAATAAGAGACATGACTGTGAGGTAGGTGTGGTCGCATCCAGCTGCAGGACAGAGGTGTTGAAGTGGTTGAGGAGAGCGTCACTATAAAGCCCTTTTTCCACAGATTGTCTTCAATTCCCAGGTAAAATGACTCTGCAGTAGACATAGGTTTTAATCGGCTCCGATAGGCATGTAATGGAAACGTGATACTCTGATGAACAACGGTTTTTGGAGCATTTGTGATGTCGAAGAAAAACTCCTCTACCAGCAATGGAAAGGACACAATCACATCTTTAGGTGGGTTTACACACAATTAAAAAACCTGTGTACACCTGTTTATTTTGTTATAAATTAAGTAAAAGTGAGTTGATTAGCAAAGCGGTCACTAGTTATTCAAACACTCCGTCTTAAACACAGTAACGTGCACATGTACCTGGGAAAAGCTCCCACTGATGCCAATGGACAGACGCGCCACAGGACGTAAGGTAAATTTGAGTTACGTACTGAGGTAAATCAATAAGAAATTAGTTTGTGAGCTAAACAGCAAACTGCTCAAATCAAGTCTCTTTCTTTTCCTGTGAACTTCAGATAGAATGTAGGCCACAGTCAATAAGTGTGTTTTCATAATGACATTGCAGGCTGGATCCTACTTCACAGAGGACACTTCGACATGTCACAGAAGGAAGATCTGCAGGTTTAAATAACAAAAATAACAGCGGCCTAACTGTCTTTAGTTGCTACAGATTCAGGGTCCTGATACCATGTAGTCTCACTGTCACACTGACATGGCTCACTCAAACACTTGAATACAACACAGCCATTAGAAATGTTCAGTGGCTTTTTCCACTGTGTCAAGTCAAAATGTCGCCTGTGCTAAAAGTCCTGTATGAACCTCTGGAAGCTGTTGACTATCAATTACCTCCTCAGTCACTAACATGGACGAAGTGATGAAGAGGAGGGGCATGTTTTTATGCAAGATGTTGTGGAAAAGTGACAAACACATGCCATTGAAATGCTGAGTTCACACCAAGTGCGAAGCAAATTGTTTGTAAGACACCAGCATATATGAAGTCCTTTCCTCCATTTTAATATTTTAAATAATTAACAAATGTATTGTGTATTTTTGCCGTTTGTGATTAGGTAAAGGAAGCAGCATAAAAAACAACTCATCTTGAATATCACCTTAACAAGATACCTGCTTTTATCGGGAATAATTTGTGCAGGTAAACAAGTCCGATGTCACAGTCTCTGTCAGACTCTTAGATTTTTCGCTGCACCATTTCGTCGGCTCCCTGTCGCTATTTCGGGAACAAAGCAGGTCTCCATGAAAGAAGTGGAAGACGGAGTGACATAGAAAGAGAAAGCGAGAGAGACAGAGAAAGCATGTGCATACGTATATCACACCTTTGTGTCCCCGCTGGCACATGTGCCTGTATGTTTCTTCTTTTTCCTCATCTTGGATTTTTGAGTCACAACTTTCCTTGTCAACGAGACACATTTGGGCATAAAGCCACAGTGAAGGGCCCGGCTCATCTAAGGTCCTTGCTGCTTGCCATGATACATTTTCAGTAACCTTTTAAGAAAGGCCTGAGATTGTTTAGGATGATAATTCACTTTATGTGCAAAATTAAAGCATCTCTCTAATGCATTGATGAGAAGTCGAGAGAAGAAGTGGCCTTCCTGTTAATGTTAATCTATCCTCACTCATCCATCAGCAGTGGGCATCACGTCAAAAGTGTCCTTGAGCTTCAGGGCCTCTTCTACCTAAATGTAAAAAAAGAAAAGACAAATTCCTGAATATAAAAAGAAGACTCAAAAAAATCCAATTCATATTCACCTCAGTAGAAAATATCCTTCTTTAATCGCTTCTCCCTCCACTTCATTTACCGTCTATCCCTCCCTCCATTAATGAAGCTCGTTTAATAGGTTAATTTAATAAAGGATCAGCACTTTAACTCACATAGAAATTGTCAGTGTGTTAAAAAAGAGGAGAAGGTGAGCAGTCAGTGTTTTATCCACCATGCTGTAAAATAAGGGATTTCATCCAATACCAGTGATTGGTCATCCTCCCTGAAAATTACCCTTCCTCCCTCCATGAGGGGTTTCTTCGGTTGCTGTGGCACACTGAACAGTCTATGACAATTTCCTCTCAACACACAGACAATACTATACAATTTCAACAGTGTTGACAAGAGGTGTGTATATATTTATATATATATATATATATATATAAACCCTTTGTGGATGAACAGGTGGGTTCAAAATCTAGTCAACAAAACTTTTACTTTAGGTTGGCATTGGACTTCATGGGGCTAATGCCCCCCCCAATCATACATCTGTCCAACTCTGCAGATAACAACACACAGTCACTTACTACAAGCTGGTGTCCAGCTCCTGCTCCATGTGACTCATGGACACAAACGGGTGCTGGAGAGCTGCAGCAGAAGTGATCCTAAGCGCAGGGTCCATGTGCAGAAGAAGTTTCAGCAGGTTGATGAAGGCTCTGCGATCCATCTTCTCAATGGGATCCTGGATCTCTGGGTAAATCTAGATTTGAAACAGAGGATCATTCAGTTGATCTCCTTCCTTAACAACAGAACTCTGCGGATGGTGGTTCAATCCCAGTTTCCCCTATTTTTTGTACTAAAGTGTCCTTGGGCAGTTTGTCAGTGATGTGTGATCGAGAAAGTGCTGCACATATAAACCTGAGTGTGTGAATGGGTGAAAGTAAATACAGACCATTTAACATTTTTATGAAAAGGAGCACTTACAGTGTCAAGCTCACTCAGGGAACTGACTGTCTGCCGCATGTTTTTAGGCTTAATTCCAGTGCCCTGCATGTATTCCCATGGGCTCTGCAAGAACAGAACTTATATATCAGATACATCTTCTTAAATGTGTCATCCATTTCAAACTGTTTTCTGGTTAGGAGATTAAAATTATATCAACAGCTACAGTAAAAGCAAAAAAAAAGGCTTCAATACCTTCAGTGACCATTTTCCCCGAGGTTTGTTCGCCTTGAAGAACTGATAGGTGTATTTCCCTGCATTGAGGAGTTTGTCATCTGGTTTGCCCAGGACATTGACCATGCTCCTCATCTGGAGAGAGATTATAAAGAATCACATCAACCCACATTTGTCTGGTGCTGTGCAATCCAATCTTGATATATTACGTGACTCACCATCTGATACTCGCAGCCCATATCAAACAGTTCCTTACTGAGGTACAAGTAGGTCAGAATACACCCCAGACCCCACAGGTCAACTGCTCCGGAGATGGGGAGGCCCAGGGAGACTTCAGGTGCCCTTTTTGTAGAGGACAAGACCAAAAAGAGCACTTAAGTACATTTTTAGATTCAACATGTATATAGAAAACTGAATCAACAATCATTAACAGCCCTGAACTGTAAACATGTCCAAAGATGATCTTTGCAGATTGAACAGACCTGTAACCCAGAGACTGCATCACCATCCCGCGTCTCACTTTAGAGGTCCTGAGGGCCATGCCGAAGTCTATGAGTTTGACGCGGAATGGCTGGTCCTTATGGTTAACCAGCATGATGTTATCTGGCTTCAAGTTGGTGTGGATTATACCGAGTCCCCTCAGGGCTTCTAACGCCGTCAGCAGCTGGAGGGACAGGGGAAGAAAAGTAGATTAAAGGCACTGTTGACCAGCGTGCAGATGTGTACAGATCAACAAGAAACATGATTTAAGATGTTTAATATGTAAATCCTGAGTATACTGCTAATACTCATCTATTATACACTGTTTGTGTAAGGCCGTAGTGTTTACCTGCTGCGTGATCAGCTGTATCTCACTGACAGACAATGGTATGTACTTTCTGTTTTTGAGAAGCTGCTCCAGATTCATGTCCAGCTTTTCAAACACTAGATAGGTGTGTTGTCCCTGTTGTAACTTCTCATGGAAGTGCACCACGTTGGTTTTGACTGGGTCCAGAATACTCAGGACTTCAATCATGTCTATCTATTAAAAGGGAACATGGATAAGGGAAAGCTCTGAATCAGTAGTTCATTAATTCAATAAGACAAAATGTTACAAAGCCTTGAAGTAGCACTGAAAGACTTACCTCTTTTTCTGTGATTTGTGTTTTCTCAGTTTCTAAAATTTTGATGGCAACATCCTTCTTTGTGGACAAATTCACGCCCTCGGCAACTTTGCCGAAGGTTCCTTTGCTAATTATGTCCAGGATGTTGTAGTTACTCGTCTTGCCTTTCAGCAGGTGGACATTTTTTTCGCCTGAATTCTCTTGTTTTGTGAGAAAGAAGGAGAATGTGTGAATGTCACATATGTGAGTCGTAGGGTTTCATTCAGTCAATAGACCTACATGATGCAAACATGCAGCTCAAGCATGAATTCAGTTTATGTAGATAAATGTTTGGTTTCTGTTCGATGACCACATGAAGACAAGGAACTGAATATTACCTCATGACCATTTCAATGAGTTATACTCCAAGTAATTAAGAAGAGGGATGTCATCGCAAGCAACTATAGGCTACAGATTTTTTAGGAGCATAAATACAAAGTAAGAACTCATAATTACACACACAAGTCTCGCATTTAAAATTGTATTTAGTGCATACAGTATCAAAGTATCCATTTCTGGAGGCAGGATATCACTGTACCATATATAATACTAAAGCATTTTGTTACTGAGTAATCAACATGTGTGTTTGTATCACAATGTATTGACGTTTAAAGGGATAGTTGACAAAAAAAGTTACATTCCCTCATTATCTACTCTCCACTATGCCGATGGAGGCGTGGGTGAAGTGTTTGAGTCCACAAAACTCTTTAGGAGTCTCAGGGGTAAGCAGTGTTGCAGCCAAATCCAATACAAGTGAAGTAACTGGTACCCCTTATTTAAAGACGTAAAAAACCATAAGAGGCCTCCATACTGCTCAGAGTCTGTAAGCTCTGACATTCATATCCAACTCAAAACAACATCATTTAAACCGTGTTTTTAGCCTAAATGTCCACTACTGGATGTAGCAATGTCAGCAGATGCAGCCATGCTAGCAAGGCTAGTGGAAGTAGCAATGCTAGCTGATGTAGCTTCAATGTCCTCTGATAACCTCCTCAGAGCCACGTCTGATAGCATCGCTACATCCTGTAGCATTGCTATGTCCACTACCTTTGCTAAGTCGGCTAGGATCGCTGTCTACTAGCATCGCTGCGTCTGCTAACATTGCTACACTTTAAGGCTTGAAACACGGTGTACATGATCTCGTCTCCTGTCAATTTAAATGTCAGGGCTTGCTGACACTTGGATGACACCACACGAGCAGTGTGGAGGCATGTTATGTTTTATTTCTGTTGTTATTTTACGTCTGAAGAAGGTGTCACTTCTTCAGAGGTCACACTGTTTACCCCTGCGGCTCCTAAAGTGTTCTGTGGACTAGCTAACTAGCTTCAACTTTCAAATAAACATAGAAGAGAAGAAATTAAGAAATTACCCTCTGTGTTGCTACAATTTATGCTACTTTATACTTAATCCACTACATTTAATATACAAACATGTACAGGACAGTAGCCTAATCGAGTACACTTACTCATTTACTAAATTACCAACACACTGTTCATGTGTGTTTGTTTGCATTAGACTTACTTCGATTGTCTGCTGCTGTATAGGCAGCTGATATTGGATCCAAAGGCATTTTGATGGAGGGAAATCAATCTTTTCCACAAAAATGTCGGCGCTGAATCGTCTTCAGAAATTTGTGTTGTTCACAGTGTGTTTAACTGAGGTCATGTGAGATTTTAACTTCTCATCATCTGTATCAAAGCCACTAAGTCATCACTATTAAAGTCAGCACATTCATTCTTTCCTTTAATCTTTTAATGTTTTTTGTATATTCTTTATAAATCTAAACTAGATGCAGACTGGTGGAACAGTTATATCTGCTTAAAGTAAACTACATGAATTTGCTATAAATTACGAATTCAACGTTATATAATGTATATAAATGCTAAATAAAGGGAATCAAAGATGAAACCTCATGATGACCCTTCAGTCAATCTCTTCCCTTCCAACACTGGTGTATGTTTTAGAAAAGAGCTGAAAACATTGAGCGTTAAATATATGCAATCATGGAAGTCTGCACACAGGCCTTCCCACACCCTCCCACATATATATATATACACACACAGTGCTGTTGTCCCTCCAAGCAGTAAAACACTGCAGCGTGTTCATGGAAAGAGACGGATGAGAAACCATGGCGCTGTCTCCTTCCATCACTGAGTGTGTACAATCCAGTCGAGTGGGTGGGTTTAGGAGGGTTGTGGGGCTGCAGCTTTATAACACACACAGAATCAACAGCACCCTCATTTCAGCTAAACGTCTGGTGCCACCGATACGTACACACTCATCACAAGCTGTTTGTGAGACACCATGTGCCACCAAAAGATTCCAAATGTGGGCTCTTTATGTGATACTCATTTTTTCAAAATTAAGATGAAGCACGATTTAGGCCATTAAAGTATACACTGAATAATATACATATATAAATCAAGTAGCACATCACAACAACTGCATCCTGTAGACTCTTGTTGTATGCACTTGCACATTTGGTTTCTTTTTATTAGCCCTGACCAACCCGGATAAACCATCAGTTCAAATAGGTTCTATGGTGTAATGTAAGTGCTCCTATACAAATTTTGGTTTTCTTCTTGTTTTTGTAACGCTGATAATAAAAAGAAATGCCTAAAATTTTAACAAATATTATAATTCCAAATGTTTGTGTGTATGCTGGGTGGGTGAGGGGGCACACTCAGGGCACTTAAATGTTCAGCAGCGGCCCTACCCACTCCGCTCATGTGTTTGGGAGGCTAAGAGGACCAGAGGCCCACAGAGGTGATGTGGTTCTTTAATTGAACACAGGTCATTTTGGTTTTATTAGAGGTTGGACAAAGGCTGTGTGAGAGGTTGTTCCACCACCTGTCCTGCCCTCACCTCAGTGCTGTTGTCTTATAGCTTTTTACCACATGCTGCAGAAGGCTGTGCACTGTGTCATATAAAAGGTACAGGGCTGAGAGTGTGACGAAATGGAGGAGCTAAAGAAAGAAAATGTTTTTTGTAACAAACTAGGGAAATCCTAGATTTTGTGAGGCAGTGATACAAGTTCTGTGTGTTATTACTCTCACATTAACCTTAAGGAGACAGAGAATGAAAATGTGAGTGGACATTAATTACAAAAAATTATGTGCACATTAAATTCAAGAAGATTTATTGTCATGAGGTACATAAGAGGGAACGAAACTAAGTACTGATGTCTTGATAAGCAGCAAGAACAATAGAATCTAAAACTAAGCAAACTGAGTACTTACTTACAACTGCAACAGACACAGGGCAACTTTGTCACTCATTTGTAGTCAATGCTTCTGTACAACCTAGAAATGTAGCCCCAGGGTTCACCCTCCTTTAAGCTTTGTTTTGGTCTCCACCAACTCCTGTGAAAAGTATCTGACTCCTCAGCTCCTAGATGTTCAACTTCTTCCCAAAGCTAACAATTCTGGTCAGTCAATTTGTTTGGTGCCCAGCAGATAAGTGGATTCATCAGAACCTTTTACCTGAAAAAATGTTGAGACTGGATTTGATATGAAACAATTAATAATAATAAATAAACTAAAACAGTTAGCAGGAAGCAGCTAGAAGCTAGAAGCTCTGGAGAACTGTGAACACTACAGTGGAGTGATAATTCTCTGTGGGTTTGTCACTACTCCCACTTTCACACCACCAGTGTCTTGATGAAATTTGCTCCACTGTCACGGAGGAGTATTTTTTGACATGCAAGCTCAGTAGCTGTTATGATTTGATCCATGAAGACCTTGTGAGCTTTCAGTGAAAAACGATTGAACTTGAGTTTGACCTTTTTGGTGAAACGACCACTTCCATAGTGAAGAATGAACTTTCAGCCAAGTGCATGATATGTGTTTCCTGATTAAAACATATCACTTAAGAAATATTAGTTTGCTTTAAGCCACTAATGCTGGACAGCTACTCTGAGTTTGGGAAAACATTGAGAAACCTTAGATGAGTCCAGTGTGCATGGTGGTCATACTGAACACAAACCTGCTTCGATGCTCACATGGAGATACAAGGTTTTCACTGGAGAGCAGGGAACGTATGTAATTGTTTTGTTGAGAAAAAAAAAAAACACCTTCACTCCTGCCAATCTTTCTTTAAGAGAGTCATGAATCATGATTGCTTTATACAAAATTATATGACAGCAATCAATGTCACTTTGCTGATGGATAACCTGAGTGAGGAAACTCTCATCTTCAGAAGGCAATAACATTAAAACTAAAGTCGTTAAGTTGTGATAAATGACAAGACGGTGAAGCACTCAGGAAGGCATTCACGTGCCAGCTCACACTGACTGATCCCCCCCCCTGCCACTTGAGGGGTTTATTTGCAGAGTAAAGCAGCCAGCTGGTTGATTCGGCTCTAAACCCATGTCAGCTGCAGTCAACATAAATCTGTGGCCACTCTTCGAGGTAATAGGAACCAGAGAATAGTCCAACAGGTGAAACATTACAGGTGAGGGGCTGATCCACGGGGAGTTGCTTTTTAGCTGTCAGTAAACATTGACTCATACAATATGAGAGGAGAGGAGATAACAACAACACCATTCATGTCCTCGGGTTGAGAAAAAGTACAGATGGGTGAAGGTGGTAGAAAATGTGAGAGGGGAAGCCGAGGTTAAAAAAGGTGAGAAAATGAGGCTGTATATGCAAAATAAAAATGTGTTCTAGCCAATTTATCATGAGTACTAAAGGTAAGGGTTAAAGAGAGAGTGTCACAGGATGAAAGATTAGGACGGAGAGGGGTCGTATATGAAAGCAGAAAAAAGAGAAAAAGACACTCTAAAATGTTCTTTATATAAAATACAGATTGTGAACTGACTGATGTGATGACCATACTTGGACAGGCTTTTTTCTCCAGTTTTGAACCGAAACATGGCAACTATGCAATTTGAAAGTACTGTTTAAAAATAATGGATTTAGAGGAACATATTTACACAGTACCTCTACAAAGAGTCTTATCAGAGAGATTTTCAGAGGATGAGTCTATTGTCACAACAACCCTAAAAGCTTAGGGCTGCAACTTAAGCTATATAATTTTAGCCTGTTTATTTACATCTTGGTAAATTGGCAGTAAAAAACATCATTTTAGCTATTTTTATTTCAGTATCACTTGAGCTTCACTTTCCAAGCAGATTTGTGGATGTTTATTCATGATGGACTTTGAGATACTGAAATCCTTGGAAAGAGTAAATATCATTGAATTTAAAAACTATATGTGCATCATGTCTGCGTGTTCAGACCTGACAGAGTCATTGCTCGAAACACTGACAACAGAGTTTGGCACAAATTGCTGCAATCGGACTCTAAGAGATTCAAACTCGTCTGCCGTAATTACCTCGATGTCTGAGTGTCACAGCCACAACTGCACCTCCAACTGTTGACCAAAGTGGATCAAATCAATGGGCCAAACTACAATAACTAACTTCCTGCTGTTCTCCACTTTCTCATCATAGAGTATCTTTGCCTCATGTCTCTCACTCCATGCCTCCACTTTAACTCACCCACTGTCTGAAAATGTATAGCTGACTGTCGAACACAGTACTTACCAATGTAGAGTGCATTTATTCAAATATTCAAACATTTATTATAGCAAATTTCTGATTTGCTTCTCTTTTAAATTCACTAATAATCACGGCACCTAAATAAAATGAAATATCAGAAAATAGGTTTAGGCTAATCACTAAAACAAGGTTTTTTAAATAGCTTATTTGTATGTCCCTATGTAATTGTTTACTCTTCTGTTTCTGCCTTCTATAATTCAAACTTGATAGCAATTTAAATGAGTGTCAACCCTGAATTATTTCTTAAAAATAAAGGTTTTCAAATTGTTCTCTTCATACAAACATAAAAAATATCCATAACATCTCAGTATTTATATAAAAATAGGATTTTCTTTTCTAACTTGTGTTCCGGAAAAACTAAAAATCTTCGTCTACGCTGTCTACATCTGATTCGTTGTTTTCCAATACCTACAGATTTTATATAGAAGGAAAAAACTGAGAGGAAGTGGAAACAGAGATAAAACAAATGACATTACAGAGGAAGTATTGCTGTCACTACAATGAAGATTAAGAAAAAACCTGAGAATCTATATTATCTTTTTTTCATCCTTTACGATTGACAGTAAATGCCTTGTCTAGTGGTCCCCCATCTACCAGCACCCTGACAATCCAAGCTGCCTGTTTGATGCGTGACAAACTTGTTACATCCACTAAGAAAAACTCCCAGTTTACATCCGCTGCCATATGTTGATTGGACACACGCTGCGTTAGTCTTTGTTGTTAAATTGGCCCACTTACAACCTCCAGACATGGTTTAGATGATTGGATCTGTGTCCTCGGAGCATCTACACTTTGATTTCATGCATTTTTTCTCTTTGTGATTACAATTCATCGTTTAATCAGATGCAAATTACAATGTAAAGTGTGACACCCTTCTTGGCCAGGTGTGATTAAAGGTGTCAGCTCTGTGGATTGGCCCTGTGGTTGACAACGGTCAAACAGAGATACAGGATTAGTTATGAAGGACACACAAGGCCATGTAGCAATATTTACTTTTCTGGGCTGTAACTGTTTATTCAGCACTGTCTAAATCAATTCAGTGTATTTACAAACCATCTCTAACATAAAACTCTATGGCAGGTTCCCCTGGGGGAGGCATAGACATATTTCAAGCAGGGCCCAAAAACACCTGGGAAAATGTGGAGGTGAAGAAAGGTTGAATCAAAATAATTTATGTATAGACAATAATAATAAGACTGATTTAATTCCAGCCATAGATCAAGAGTCCCTCCATCCATTATCTATAACGCTGATCATTTTGAGGGACATGACGGGGGCTGGAGCAAATCCCAGTTGTCATTGGGCAAGACACAGAGTAAACCCTGGACAGGTGTATCACAGGACCAACGTACAGTGACAAACAACTGTTCACACCAACAGTCAATTATAGAGTCTCAAATTAAACCAACACAAAATCTGCATGTCTTTGGACTGAGGTAGGAAGCTAAAGAAAAACCCACTGAGACACAGGGCAACGTCATATTAGCCAGCATTCAAACCAGGTACATTCTTGCAGTGAACCCTGTGCCAGACCCAATCAAGATTCAAGTTCAACAACATGATTCCAAAAGTTAATGACATGAAAAGTAGCTTTATTTGTGCTGTTTAAGGCTGATGGAAATGTCATGAGCTTTGCAGTCTTGGTCAAACTTTGAACTGATGATGAAAATACCTAAGGTCAGGGGGTCACCACAGTTATTAGGATGTGTTGTTTGTTGTTTGAAATATGTCTGAAGATATTTTAGTCTGCACTGATGTGGTGTACTGATCGACCAGCTGACCAACACAGGACATCTCTACAGTCCAATTCCCTAGCATGGCAAAAATATTTAATTGGCTGACAGGGAATGCAGAAATATTTTTGATTTTTTTTTTTTTTTTCAAACATGAAATGTTCTACAGTGGAGCATTTGAAAGCAGGAGGCGTGTCTCCCCAGGGGGGCTCCAAACAGTTTCAGAGGAGTCTCAGTGAATGAAAGTGGAAAAAGAAATATTTCATTAGTTATTGCATTGGTTATCAAAAGGAGAAAAGCCTACATGTGTGTGATCTGGTAAAAGAGACAGTTCAGAGATATAGTATTTTTAGGCAATTATAATGTTTTTCAGCACTTTTCAGAGTCAGAAACCCCGAGAAAGATTCTTATTGTATTTGGGGAAGTCTAAAGTTATGTCAAAAGGCAGTATTAGGATATATTTGCTAAATTTAAGTATTTGTGGATTAAATAGCATAATCATAACCAGAAATAGAACAAAAAAGAGCAAGCAAGCTAAGGTGAGGTGACATTAGTGCCGCTCCCAGAGCTTTGTCTGAGGGATGGCTCAAACATTCATACTCCTGCTCTACAGAATGAAAAGGAACAGAGATACTACACAAACACATTGCTTGGTTTGCTTCTGGCCTGAGATGGTGTTTTATCACAGCATATAGAAGAACATTAATCAATGTTAATGTTCTTCTATATGTTAGTCAGAGAAAACTTTAGCCCACAGTGTGTGACTCTACAGTACATGAGGAATAATTGCTTCTGTTAGGCCACAAACTTGTCAGGTGAATGTGGATGAAAAGAAAACATTCTGTTATTGATCAGTTGAAGGGAGACAGTGAGATTAATGAGGGACTGAGGCAAATAAAATACATACTGTGAAAAAAAATGAGGGATGCAATTCTGCGTATGCTGTACAAACACATTGGAGCTGAGTTCAGATAATTCAGTAATTGACACAGAAAGTAATGTAACAAACATTGTGATGAGTGATTTTCTAACCTCTGAACATAATTGCACAGATGACTTCCTTCGCCCACAAAATGGGGGAATTACGGCCACCGCTTGGCTCGGAAATCACCCGGCTCCCTGGCTCTCTGTGCAGCAGCGTTATTTCTGATGCTGGAAACTGTTTGCGGGAATCACTGTAGCATGGGATGACCTTGGGATGGGAGGTATCGCATCATTTCCTCTGCACCAATGAAATGGGTTAGTGCCCACCTAAGCTCAGCTGGTGTCCTTAAGCACTCCCTCCTCGACCGGGAGAAACTCCCCCGACCACTGGATATAAAGTGACCTTACAGCCTGTTTGGCAGCACAACATCATCGGGGTCCAACAAAACAATCAGCGAGTTCTTTCAGGCCAGCAGAAAAACACGCTCACCAAAATATTTATGTATTGATACTGAGAGCTCTTCCTACAAAGATATAAGTGTCAAGCTGATATGACCTTTGCTAGCTCCTTGTTGCAGATGCATAATGTGACCAAAGAAATGAAAGACAGAATTTAAATTCAGTATATGAGCAGTTGGTGCAAGGACACTGGATCAGAGAAGGTAACAGACAGCATAAACAGTTCTCTGAGCACCAGAGACCATCTCTGCACAGAGCCAGCCAGGTACAATTTACCTGCCATAAATGAAATCCGATGACACCTGAGCCCAATATGCTGACTGAATGGAGACCATGATGAGATGTGGCTGAAGGAATCAAAAGCTATTACGTTAATATTTGACCTTGCAATATTTTGTCAGCTATATGTTTCTCAAAAAGCTCAGAAATGTTTGTCTATGCTTATGTAACCAATGTGAATTAATTTCACATGACAAATTCTGTTGATATTACTGTTTCTTGTTCCTTATGATTATTTAACCTGTAGGCTTCAAGCATTTCCCACCATTTCCCCAGAAACCTAAACCAGACCCTATGAAAAAGAGAGAAAAACAATGTGAAAACATATTTAAAAACATGCAGTATATGCACACGTGTTGGAAGAACTACACACCTTGCAGCTACTTTCCAATGTGCATTTGCAGAAGGAGAGAGTCCTTCTGCGAGGCAGATTGATAGTTAGTCTCCAGGCAGCCCAGAGTGAGCTTCAATCCTTTTACACTGTTAATTTTATGAGCACGCTTCCATCAATTACAGTCCCAGGGCTGAGATAAGATTAAACAACTCACTGAGGCACTTTCTAATGCAGAACTCCGAACAAAGCAGCTACACTTGTAGCTCCCTGCAAAATGGATCGATACCTGAATCAGATGAAGAATCACTTTATTCACAGTGTGCAGCGAGGCGGGATGTATTTGTCTTCGTAACATCAGCACAAGAACGCTCTGACAACTTGTAAGATAAATACAAACGGACCAACCAGGTATTAGGGCACATGCTTATTTTTACTTTAAAGATGCAATACATCATTTATATGCCACTGATTATGCAAAGCTCTCAGTATTTCTACAAGTGGTGTGTTAGCGTGTTATGTGACTGCAGCAGTAGAGAGAGGTTGAATAGTAAACTGAGTCTAAAGAGTGACAGGACGTATGGAACTGAGTCGACTCCGACTCTAACAGACGTTGAGAGTCGGACTCTTCCCTGCAGCGAGGGTTCCAATTAGTCTAGCTTGGTCTCAGGGCCACTTAGCTCTAATTACTGCACCCTAATGGCAGGGCCAATCACCAGCAGGTTAATTGTTTGATCTCTGCCATATGTACAGCCTGCCGTCATGTTAATCTACCGCTCCACACATACATGAGCCCACCACGCAAGGTCCCACACGACCCAGTCGCCTCAGTCTGAGGAGCAGCCTGTGTTGGCACAGAGCAGGGAAGTGGGTCAAGGTGAGTCTCGGAAGTCAAAGTTATCTAAAGTAAAGACCAGAAAATTAAAGAAATTAAAAACATTATCTTTGCAATGGATGAATGGAAACTTTTAAAGTGTCTTTTCACCTGCGTTAAGTTGTTTGTGAAATTGTGGTGGATTTTTTTACAAATGTGTGGATGTTAAATGTGTAAACCTCTTTATACTTGTAATCGTGGTATAAATATATGGTCTGGTGAGCTGAAACAACCAGACTGACATTATCAGCTTAACTAGATAATATGGTGAATTTGGAGACCTCAGATTGTCCTCAGATAAAAAGAGACGAGACGAGACCAAAGGTTTTCCTGTGCTAGCAACTTATTACATCCAGATGCAAATGTTTTAATGGTAGGTGACCATAGCTATTATGATGGGAGGAAAGGAAGAAGTTGGGCAGTGGGTGAGTTGTAAAAGGAATAAGTGGGGGATACCATTCTTAATAACCTGTCAATCCTGCCATCCCCTCTCAGCCATCAATGAGGACGTCTTCACACACAACCATCCTCTTGTGGAAAGAATGAACAAATCACCCACTGGAGTCGGATGACAAAAGGTCAAAGTCCACATTAGGAGAAGGTTGGGGTGGATGAATGAGATGAGAAAACACCGGACGTTAAAGTCATTAAGTCAACGTTTGTTTTATCCATCACCGTCACTTAACTTTAACTGTGTGTTTATTATTGTAACCATGATGAAGAATGTCCTTTAACTTTGAAGAAATACTTGTTTTAATCAAATCAACTAACCAAGGAGATTTATTGCTCACACCTAAACAAAGTGTGCCTCCACCACCAAGTGTTTACGACCATTACTATGAGAATGGAGGAGTATGTGTGTGGACACCTGGCAAAGATAGGTCCGATATTCATTCTCCTTTTTTTCTCTCTGTTTTAATTTCCATTGACCCACAGGGGAAGTATCTGTCTGTTTAGCAGCTAAATGCTTCACTATGTGCAGATAATTACTAAGTTTGTCTGAGTACCTTTTGGCACAGGGCAGGTAGTGTCCAGTTGGCTGATTGAAGCTTTTACATTCAGACAGCAGCCTGCTGCATTTTCACAACAATGGCGAGAGCAACAAAAATGAATCAAGACAGAAGGGCTGCACCTGAAACACTTTAAAACTCTTTGTAGAAATGAGAGAAACCGGGAGTCGGCTGATGATTCTCTGTGGATTTATCACTGTGAGTAAAATCTTGAATATAAGCAGCTCTAAATAATTCATTTAAAATTTTCCACTCCCTCTCCAGAGACAAGTCACAGGTTTGAGGGCATAAACTATGAATCCATTTTGAATCGTTTTTTAGAAGGTGAGAGATGACAGTGATCTCAAGAAAACATAACCTTTTTTACTCCCCAGCAAACCTTTAATTCACTCAATCTCCTTTGTGCAGAGGCTAAACATAGCTTCAAACCTGTTTCTTTAAATTTACATCACTAACACATAACTACGGTGGCCCTGAAGGACAAAAGACAATGGTAAATGGGAAAACAACAACGCACAAAATCGAAGTTACCTTATGCTCATCATTCATCAACGCACCATCCAACTTTTCATGTCGATGTGTTTTCCTATTTGTTTCTGTGTTTCGCCTTTGTGATTTGCACTTCAGCGCCACTGTACATTCAAAATCTGATTTTCACTGCTGATGTCTCTGTTTGACAGAGAAATTATGTCTCCACTTGATTTATTTAATCATAGAAAAAGCTGAACAAAAGTTAATCTACCAACTAAGCGCAGCCATTTGCAATGTTCTGATTCGTCCCTAGATGTTAAAGCTGTGAAAATGTATTCTGGGGTTTTGTTCTCTTCCAAGCTAAGAAAAAGCAAAGACACTGTATCCTTGTGCGGTTTCTTTTGAAAGGGTCATTCATATCATTTGAAAAATAGATCACACACCCCCACACACATTTAGCCCACACACAGTACGCACCCCAAATAGCCTCGCCTTGATGGAAAACAGCACATCCGGGGGGAAAGGACAGATATTACACGGATCATTAGCCGCAAATATAAAAGGGAGCATCACAGCAGCCTAATGACGCTTTGATAAGCTCTGTTCTGGAAGTAAACATAATCTGTTGACTTTCAATTCTTTTGTCACAGCACCAATGATAGTTGAGGCAGAATGAAGCATTCTGCTGTAAATGGGCTGCTGTCATGTGGAGCCAGGCAATGTGGGACCCTCTCGAGGAAAATAGGAGCTGGTGGGTGAGTTGAACATGTAAATACTGTTTTCTTTATGTAACATTTTCCAGATGACAAACTCACCCAAGTGTCTGCAGCTCCTTCTCATCTGGCTAGACATATATGCCTGCTGTCTTAGCCTTTCCATAACCGCTGTTCACCGAGTCTCTGTGACTCATTATGCCGTCTGACAGACCAGCAGTACTTAGCAGTCACAATTTACAGACACCTGCGAATGAATGCTGCATTTCAGAGATGCCATCAGAAATTCTCCTCTTTCTACAAGGTTAAATACAACTGAAGGACCCACTGAGTCTCCAAATTCAAAGTCAAGGCTTCCAGCATCTGATGTCATCAGAAGAGGTGTTGGTATATGAAAGAAAAACACCATCCACCAATAGTATACATGAGTATACACTTGTTTATGGCCAAATAATATTTGTACATTTAACCAAACACTTTATGTTTTAAATACAAAACAATAAAGTATCTGTTATCATACATTATCAGGGGTTGGTAACATCCATGGCCGATCCCACTGGTTTTATGGTGTAATAGCAAGTGGACATTGGAGTAAGGCCCCAATTAGACAGAGCAACCTGCAAAATGGGAGTTTCACCTATCGGTTGCTTTTTTTTTTTTTTTTTTTGTTTGCTATTGTTTTTGTAGAGGCCTACTCCTCAAAAAATAAGCAGGGCGGTGTTTTCTTTCTTGCTGTTGCCAGGCAACTACTGAATCACCTGTCCTTAGCCTAACTGTGATTTTGTTTTGAGGAGTTAAAATTCCCCGGGGAGTACCACCAGCTGGTCCAGGAGCGGCGCCTGCATGATGCTCGGTTCAAGGCTTATTTTGGGATGAGTGGCGGTAAAGTTTGACAATCTGCTGTCACTCGCTACAGTTTGTTCAGATGCAACTTGTTTTTGGACACATATAAAAAAGACATTGACAGTGAGCTAGCATTAGATTAACAGAAACCATGACTGAATGCTACCAGCTAAATATCAGTGAAGTTTAGATTGATTAAAGTAAAGGCTCCCAACCTCTCAACTCAGATTGGACAGAGGGATAAAAACACAAAAATCACTGGGGGTGCTCCAACTGGAGGCTTCCATAGAGATTCTGCAAAAACATAAGATGCTCCTAATGCATAATATCCAAGGTGCACAGGGCAAATAAATAGCAAGCAAAACGTTACTGCCTATCGAAAAGTAAAGAACAAAATGCTTACTTCAAAAACTGCAGTCAGGACCAAAATACTGCTACAAAGATTGTCATGATACTTCAACCACTGATGGTTCTGATGGTTCTGGTGCAGTCAGGCTGGATTTTGCCTCCACTTCATTTCTACTGTTTGTATGAGAAACACAAGACACATTCACCTCCTGTCACATGCTGACCCATCATCTCCTTTGCTTTGCTTTTTTTCAGGCTGATTGAAGTGAAACACAAAACTAAGAGTGTCAACTTGAGAGAAGGGGCTGCACTGATGGCTCTGTCGGGAAATATTTATGTTGTTGTTTTATTAACTGCGCAGTGAAATAACACCGGCAGCAGAGACGGGAGAAGGCTGCTCAGTTACAGTCGGTGCAAGGACAGTGATAAAGGTTGATGAGTGTAAAATATTCAGTGTTCTATGATTTACATTGCTGCAATGTTAAATAACTTTAATGGGCAAATTTATGATAGAACAGTGTGAGGTAAGCTGCTCTTGAACAAGACACACAAAGAGCTGATATTTGTGGGCAGCATTGAAACACTGAGCCACAGTGCAAGGTTGAGTGAGAACATATTCGCTGAAAGAGCGTATTGCTGCTAACCTGAATAAATGGAGACGTCTTATTGGAAAACGACAGAGAGCTAAACTCATAAAGCATCGACCACACAGTTGTCATCATTTATTTCTCTGTATCATTATCAGAGACAAAAAATTTAACTTGTTCAGGGGATCCATTTTAAAGCCACTCGATGATACTATAGTAGAGTTTAAATAACTGGATTCCTCTTCACTTCAAAATGGAAATCATCCTCAGCATAATTTGCATGCATCAGGAAAACTGCTTTGTGGTGAAAGGGATGCTTGCATTAGGAGAGGGACAACTGCTTCCTCTATATTCATTTCCTTTATAATCACTCAAATCCTCCACAGCATTTAGAAAGCAATCCTCACCCAGAGAAGTGTTTACTTTTCACACAATCTGGAAAGTCCTCTGAGCGGAGAGGAGGTGCAGAAATACTGACAGGCCTGCTTCATATTCACTCTCTCTGCTGCATTTGGAGCGGCCGTATGAATCCTAATACTGCAGAAAAAGGTCTACATGCAAAACAAAACCTCACATTATTAGATGTGTGGTCAGTAATGTATGTCTTGATCCACACAACCGCTAATAAGGTTGACATGTATTAACAGCTATAGCCATATTTTGAGGATTTATTCTTTAAAATGCTAAATTTACTACAATTTGGTGCAACGTTACTCACAACTCAAATGTCAAGGTCAACGTACTTAGTATTAGTGGCAGTACTTATACACACAGTGAAAATTCATGTTCATGCATAATACATCCTTCTCTGCAACAGAGGGAACAGCAGGTAGTTTTTGTCTTATGTGTTTTGATGAGACTGATGCAGTTTGTTTTCCATATTTACGTCAAGGGATAGGAAATACAACATATTCATATTTTGCTTGCATATATGTGCACAGCCTTTGATCCTTTTAATCTTTTAAATCAAGCTGTGATGTTAAGAAAGTTCCATACATTTTCCTTTTACTTTGTTGCCCCGCAAGTAAACATCTTAAAACCAATACTACAGCAGAAGAGGCTGTTTCTACTCTCTGTTTTTTCCACAGCATCACATGGAAGAAAGGATATAAATAACAACCAGGTATATCTGCAGTGCTGCTACTTCATTATTCTGTTACACTGTGTATTCACAAATGTATCTGCAATTTGCGTATATGCCAAGTTGATTTTTTGGTGAAACTACACTGCCATCATTTGTGAGCTATGTGTAAGCAGTGCTCGTAAATCACTTCTGTAAAATTGGCCCCAGAGTAACAAGGACATTGTCTCTGGACAGACAAGTAGTTGAAATTTTTTAAATGTCACTTCTCCACGCTTTGAGCACTTATTAGTGCAAGTTATCTCGCAAAGTAGGACGCCTTTCGTTCCCTGTATTTCTGTCCAAAGTCAAAGCTGCAGCACTGCACTGCCTCGCTGCTCAGAGTATGCCTCAGTTAACCTGGACTGTGTTGTACACGCCCTGAGGCATGCTGTCAAAAAACCTCGCCTGATGACAACCTGACAACTCCATCCATCTTATTTACCCGCTGGACAGCGCAGATCTGCTGTGGCAATCAATAATGCTCACAATTAGTTTCCCTCCTGGGGGTGGAGGCAGAGGTAGGTACACGAGGGGGGGGGGGCTGGTTTGGCTGGCGGTCCCTGACACAGCTGGACAGCTGGAGCGTTTGTGTGGCCCGGGTCCATTGCAGCCACATGTCCTGACATTAGCGAACATCTCTTGGGAGGTGCTGACATTTCCATATGTCCAGCAGAAAGGAGGGAGAGGTGTGTGTGCAACATAGTTTGTCTGTGGGAACGCCTGAGTGTGTGAGTGTTTCCTTCGTTAAGTGTGAAGTCTTGTGCGTTGTTTTGTTTTTCACCTTGGCTTGGTGACCTGGAAAATCTCCTCCAAAGGGCAGTGCGATGGTGAGAAGGACTCTCTGGAGGAAGCTGATGGATCTATATCCAGCCGTAAAAATAGATAACTGTCATTCATCACCAGGGTGTCTGGAAGTTAACCCTGACCAACAGGGCTTAGCCACACAGGGCTGCCGCGGAGCATACAAGTCCCAGCATGCTTCAGTGTCATTTGGATGCCCTTTGCTACCTGGCATGCCTGAAGATAGGTGATTGATACCAGGTGTCCTCTGTGTGATTATCTTTTTATGTGATAAAATAGATTAGATCAGGAACAATATAAGAAGAAAAAAAAATCAAATAATAAAGGCATATTACCTGAATTTAAATGATTTATTAAGCTAAGGAGGTGATTTATAACAAATATGACCTGCCATTCATGAACCATTGAGATGAAATGATTGAAAAACTATTTTTTTGTCCTTTATGTGTCTGATGACACAAGGGCAGAGGTGAGTTCATGAGGGGGTGAAGAGTACATTTCATTCTGTGCAGTACATGCTGCCTTTTACCAAGAGTTTGCTCTCTGTATGTATAGTTATTATATATTATCTTTTTAAAATGCTGAACAAATACTGTTTTCTACCTATTATTCCCAATTCTGCATATTTCTGGTGAATTTTCAAACCTTGTAAGCAGTTTGTGCTTTTGCATGAACTAAGTAAACAAGTAACGAGAAATAAAATGTTCTAATTATTATTACAAAACTATTGAAATTAAAAAGTTGTAGAAACTGGTAAAACCTAATCTGAAGCTGATTCAATTTGCTGTATTAGTTTTAACTCCTATGAGCATTCTGAGCATTGAGGAGATTTGACATCAAATCAAGAATAAATGTTACACAATGTCTGTTATGTCACATCATAAATCCAATTAAATTATGAATTGTGTTTTTGACATAATATACCACTCAACCAACTAATAAATTTCTATTAGTTGGCTGATGAAAATCAGCTGATATGAGTCTATTACATGCATATCAGTGTCTGCATTTATGTTTTATGATATCTATTTTAAAGAATAAATAAAGCAGAAAATATGTACATTTATGTTAACATTTTCCACACAAAAATATATCCCTATTTAAAGTTCTATGCATTTGGTTTGTCCTTTCATTTATGATACATAATATTCAAATGTTAGGATAATTTTTTTTTCATTTTAGATATTTATTATTTGGGTGATATATATTGATATCAGTAATGTTTTACTCTATAATATCAGTGAAGGCATCATGCTCCCAAAATCCATATTGGTCATGCTCTACTGCAACATTTTCAAAAATATCTAAACACTTCAAACCTAATGCAGATAATGCGCAGTGATATTATTTTTTATTTTGATTTCCTCTAAATTAAACCTACCCCTTGGATCACTGCTGAAGATCAACTTAAGTTCTTCAACCTCTTCCAATGAGCACTCGTACTTCTAAACTCATCCAAATGCTTATCTGGCACAAGTACTTACCACACATAAAAAAAAGCCACATTTCCTCTTTTATGTTTTTAGAAATTATTAATGTTGCTAAACCCATTTAAATCCCTGGAGAATGGCAAATACATATTCGATTTCCCTAGAGGGCCGCGGAGAAAGACTGAGCAAGCACGTTATTCTGCAGGAACACTGCAGAACGGTGGAAAATATATTAACTCAGCATTACAAAAACGCTAAACAAATAAGAGATATACCCTCCTTTCATAAATGAGAGTGCAGCAATCAGAAACCGGAGGAAAATTATTTCACAAAGCAGAGTAAATACTTCAGGCAAGAGTACAAATGTACTGTTTGAGAAAGGAGTCTCATTTCAACATGTTTTCTATGAAAAAAACATGTCTCGACTGTTATTAAAAAGAAGACGTTTCGCTTTCAGGGCCCGACTACAAGGAAACTTAAAGGCGGCAGAAAAAGTAGAATAATCCGTGTAAATAGCTGAAGGGTATAATCTAAAAAGTGAAGCTGTGTCGGGTTAACTGCACAACTTGTGTATCTCACACAACCTGGATGTCCTTGAAGGTTAAAGACAGGGGTCTCAGTGGCCCTGCGGCGCCATTAAATCACTGTGTGTCAGTGTTAAACTTTGATCATGACAAATAATGGTGTTTTCATGTGAGCCCATGCATTGGACATCAATAAAGCCTAATGGCGTGTCAGCCCTATTAATGGATTACTGCACAGAGCTCATAAAAACACAATATCCCATCAAGTGTAAAGGCCCTAATGATCCCACAGAGTCTAGTAAAGTCACTGTAGGTCCCATCCCCTGATGGAAATCAGCTCTCACTTCATTTTTATCTTACTGCTGATTGAGAGAGCAGAGGATCTAAAGGGATGATGAGCCTGTATGATTATCTGCTGTGGTATGCAAGATACAATAGGGGTCTCTATGAGTAGTCCAAAACTGTGTTGAATATTAAACTGGAGCGAGGGTGAAGGAAAATGTTGATTTATTTCAAAGGGAATGTGGTTTGAAAGTATGAAGTGATTATAACCTCTTACAAAAATAATTTGAATCTTGTAATTTTATGCTGAAAAAAAGCAATATGAAAATTTAATCTAACTTTTAAAAAATAAAAAAATAAATTGGAATTTTGACTTATTGTTTAAGTGGGAAAGATGATGTATTTACCAGAAAATGGGAAAATGTATTAAATTCAGAGATAAAGACCTCGGCTCTGCATAACGCTAAAAAATTATCTGACAAAAAGTTAAAAGTGAAATAAAAAGCTTTTTTCTTTCCTTTTTTTCCTTCATTTTTTCTTTTCTTTTTTTTGTTTTATATATGTATAAAAACAACAAAGACATTTTTTGTGTCTAATAATTATATGAAGCGACTGATGCCACTCTCATATGTTTGTGAACTAAATATGGACCAGCACCAGCAGAACATTAGCTCACCTTGGCTTAGTAGAGCGGCTGTAAAAGGTAAAAGCTGGTTTTGAATTGTATTTTATCTGTAACATCCACTTTAATTATGTAAAACAAAATAAATGTTTTCTCCCCCGTGCCTTGGTTTGTTTGTTTGTCAGCAGGATTACACAAAAACTGATTTCTAGGAAACATGGTGGAGGGATGGAACATGAGCAAACTAAGGACCCATTAAAGTCTGGGGCAGATCCAGACAAAACGGCAGATGTAAGAATTTATTTTTCACTTTCCTCAACAATGAGAGATTTGTTTTGTCATTTCGCCAATTTTAGGGATAACGCATGGATCCAAGATATTTTGCTTTGGGGGGGCATCTCGCCTTAACTAATGGCATAGTAAGCGCGACATGATGAGATAATGAGGAAGACATGCAGCATTGCGACTGGGCTCAAGCCTCCATACACGGGACTGCTTTGCTACCAGATGAGCTAGTGGGCGTCTCTAATGCATGGATTAATGAAAAAAACATGTTTGGGGACCTATATATATGAGTGTGTGCAATTTGGTGCAGATCTAGTGGATTTAAATGTGTTTTTAAAAGGGGACTGATGGGCTCAGTGCCATTCTAGTTGACTTTGAAATAACAAATGCTGGAGCGCATGAACTGTTTTCAAGCGATCTCTATCTGCATCGTAAACATATAGGAGAAAACACAAGCAGTCACGATCAATCACAATTTTTCCATCTCCACATTGTTTCTCTGTAGCCACACTAAGCTGCTGTATATATATCCTCTTTTCCAGTCTCCCTGTGTAGCTCTCTAGCAGGTAAAAACCTCCTCAGGCCAACAGTGAAGTTGGCAGTGACTAATAGGAACTGTGAGAAAATGATTCAAGAGTCCATTATTTGGCAAGTTGTTGTTCTCCCCAATTCAAAACAATGCAGGAGAAAAATAAACAACATGACTGGAATTACAATAAATATGAGTACCAGCATCGGAATAAAATATCCAGTAAAATATCCAGTGATCCAGTCTCACAGGAGCTTATACTGAAAGTAATGAAAATCCATGAGTACATGAATAAGGTGCTAAAACCACACTCTCAAGTGCATATAAGATGTTTTAATTGTCCATCATTAAATGTCCAGTTTAAGAGCATGTGTTTTAAGAGTTCAGATGGTGGGAGGAGTGGGTGCGTTGAGAGGGCACAATATGTTCAAGATTCTTAACCATCAGGGAGAAGAAGCTGTTTTTCCTCCTACTTTAATGCCCCTGTTTCTCAAAGACTCGTAGTCCCACACACTGAACTGAAACACAACTGAACAGTGGATATTCCTCATGATCCTTGTCTTCTTGAGCCAGAAGAGCTGCTGCTATCACAAATGTACCAAACTCTGTTTAAAATGGTTGATATTTTAAATGTGTCCTCGCTGAATATTGGAGACTCTGTTAAACTGCATGTTGCAGCTGAATACTCCTCATATCCCCTTCCTAACGTGACAGAGAACCTGTGGTAGCCTCAGTACTCATAAAAGCTTAAAAGGTGTTTGTACAGTTTGGACAAAGGTAAAAAAAGATGGCTGCCTCCATAGAGAGGACTTGCTCCTGATGTAGATATAATAACAACTATAAAAATAATAATTGTAGCAATCATTTATATAGCGCCTTTCAAGAGACCCAAGGACGCTTTACATATGTCCATGAGGACAGAAGAGAAGAGAAAAGAAAAAAGTAATTAGCACAAAACACGACAGAGATAAACAGCACTAATGGCAGAGTGGAGCATTAGTGAAAAGGTGGAGCTTGAATAGTTTTCTGAAGCTGTCCAGAGATGTAGCGTTGAGGATTTCAGCAGGGAGAGATTTCCAGAGGGGGAGGGCTGCGACAAAGAAGGCTCTGCCTCTAAAAGTTTGCAGTTTTGTGTTGGGGATGGAGAGCAATCCTGAGTGTAGAGGTGGAGGAGGTCAGTTAAATATTGTGGGGCCAGGGCGTGGAGGGATTTATAGGTGAGAAGGAGGAGTTTGTACCTTTAAGGGCCTTGATCAGGAGCCAGTGGAGGTGAAAGAGGGTCGGGGTGATGTGCTGCCAGGGTATTGTGCGGGTGAGAACTCTGGCAGCAGAGTTGTGATCATACTGAAGTCTGCTCAGAACGTTGTATGCCCTATTAATGGATTACAGGACTTCATTACATTAATCCAGACGGGAGGTGATGAAGGCATGAGTGAGGGTTTCTGTCACAGAGTATAAAGGAATTAAATGTAAAGGGCCCATTCTAGGGTAAAGACAACAACAAATCGTACAATGTGGATGTTTACGCACTAGTCAAAACATCACCAGGATTATTTTATATATACATTTCTGCCAATAGATCCCTTTCACCAAAATCTTACACACTGAACCCTGAAAGCTGTGACTATTACTCAGTAACACACAGGAGCTCATACCCACTCACCAGTGGGGATGAAAGTGGCACCATTTTCAAATCAGTGTGCCATCAAACTAAATTTGAAGCCACCATTTTAAGGTTAAAAAGTTGTATAGTGTTGCTTTAACAATGACCGTGCTGCTGATTGATGAGGTCAGGTCCTTAGCCAGGAGCTGACCCTCTCCACAGTGCTGCCATCAGTGGTCAGTGGTGGGCGATGTTACAAGTGGACTCTGCTGAAGTCAATTAACGTCACCTTGGTTTGAGGACAATACTGTGGTCGCTGCACCACGCTGTCAGCTGCTCCACCTCCATTTTGTATGGTGTTTCATCCCCACTGCTGATGAGACCCACCACCACGGCATATCATCAGGAGCTGTATGATCTAGTTCGGTTTGAAGGTGGCAGTGCGGTTGAGTGTTAGCAGGAGGAACAGCAGGGGGCTCAGGACATAGCCCTGTGGTGAGCCTGTGCTCTGTGAGGTGGGTTAGATGTGTGGCTGCCGACTAAAAGAAAGAAAATCTAGGTTTAAGAAGATGCCAGCATTTTCATTTCTGTGCTCATCATCTGTAGAAGCACATTCAGTTATGCATGGGTGTGTGCTTGTTTGGGTATTTTTCCTGACACCAGCATGACGAGGCAGTTTAAACCTTCTTAGCACTGCAAACTGTGGAGCTTGATGCTCTTAGCGGTCTGATCTGACTTATTTATTTGACAGGGATATTTCTATTTTAGGATATCCTGTTCCTGCTCAGTTGAAAGTTTGGACAGCTGCACTCTGAGACTACACAACGGCTCCTGTTTGGACTCATACTCCATCACTGATCATTTTCTGAGGGTTTTCACTCCTTCAAGTATTTCTGTCACCTTTTGGAGAAAGGTGGGATGAAATGTTACTGACTCTTCCTCCTCATTTCATCCTGTAGGTCACATTCACTTTATTGCAGACCAAAAATGTGAGGAAGATTTTTAAAAGAAATCTTCTCCAGGTGTAATGAATGTAATGGCATCTCTCACAGAGGGTGTTGCGATGAGTTAAAATGAGCGATCAGGACTTTTGTGATGTCACTGTCCCTAGCTCAGCACAATCCAACCAGTATCCAACCTTGCAGAATTTGTTTTTTTTTAATGTATACCTGAAATCTGAATATTTTACTACTTATATTAATAAATATTGGTATTTTTGATTGGCTTTACCATCTGTTCTTCATGTCAGATTACTTGGTCATACTTATCTTAAGGGATTTCTGATCCCACCCATTCAGAAGTCAGGTTATAGGCATATTTGAAAGCAGTGCCCCCTCTTTTTGAACCTATGGGCCCAAATACACGAGCTCATACACAGTGACTCAGATGGAAAGATATGAATCTACTTGACAAAGCTCAGGATACTGATACTGCTTCAACAGCATTTCTGCACAGGTATCAAATATCAGGAAAGGATTTATTAGACACAAAATCAAAAGCATTATCTGCATCAGCTCCACAAGGCTGAACACTGGCAACAGTCAGTGCTCAACATGGTTTGGTATCAGCGCACACAATCCTACACCACTGCCAGTGTCACCACATGCTCTCTCTCTCTCTCTCTCTTGCTTTGAGGAACATTATGTCCATATCCATATATACTGGGAAGCAAATTCAATTTTTTATTTTTCCTTTAGGTTATTTAAAAAATGCTTTGGTTAAAGTTTGGTTATGACTTGATTAAGTTTAGAGAAAATTGTAGTTTGGTTTACAATGACTTTAATGAAGGTTTGAGGACTTTTATCACTGTTTTTACAACGGTAACAAACATGATTATAGGATGATTGTGGTTGGGCTTAAAAAAAGTTGACTCTTGGTTGTGAAACTACATCCATCCAGCCATAAACTCCTCTGCATGCTGACCATGTTGCCATTAGACATCCCCCTTTCCTTCTGTCTTCATCACTATACTGTAGCTGCTCTTCAAGTGAAAACACTGACTGACACTGTCATTCCTCTCAGGAGGAAACACATAAGTTATACGCATCCATTATTAGCAGGTCCATGTTCATTTTTCTTTTATTTCAAACTTAGATGAATGACAATGAACTGGTTATTTTTGTGGTTGGAATGCTTGTTGCAAAACTATCAGCTTCCATTATTATCACACCGGTGGGCAGATGAAATAACTACCTCACCTACACCTAGAAAATCTGTTTTTATAGAATTGGCTGCGGCGAAAAGGTAAACAAGTTCTGTGGATATTTTTAAAGTAGTCTGGATAAAGCTATGGACTTTAGACCCAAATTTATGGTTCTGTGAAAGAAATACTGTATCTTACGATTTTCTGAGAACTATTAATGCCATGTGTTAATTTATCATCAGCTCTTTTTCATTTGTTCATTTGCTTTATTTGCAGAAGGCACATGGAGATCTTTAGGTGTAGAAACCTTTAAAACCCTATAAAAAAATTATATAAATAAAAAAAGCTTTCTTTCCTTTGGCTACTTGTGTCAATGTACTTGTTTGGTGTAATTGGGGTGCACAGCTTCACTCACCAGAGGTCAAATCCCTCTTATGATTACAACCATATCTCATCACTATTAATTTAGGCTGAAACACCTCACTGCCTCTCCCCCCCTTTTGTTCCCTGAGGTCTCACTGCCACCGTTGCTGCTGTTGTTATGTCTCGTGTAGAGAGCCTGACCGTGGAGCTGAACTGATGTTTGGTAAATGTCAGCCTAAGTGACAATTAGCATTTGTCCTGAGGGCGTCTGTGCACTTCATATGCAGAGCCTTTAGTCGGAGTGGTAAACTTGTGTTATGATAACTTCCCTTGTGCTTGTTTCCCAGTGAGCAGCAGAGGAGGCACTTTCATTCAGCCACCAGTGTCAGCTAATTATTTCTGGCCCCCTGTTGTTCGACACGTTCGGTGTCTCCACGGCCGGCCCCCCTGCTGCGCTGCACTCCAAGGCCTCACCGTCTCGATCTCATTAGAGACGGCTGTTACCCTCCCAGTCTTGTGTATCTCTTAAACTCTCTCTCTCTGCTTCTCCCGCTCTTTCTTCATCTCTCTCACTGTTTGTTTCTCTCTCTCTCTGCTTTCTAAGAGTCCTTCTCCAAACACTCAGTTACATAAAGATTCCACTCCAGGCAGAGCAAACCCAAAATTCAATCAGGGGTGTATACACAAGCCTAACGCCTGCACAGCCACAAACACACACACGCACAGCCACACAGCCACACACACACACACACACACACACACACACACTACTAATACACTCACAGATGCATTTGTGGCTTCAGCGGAGATTACATTAACTCTGGTGACTGACTTTAATCTTAACCAAAATTACAACTAGCCTAACTCTGACCTTAACGCTGCCATATTGTAGGATCAGCAGTGGTGGATCTATGCTCTTTCTAAACCAGTGGCCACTATTTACACAGAGGGGCCAATTATATCCACAACCATGCACAATTCCTGATTCAGCGAGGTGCACATATAAGTCATCGCTTGTTTACTGTTGAGCAAAGCCACACATTACTGTATATTTAAAAAAAAAAAGTTCCTCCCTAATATTACAACAATAATAATAATTAAAAAATAGCTACCCCTGACAGGACGGAGGCAAATTTCAGCAGGGAGAGAAAAAACTTATTTTGAAAATCCAGGCTCTTTACAGTAACATCCTGTTACTATGGGGGGGGGGGGTTCAAAGTGAAAGTAAAGCTCCTGTCCTCACTCAGTGTTGAACACTTGACATTGCGTCACAGTGATTGAACCACTGGACTGAATCAGAGAATGGATAACAACTCAAACTCAGTAAATATAAAGAGGAGCCCTCTCCTCTGTGTGTGTATGGGGTTACTATGGATACTCACTGACTTGATTATGCACTTGTTATCACTCAGCTCAGAGAGAGATGAAGAAGCTCTGGTGCCCCCCCTCAAACAAATGCTTCTCACTCAAAAACTATAAGTCCTATCTGTGAAATAAAAACACCGTGAGAAAAGACCTCCCTGAACGTACAGATACATTTTTTTATTGGTTAGAGTTAAGAAATGTGACTGTGAGAGTGAGTTAAAAAAATATGACTGTTCTCCTCTCTGACATTTTTTTTCAAAATTAACATGGCATCCAATGGAGAGGTGAGACCGGAAAACTTTTTTCAAAGAAAATATACAGCCAAAAGTATATGTCTGCCAAGGAACTATTTTATCATGGAGAGGTTTCAGAAAACGTAAAAGCCTTTTTCCCCAACACTGTCAAACCTTAAGTCACAGTTAACTGAACAACAGATGTATTGTGAAGCTGTAAAGTTTTGTTTGCATTGGAATTATTTTTTGATATTTTTTTTATCTCGAAATACAAACAGAAGAGCAATGTTAACAACTGTTTGCATTTCTTGTGGGAGATTCACTTTTTTCACTCAGTGCCACACACAGTGTATGCATTATATACACCCACACACACAAACACACACTCAAACTGAAATTTCTTTATTGTGTCTGAAGCCAAACAAAGCCTGATGTTTTCCCAGATTACAGGCACGTACAGTTAAAAGAATCAAGAAGAAAACCCAGCCAACGTGACCGAAACCTGAATCCACACATCAATTCAAAATTGTTGTCAGAACCCAGCCTGACTCTTCCAGGACAGCTGGACTTCTTGAATGAATTGCAAACATAACAAATATGTTTGAAGATGTTTGCAGATGTGTTTTCCTATCTTCGATTTTTCTGCCATGATGCACCTAAAAAATTCAGTGATGCAAGTAGCCTAACCAGCATCCTGCTGAGATGATGAAAAACTTTAATCGAACACAGTCATTTCTACACAACTTCAAAGTAATTTGCCACACTCTTTAAAGCCAAGTGAGAAAATAACAAATAATTAATAGAAATCAAATTTAAAAATATAGTTTAATTGCCAGTGCAGTACAGAGTGTCTTTGTTGTTTAACTGTGGGTTCAAATAATGAACCACAAACATCGTATTAAGCACGTGTGGTCACCAGATGTTGGTGTGGAGTAAACAAGATCTTTCTGAGTGTGAAGGAAAAATGGCGGCGAAAGTGTGTAATGACTCATATTTAATGATCCAAAAGAAAAAAGAAAAACACTCAAACCACAGAAAAATAAATCTGTGTAGGGCTGATCAGGATGTTGATCATTGTCAGTGACTCAACAATTACAAATATCGAGACATCTGGTGTTCACAACTCGGTGCCCAATCAGAGGTTTGTGTTGGAACAAAATAAAGGAACCAGAATCTACTGGGCAGAAACCTAATGCTCTCTTCTGTTCTCTTGCCACAAACAGTATCTGTATCGGCAGGGTTTCTGCAGGTTCCAACAAGTTGCATTTAAGGCTTTTTACGACCTTTATAAAACAACAATGAATGAACTTTAAGACCGATGTCAATTACAACAGAATGGAAGGAGTGGAAGGAATTACATATACTACCCTGCGATTTAATTGAACTTGCCAAAGCTACAGGCAGAGACAGTAGATATCCTTTGTCTTTCCCAACACCAAGTTTACTGAGCTGAATCACTTATCAGTTCCATGTTGGCCTTGTTTGTAGTTGTATTGCAGCATGCTAATATCTGTATCATTTTATTTTAGTTTGTGTATTTTCATATTTTTATTCCATCCTTGTCTTTTTATATATTTTCCTTTACAATTTGCTTTTAGGATGCCACCTATGCAATTTTGCTGTGCTTGTATCTATATAAGACTTTTGAGGCCCTAAAATTCAGATTTTTAAATTTGAACTTTTTCAGACATTTTACCAACCCTGATAAAGGTTTCAATATTTGCCAAAGAAAATCATATGCCACCTAGGAGATATGTTCCCTTCAGCATGTCCAGGTTGTGCCCTGAGGTCTCGGTGACACTTAAGAAGATTTTCCACTCACCTCAACTAATCCTCTCAGTGCAGACCATCATCCTCTCTGCAGCTTGCATCCCAGAAGTCATTAGTTAGTCGTTACCAGCAGCTTGTAACCATACAGGTGATGAGGAACGAGTAGGACAATGATTGACCCGCTCCGTGTGGGTTCTCCTGAAGGTGAACCTGCAGGCAACATCATGTTTGGTCTGATTAGCTTCAGATACACGCACACACACCACCTGTAGTTCACACACACATGTTCTCTATCTCTCTCCCTGCCTCCATTCTATGAAAGCCACAGGGTCTTTGCCATAACTCACATGAATAAATGAAATGTTTAAACAGGGCGATATTTGATTTAGTGTAAATTGAGGTTTCTGCAGAACAGATAACAGCGTCTTCGGGCATTCTCTCACGCCCATCATTCATCACTGCAGCCCAGAACATATTCCAACCGACAAAACTAGATCCTTAAAAGAAAGACCGAAGGAAATAAAATGTCTGCATCCACCTTATTCTTTTACAGCTGTCGTTCCTCTTACAGCACACAGATTAGGGCTGGGCGATATGACTTCAAATCAATATCACGATTATATCATACTATTACCTGGATTAATGAACAATCTTTTTATACCGGACATGCAGGAACCAGATTTCGCTATGCAACCTTACGGAAAAGTAAATGTGACTAACTGGCAATTAAAAATATACCAGGGGATACCAGGCAGCTGCTGCTTAATAGCTTTTAAATTTGAGTTGTAGCAAAGTGACTTCAAAGTGATGATTGTTGCATTATGTCATCTACCAACTGTATGTGGTGTCATGTACACATGCAAACATATGCTCATACATGCATATGAAGTATAAGACGGCACTTTAAATATAGAGCAGAGAGCATCCATAAGCCTTCCCTGCTATCGTGGGACAAAGCAAATGTGTAGCTTTAAGTTGACATGGTGCATGTCCTCTCCTGCTGCAGCTGGTGTCAAGACAAGAAAAAGGTGCATTACATGCACATGCAAACACGCAATCACACTCAGACATCCTTGTGCATCTTATACATACTCTCAGATTGTTTCTTTTTGGCATTTTATCCTTGTCAACACTTAAAATAGCATCTGAGCGCCTCACTTAAAACAAATATTGCATTAACAGTTTATGTTGCATGTAAATTATTGCCTGTTATTTCTTTAGTTAAGTTACCTGAATATAAGAAAAGAGAGAAAGTCCATTGTAGAGGAAGCTGAGATACAAATTGCTCCAGGGACAGGAGCCTCAGTAGAGCAGAAAGCAATCTATTCACCTCTTTACTATTTTTCTACTTTTCTCGATGTGTCAAAACTCCCACTTTTATAATGTGTTTTCTATTGATCTCTGTATCTGCAGTATCTGTGATAGTAAATTGAAAAAGTCCAATCGTGTTCCCATTGAACATCATTCTTCAAATTGTAGCAAATCATGATGCAAATCTGAAGTAGATGAGGCGGTTCAAAGGGAAAGCAGGTACTCATATCTAATAGAGCCGGGCTCATCTACTGTATTTGTCTAGGGGAGGGAAGCAGACACTGCTGGGGCTGGACTTTCAAATGTTGAACAATACCTGTGTCTGCTTCAAGTACCACACACCCAGAAAACAGCCAACAGCGGAAAATATTCGTTGGCTATGATTCCACTGGACGGTATAACCACTGATGACATTATTTATGGAAAACTAGTGAAGACATAATGTAATGGTCACAGAGTGCTCCTGGTATCATGGTTGGTAAAATTAGTCACTGCCAAAATGCACTTAACTGTCTCTCGTTGAGATAATGAACTATCAGAGTGAATTCAGGTAAAGAGCATCACATGATCCATACATTACTAATGGATGCTGAATTTACTCACAATGTAATCTCTGTAAACAGATTCTTCACGAATATGCAGAATCTGTAGATGAGGAACGTGATTTTCGGAAGCCTTCTGGTTTTAGTTTGACCAATCACATTTGAGCAGGCTTTGGATGCCCGAAGGTTACCAGTCCGTGTGGAGACTAAAAGAGGCTTTACATGTTGAAGGAAATGCATCAGTTATTGGCTTTTTTATTAATCAACATTCATATACTGTTAATTGAGGTTAGCCAAAATGTTGTCTGGACCAAAACACCAACAAATCTCTCACAGTTCAGGTTGTGTTGAGAAACATTGTGTTCTGCAATTGGCCAGGTATCTACACTCTAAGCCATAAATATTGGCTGAGGCCCCAGAGGCTGATTCAGTGTAAGACGATAGCCGATGGGCTCTGAGATTGCTCACAATTACCTCCTACTCCACCATGACATGCCCCCAATGAATAAGGGGAAAGAAATGAAGCAATTCATTGAACTCAAGGAGGACTTTACTTTGAAGCAAAGTAAATTAAAATGAGCAGGTGACCACGTGCACATCATGCAAGACAGACTGTACATGTGCAATGTTGCACTTTTAGCAGAGATATTTTTCCATTTGAATGCATTCAATCTGCAACCACAGGGGAGAGAAGCAGCTCGTGGTGAATATGCTGGAAAAGCCTGATGCCCTCTGGGAACACACTTGATCTATTACATGCAGATGTGTTAACGGTGAGGCTTCTGCATTCAAACACACAGAAGACAGTGGGTTTGAGCAGCATCACAGAAATTCATCACACAGCTGAGGGAGAATTTCTCTGACAGATTTGATGACTTAACTATTTCCATGGAAACGAATTGCCACTGAATTTGTGCTACTGAGTATTTGTCGTAATAGGGAAACTAGTTGACATAAAGACCTTGAGAAAAATGAAAACTGCTCATGGCCTTGTCCCTGAGACCTTAGTACACTGAGAACATTTGCATCTTTACATCCACATTTTCAAAAATGAACACGATCAAGACCCATCCATCCATGGAAACGTTACTGATCAGTAAGCAGGCTGGCTGGATGAGGACAGATGTGGGTTGTGGTCCACCAGTTGATGATCACTGTCAAAGAGACAGAAAACAAATCCTACAGATTGAAGAACCACAGACAGGGTGTTTTCCCTTAAAAGCACAGTTTTAGAAACTCTGCCCTTAAGTACCACAATATAATAGTACAGCATGTATTATGCAGCAGAATAAGACATGAGACACAGCGCTTGCCTTTTCCTCTGTGCATATAGGAAGTCGAGTATTAAAGAAGACGAGCAAAGTGTGAGAAAGCATCTAAAAGCCTGACAGCATGTGAAGGAGGAAGGGGAGAGTGCTACACACCGATCAGCCACATTAAAACTGGTAACTCCTCTCCTCTTAATGTTTAACTGCATTGCTTCAGATACTGCAGCGTGAAACACACACAAACACACGAGCAGAGACGCATGTGGAAGCAGAGAGACAGTAACAGAGGCAGACAGGCTACAACAAATCACACACATGGAAGCACACTGAAACACAAATGCACACACACTCACACAAAGGCAAAGAGTTTTCAGGAATAGTTTTGAATGGGCTGTATATACACAGACAGACACACACACACACACACACACACACTCTAAGTGCTAACTAACTCAGACAGTCTGTGTAACAGCCTGCCTTCTACCCGCCAAAGCTCATCTTGCCCCAGCCGCTCGCTCACCTCTAAATGAGGGCTGTCAAGCGGAGCCATAGTGACGCCTGCCACCTCTAATTGGCAGTGCATTAACAATCAGATCAGGCTAATTAGCCAGAGCATGGCAACGAGGACTAATAGTCTCACTATGATTGAGGCACACGGCAACTATGCCGCGCCTGCCCTATTTTGCATATTCTAATTTCATTGTAACAAAAGAGTGAATCTTAGTTTATATATGATATGAAACCACCACATATTACATTACCAATCTGATGACGGTAGAATTCATGACAACCGCAACTTGAACTATTAACAAGGTTCACACGTTGCTGTAAAACACGACTTGCACACATTTACAAATGTTTCTGTTTCTTCACAAACAGATCATGAGAATGTGTTTTTTTCTTGTCCCAGATTTTCCATCTCCTGGTCTTGTTTCTGTAAAATGTTAAACAAAGCTCTCAGTTTTAGAATAGAACATGTTGATGGCCATCAACAACATTTTGTTTCCAGTGTCCATCCTGAAGCTGGTCAGGCCAAACCATTTATCTAAAATGGGGCGCTCACAACTAAGATGATTACAGCTGATGATTTCGTGCTCTGTCTGGCTGTACGTCTGCTCTGCGACTATTGATAATGCCCCTCGGAAATCAAAGATAAAATAAAGTTTACAAACATGCTGACGAGTGCGAATTGGTCTGGCAATGTAAGGTTCAACAGCACATTTACATAAAAGATGTTATCTTATTATTAAATGTAAATAAACTCTCTGACATCCCTCTTACTTTATTACTCTTCCTTTGATTTCATTTTTTGTACTATTATTATTAATCATTTACTTCTTGGTATGTGGGAGTTATCGCCCCTTTCCTTTATTTGTCTCCAGGTGTTTTTAACTTTGCCGACAAAACAAAGACAAAAACAGCTGCAGTGATTTTGTAATACAAACACGTACAACTTCTTTTTGTCTCTCTCTCTCTTACAAGTGACACAGACACACATCAACAGATAAAGATATCGGGGTCTTTTTTACTCCCAGTTGTGAATTAATTCCACCCACACCCACAGCATCAGTGAGTCAGAAGTGCCTTGCATAACCTATTCCAAATCACTCGAAGGAAGTATTGATTGGCCACACTAGATAAAAAGTCCATCCTTAAACAGGCTCATGGGAGCCGTGGCATCGGGTTTGGAAAGAGGTAACAGCCCAAAGACGGTCGAACATAGAGCAGAATGAGTAACGAACAGAGCGGAGACAAAGGATGGACTGCAGTCAGTGTGTGTGTACTCATTTTTGTTACCTCCTTAAGAGCGTAAACACTGACCTTGTCAGGACCAGTAGACCTCATGAGGTCATAATGCAAAACACAACATAATTCGTGAGGTTCAGGTTAAAGTTAGTGGTGAGATGTGAATAGTGCTGAGGTTTAAGTTAGGGTTCGGCATTCATTTATCTTTATTTAGTCCTAATAAGGGGAGCTGAGCAAACCTACGTGTGTGTGTGTGTGTGTTTGCACAGAGAATCAGAGCACTTTAAATGCAAGCTGACACTTGTGTGTAGTCTAATACATGTGTATATATATTATTTATATATTCATGAAAACAAAAGTGACTTTTCTCTGTTCAGGTTAGAAATAGAATACAACTTTGAAGGTTTAGGGGTGTTCTATATCAGGTCGTATAGAACTTTACATGTGAATATGTGTTTGTGTGTGTGTGAGAGAGAAAGAGAGAGAGAGAGAGAGAGAGAGAGAGAGTGACGCAGATCTTTACAGGGACAGTTACCGTGCTGTAAATGCTGATGTGGCTTTACACCCCCCACGCATTTACCCTGTGCCAGCATACATTAGTTATACTGGGTGATTCACACACACACACACACACACAAAAACTCTCTCACACACACACACACACACACACACTCACTCTAAAATAGACAGATAAATGGACACATCCTGTAAGCGCACACTAAATCCAATGCACACTCCAACACAAACACATATTTGCAATGGTACAATATACCGCATACACACACAGAGACACACACACACAAACACATTAGTTATGCCAGGCATCTCAGTGCCCAAGATGGATGTGTTGTTTGCACTCGTGGTTTATGTTATGTGGGACATTTTCTGCCCTCCATTTTATTTGTGCTTGGCCTGTTAACTGTAAGAGGCTGTGCTTTCAAATGAGTAATTAGAGAGCTGTAATGCAGCGCTTTGTTTTATTTGTTTTCTCCTAAAGAGCTGGATAAAGAACTGAGGGAGAGAGTGAAGGAGAGCGAGGGCAGAAGAGCGGAAGGCATGAGAGCATGAGCTAGATCCATGGATTAGATGAATAAATGGATAGATGGATGGAGAGATTTGGCATTGGTTCATCAAGTCATCATGGCTGACATGCAGTGCATAGCAAACAGTTTTTATATATAATGTATTTGTAACAGACATGTTGCTTATGTGTTTATAGTCGTAATTAGATGCTAGTTGTGCACAACACATGTCACTTGGTGTCAGTCACGATGCAGCGAATTATGCAAAACAAATGTGCTGTTAACAAAGCTGATGCAACCTACAAGGGACTTAAGTGTCTCTAAACATAATTTTCTACATTAGTTACATTTCACATGATTGTAAAAGGTGTTGTTTGTGGTGACAAACAGGGGATTCTTGGGAGAATGTATTTTTCTGCTGCCTCCGAGTGGCATAAAATCTAATACATGCAGGTTGAGATGGTGGATGTGAAGCTTTGTATCTGTGTAGCAGTACATGGATATTCTTGATGATGCAGCCGCTTAAAAATTATAATATATTATCAAATATTTTTCACGTGCAAAATCAAACCCGATTAAATAAACTGAAGAATAGCGAGAAATAAACTGGGACTCTTTTACAAGACCGGTTATTAGAACTATTCGTTTTGTTCCTGAACTCAACTGAACTGATGTCAAAATATTAAAAAGTTTCTTGACTGAGGCAGCTTAATTCTGACGAGCCTTGATTTACACTACACACACACACACACACACACACACACACACACACACACACACTACAGCCTGGCTACACTCTTCGACACTAACACCCAGTTCAATGACCTCCCTTTATGTCTCTACACCACTTGCCTCATATAGACTATTCAGAGTTGACAACGCTGTGTGTGTGTGTGTACATCATTTGGCTGACAGGCAACAGAAGCTGAACCTCAGCGCGTTCACAGTGTCTTGCAGCTTCAGCTGAAAGCACAGGCGATCTTAATTGTTTGTGTCATATTATGTAATCAGTGTGTCAGTCTCAGAAATGACGGCAGAAATTAAGCTGTCAAAACAGTTTCATGACTGTCCAAACACACCAGACATGCCTGCTATGATGCATTACACTAATGACTGACTCCACTGTCATTTGATAATAAAGAAATAAATAAACATGCAATCTATCATTTGAAAATTATGTAAGATCACAATTTAACTGATGGAAGCACGTGTGACTCTATTGTGAGAGCACTGATTAAATATATTAGTATATTTGTGGTTCGAACACCGGAACCATATTTGTTCCAAAGACAAAATAAAAAGCAAGTGAAAACAAAAGAACAACTGAACTTAAAGGTCCAGTGTGTAAGATTTAGGTGAAAGGTTCTTTCTCATGTTTGGAAGGAGAGGGTGCGGTGAGGGGTGTTCAGCTGCAACATACAATTTCAACACTAGATATAACAAAATTCTACACACTGAACCTTTAAAGACTGATTTAATAGAAGTAGTGTAGCTCAAAAGCAATTAGGGCTTGACCACATCGAAAGCAGAAATATGCAGTTACATTTTATTCAGGCAACCAGAACAGTTTTACAGTTTAACATTCAACATGAACAGGGAGAAACAAAATATAACATCTTCATTCTGGACTGTTTAATAATTAATTAATGTGATGATCAACAGGTTTGTCCTTTATAATCACATCTTGTGGTTCTGCTTCTCACAAGCAAGTGGGAAACAGGACTTTGAATTAAAAGAGCTGTTCAGCAGAGTCTCGATATCGATTTTGATAATTATCACAATAAATGTCACATTATTATTTCTTTAGTTTAAAGACAGATTTTTGCCCCTGGGTGAATGAGCAGAGAAAACATTCTACATCAGTAATGTGTTACACATACTCACTCTATTACCAGAAATAATAAGCACATATATTAATATATATTTAAGTTGTTACATTGCTACTGATGAAAATTATATAATTTTTTTGTTTATCCCTCAAATTATGGTATGAAAAGATAGGTGCATCTATATTTTAAACAACAGCATAATGTAATTTTTAAAGAATACAGCGAATCATCATTTAATTTGTCTTTTGCAATATTATCAACACGGCTTATATAAGGTATAACTACTGAGAATAAACAAATGTGGCACAACAGCAGATTAAATCATTAAACAAACCTCTACTACTTTCAATAGTTTTGTTTGTTGCTAACAATAATTGTTACAAATGTACTAATCTGCAACTACTACACACACACACACGCAAACACACACACACACACAAACACACACACATACACACACACCTTACCCTCTTTAATTTGCGTACACTTTACCCCGACATACAAATTGAAAATGTGTTTACCGTTATTACCAAAGCTTGCCCGTGCCTCTGTATGCTCGTCAGCACAATTAGCGACATGAGAGTAATCACAGCTCTTCAGCTCAGCCGGCGCAGCTGTGAGAAGACACAACACCGAACACAATTAACAACAACTAAATCCAATTAGCAGACAATGAAAAGTAACACAACCTGATGGAGCTAGTTAACCACAGAGGAGCTCGCTGCAGACGGCACGTTAAGAGACATGTGGAGAGGTGGAGGTTTAGACCGGGGAGAGAGGGATGAATAAGCAGGGGCACGGAGGTCGTTGCAGGGTGTTATGTTCAACATCTTGTGTACAAATACATACAGTGTCAACCAAACACAGAGGCTGTGTGTGTCTGCTGTTGGCTATAATTTATAGTAACAAATCCTGTCCACACACAGGCTGGGATGAGGTGGCATTTATATCAATCAATCAAACAAATTGTATTTGTACAGCCCATATTCACAATTTCCAATTTGTCTCATAGACAAGGTGCGACGTCCTAACCTACCCTAACCCAGGATGGACAGAATAGTAATCGATGCGTGTTGATGTAACACATCAACAAAGTAACAGTATTTACAACATTGATTGGAAGAAACAGTTTGTAACATATAATAAACGTCACTTCTAAGTCGTAAGTTCAAATTCCCAGCTGCTTGGTTTTAGTTACAACCCACACTTTGCACAAAACACTTATTTCAATAAGTTAAGTTATGTGAGTTGGATCCAACTTTTGAAATCAGTTTAAATATATTTTAGATTTAAGTACAAGTTAATGATTACTTTTATTTTTCACCTTCAACACAAGCATCATCAAACCTGAAGAGGAGATAGTCATGGAGACGACTGACAGGATATTTAAATCCTCACGGATCAAACATATTGTTTATCTCATCGATGGTCCACATTTAATACAACGTCAAAATATTAACACTGATTCTTTAAAGATATTGTGGGCATAGCTGTAACTTAATCCCTTTTAATGACACATTACAGTTAGATAACTGTTTTAAAACCTGTTAACTGGATACAGGTATTTTGCAGCATCCAATCTTCACCACCAATGCAGAGGAAAATCTACCTGATGCGGAAATCATGTTCACGGATGAGGTAACATATTCATGTTTTATTCACGCTACGCAGCCAACGGCTCCATTATGAGTTACCAATACAAACAGTGAATGTAAAAAACAGAATAAAACAGATGTGATGCAATTAAAAGGCAAACAAATTGAAACATCCTGTTACCTTGTAATCAGGATATCGATAAGATGGAGAAGAGTAACATACACCACTTGTACGTGTAACATCAATGAGAAGCTTCAGTCATTCAGAGGAGACAAAAAGAGAAGACTGTGACCGGTGCCGGGACAGATATGCTGATAAATTAGTGTGGAGATGAGGCCACTTGATTTCCATCTGCAGATTTCTGTTAGATCTTCTTTACTTCAGGTGTTTTGGTGGCTGGATGGTGGTTGGGTTGGTAGACAGCGTGGAAAATAAAACAAGTGAGACAAGAAGGAAGAGGATGAGGGGAAAGGTAACAAAGATCAAAAATGAGGAGGAAGATAGTGTGCAAGAGGATAAAGGAGGGCTAGACAAAGAATAGGAAGTGATTTTGGGGGAAGGGGAAGAGAAAAATAAGGGAGATAGGGGAGAGAAGTGCAGACCAAAGAAAGGTGGACAGGTAATTAGCTAGGAGGAGCAAGAGTCAGTGATTCAATGGAAGAGCAGGAGAAGAGTTAAGGGATTGTAAGGGGTCCGGGCTAATGAGCTGCAGTCTGGAGGGCAGTTCTTTCATAATCACTGTCTAGTCGAGAAAGATGGATCTTTTGAAAAGTTACATGTTATTAGTGCAGAAGTTTATTTTAGAAATTCAGGCTGGATTGTAATGTAAAGAAATTCTCCAAACTCTGGGGTAGAAAAGTCTTAAAAGTAAATCCTGAGGTAAAAGGAGGGTTCATCAAAAAATTTGCCAAAGGCTTCAAACAATGGAGAAGCAGCACAGTCTCTAGACTTGAACTTCAGAAGGTGAAAGCAAACAAGAACAAAATATTTTTGGGAACTTTAATTAACTTAAATTAATATTTAATTAACTGCATTTAATTAATTAATTATTATGGGATTTAAGATTTCTTTAATTCTCTTTTTTTGTAACCACAGTACACGTAGGACAAAGATATTACACTTCATGTATTTAAATAACTTGTGTATCATAAACTTTATACAACTGAGTGATAAAACGGCAGCAGACCCCCTCCCCATCAAACTCATCATCCACATGCACTGCCATGCTGGTTCTCATCTTTCCTTCTCTAATAGCATTGTTATGGTTCCTGCTGTGCATACACAGAGAGCCCAATCTAATCCCCTTTATAGATTGGATATGCTATATCTAGTGCCGTAAATCTGTATAGAAATGCACAGTGTGACCACTGGAACGTTGATGTGTAAACAGACCTGTTCCTTGATTCCTCAGCTTCAGGCGCTGCGCTCTCTAATCACATTTCCAGAGAAAAGAGGCTGGAACAGGAGGAACATTTATCTGCAGCAGGTGTCTGAATAACACTGCCGTCTGTTCTTTGTTGTTTTGATGCGAGAGGATATGTGTTTGTGTTGCATGTCACACATGAAGCACGCACAACATGCTGGACTGGAGAGAAGGCAGGAGCTTTTTTTATGGTTGTGCGTGAAATAAAGTTACTAAGCAAATGCTTCAAGCATAATTTCACATATTAACAGGGCCCAAAAAAAACGTGTGTCCACAGATTGTAAAGCTGGAGAACATGAGGGCTCCCAGAAAGTGAAGAATCTCGATCAACACCTGGTGGCTGACTGCGGTATAAAACATATGGACATTTTAACGAATCAAAATACAAGGATCGTTCATTTTGAGTAGTCCTTATCACACTGATCTTTGTTCATGTGCTCACTTTTCCAAGTAAGAATGGGGTGAAGCCTGATGATTGATGGCCTAGACACAATTGGATGAGTGCATGTATTGTTGGTATCCCCATCCCCTGATTGCAACTGCAGAGACTCTGCCTCTCAATGATGCCATTGATGCAAGATTGCAGTATTCTTAACCAGTATATTTTGGCCTAATTTTTGGGTGGCAGAAAGTAGTGGAGATGTGTCATCCATCTTCATTTATGTGAATGTCCAAAATTGCAGACTTCAAAATTTAGTAAAAGGACAAAATTATAGAAAGAAAACAACACTATTATTATTATTATTATTATTTTATATTGAATTTCTGCCAATGGATCCCTTTCACCTAAATCTTACTGGACCTTTAAAGACTGTTGCATGCTTTACCTAACCTCAACCAATTTATGGGAGTCCCTAAACATATAACCATAAAGAAGTTTAATGATGCTGCAGACACAAGAGGATATTGTGTGTGATGATTTCAGTGTCCACATAGTTGTTACTTGCCAAATATGTAACTCAACAACAAAATATATTTGCTGAAAATAAGTTGTATATGAATCTAAATATCAATGCATGGGACAGGGTTGGATTTCTGTCTTTTACAGACACAAAAGTCAATTCTTGTCAGTTATTACTGCACTCAATAAAACGCAGTGTACGTGGTGCAGATTAAACATGAATGCAGCAGTAGCATGGCTATAGAGGATATGGAGCTGGAGAGTTACATTCCCACCAGAGATGGTTGTAAACAAATAATTAGCATGACGCTGACTCAGTAATTGTTTGTGTACCATCAAGGTCATGAGACTGTGTGCGTCTGTGTGTGTCTGTGTGTGAGTGTGACTAAGACAATGACAAATGGGGAAAAAAAGACTGGCAGCAAGTGGAGAAAATAGATCAGGGAGGGAGGAAGTACAGTGAAAGAATGAAGAAAACACAGTTAACAGAGTCTCTCAGTGATATACTGAGGTTATGTGGGAGGAAGCTGTAGTAAAAGAAGTATAACTGTGGGGGTCTGAAGGCACCGCATGTCTCGTGTGATATAATGGCCGACTGTTGAGACAGTGGGATAGAGGAGGACGAGCGTCATCGAGCAGATGTTAGACAAATCCAGCCCAGATGGGACCCAGCATTTTACCTCCTCAGCAAAACCCAGCATGAGGCCTGATAGCAGGTAAAGAGAGGAGGATAATGAGATAATTAAAAAACAAACAGATGAGGGAGGGGAAAAATAAAAATGGGAGAAGGAAAGAGAAACAGAGGAAAATAAAGACAGAGGTGAGAATGAGAGAGATAGAGAGAGAGAGTCAAGTGGTACATATCCCTCTTTTTTCCCCAGTGATTCTCAGACTGATCAGCAAACTCTCACATTTTTTTTGCAGAACTGGGGTCAATTCAGTTTTTATTCATTCTCAATGAATGGCAACTATTCATTTAGGTTGATTTCTCCATCCATCCATCGACCATCCATCCATCCATCATCTATACCAATGATTCTTTTAACTGTCTCGAGGGTAGCTGGAGCAAATGTCAGCTGACATTGGACGAGAGGCAGGGTACACACTGGACAGGTCTCAAGTCCTTCACAAGGCCAACATACAGAGACAAACAATTATTCACACAATTGTTAGTCTCCAATTAACCTAACACCAGTCTGCATGTTTTTAGACCGTGGGAGGAGGCCGGAGTACCTGGAGAAAACACACTGGGGGGAACATGCAAATCTAAAATTCCAAGGTTATGGTTAAGTTAGGTAAATTGACCCTAGGTGTGAAAGTGATGCTGAATTTGAGTGTAGTGCAGGAACTAGCATATATCCCCTTTTAACGAACCTTGATTACCACAGATAGATTTCTCCACAAGAAAACTGAGTTTCCTGTCATGTGTATACAGAGTGATGCATCTTTGCATTTACAATAACTCAATCAGAGGGATGACAAACACTGAAACTAACAAAGAAATCTGTAGAATTCTGAACAAGTTTCCACTGCTGAACACGAAGACTGTGACGAGCAAATTAGTGGAGCACGGAGCTGTTGTGTTCATGTCACTGTCTGACATGTAAACTGGAGCATTAGGACTTGAGTGCTCTTATATTGAGATGAGAAAATTACTTTTGGAGGCATTTCATGGCCGGTCATGACAAATCATTTCTGGAGAGAGGAGTCACTGCTTCCTTTGCAGAAGAAACCAGTTATGATAGTTCAAGCATCTGATTAGGATGCCGCCTGCATGGGCGCCTTCCTTTGGAGTTTTTCCGGTCATCTCCAACTGAGAGTAGACCTCAGGGTAGACCCAGAACCGCTGGAGGGATTATAGACATATCCCACCTGGTCTGGGAGCACACTGAGATCCCCAGGAGGAGCTGGAAAATGTTGCTGAGGGGAGAGAGAGCAACCTCTGGAATATCATGCTTAGCCTCCTGCCATTGTGACCCAACCCCGGATATGCAAAAGAAAATGTATGGATGGATGGATTTCTGGGACACGACCCCTGGTCCCCCATGACGACATCAGGGTTGACTACAGTCTGTTATGATCAGTGAGCCATTCTCAGAATCAGGTCAGGCGCAAGTGAGAAATTGGATTGTTTATACAGTATCCAGGCTACTACTGTGCAATATGTAAATGTGTTGATTGATTACCCAAGTAAAGTAGTTTGTGTGTGTAAACACACTGAGAATGGTGCTTCTGATATCCCATAAAAGCTTGTAATTGGTCCATTAAACATAGATTCAATTTAAAATGAAAAAGTTACTCAAATCTGTGTTGGTGTTAGTCGTATATATTTCAAAATATTGTGCCACTCAATTATTTCCTGACATGCATAATCATTACCCTTGATTTGTAATATGCCAAGTAGTGCTATTTATTTCAAAATGTTGAAAATGTGTTAACTTTTATTTTAGAATTGAAATGTTGCCAGCTTATTGCCTTTAAACAGAAAATGTATTTACATATAGATGATTCATGCATGAATGATTATTATTTATTATGCATGGTGTAAAGGAACAGTGGGGAGACAGTAAAGTATGATTTATTTACGCACGCTGTGTCTGTGTCTATCCAGGTCGGAAATGCAAATTAAACAAATTAAAAAATCTTTCAGAAATCAAATCTACTTATTTAATTCAAATGAAAATAAGACGCTTCACAATAAATTTTGAAAAATGTGTCCATCACCAAACTGGCCAACTTTGGTTTTAACACAAAGAGAACATCATGATGGATAAACTTAGATTTTAAAATGTAATTTGACTGATGTTTCTTATCAGACATTAAAACTGGTCATTTGTGGCATGTTTTGAAAGAGGTCATTCTGAACCTATTTTTCTTTATTCAAACCTTATTTTGTAGTTTCAATTATTTTCCATGATTTCACCAGTACAACACATTTTAGTTTTAAAGTTGTGTCAATATATCTACCAAAGGAAAGTTATTTGTATTAAATGTTAACATCAGAAAATATACATATATAACCTCTCTTGCCAACACATCAACAAACTGCACACAATCTATGATTTATAATGCAGACACGCATCTGTAGCGTTTTCTTTTGTTCTACCTTCTTACCACACGCTTTGTCTTTCGTATCTCTTTTCCTATAACACACGGCAAAAATGTTTGCTCTTAGAAATCACTCTGCTCTTTGCCTACGGCAACCAAGCCAAAGAATTAAGAAAAAAAGATGACGCACATGGAACATTTTGTCTCTTTTGCTGCATGGCAAACACAGAGTGGAGCACTTATAACCACATCCCTGGTTAAAAGTGTCTCAGGCAGACCGACGGAGACAAAGTACACAGACATACAGGATCTTAAAATACATCAGTCTTTTGTCCAAAAATTAAACTGTGCTCTTCGTGAGGTAAAGTAAATCCAGTGACTGTTCACTATCTCCTCACTAAAGGTACTGTCTAACTATTGAACATAATTAACTGCTAAATGTTCATTTGCTGGTTATTGTGACAGTAAATTTGTGTTTCTTTCTCTTCTTAACATATATCTTTCAATGCTGAAACTATAAATACAATAATCAGAAACAGAAAAATTGTCTACAGCAATTTCACTAGTTATTTATATTCTGTGGCTGCAGTTTCTCCATTTCAGATTTGCTGGTTTTGTCTGTTTTAGAGTCTTTAAGACCATTTGACAAAAACAAGACATTTGAGGAACTGTGATGGACAGATTCTTTAGAACAAATGACTAATTAAAATAATAATAACTATAATAGAGAGGAATTGCTGATGATAATTATATTTACTTTAAGTGGCAATATTGTTTGACCTCCAATTATAATTTCTCTTTTTGTAATTCAAAGGAATGCTGGTTCTGAAACAATTCAGGACCCTGTGTGTTTCAATGCAAATGTTTTTAGTCTGGTAAAATCACAGAATGTATTATTTTGCAATAGACAGCATCACTCCAGCCCAAATATTTATATTAACCTCTGATCTGATTAGATTGACTGACACCTACATTTAAATATCTATTTGTTGCATTCAGTGGTCAAGGGTCAAAATAATAATAATCGTCATAAGCTATTCAATCTCAGCAAATAACTTTATTAAACACGAGTCTGCAGCAAAGATGGAAGTTTTTTTTACCTAGCTCTGGACACGCGCCACCCCCTCCACATCCCTCATGCAATTTCATGGTCAGTGAGTAACCGTCACAAACAGCCCCAGACCTTCTTAATATTTAATATTTTCAATTTTTATCTATACCTTGACCTTTATGTTTGAAGAATCCTCCAGCAGTCAAAGGCTAAGTACACTTCAACCTATCCAAATATGCACAGTGCAGTCAAGTGGGAGATAAACTTATTTCAAAATATAGATAATTCTTTTGACAAAAACTAATTTATAAATATATAAATGATAGAAAGAAAGAAACGTGTTGTCCTATGTTAAAAATTTGCATTTTGAGATGATTTGAAATGATTTTTTTTTGCGGAAAACGACAGGCATTGCAACAAAAAGTGGGTCACACCTTAGTCCAAGTGCCATAAAACTTCATGAATCATGTAGATACTGTGGAGTCAGTCCCTGCAGTACATAAACTGTGTGTGTCTGTGTGACAGAAAGAGCCTATGTGTGCAAGTGTGCCCGTCTAGTGTTTTGGCTCGTGTGTTTGCGTGTGTGTGTACTTGTGCATTCAACACACACAGTGGCCATGTACTCTTTTTATCCCTGAAAACAGATTTTGCTACAAAATCCTCCAAAATAAGACTGTTTGTATCACAAGAGACTTTTTAATTACACGATTCAGTTTTTTTGGCATGTGCACCACCTAAATAGATCAGTCAGGCTGCAACACAATCTATACACAATTTATTCATGACACACTTTTATCTTTGCAATTTCTTTTCTGGGAGAAACACAGTAAGCCTCCATGGTACCATGACAATTTTATTTTACGCTTCGGCCTTAGACAAATAACTTGTGAGTATACGTTGCCTGCAGGTGGATTTTTATACGTTGAAAGGGTCTGGATGTTTCCTCCTGTTTCCAATCTTCATGCTTAGCATAATACCCAACATACAGATATGAAAGTAGCACCATCTTCCCATCTAACTCTAAATAATAAATTGAATACATGGTTGTACAATGTTGAACTATTCCTATGAGCTGCAGTTTGCAAGCATTAGTAATTTGATAATAAAACCAGCTGAAGGATGAAGTCAGTGATCTAATCTGGGCAGTTTTATATTTCCCTCAAACAACTTTGCAAATGCAAACAAATGCATGTAATTTTAAAGGATTTGTCCAAAATGATGCTCTTGGTTGAAGATGACAAAGACCATCAGATGCTGTTAGAATCTCAGTGGACCTTGAGTTTTTCATTAGTTTTCCTGACTGTATTAGAAATGCAGAACAGCAGGTTTAATTCCACAGGCCAACAAGGGTCCATATGATATCATCTCTGAGCACACGGTGATGAAACCCTCGGGAGTCACCCACCCATATGTCTCACAGTAAAGCCTTTGTCCTCGAACAATATCAAGTCAAGTTCCTGACATGGTGAAGGGGCGACGCACATTAATGCAAAGAAGACTTCCTGGACTGCATCTGTAGAGGATAAATCCCCTCCGTCTGTTCTCCCCTTTATCTACCAGACAGTCCTGAGGGCCCGTCTGAGCTGGATGGAACAAGGCATGACCAGGATCGTGTGAAGGTCCGACATATCAAAGAGATTAAGATTATTATCTCACTTCATCCCCCCCAGAGTTAGAGCAAGGCAGGTTGTTCACGTGTGAGCCGGAGGACAGACAGGTAAAATAAAACACACATGCGACAACATGTTGGTGGAAAATTAAAGTTAAAGTTTCTATCAATTTTAAAACCTATGAGAAATCAGTCATTTTAATCTAGGCATCATTTACACTTTGAACACGTATCAGTGTGGCAGATGCTTTTTATTGAGTTTTACAACACACTTTTTACAATACACACTTGGAGCTTGGGGATTCTTAACTTCACATCTAAACCAGATGAAGGATTTTAGTCATTAGACGTTTGGATCTCAGTTTTTGGCATGAAACTGTTTAATTCAGTTTTAATCACATTCTCTATTTGTTTATGAGAAGAGAACGTGCTGATTATCTAACTACTGGTAAAAAAAACTCCTGAATTGATGAATAATGAAGGAATCCAAGCAAGTGACATCAATGTTGGAGATGACAACAACGATATCTCATGACGTCACCACATTTGCCTTATGTTATTGTGATTTTCCCAATAATAGAAAATTACATATTGTGCTTTAATCCCAGACACAACAGCATAATTTGTAAAAGAAGATGTATAATGGACTCACTTAGTTCTGGACTTGCTGAGACAAACATAAAAGCCATCAAGCAACAGTCGACATCAGAGACAGCCTCATGTTTGACCTCAAATATCAATTGCTCGTCATCGAATCCAATCATTCTTCCGACAAAACAATGTGATTAGGTCTCTGTGTAAGTCCATGATGTGACTGACAGATTGTTGAATGCTTAACAGCGCAAAGTCAAAGGAAATGAGGAAAATAGCATGAGACATGAGTTATTGATAACAGTAATTATCTGAGACCAGTGCAAGCTGTTCACAGTAATTTAACTAATTTGGAAAAGAGCTTGGCAACCCATGAATATAACTCATTTACAGTCCTTGTTTCAGGTGACTCTGTTCATGATAACAGGTTTCACTGATAGAAAATGATAAACTCTAAAGCATGAACAGCAAATGTCAGGTTTTGCCATCAGCTCCAATAGTAAAGTTAATCTGCTATGTTCTTGATCTATCACTGGTAAACACTGCTTCCAGGAAATAGTCAGAGTCTCTCATACTCTAAAAGTCCTATTTCCTGAGATTAAGTCATTAGGTGCATTCTGTGCAGCACTGTGCAGCGCTGACTAAACGTGATGCATGCTGGTCCTAACACAATGCATGCTTGTTAGAATTTTGTCCAACTTCGTCTAGTGCTGCTACATGTTACCAGGTCACATGACCTTTATACATTGCAGGAGCGAGCCGGCTGCAGTCAGACTGCACAGTTGCTCTCTTCCAGCGGCACAACACTGCTCTGATAGGCTGAAAGCTTCACTGACATGCATAATTTGTCTTATGTTTTTATTCTAAGAATCCAAATGCGTTTTCTGCTCCATATATCCATTAATAATATAAGTTGTTAATTTCTATATAAAGCTATATATATAGGATGTGATGAATTTCATCTCCTGTGTATCTACATAGGCCACAGGTCACTTTACACTATAGTTTAATTCAATTCCATTTTCTTCTGAAAGAAAGTTCTCAGTCGACTTTGTTGTATTCATTGTATTCTTTGTGGAAAAACACAGGGATCTCCTAAACATCTGTTGTTGTTCTTATCTCACTGACACGACGACGTGTAAAAAGGGTCCAACATCTTGGCACTACTCGCTGACCTCAACACTGTCTGTTCATGCAAGAACAATAGAACAAACCATATCTGATAACTCTATAATCAATGAGGTCATTTTCACAAAAGACATTTTGACACGTCATGGTAGGAAAAAAACACAAATAAATAATGTGTGTTTAGTTGCTTCAGTTTTTGGGTGCTGGTAAAGTGCAGGCTGGATCACGGTCACACTGTGATGACTTACTGGGACATTTGAATAAATTGGTGTTTTTTGTCTACTGTGAAAAAGGCATAAATTTTATTCAGGGAAAGGCATCAGTTTCTCCACTGAAAATATGAGTGTTGTTGAACTTGTTGAAAATATGACCTTATACCCTGAGCTATAAAATAAGAATAACAAAGAAAAGCATTGAGTGGCAGATGGCTGGGAGATACAGACAATATAATGTGACTGATCTGCAGCTAAATTGAATTTTCAGTTTCATTCAAGACTTAAACTTCAGCCACAACGTGAAAACTACTTCTTCAGTCACATTAAAACAACCTGGCAACAGCTTGACAACACCCATTGGGGAAACTGGACCATGGAACTGTTAAAACTGCATGATCAAAATTTATGACACCCCAGAAGTCCAGTTGATTGCAGAGAGTTCGATCATTCGGTTGAACAGACATTATGAGCCTCCATCAAACCGCGCATCAAACCACAAACAAATCCATGCAAGTCGACAAGTAGACCTTTTTCATAGCAGCCATTTTGACATGAAACAGCAGGTTACTAATCCCGTTGATTAAGGATCTGTACCTAAATAGAACAAAATTAGTGACACGTGTTGCCTTACTGTTCAATTCCAAAAAAAAGTGAATTTGAGTGTAAATTTAGACATTTTGAGTCTACTTGGGTTTTAAAGGTAGAGTGTGTACACACCTCACCTCACCCTCCCCTTCCAAACATGACAGAGAACCTGTGGTAGCCTTTAATTGTCATAAAAACTCAAAAGGTGTTTAGTTTTTCCAGTCTGGACTAATGTAAAAAACATGGCGGCCTCTGTAGAGAGGACCCCCCTCGATGTAAATATAAAGTATTTAAATATAAAGGGCCTTTTCTGGGGTAAAGAAAACTACAATTCATACAATTTAGATGAAACAAACTAGTGAAAACATTGTGAGAATTATTCTACATTAAATTTCTGCAAATAGTTCCCTTTCACTTAAATCTTACACACTGGAACTTTAAATAAGGTTTTAAGTGTTTCTTTATCCTAACTGAGTAAAGAAGATGAAGGAGCCTGAATGGATTTCCTTTAAACTTAATGGAATGATAGGCAGAGAAAGAACCCATTCAATTTTGTCGCAGATCCGGACAAAGGTATTTTTTTCATCACTATCTTTAAACACTCTGAAGGAGGACATTTTTACCAATTTTCCAGGAATTTAAGTGATGGTGCTTGATTTTTAAGGGGACTGTTGGTCCTTAGCGAAGGTATGGGACAGGGGACAAGAAAGAATATCCACAGCATTTTGGGACATTTTGCCAATTTCACATACATGAATCTTGATGTAAAAATCAGGCGTATTTAATGGACTGATATCTGAGTGTGTGAAATTTGGTGAGCATCCAAATACAAATCTGGATCTATTGAAAGTGGTTTCATAAACGGCCTGTTGGGCCTTGGGGCAGGTATGTGCTCTACATGCCATTCTCGTTAGTAACAAGAGTTTGGGACAAAAAAGCTCCTGTGTTTTTATTTTGTGACTTAAGAGGACAACATGACTAATGAAACAGGAAGGCCTGTCACTGATGAAAGAAGGCTACAGATGGTCCATTAACTCCGCTTTCTTTTTATAGAGACTGAAAGGTCTCGAACACACGTGTTTACCTGAGTCTGCACTTAAAACCACTCCTGTATAACCCTTCCTCAGACATACAGGGTAACAAGGCTCCCTCTCATTTATAATGCATGCCAGGACACAGAGTCTCTCCAGCTGTCTGAAGACACACGAGCTGACTAATAACAACTGATATTTAAAAACGAAAGTTCATTTTTGTTCCGAGGCTTAATGGCCATCGCGGTTGCGGTCACTTAAGAGTACATGATAACTCAACAATGAGTTTGGCATTTGTTTTATTTCATCCATGTGTGTCTTTTCATCTTGTTATGACTTTTTCTCCATTATCTGACTTGCGGTTTGATTAATTTACCTTAATGAGACATGAAGATGTGAGGATGTTTTCCTTCACTACTTCTCCTCTGATAACAGTGTGTGTTTTCAGTTTGGAAATCTAATCAGCACACATCAAGCAGAGATGAATTACCTGTGGAAGTCAGCACGCATCACCTGCCTTTATCTACACGCATCCCGTTAATTCTACAGCAGGCGAGCTTGGCTGAGGCCCAGATCATTATCTAACTAACCGTTCAGCTGTGTCACAGTCTCATTTAAACAAATAGCCCTCGCTAAACCTTTGGCTTTGATCCAGTTCACTTGTTAGGAGTCAAACTTTGGGAAGAGAGAGCAGCTGTGTTGAAGGCTTAAGGCCCACAACACAAACATCCTTTCAAAACTCACGGACTCCAGTGAGATTATCCATCCATCAATTATCTAAACCCCTTAACCTTTGAGGGTCACGGGGGGAGCTTGAACCAATCCTGCTGACACTGTTCACCCTGGATGGGTCGCTGACATGCAGAGACAAACAACCATTAATGCTCCCATTCACACGTCCAATTAACCTAAGGCCCCATTCAGCCCTTGTATTAACATCTATCCTGAGAGATCAAAACACAAGTGAAGTGCCAAATCCCTAAAAGGACCTTCTCTGTTATTTAATCATGACTGTGCAGTCAGTTTCTATTTGCTACAAGTGTTTAAAATCAATCAATGTAATAAACTGCTCATTTCACCACAATGAATCTCAACAAATCATGAGGTGAGTGCTCATGATTCTTGACCATTAACATAGTCGACGATCAAATTGTGACAGAACTGCCCGTTCTGCTCCATTTATGGGCCCATTTCATTCACAAAATGTCAACCACAAGCATGGCCGTAGACAGCTATGAGGCCACCGAGGTCCGGACCTCTGTAATTATTAGCAAACGACACATCAAGGCCTAGATAGCTGGACTGTGTATGAAACGCTAGAGGGCTTTTAATTTGACACGGATATAGAAAGTTGCGGAACCGTCTCTCTGCATCTGATTGACGTGAAACAAAAAAGCTTGACACTGACAGCGATCCTACTGCATGCGGTAAGTAGATGGTAAAAGGTTAATTGAAAGATATTAGTTGTATAAAGTTATTGCTAAGAAGCTTTCATTTGCAACATTAAGAGCACTTATTTGAAGGGTCCAGGGTTCAAGCAAAGTTAGCTGTCTTGAGGCTATGAGAGCTAGTTGATTAACTAACTCAGTTAGTTAACTAGCTAGTTAGTTTACTAGTTAACATGTAAAAACATATTAACAGCTAAGAGTGGCCCTAACGCATATTTCAGCCCTAACCCTGTTAACCCTAGGGTGAATAACTCTGCACTGCTTGCTCGAAACGGGCTTAAATTTGGTGTGTGTGCGTGGCTGTCTCCCCTTTATCATGTGTGAAATGCCCAAGTCTCTACAACCTTCCGAAAAAAAGTTATTCAAAAATATCGTGAGATTTGGTGCTTTGACCCCTTCCGAAGGTCGTAGAACCTCGGGGATGGTACCAATGGATCGGGCATCCCCACATTAGTTCAGATGGAACCTGCTTCCAAGTCTCTATGACCTTCAGAACAAAAGTTATTCAAGAATATCTTGATCTCCAATGGGTTTTCCTCCCCAACCCTAACCCTAACCCTGGCTGCAACCCTAACCCTAATTGCAGCCCTAACCCTAACCCTAACCCTCATTTCAGCCCTAACCCTATTCACCCTAGGGTGAATAACTCTGCGCTGCTTGCTCGAAACGGGCTGAAATTCGGCGTGGGTACGTGGCTGTCTCTCCTTTATCATGTGTGAAATGCCCAAGTCTCTACGACGTTCCGACAAAAAGTTATTCAAAAATATCGTGTACTTTTTGGTTGAGATTTGGTGCTTTGACCCCTTCCGAAGGTCGTAGAACCTCGGGGATGGTACCAATGGATCGGGCATCCCCACATTAGTTCAGATGGAACCCACTTCCAAGTCTCTATGACCTTCAGAACAAAAGTTATTCAAGAATATCTTGATCTCCAATGGGTTTTCCTCCCCAACCCTAACTCTAACCCTGGCTGCAACCCTAACCCTAATTGCAGCCCTAACCCTAACCCTAACCCTCATTTCAGCCCTAACCCTATTCACCCTAGGGTGAATAACTCTGCGCTGCTTGCTCGAAACGGGCGGAAATTCGGCGAGGGTGCGTGGCTGTCTCTCCTTTATCATGTGTGAAATGCCCAAGTCTCTACGACGTTCCGACAAAAAGTTATTCAAAAATATCGTGTACTTTTTGGTTGAGATTTGGTGCTTTGACCCCTTCCGAAGGTCGTAGAACCTCGGGGATGGTACCAATGGATCGGGCATCCCCACATTAGTTCAGATGGAACCCACTTCCAAGTCTCTATGACCTTCAGAACAAAAGTTATTCAAGAATATCTTGATCTCCAATGGGTTTTCCTCCCCAACCCTAACCCTAACCCTGGCTGCAACCCTAACCCTAATTGCAGCCCTAACCCTAACCCTAACCCTCATTTCAGCCCTAACCCTATTCACCCTAGGGTGAATAACTCTGCGCTGCTTGCTCGAAACGGGCTGAAATTCGGCGTGGGTGCGTGGCTGTCTCTCCTTTATCATGTGTGAAATGCCCAAGTCTCTACGACGTTCCGACAAAAAGTTATTCAAAAATATCGTGTACTTTTTGGTTGAGATTTGGTGCTTTGACCCCTTCCGAAGGTCGTAGAACCTCGGGGATGGTACCAATGGATCGGGCATCCCCACATTAGTTCAGATGGAACCCACTTCCAAGTCTCTATGACCTTCAGAACAAAAGTTATTCAAGAATATCTTGATCTCCAATGGGTTTTCCTCCCCAACCCTAACCCTAACCCTGGCTGCAACCCTAACCCTAATTGCAGCCCTAACCCTAACCCTAACCCTCATTTCAGCCCTAACCCTATTCACCCTAGGGTGAATAACTCTGCGCTGCTTGCTCGAAACGGGCTGAAATTCGGCGTGGGTGCGTGGCTGTCTCTCCTTTATCATGTGTGAAATGCCCAAGTCTCTACGACGTTCCGACAAAAAGTTATTCAATAATATCGTGTACTTTTTGGTTGAGATTTGGTGCTTTGACCCCTTCCGAGGTCGTAGAACCACGGGGATGGTACCAATGGATCGGGCATCCCCACATTAGTTCAGATCGAACCCACTTCCAAGTCTCTATGACCTTCAGAACAAAAGTTATTCAAGAATATCTTGATCTCCAATGGGTTTTCCTCCCCAACCCTAACCCTGGCTGCAACCCTAACCCTAATTGCAGCCCTAACCCTAACCCTCATTTCAGCCCTAACCCTATTCACCCTAGGGTGAATAACTCTGCGCTGCTTGCTCGAAACGGGCTGAAATTCGGCGTGGGTGCGTGGCTGTCTCTCCTTTATCATGTGTGAAATGCCCAAGTCTCTACGACGTTCCGACAAAAAGTTATTCAAAAATATCGTGTACTTTTTGGTTGAGATTTGGTGCTTTGACCCCTTCCGAAGGTCGTAGAACCTCGGGGATGGTACCAATGGATCGGGCATCCCCACATTAGTTCAGATGGAACCCACTTCCAAGTCTCTATGACCTTCAGAACAAAAGTTATTCAAGAATATCTTGATCTCCAATGGGTTTTCCTCCCCAACCCTAACCCTAACCCTGGCTGCAACCCTAACCCTAATTGCAGCCCTAACCCTAACCCTAACCCTCATTTCAGCCCTAACCCTATTCACCCTAGGGTGAATAACTCTGCGCTGCTTGCTCGAAACGGGCTGAAATTCGGTGTGGGTGCGTGGCTGTCTCTCCTTTATCATGTGTGAAATGCCCAAGTCTCTACGACGTTCCGACAAAAAGTTATTCAATAATATCGTGTACTTTTTGGTTGAGATTTGGTGCTTTGACCCCTTCCGAAGGTCGTAGAACCACGGGGATGGTACCAATGGATCGGGCATCCCCACATTAGTTCAGATGGAACCCACTTCCAAGTCTCTATGACCTTCAGAACAAAAGTTATTCAAGAATATCTTGATCTCCAATGGGTTTTCCTCCCCAACCCTAACCCTAACCCTGGCTGCAACCCTAACCCTAATTGCAGCCCTAACCCTAACCCTCATTTCAGCCCTAACCCTATTCACCCTAGGGTGAATAACTCTGCGCTGCTTGCTCGAAACGGGCTGAAATTCGGCGTGGGTGCGTGGCTGTCTCTCCTTTATCATGTGTGAAATGCCCAAGTCTCTACGACGTTCCGACAAAAAGTTATTCAAAAATATCGTGTACTTTTTGGTTGAGATTTGGTGCTTTGACCCCTTCCGAAGGTCGTAGAACCTCGGGGATGGTACCAATGGTTCGGGCATCCCCACATTAGTTCAGATGGAACCCACTTCCAAGTCTCTATGACCTTCAGAACAAAAGTTATTCAAGAATATCTTGATCTCCAATGGGTTTTCCTCCCCAACCCTAACCCTAACCCTGGCTGCAACCCTAACCCTAATTGCAGCCCTAACCCTAACCCTAACCCTCATTTCAGCCCTAACCCTATTCACCCTAGGGTGAATAACTCTGCGCTGCTTGCTCGAAACGGGCTGAAATTCGGTGTGGGTGCGTGGCTGTCTCTCCTTTATCATGTGTGAAATGCCCAAGTCTCTACGACGTTCCGACAAAAAGTTATTCAAAAATATCGTGTACTTTTTGGTTGAGATTTGGTGCTTTGACCCCTTCCGAAGGTCGTAGAACCTCGGGGATGGTACCAATGGATCGGGCATCCCCACATTAGTTCAGATGGAACCCACTTCCAAGTCTCTATGACCTTCAGAACAAAAGTTATTCAAGAATATCTTGATCTCCAATGGGTTTTCCTCCCCAACCCTAACCCTAACCCTGGCTGCAACCCTAACCCTAATTGCAGCCCTAACCCTAACCCTAACCCTCATTTCAGCCCTAACCCTATTCACCCTAGGGTGAATAACTCTGCGCTGCTTGCTCGAAACGGGCTGAAATTCGGCGTGGGTGCGTGGCTGTCTCTCCTTTATCATGTGTGAAATGCCCAAGTCTCTACGACGTTCCGACAAAAAGTTATTCAAAAATATCGTGTACTTTTTGGTTGAGATTTGGTGCTTTGACCCCTTCCGAAGGTCGTAGAACCTCGGGGATGGTACCAATGGATCGGGCATCCCCACATTAGTTCAGATGGAACCCACTTCCAAGTCTCTATGACCTTCAGAACAAAAGTTATTCAAGAATATCTTGATCTCCAATGGGTTTTCCTCCCCAACCCTAACCCTAACCCTGGCTGCAACCCTAACCCTAATTGCAGCCCTAACCCTAACCCTAACCCTCATTTCAGCCCTAACCCTATTCACCCTAGGGTGAATAACTCTGCGCTGCTTGCTCGAAACGGGCTGAAATTCGGCGTGGGTGCGTGGCTGTCTCTCCTTTATCATGTGTGAAATGCCCAAGTCTCTACGACGTTCCGACAAAAAGTTATTCAAAAATATCGTGTACTTTTTGGTTGAGATTTGGTGCTTTGGCCCCTTCCGAAGGTCGTAGAACCTCGGGGATGGTACCAATGGATCGGGCATCCCCACATTAGTTCAGATGGAACCTGCTTCCAAGTCTCTATGACCTTCAGAACAAAAGTTATTCAAGAATATCTTGATCTCCAATGGGTTTTCCTCCCCAACCCTAACCCTAACCCTGGCTGCAACCCTAACCCTAATTGCAGCCCTAACCCTAACCCTAACCCTCATTTCAGCCCTAACCCTATTCACCCTAGGGTGAATAACTCTGCGCTGCTTGCTCGAAACGGGCTGAAATTCGGCGTGGGTACGTGGCTGTCTCTCCTTTATCATGTGTGAAATGCCCAAGTCTCTACGACGTTCCGACAAAAAGTTATTCAAAAATATCGTGTACTTTTTGGTTGAGATTTGGTGCTTTGACCCCTTCCGAAGGTCGTAGAACCTCGGGGATGGTACCAATGGATCGGGCATCCCCACATTAGTTCAGATGGAACCCACTTCCAAGTCTCTATGACCTTCAGAACAAAAGTTATTCAAGAATATCTTGATCTCCAATGGGTTTTCCTCCCCAACCCTAACCCTAACCCTGGCTGCAACCCTAACCCTAATTGCAGCCCTAACCCTAACCCTAACCCTCATTTCAGCCCTAACCCTATTCACCCTAGGGTGAATAACTCTGCGCTGCTTGCTCGAAACGGGCTGAAATTCGGCGTGGATGCGTGGCTGTCTCTCCTTTATCATGTGTGAAATGCCCAAGTCTCTACGACGTTCCGACAAAAAGTTATTCAAAAATATCGTGTACTTTTTGGTTGAGATTTGGTGCTTTGACCCCTTCCGAAGGTCGTAGAACCTCGGGGATGGTACCAATGGATCGGGCATCCCCACATTAGTTCAGATGGAACCCACTTCCAAGTCTCTATGATCTTCAGAACAAAAGTTATTCAAGAATATCTTGATCTCCAATGGGTTTTCCTCCCCAACCCTAACCCTAACCCTGGCTGCAACCCTAACCCTAATTGCAGCCCTAACCCTAACCCTAACCCTCATTTCAGCCCTAACCCTATTCACCCTAGGGTGAATAACTCTGCGCTGCTTGCTCGAAACGGGCGGAAATTCGGCATGGGTGCGTGGCTGTCTCTCCTTTATCATGTGTGAAATGCCCAAGTCTCTACGACGTTCCGACAAAAAGTTATTCAAAAATATCGTGTACTTTTTGGTTGAGATTTGGTGCTTTGACCCCTTCCGAAGGTCGTAGAACCTCGGGGATGGTACCAATGGATCGGGCATCCCCACATTAGTTCAGATGGAACCCACTTCCAAGTCTCTATGACCTTCAGAACAAAAGTTATTCAAGAATATCTTGATCTCCAATGGGTTTTCCTCCCCAACCCTAACCCTAACCCTGGCTGCAACCCTAACCCTAATTGCAGCCCTAACCCTAACCCTCATTTCAGCCCTAACCCTATTCACCCTAGGGTGAATAACTCTGCGCTGCTTGCTCGAAACGGGCGGAAATTCGGCGTGGGTGCGTGGCTGTCTCTCCTTTATCATGTGTGAAATGCCCAAGTCTCTACGACGTTCCGACAAAAAGTTATTCAAAAATATCGTGTACTTTTTGGTTGAGATTTGGTTCTTTGACCCCTTCCGAAGGTCGTAGAACCTCGGGGATGGTACCAATGGATCGGGCATCCCCACATTAGTTCAGATGGAACCCACTTCCAAGTCTCTATGACCTTCAGAACAAAAGTTATTCAAGAATATCTTGATCTCCAATGGGTTTTCCTCCCCAACCCTAACCCTAACCCTGGCTGCAACCCTAACCCTAATTGCAGCCCTAACCCTAACCCTAACCCTCATTTCAGCCCTAACCCTATTCACCCTAGGGTGAATAACTCTGCGCTGCTTGCTCGAAACGGGCTGAAATTCGGCGTGGGTACGTGGCTGTCTCTCCTTTATCATGTGTGAAATGCCCAAGTCTCTACGACGTTCCGACAAAAAGTTATTCAAAAATATCGTGTACTTTTTGGTTGAGATTTGGTGCTTTGACCCCTTCCGAAGGTCGTAGAACCTCGGGGATGGTACCAATGGATCGGGCATCCCCACATTAGTTCAGATGGAACCCACTTCCAAGTCTCTATGACCTTCAGAACAAAAGTTATTCAAGAATATCTTGATCTCCAATGGGTTTTCCTCCCCAACCCTAACCCTAACCCTGGCTGCAACCCTAACCCTAATTGCAGCCCTAACCCTAACCCTAACCCTCATTTCAGCCCTAACCCTATTCACCCTAGGGTGAATAACTCTGCGCTGCTTGCTCGAAACGGGCTGAAATTCGGCGTGGATGCGTGGCTGTCTCTCCTTTATCATGTGTGAAATGCCCAAGTCTCTACGACGTTCCGACAAAAAGTTATTCAAAAATATCGTGTACTTTTTGGTTGAGATTTGGTGCTTTGACCCCTTCCGAAGGTCGTAGAACCTCGGGGATGGTACCAATGGATCGGGCATCCCCACATTAGTTCAGATGGAACCTGCTTCCAAGTCTCTATGACCTTCAGAACAAAAGTTATTCAAGAATATCTTGATCTCCAATGGGTTTTCCTCCCCAACCCTAACCCTAACCCTGGCTGCAACCCTAACCCTAATTGCAGCCCTAACCCTAACCCTAACCCTCATTTCAGCCCTAACCCTATTCACCCTAGGGTGAATAACTCTGCGCTGCTTGCTCGAAACGGGCTGAAATTCGGCGTGGGTACGTGGCTGTCTCTCCTTTATCATGTGTGAAATGCCCAAGTCTCTACGACGTTCCGACAAAAAGTTATTCAAAAATATTGTGTACTTTTTGGTTGAGATTTGGTGCTTTGACCCCTTCCGAAGGTCGTAGAACCTCGGGGATGGTACCAATGGATCGGGCATCCCCACATTAGTTGAGATGGAACCCACTTCCAAGTCTCTATGACCTTCAGAACAAAAGTTATTCAAGAATATCTTGATCTCCAATGGGTTTTCCTCCCCAACCCTAACCCTAACCCTGGCTGCAACCCTAACCCTAATTGCAGCCCTAACCCTAACCCTAACCCTCATTTCAGCCCTAACCCTATTCACCCTAGGGTGAATAACTCTGCGCTGCTTGCTCGAAACGGGCTGAAATTCGGCGTGGGTGCGTGGCTGTCTCTCCTTTATCATGTGTGAAATGCCCAAGTCTCTACGACGTTCCGACAAAAAGTTATTCAAAAATATCGTGTACTTTTTGGTTGAGATTTGGTGCTTTGACCCCTTCCGAAGGTCGTAGAACCTCGGGGATGGTACCAATGGATCGGGCATCCCCACATTAGTTGAGATGGAACCCACTTCCAAGTCTCTATGACCTTCAGAACAAAAGTTATTCAAGAATATCTTGATCTCCAATGGGTTTTCCTCCCCAACCCTAACCCTAACCCTGGCTGCAACCCTAACCCTAATTGCAGCCCTAACCCTAACCCTAACCCTCATTTCAGCCCTAACCCTATTCACCCTAGGGTGAATAACTCTGCGCTGCTTGCTCGAAACGGGCTGAAATTCGGCGTGGGTGCGTGGCTGTCTCTCCTTTATCATGTGTGAAATGCCCAAGTCTCTACGACGTTCCGACAAAAAGTTATTCAAAAATATCGTGTACTTTTTGGTTGAGATTTGGTGCTTTGGCCCCTTCCGAAGGTCGTAGAACCTCGGGGATGGTACCAATGGATCGGGCATCCCCACATTAGTTCAGATGGAACCTGCTTCCAAGTCTCTATGACCTTCAGAACAAAAGTTATTCAAGAATATCTTGATCTCCAATGGGTTTTCCTCCCCAACCCTAACCCTAACCCTGGCTGCAACCCTAACCCTAATTGCAGCCCTAACCCTAACCCTAACCCTCATTTCAGCCCTAACCCTATTCACCCTAGGGTGAATAACTCTGCGCTGCTTGCTCGAAACGGGCTGAAATTCGGCGTGGGTACGTGGCTGTCTCTCCTTTATCATGTGTGAAATGCCCAAGTCTCTACGACGTTCCGACAAAAAGTTATTCAAAAATATCGTGTACTTTTTGGTTGAGATTTGGTGCTTTGACCCCTTCCGAAGGTCGTAGAACCTCGGGGATGGTACCAATGGATCGGGCATCCCCACATTAGTTCAGATGGAACCCACTTCCAAGTCTCTATGACCTTCAGAACAAAAGTTATTCAAGAATATCTTGATCTCCAATGGGTTTTCCTCCCCAACCCTAACCCTAACCCTGGCTGCAACCCTAACCCTAATTGCAGCCCTAACCCTAACCCTAACCCTCATTTCAGCCCTAACCCTATTCACCCTAGGGTGAATAACTCTGCGCTGCTTGCTCGAAACGGGCGGAAATTCGGCATGGGTGCGTGGCTGTCTCTCCTTTATCATGTGTGAAATGCCCAAGTCTCTACGACGTTCCGACAAAAAGTTATTCAAAAATATCGTGTACTTTTTGGTTGAGATTTGGTGCTTTGACCCCTTCCGAAGGTCGTAGAACCTCGGGGATGGTACCAATGGATCGGGCATCCCCACATTAGTTCAGATGGAACCCACTTCCAAGTCTCTATGACCTTCAGAACAAAAGTTATTCAAGAATATCTTGATCTCCAATGGGTTTTCCTCCCCAACCCTAACCCTAACCCTGGCTGCAACCCTAACCCTAATTGCAGCCCTAACCCTAACCCTCATTTCAGCCCTAACCCTATTCACCCTAGGGTGAATAACTCTGCGCTGCTTGCTCGAAACGGGCGGAAATTCGGCGTGGGTGCGTGGCTGTCTCTCCTTTATCATGTGTGAAATGCCCAAGTCTCTACGACGTTCCGACAAAAAGTTATTCAAAAATATCGTGTACTTTTTGGTTGAGATTTGGTTCTTTGACCCCTTCCGAAGGTCGTAGAACCTCGGGGATGGTACCAATGGATCGGGCATCCCCACATTAGTTCAGATGGAACCCACTTCCAAGTCTCTATGACCTTCAGAACAAAAGTTATTCAAGAATATCTTGATCTCCAATGGGTTTTCCTCCCCAACCCTAACCCTAACCCTGGCTGCAACCCTAACCCTAATTGCAGCCCTAACCCTAACCCTCATTTCAGCCCTAACCCTATTCACCCTAGGGTGAATAACTCTGCGCTGCTTGCTCGAAACGGGCGGAAATTCGGCGTGGGTGCGTGGCTGTCTCTCCTTTATCATGTGTGAAATGCCCAAGTCTCTACGACGTTCCGACAAAAAGTTATTCAAAAATATCGTGTACTTTTTGGTTGAGATTTGGTGCTTTGACCCCTTCCGAAGGTCGTAGAACCTCGGGGATGGTACCAATGGATCGGGCATCCCCACATTAGTTCAGATGGAACCCACTTCCAAGTCTCTATGACCTTCAGAACAAAAGTTATTCAAGAATATCTTGATCTCCAATGGGTTTTCCTCCCCAACCCTAACCCTAACCCTGGCTGCAACCCTAACCCTAATTGCAGCCCTAACCCTAACCCTAACCCTCATTTCAGCCCTAACCCTATTCACCCTAGGGTGAATAACTCTGCGCTGCTTGCTCGAAACGGGCTGAAATTCGGCGTGGGTGCGTGGCTGTCTCTCCTTTATCATGTGTGAAATGCCCAAGTCTCTACGACGTTCCGACAAAAAGTTATTCAAAAATATCGTGTACTTTTTGGTTGAGATTTGGTGCTTTGACCCCTTCCGAAGGTCGTAGAACCTCGGGGATGGTACCAATGGATCGGGCATCCCCACATTAGTTCAGATGGAACCCACTTCCAAGTCTCTATGACCTTCAGAACAAAAGTTATTCAAGAATATCTTGATCTCCAATGGGTTTTCCTCCCCAACCCTAACCCTAACCCTGGCTGCAACCCTAACCCTAATTGCAGCCCTAACCCTAACCCTCATTTCAGCCCTAACCCTATTCACCCTAGGGTGAATAACTCTGCGCTGCTTGCTCGAAACGGGCTGAAATTCGGCGTGGGTGCGTGGCTGTCTCTCCTTTATCATGTGTGAAATGCCCAAGTCTCTACGACGTTCCGACAAAAAGTTATTCAAAAATATCGTGTACTTTTTGGTTGAGATTTGGTGCTTTGGCCCCTTCCGAAGGTCGTAGAACCTCGGGGATGGTACCAATGGATCGGGCATCCCCACATTAGTTCAGATGGAACCTGCTTCCAAGTCTCTATGACCTTCAGAACAAAAGTTATTCAAGAATATCTTGATCTCCAATGGGTTTTCCTCCCCAACCCTAACCCTAACCCTGGCTGCAACCCTAACCCTAATTGCAGCCCTAACCCTAACCCTAACCCTCATTTCAGCCCTAACCCTATTCACCCTAGGGTGAATAACTCTGCGCTGCTTGCTCGAAACGGGCTGAAATTCGGCGTGGGTACGTGGCTGTCTCTCCTTTATCATGTGTGAAATGCCCAAGTCTCTACGACGTTCCGACAAAAAGTTATTCAAAAATATCGTGTACTTTTTGGTTGAGATTTGGTGCTTTGACCCCTTCCGAAGGTCGTAGAACCTCGGGGATGGTACCAATGGATCGGGCATCCCCACATTAGTTGAGATGGAACCCACTTCCAAGTCTCTATGACCTTCAGAACAAAAGTTATTCAAGAATATCTTGATCTCCAATGGGTTTTCCTCCCCAACCCTAACCCTAACCCTGGCTGCAACCCTAACCCTAATTGCAGCCCTAACCCTAACCCTAACCCTCATTTCAGCCCTAACCCTATTCACCCTAGGGTGAATAACTCTGCGCTGCTTGCTCGAAACGGGCTGAAATTCGGCGTGGATGCGTGGCTGTCTCTCCTTTATCATGTGTGAAATGCCCAAGTCTCTACGACGTTCCGACAAAAAGTTATTCAAAAATATCGTGTACTTTTTGGTTGAGATTTGGTGCTTTGACCCCTTCCGAAGGTCGTAGAACCTCGGGGATGGTACCAATGGATCGGGCATCCCCACATTAGTTGAGATGGAACCCACTTCCAAGTCTCTATGACCTTCAGAACAAAAGTTATTCAAGAATATCTTGATCTCCAATGGGTTTTCCTCCCCAACCCTAACCCTAACCCTGGCTGCAACCCTAACCCTAATTGCAGCCCTAACCCTAACCCTAACCCTCATTTCAGCCCTAACCCTATTCACCCTAGGGTGAATAACTCTGCGCTGCTTGCTCGAAACGGGCTGAAATTCGGCGTGGGTGCGTGGCTGTCTCTCCTTTATCATGTGTGAAATGCCCAAGTCTCTACGACGTTCCGACAAAAAGTTATTCAAAAATATCGTGTACTTTTTGGTTGAGATTTGGTGCTTTGACCCCTTCCGAAGGTCGTAGAACCTCGGGGATGGTACCAATGGATCGGGCATCCCCACATTAGTTCAGATGGAACCCACTTCCAAGTCTCTATGACCTTCAGAACAAAAGTTATTCAAGAATATCTTGATCTCCAATGGGTTTTCCTCCCCAACCCTAACCCTAACCCTGGCTGCAACCCTAACCCTAATTGCAGCCCTAACCCTAACCCTAACCCTCATTTCAGCCCTAACCCTATTCACCCTAGGGTGAATAACTCTGCGCTGCTTGCTCGAAACGGGCTGAAATTCGGCGTGGGTGCGTGGCTGTCTCTCCTTTATCATGTGTGAAATGCCCAAGTCTCTACGACGTTCCGACAAAAAGTTATTCAAAAATATCGTGTACTTTTTGGTTGAGATTTGGTGCTTTGGCCCCTTCCGAAGGTCGTAGAACCTCGGGGATGGTACCAATGGATCGGGCATCCCCACATTAGTTCAGATGGAACCTGCTTCCAAGTCTCTATGACCTTCAGAACAAAAGTTATTCAAGAATATCTTGATCTCCAATGGGTTTTCCTCCCCAACCCTAACCCTAACCCTGGCTGCAACCCTAACCCTAATTGCAGCCCTAACCCTAACCCTAACCCTCATTTCAGCCCTAACCCTATTCACCCTAGGGTGAATAACTCTGCGCTGCTTGCTCGAAACGGGCTGAAATTCGGCGTGGGTGCGTGGCTGTCTCTCCTTTATCATGTGTGAAATGCCCAAGTCTCTACGACGTTCCGACAAAAAGTTATTCAAAAATATCGTGTACTTTTTGGTTGAGATTTGGTGCTTTGACCCCTTCCGAAGGTCGTAGAACCTCGGGGATGGTACCAATGGATCGGGCATCCCCACATTAGTTCAGATGGAACCCACTTCCAAGTCTCTATGACCTTCAGAACAAAAGTTATTCAAGAATATCTTGATCTCCAATGGGTTTTCCTCCCCAACCCTAACCCTAACCCTGGCTGCAACCCTAACCCTAATTGCAGCCCTAACCCTAACCCTAACCCTCATTTCAGCCCTAACCCTATTCACCCTAGGGTGAATAACTCTGCGCTGCTTGCTCGAAACGGGCGGAAATTCGGCGTGGGTGCGTGGCTGTCTCTCCTTTATCATGTGTGAAATGCCCAAGTCTCTACGACGTTCCGACAAAAAGTTATTCAAAAATATCGTGTACTTTTTGGTTGAGATTTGGTGCTTTGACCCCTTCCGAAGGTCGTAGAACCTCGGGGATGGTACCAATGGATCGGGCATCCCCACATTAGTTCAGATGGAACCCACTTCCAAGTCTCTATGACCTTCAGAACAAAAGTTATTCAAGAATATCTTGATCTCCAATGGGTTTTCCTCCCCAACCCTAACCCTAACCCTGGCTGCAACCCTAACCCTAATTGCAGCCCTAACCCTAACCCTAACCCTCATTTCAGCCCTAACCCTATTCACCCTAGGGTGAATAACTCTGCGCTGCTTGCTCGAAACGGGCGGAAATTCGGCATGGGTGCGTGGCTGTCTCTCCTTTATCATGTGTGAAATGCCCAAGTCTCTACGACGTTCCGACAAAAAGTTATTCAAAAATATCGTGTACTTTTTGGTTGAGATTTGGTGCTTTGACCCCTTCCGAAGGTCGTAGAACCTCGGGGATGGTACCAATGGATCGGGCATCCCCACATTAGTTCAGATGGAACCCACTTCCAAGTCTCTATGACCTTCAGAACAAAAGTTATTCAAGAATATCTTGATCTCCAATGGGTTTTCCTCCCCAACCCTAACCCTAACCCTGGCTGCAACCCTAACCCTAATTGCAGCCCTAACCCTAACCCTCATTTCAGCCCTAACCCTATTCACCCTAGGGTGAATAACTCTGCGCTGCTTGCTCGAAACGGGCGGAAATTCGGCGTGGGTGCGTGGCTGTCTCTCCTTTATCATGTGTGAAATGCCCAAGTCTCTACGACGTTCCGACAAAAAGTTATTCAAAAATATCGTGTACTTTTTGGTTGAGATTTGGTTCTTTGACCCCTTCCGAAGGTCGTAGAACCTCGGGGATGGTACCAATGGATCGGGCATCCCCACATTAGTTCAGATGGAACCCACTTCCAAGTCTCTATGACCTTCAGAACAAAAGTTATTCAAGAATATCTTGATCTCCAATGGGTTTTCCTCCCCAACCCTAACCCTAACCCTGGCTGCAACCCTAACCCTAATTGCAGCCCTAACCCTAACCCTCATTTCAGCCCTAACCCTATTCACCCTAGGGTGAATAACTCTGCGCTGCTTGCTCGAAACGGGCGGAAATTCGGCGTGGGTGCGTGGCTGTCTCTCCTTTATCATGTGTGAAATGCCCAAGTCTCTACGACGTTCCGACAAAAAGTTATTCAAAAATATCGTGTACTTTTTGGTTGAGATTTGGTTCTTTGACCCCTTCCGAAGGTCGTAGAACCTCGGGGATGGTACCAATGGATCGGGCATCCCCACATTAGTTCAGATGGAACCCACTTCCAAGTCTCTATGACCTTCAGAACAAAAGTTATTCAAGAATATCTTGATCTCCAATGGGTTTTCCTCCCCAACCCTAACCCTAACCCTGGCTGCAACCCTAACCCTAATTGCAGCCCTAACCCTAACCCTAACCCTCATTTCAGCCCTAACCCTATTCACCCTAGGGTGAATAACTCTGCGCTGCTTGCTCGAAACAGGCTGAAATTCGGCGTGGGTGCGTGGCTGTCTCTCCTTTATCATGTGTGAAATGCCCAAGTCTCTACGACGTTCCGACAAAAAGTTATTCAAAAATATCGTGTACTTTTTGGTTGAGATTTGGTGCTTTGGCCCCTTCCGAAGGTCGTAGAACCTCGGGGATGGTACCAATGGATCGGGCATCCCCACATTAGTTCAGATGGAACCTGCTTCCAAGTCTCTATGACCTTCAGAACAAAAGTTATTCAAGAATATCTTGATCTCCAATGGGTTTTCCTCCCCAACCCTAACCCTAACCCTGGCTGCAACCCTAACCCTAATTGCAGCCCTAACCCTAACCCTAACCCTCATTTCAGCCCTAACCCTATTCACCCTAGGGTGAATAACTCTGCGCTGCTTGCTCGAAACGGGCTGAAATTCGGCGTGGGTACGTGGCTGTCTCTCCTTTATCATGTGTGAAATGCCCAAGTCTCTACGACGTTCCGACAAAAAGTTATTCAAAAATATCGTGTACTTTTTGGTTGAGATTTGGTGCTTTGGCCCCTTCCGAAGGTCGTAGAACCTCGGGGATGGTACCAATGGATCGGGCATCCCCACATTAGTTCAGATGGAACCTGCTTCCAAGTCTCTATGACCTTCAGAACAAAAGTTATTCAAGAATATCTTGATCTCCAATGGGTTTTCCTCCCCAACCCTAACCCTAACCCTGGCTGCAACCCTAACCCTAATTGCAGCCCTAACCCTAACCCTAACCCTCATTTCAGCCCTAACCCTATTCACCCTAGGGTGAATAACTCTGCGCTGCTTGCTCGAAACGGGCTGAAATTCGGCGTGGGTACGTGGCTGTCTCTCCTTTATCATGTGTGAAATGCCCAAGTCTCTACGACGTTCCGACAAAAAGTTATTCAAAAATATCGTGTACTTTTTGGTTGAGATTTGGTGCTTTGACCCCTTCCGAAGGTCGTAGAACCTCGGGGATGGTACCAATGGATCGGGCATCCCCACATTAGTTGAGATGGAACCCACTTCCAAGTCTCTATGACCTTCAGAACAAAAGTTATTCAAGAATATCTTGATCTCCAATGGGTTTTCCTCCCCAACCCTAACCCTAACCCTGGCTGCAACCCTAACCCTAATTGCAGCCCTAACCCTAACCCTAACCCTCATTTCAGCCCTAACCCTATTCACCCTAGGGTGAATAACTCTGCGCTGCTTGCTCGAAACGGGCTGAAATTCGGCGTGGATGCGTGGCTGTCTCTCCTTTATCATGTGTGAAATGCCCAAGTCTCTACGACGTTCCGACAAAAAGTTATTCAAAAATATCGTGTACTTTTTGGTTGAGATTTGGTGCTTTGACCCCTTCCGAAGGTCGTAGAACCTCGGGGATGGTACCAATGGATCGGGCATCCCCACATTAGTTGAGATGGAACCCACTTCCAAGTCTCTATGACCTTCAGAACAAAAGTTATTCAAGAATATCTTGATCTCCAATGGGTTTTCCTCCCCAACCCTAACCCTAACCCTGGCTGCAACCCTAACCCTAATTGCAGCCCTAACCCTAACCCTAACCCTCATTTCAGCCCTAACCCTATTCACCCTAGGGTGAATAACTCTGCGCTGCTTGCTCGAAACGGGCTGAAATTCGGCGTGGGTGCGTGGCTGTCTCTCCTTTATCATGTGTGAAATGCCCAAGTCTCTACGACGTTCCGACAAAAAGTTATTCAAAAATATCGTGTACTTTTTGGTTGAGATTTGGTGCTTTGACCCCTTCCGAAGGTCGTAGAACCTCGGGGATGGTACCAATGGATCGGGCATCCCCACATTAGTTCAGATGGAACCCACTTCCAAGTCTCTATGACCTTCAGAACAAAAGTTATTCAAGAATATCTTGATCTCCAATGGGTTTTCCTCCCCAACCCTAACCCTAACCCTGGCTGCAACCCTAACCCTAATTGCAGCCCTAACCCTAACCCTAACCCTCATTTCAGCCCTAACCCTATTCACCCTAGGGTGAATAACTCTGCGCTGCTTGCTCGAAACGGGCTGAAATTCGGCGTGGGTGCGTGGCTGTCTCTCCTTTATCATGTGTGAAATGCCCAAGTCTCTACGACGTTCCGACAAAAAGTTATTCAAAAATATCGTGTACTTTTTGGTTGAGATTTGGTGCTTTGGCCCCTTCCGAAGGTCGTAGAACCTCGGGGATGGTACCAATGGATCGGGCATCCCCACATTAGTTCAGATGGAACCTGCTTCCAAGTCTCTATGACCTTCAGAACAAAAGTTATTCAAGAATATCTTGATCTCCAATGGGTTTTCCTCCCCAACCCTAACCCTAACCCTGGCTGCAACCCTAACCCTAATTGCAGCCCTAACCCTAACCCTAACCCTCATTTCAGCCCTAACCCTATTCACCCTAGGGTGAATAACTCTGCGCTGCTTGCTCGAAACGGGCTGAAATTCGGCGTGGGTACGTGGCTGTCTCTCCTTTATCATGTGTGAAATGCCCAAGTCTCTACGACGTTCCGACAAAAAGTTATTCAAAAATATCGTGTACTTTTTGGTTGAGATTTGGTGCTTTGACCCCTTCCGAAGGTCGTAGAACCTCGGGGATGGTACCAATGGATCGGGCATCCCCACATTAGTTCAGATGGAACCCACTTCCAAGTCTCTATGACCTTCAGAACAAAAGTTATTCAAGAATATCTTGATCTCCAATGGGTTTTCCTCCCCAACCCTAACCCTAACCCTGGCTGCAACCCTAACCCTAATTGCAGCCCTAACCCTAACCCTAACCCTCATTTCAGCCCTAACCCTATTCACCCTAGGGTGAATAACTCTGCGCTGCTTGCTCGAAACGGGCGGAAATTCGGCGTGGGTGCGTGGCTGTCTCTCCTTTATCATGTGTGAAATGCCCAAGTCTCTACGACGTTCCGACAAAAAGTTATTCAAAAATATCGTGTACTTTTTGGTTGAGATTTGGTGCTTTGACCCCTTCCGAAGGTCGTAGAACCTCGGGGATGGTACCAATGGATCGGGCATCCCCACATTAGTTCAGATGGAACCCACTTCCAAGTCTCTATGACCTTCAGAACAAAAGTTATTCAAGAATATCTTGATCTCCAATGGGTTTTCCTCCCCAACCCTAACCCTAACCCTGGCTGCAACCCTAACCCTAATTGCAGCCCTAACCCTAACCCTAACCCTCATTTCAGCCCTAACCCTATTCACCCTAGGGTGAATAACTCTGCGCTGCTTGCTCGAAACGGGCGGAAATTCGGCATGGGTGCGTGGCTGTCTCTCCTTTATCATGTGTGAAATGCCCAAGTCTCTACGACGTTCCGACAAAAAGTTATTCAAAAATATCGTGTACTTTTTGGTTGAGATTTGGTGCTTTGACCCCTTCCGAAGGTCGTAGAACCTCGGGGATGGTACCAATGGATCGGGCATCCCCACATTAGTTCAGATGGAACCCACTTCCAAGTCTCTATGACCTTCAGAACAAAAGTTATTCAAGAATATCTTGATCTCCAATGGGTTTTCCTCCCCAACCCTAACCCTAACCCTGGCTGCAACCCTAACCCTAATTGCAGCCCTAACCCTAACCCTCATTTCAGCCCTAACCCTATTCACCCTAGGGTGAATAACTCTGCGCTGCTTGCTCGAAACGGGCGGAAATTCGGCGTGGGTGCGTGGCTGTCTCTCCTTTATCATGTGTGAAATGCCCAAGTCTCTACGACGTTCCGACAAAAAGTTATTCAAAAATATCGTGTACTTTTTGGTTGAGATTTGGTTCTTTGACCCCTTCCGAAGGTCGTAGAACCTCGGGGATGGTACCAATGGATCGGGCATCCCCACATTAGTTCAGATGGAACCCACTTCCAAGTCTCTATGACCTTCAGAACAAAAGTTATTCAAGAATATCTTGATCTCCAATGGGTTTTCCTCCCCAACCCTAACCCTAACCCTGGCTGCAACCCTAACCCTAATTGCAGCCCTAACCCTAACCCTCATTTCAGCCCTAACCCTATTCACCCTAGGGTGAATAACTCTGCGCTGCTTGCTCGAAACGGGCGGAAATTCGGCGTGGGTGCGTGGCTGTCTCTCCTTTATCATGTGTGAAATGCCCAAGTCTCTACGACGTTCCGACAAAAAGTTATTCAAAAATATCGTGTACTTTTTGGTTGAGATTTGGTTCTTTGACCCCTTCCGAAGGTCGTAGAACCTCGGGGATGGTACCAATGGATCGGGCATCCCCACATTAGTTCAGATGGAACCCACTTCCAAGTCTCTATGACCTTCAGAACAAAAGTTATTCAAGAATATCTTGATCTCCAATGGGTTTTCCTCCCCAACCCTAACCCTAACCCTGGCTGCAACCCTAACCCTAATTGCAGCCCTAACCCTAACCCTAACCCTCATTTCAGCCCTAACCCTATTCACCCTAGGGTGAATAACTCTGCGCTGCTTGCTCGAAACAGGCTGAAATTCGGCGTGGGTGCGTGGCTGTCTCTCCTTTATCATGTGTGAAATGCCCAAGTCTCTACGACGTTCCGACAAAAAGTTATTCAAAAATATCGTGTACTTTTTGGTTGAGATTTGGTGCTTTGGCCCCTTCCGAAGGTCGTAGAACCTCGGGGATGGTACCAATGGATCGGGCATCCCCACATTAGTTCAGATGGAACCTGCTTCCAAGTCTCTATGACCTTCAGAACAAAAGTTATTCAAGAATATCTTGATCTCCAATGGGTTTTCCTCCCCAACCCTAACCCTAACCCTGGCTGCAACCCTAACCCTAATTGCAGCCCTAACCCTAACCCTAACCCTCATTTCAGCCCTAACCCTATTCACCCTAGGGTGAATAACTCTGCGCTGCTTGCTCGAAACGGGCTGAAATTCGGCGTGGGTACGTGGCTGTCTCTCCTTTATCATGTGTGAAATGCCCAAGTCTCTACGACGTTCCGACAAAAAGTTATTCAAAAATATCGTGTACTTTTTGGTTGAGATTTGGTGCTTTGACCCCTTCCGAAGGTCGTAGAACCTCGGGGATGGTACCAATGGATCGGGCATCCCCACATTAGTTCAGATGGAACCCACTTCCAAGTCTCTATGACCTTCAGAACAAAAGTTATTCAAGAATATCTTGATCTCCAATGGGTTTTCCTCCCCAACCCTAACCCTAACCCTGGCTGCAACCCTAACCCTAATTGCAGCCCTAACCCTAACCCTAACCCTCATTTCAGCCCTAACCCTATTCACCCTAGGGTGAATAACTCTGCGCTGCTTGCTCGAAACGGGCGGAAATTCGGCGTGGGTGCGTGGCTGTCTCTCCTTTATCATGTGTGAAATGCCCAAGTCTCTACGACGTTCCGACAAAAAGTTATTCAAAAATATCGTGTACTTTTTGGTTGAGATTTGGTGCTTTGACCCCTTCCGAAGGTCGTAGAACCTCGGGGATGGTACCAATGGATCGGGCATCCCCACATTAGTTCAGATGGAACCCACTTCCAAGTCTCTATGACCTTCAGAACAAAAGTTATTCAAGAATATCTTGATCTCCAATGGGTTTTCCTCCCCAACCCTAACCCTAACCCTGGCTGCAACCCTAACCCTAATTGCAGCCCTAACCCTAACCCTAACCCTCATTTCAGCCCTAACCCTATTCACCCTAGGGTGAATAACTCTGCGCTGCTTGCTCGAAACGGGCGGAAATTCGGCATGGGTGCGTGGCTGTCTCTCCTTTATCATGTGTGAAATGCCCAAGTCTCTACGACGTTCCGACAAAAAGTTATTCAAAAATATCGTGTACTTTTTGGTTGAGATTTGGTGCTTTGACCCCTTCCGAAGGTCGTAGAACCTCGGGGATGGTACCAATGGATCGGGCATCCCCACATTAGTTCAGATGGAACCCACTTCCAAGTCTCTATGACCTTCAGAACAAAAGTTATTCAAGAATATCTTGATCTCCAATGGGTTTTCCTCCCCAACCCTAACCCTAACCCTGGCTGCAACCCTAACCCTAATTGCAGCCCTAACCCTAACCCTCATTTCAGCCCTAACCCTATTCACCCTAGGGTGAATAACTCTGCGCTGCTTGCTCGAAACGGGCGGAAATTCGGCGTGGGTGCGTGGCTGTCTCTCCTTTATCATGTGTGAAATGCCCAAGTCTCTACGACGTTCCGACAAAAAGTTATTCAAAAATATCGTGTACTTTTTGGTTGAGATTTGGTTCTTTGACCCCTTCCGAAGGTCGTAGAACCTCGGGGATGGTACCAATGGATCGGGCATCCCCACATTAGTTCAGATGGAACCCACTTCCAAGTCTCTATGACCTTCAGAACAAAAGTTATTCAAGAATATCTTGATCTCCAATGGGTTTTCCTCCCCAACCCTAACCCTAACCCTGGCTGCAACCCTAACCCTAATTGCAGCCCTAACCCTAACCCTAACCCTCATTTCAGCCCTAACCCTATTCACCCTAGGGTGAATAACTCTGCGCTGCTTGCTCGAAACGGGCTGAAATTCGGCGTGGGTGCGTGGCTGTCTCTCCTTTATCATGTGTGAAATGCCCAAGTCTCTACGACGTTCCGACAAAAAGTTATTCAAAAATATCGTGTACATTTTGGTTGAGATTTGGTGCTTTGACCCCTTCCGAAGGTCGTAGAACCTCGGGGATGGTACCAATGGATCGGGCATCCCCACATTAGTTCAGATGGAACCCACGTCCAAGTCTCTATGACCTTCAGAACAAAAGTTATTCAAGAATATCTTGATCTCCAATGGGTTTTCCTCCCCAACCCTAACCCTAACCCTGGCTGCAACCCTAACCCTAATTGCAGCCCTAACCCTAACCCTAACCCTCATTTCAGCCCTAACCCTATTCACCCTAGGGTGAATAACTCTGCGCTGCTTGCTCGAAACGGGCGGAAATTCGGCGTGGGTGCGTGGCTGTCTCTCCTTTATCATGTGTGAAATGCCCAAGTCTCTACGACGTTCCGACAAAAAGTTATTCAAAAATATCGTGTACTTTTTGGTTGAGATTTGGTTCTTTGACCCCTTCCGAAGGTCGTAGAACCTCGGGGATGGTACCAATGGATCGGGCATCCCCACATTAGTTCAGATGGAACCCACTTCCAAGTCTCTATGACCTTCAGAACAAAAGTTATTCAAGAATATCTTGATCTCCAATGGGTTTTCCTCCCCAACCCTAACCCTAACCCTGGCTGCAACCCTAACCCTAATTGCAGCCCTAACCCTAACCCTCATTTCAGCCCTAACCCTATTCACCCTAGGGTGAATAACTCTGCGCTGCTTGCTCGAAACGGGCGGAAATTCGGCGTGGGTGCGTGGCTGTCTCTCCTTTATCATGTGTGAAATGCCCAAGTCTCTACGACGTTCCGACAAAAAGTTATTCAAAAATATCGTGTACTTTTTGGTTGAGATTTGGTTCTTTGACCCCTTCCGAAGGTCGTAGAACCTCGGGGATGGTACCAATGGATCGGGCATCCCCACATTAGTTCAGATGGAACCCACTTCCAAGTCTCTATGACCTTCAGAACAAAAGTTATTCAAGAATATCTTGATCTCCAATGGGTTTTCCTCCCCAACCCTAACCCTAACCCTGGCTGCAACCCTAACCCTAATTGCAGCCCTAACCCTAACCCTAACCCTCATTTCAGCCCTAACCCTATTCACCCTAGGGTGAATAACTCTGCGCTGCTTGCTCGAAACGGGCTGAAATTCGGCGTGGGTGCGTGGCTGTCTCTCCTTTATCATGTGTGAAATGCCCAAGTCTCTACGACGTTCCGACAAAAAGTTATTCAAAAATATCGTGTACTTTTTGGTTGAGATTTGGTGCTTTGGCCCCTTCCGAAGGTCGTAGAACCTCGGGGATGGTACCAATGGATCGGGCATCCCCACATTAGTTCAGATGGAACCTGCTTCCAAGTCTCTATGACCTTCAGAACAAAAGTTATTCAAGAATATCTTGATCTCCAATGGGTTTTCCTCCCCAACCCTAACCCTAACCCTGGCTGCAACCCTAACCCTAATTGCAGCCCTAACCCTAACCCTAACCCTCATTTCAGCCCTAACCCTATTCACCCTAGGGTGAATAACTCTGCGCTGCTTGCTCGAAACGGGCTGAAATTCGGCGTGGGTACGTGGCTGTCTCTCCTTTATCATGTGTGAAATGCCCAAGTCTCTACGACGTTCCGACAAAAAGTTATTCAAAAATATCGTGTACTTTTTGGTTGAGATTTGGTGCTTTGACCCCTTCCGAAGGTCGTAGAACCTCGGGGATGGTACCAATGGATCGGGCATCCCCACATTAGTTCAGATGGAACCCACTTCCAAGTCTCTATGACCTTCAGAACAAAAGTTATTCAAGAATATCTTGATCTCCAATGGGTTTTCCTCCCCAACCCTAACCCTAACCCTGGCTGCAACCCTAACCCTAATTGCAGCCCTAACCCTAACCCTAACCCTAACCCTCATTTCAGCCCTAACCCTATTCACCCTAGGGTGAATAACTCTGCGCTGCTTGCTCGAAACGGGCGGAAATTCGGCGTGGGTGCGTGGCTGTCTCTCCTTTATCATGTGTGAAATGCCCAAGTCTCTACGACGTTCCGACAAAAAGTTATTCAAAAATATCGTGTACTTTTTGGTTGAGATTTGGTGCTTTGACCCCTTCCGAAGGTCGTAGAACCTCGGGGATGGTACCAATGGATCGGGCATCCCCACATTAGTTCAGATGGAACCCACTTCCAAGTCTCTATGACCTTCAGAACAAAAGTTATTCAAGAATATCTTGATCTCCAATGGGTTTTCCTCCCCAACCCTAACCCTAACCCTGGCTGCAACCCTAACCCTAATTGCAGCCCTAACCCTAACCCTAACCCTCATTTCAGCCCTAACCCTATTCACCCTAGGGTGAATAACTCTGCGCTGCTTGCTCGAAACGGGCGGAAATTCGGCATGGGTGCGTGGCTGTCTCTCCTTTATCATGTGTGAAATGCCCAAGTCTCTACGACGTTCCGACAAAAAGTTATTCAAAAATATCGTGTACTTTTTGGTTGAGATTTGGTGCTTTGACCCCTTCCGAAGGTCGTAGAACCTCGGGGATGGTACCAATGGATCGGGCATCCCCACATTAGTTCAGATGGAACCCACTTCCAAGTCTCTATGACCTTCAGAACAAAAGTTATTCAAGAATATCTTGATCTCCAATGGGTTTTCCTCCCCAACCCTAACCCTAACCCTGGCTGCAACCCTAACCCTAATTGCAGCCCTAACCCTAACCCTCATTTCAGCCCTAACCCTATTCACCCTAGGGTGAATAACTCTGCGCTGCTTGCTCGAAACGGGCGGAAATTCGGCGTGGGTGCGTGGCTGTCTCTCCTTTATCATGTGTGAAATGCCCAAGTCTCTACGACGTTCCGACAAAAAGTTATTCAAAAATATCGTGTACTTTTTGGTTGAGATTTGGTTCTTTGACCCCTTCTGAAGGTCGTAGAACCTCGGGGATGGTACCAATGGATCGGGCATCCCCACATTAGTTCAGATGGAACCCACTTCCAAGTCTCTATGACCTTCAGAACAAAAGTTATTCAAGAATATCTTGATCTCCAATGGGTTTTCCTCCCCAACCCTAACCCTAACCCTGGCTGCAACCCTAACCCTAATTGCAGCCCTAACCCTAACCCTAACCCTCATTTCAGCCCTAACCCTATTCACCCTAGGGTGAATAACTCTGCGCTGCTTGCTCGAAACGGGCTGAAATTCGGCGTGGGTGCGTGGCTGTCTCTCCTTTATCATGTGTGAAATGCCCAAGTCTCTACGACGTTCCGACAAAAAGTTATTCAAAAATATCGTGTACATTTTGGTTGAGATTTGGTGCTTTGACCCCTTCCGAAGGTCGTAGAACCTCGGGGATGGTACCAATGGATCGGGCATCCCCACATTAGTTCAGATGGAACCCACGTCCAAGTCTCTATGACCTTCAGAACAAAAGTTATTCAAGAATATCTTGATCTCCAATGGGTTTTCCTCCCCAACCCTAACCCTAACCCTGGCTGCAACCCTAACCCTAATTGCAGCCCTAACCCTAACCCTAACCCTCATTTCAGCCCTAACCCTATTCACCCTAGGGTGAATAACTCTGCGCTGCTTGCTCGAAACGGGCGGAAATTCGGCGTGGGTGCGTGGCTGTCTCTCCTTTATCATGTGTGAAATGCCCAAGTCTCTACGACGTTCCGACAAAAAGTTATTCGAAAATATCGTGTACTTTTTGGTTGAGATTTGGTGCTTTTACCCCTTCCGAAGGTCGTAGAACCTCGGGGATGGTACCAATGGATCGGGCATCCCCACATTAGTTCAGATGGAACCCACGTCCAAGTCTCTATGACCTTCAGAACAAAAGTTATTCAAGAATATCTTGATCTCCAATGGGTTTTCCTCCCCAACCCTAACCCTAACCCTGGCTGCAACCCTAACCCTAATTGCAGCCCTAACCCTAACCCTAACCCTCATTTCAGCCCTAACCCTATTCACCCTAGGGTGAATAACTCTGCGCTGCTTGCTCGAAACGGGCGGAAATTCGGCGTGGGTGCGTGGCTGTCTCTCCTTTATCATGTGTGAAATGCCCAAGTCTCTACGACGTTCCGACAAAAAGTTATTCAAAAATATCGTGTACTTTTTGGTTGAGATTTGGTGCTTTGACCCCTTCCGAAGGTCGTAGAACCTCGGGGATGGTACCAATGGATCGGGCATCCCCACATTAGTTCAGATGGAACCCACTTCCAAGTCTCTATGACCTTCAGAACAAAAGTTATTCAAGAATATCTTGATCTCCAATGGGTTTTCCTCCCCAACCCTAACCCTAACCCTGGCTGCAACCCTAACCCTAATTGCAGCCCTAACCCTAACCCTAACCCTCATTTCAGCCCTAACCCTATTCACCCTAGGGTGAATAACTCTGCGCTGCTTGCTTGAAACGGGCGGAAATTCGGCGTGGGTGCGTGGCTGTCTCTCCTTTATCATGTGTGAAATGCCCAAGTCTCTACGACGTTCCGACAAAAAGTTATTCAAAAATATCGTGTACTTTTTGGTTGAGATTTGGTGCTTTGACCCCTTCCGAAGGTCGTAGAACCTCGGGGATGGTACCAATGGATCGGGCATCCCCACATTAGTTCAGATGGAACCCACTTCCAAGTCTCTATGACCTTCAGAACAAAAGTTATTCAAGAATATCTTGATCTCCAATGGGTTTTCCTCCCCAACCCTAACCCTAACCCTGGCTGCAACCCTAACCCTAATTGCAGCCCTAACCCTAACCCTAACCCTCATTTCAGCCCTAACCCTATTCACCCTAGGGTGAATAACTCTGCGCTGCTTGCTCGAAACGGGCGGAAATTTGGCGTGGGTGCGTGGCTGTCTCTCCTTTATCATGTGTGAAATGCCCAAGTCTCTACGACGTTCCGACAAAAAGTTATTCAAAAATATCGTGTACTTTTTGGTTGAGATTTGGTGCTTTTACCCCTTCCGAAGGTCGTAGAACCTCGGGGATGGTACCAATGGATCGGGCATCCCCACATTAGTTCAGATGGAACCCACGTCCAAGTCTCTATGACCTTCAGAACAAAAGTTATTCAAGAATATCTTGATCTCCAATGGGTTTTCCTCCCCAACCCTAACCCTAACCCTGGCTGCAACCCTAACCCTAATTGCAGCCCTAACCCTAACCCTAACCCTCATTTCAGCCCTAACCCTATTCACCCTAGGGTGAATAACTCTGCGCTGCTTGCTCGAAACGGGCGGAAATTCGGCGTGGGTGCGTGGCTGTCTCTCCTTTATCATGTGTGAAATGCCCAAGTCTCTACGACGTTCCGACAAAAAGTTATTCAAAAATATCGTGTACTTTTTGGTTGAGATTTGGTGCTTTGACCCCTTCCGAAGGTCGTAGAACCTCGGGGATGGTACCAATGGATCGGGCATCCCCACATTAGTTCAGATGGAACCCACTTCCAAGTCTCTATGACCTTCAGAACAAAAGTTATTCAAGAATATCTTGATCTCCAATGGGTTTTCCTCCCCAACCCTAACCCTAACCCTGGCTGCAACCCTAACCCTAATTGCAGCCCTAACCCTAACCCTAACCCTCATTTCAGCCCTAACCCTATTCACCCTAGGGTGAATAACTCTGCGCTGCTTGCTTGAAACGGGCGGAAATTCGGCGTGGGTGCGTGGCTGTCTCTCCTTTATCATGTGTGAAATGCCCAAGTCTCTACGACGTTCCGACAAAAAGTTATTCAAAAATATCGTGTACTTTTTGGTTGAGATTTGGTGCTTTGACCCCTTCCGAAGGTCGTAGAACCTCGGGGATGGTACCAATGGATCGGGCATCCCCACATTAGTTCAGATGGAACCCACTTCCAAGTCTCTATGACCTTCAGAACAAAAGTTATTCAAGAATATCTTGATCTCCAATGGGTTTTCCTCCCCAACCCTAACCCTAACCCTGGCTGCAACCCTAACCCTAATTGCAGCCCTAACCCTAACCCTAACCCTCATTTCAGCCCTAACCCTATTCACCCTAGGGTGAATAACTCTGCGCTGCTTGCTCGAAACGGGCGGAAATTCGGCGTGGGTGCGTGGCTGTCTCTCCTTTATCATGTGTGAAATGCCCAAGTCTCTACGACGTTCCGACAAAAAGTTATTCAAAAATATCGTGTACTTTTTGGTTGAGATTTGGTGCTTTGACCCCTTCCGAAGGTCGTAGAACCTCGGGGATGGTACCAATGGATCGGGCATCCCCACATTAGTTCAGATGGAACCCACGTCCAAGTCTCTATGACCTTCAGAACAAAAGTTATTCAAGAATATCTTGATCTCCAATGGGTTTTCCTCCCCAACCCTAACCCTAACCCTGGCTGCAACCCTAACCCTAATTGCAGCCCTAACCCTAACCCTAACCCTCATTTCAGCCCTAACCCTATTCACCCTAGGGTGAATAACTCTGCGCTGCTTGCTCGAAACGGGCGGAAATTCGGCGTGGGTGCGTGGCTGTCTCTCCTTTATCATGTGTGAAATGCCCAAGTCTCTACGACGTTCCGACAAAAAGTTATTCAAAAATATCGTGTACTTTTTGGTTGAGATTTGGTGCTTTGACCCCTTCCGAAGGTCGTAGAACCTCGGGGATGGTACCAATGGATCGGGCATCCCCACATTAGTTCAGATGGAACCCACTTCCAAGTCTCTATGACCTTCAGAACAAAAGTTATTCAAGAATATCTTGATCTCCAATGGGTTTTCCTCCCCAACCCTAACCCTAACCCTGGCTGCAACCCTAACCCTAATTGCAGCCCTAACCCTAACCCTCATTTCAGCCCTAACCCTATTCACCCTAGGGTGAATAACTCTGCGCTGCTTGCTCGAAACGGGCTGAAATTCGGCGTGGGTGCGTGGCTGTCTCTCCTTTATCATGTGTGAAATGCCCAAGTCTCTACGACGTTCCGACAAAAAGTTATTCGAAAATATCGTGTACTTTTTGGTTGAGATTTGGTGCTTTGACCCCTTCCGAAGGTCGTAGAACCTCGGGGATGGTACCAATGGATCGGGCATCCCCACATTAGTTCAGATGGAACCCACTTCCAAGTCTCTATGACCTTCAGAACAAAAGTTATTCAAGAATATCTTGATCTCCAATGGGTTTTCCTCCCCAACCCTAACCCTAACCCTGGCTGCAACCCTAACCCTAATTGCAGCCCTAACCCTAACCCTAACCCTCATTTCAGCCCTAACCCTATTCACCCTAGGGTGAATAACTCTGCGCTGCTTGCTCGAAACGGGCGGAAATTCGGCGTGGGTGCGTGGCTGTCTCTCCTTTATCATGTGTGAAATGCCCAAGTCTCTACGACGTTCCGACAAAAAGTTATTCAAAAATATCGTGTACTTTTTGGTTGAGATTTGGTGCTTTGACCCCTTCCGAAGGTCGTAGAACCTCGGGGATGGTACCAATGGATCGGGCATCCCCACATTAGTTCAGATGGAACCCACTTCCAAGTCTCTATGACCTTCAGAACAAAAGTTATTCAAGAATATCTTGATCTCCAATGGGTTTTCCTCCCCAACCCTAACCCTAACCCTGGCTGCAACCCTAACCCTAATTGCAGCCCTAACCCTAACCCTCATTTCAGCCCTAACCCTATTCACCCTAGGGTGAATAACTCTGCGCTGCTTGCTCGAAACGGGCTGAAATTCGGCGTGGGTGCGTGGCTGTCTCTCCTTTATCATGTGTGAAATGCCCAAGTCTCTACGACGTTCCGACAAAAAGTTATTCGAAAATATCGTGTACTTTTTGGTTGAGATTTGGTGCTTTGACCCCTTCCGAAGGTCGTAGAACCTCGGGGATGGTACCAATGGATCGGGCATCCCCACATTAGTTCAGATGGAACCCACTTCCAAGTCTCTATGACCTTCAGAACAAAAGTTATTCAAGAATATCTTGATCTCCAATGGGTTTTCCTCCCCAACCCTAACCCTAACCCTGGCTGCAACCCTAACCCTAATTGCAGCCCTAACCCTAACCCTCATTTCAGCCCTAACCCTATTCACCCTAGGGTGAATAACTCTGCGCTGCTTGCTCGAAACGGGCTGAAATTCGGCGTGGGTGCGTGGCTGTCTCTCCTTTATCATGTGTGAAATGCCCAAGTCTCTACGACGTTCCGACAAAAAGTTATTCGAAAATATCGTGTACTTTTTGGTTGAGATTTGGTGCTTTGACCCCTTCCGAAGGTCGTAGAACCTCGGGGATGGTACCAATGGATCGGGCATCCCCACATTAGTTCAGATGGAACCCACTTCCAAGTCTCTATGACCTTCAGAACAAAAGTTATTCAAGAATATCTTGATCTCCAATGGGTTTTCCTCCCCAACCCTAACCCTAACCCTGGCTGCAACCCTAACCCTAATTGCAGCCCTAACCCTAACCCTAACCCTCATTTCAGCCCTAACCCTATTCACCCTAGGGTGAATAACTCTGCGCTGCTTGCTCGAAACGGGCGGAAATTCGGCGTGGGTGCGTGGCTGTCTCTCCTTTATCATGTGTGAAATGCCCAAGTCTCTACGACGTTCCGACAAAAAGTTATTCGAAAATATCGTGTACTTTTTGGTTGAGATTTGGTGCTTTGACCCCTTCCGAAGGTCGTAGAACCTCGGGGATGGTACCAATGGATCGGGCATCCCCACATTAGTTCAGATGGAACCCACTTCCAAGTCTCTATGACCTTCAGAACAAAAGTTATTCAAGAATATCTTGATCTCCAATGGGTTTTCCTCCCCAACCCTAACCCTAACCCTGGCTGCAACCCTAACCCTAATTGCAGCCCTAACCCTAACCCTAACCCTCATTTCAGCCCTAACCCTATTCACCCTAGGGTGAATAACTCTGCGCTGCTTGCTCGAAACGGGCGGAAATTCGGCGTGGGTGCGTGGCTGTCTCTCCTTTATCATGTGTGAAATGCCCAAGTCTCTACGACGTTCCGACAAAAAGTTATTCGAAAATATCGTGTACTTTTTGGTTGAGATTTGGTGCTTTGACCCCTTCCGAAGGTCGTAGAACCTCGGGGATGGTACCAATGGATCGGGCATCCCCACATTAGTTCAGATGGAACCCACTTCCAAGTCTCTATGACCTTCAGAACAAAAGTTATTCAAGAATATCTTGATCTCCAATGGGTTTTCCTCCCCAACCCTAACCCTAACCCTGGCTGCAACCCTAACCCTAATTGCAGCCCTAACCCTAACCCTAACCCTCATTTCAGCCCTAACCCTATTCACCCTAGGGTGAATAACTCTGCGCTGCTTGCTCGAAACGGGCGGAAATTCGGCGTGGGTGCGTGGCTGTCTCTCCTTTATCATGTGTGAAATGCCCAAGTCTCTACGACGTTCCGACAAAAAGTTATTCAAAAATATCGTGTACTTTTTGGTTGAGATTTGGTGCTTTGACCCCTTCCGAAGGTTGTAGAACCTCGGGGATGGTACCAATGGATCGGGCATCCCCACATTAGTTCAGATGGAACCCACTTCCAAGTCTCTATGACCTTCAGAACAAAAGTTATTCAAGAATATCTTGATCTCCAATGGGTTTTCCTCCCCAACCCTAACCCTAACCCTGGCTGCAACCCTAACCCTAATTGCAGCCCTAACCCTAACCCTAACCCTAACCCTCATTTCAGCCCTAACCCTATTCACCCTAGGGTGAATAACTCTGCGCTGCTTGCTCGAAACGGGCGGAAATTCGGCGTGGGTGCGTGGCTGTCTCTCCTTTATCATGTGTGAAATGCCCAAGTCTCTACGACGTTCCGACAAAAAGTTATTCAAAAATATCGTGTACTTTTTGGTTGAGATTTGGTGCTTTGACCCCTTCCGAAGGTCGTAGAACCTCGGGGATGGTACCAATGGATCGGGCATCCCCACATTAGTTCAGATGGAACCCACTTCCAAGTCTCTATGACCTTCAGAACAAAAGTTATTCAAGAATATCTTGATCTCCAATGGGTTTTCCTCCCCAACCCTAACCCTAACCCTGGCTGCAACCCTAACCCTAATTGCAGCCCTAACCCTAACCCTAACCCTCATTTCAGCCCTAACCCTATTCACCCTAGGGTGAATAACTCTGCGCTGCTTGCTCGAAACGGGCTGAAATTCGGCGTGGGTGCGTGGCTGTCTCTCCTTTATCATGTGTGAAATGCCCAAGTCTCTACGACGTTCCGACAAAAAGTTATTCAAAAATATCGTGTACTTTTTGGTTGAGATTTGGTGCTTTGACCCCTTCCGAAGGTCGTAGAACCTCGGGGATGGTACCAATGGATCGGGCATCCCCACATTAGTTCAGATGGAACCCACTTCCAAGTCTCTATGACCTTCAGAACAAAAGTTATTCAAGAATATCTTGATCTCCAATGGGTTTTCCTCCCCAACCCTAACCCTAACCCTGGCTGCAACCCTAACCCTAATTGCAGCCCTAACCCTAACCCTAACCCTCATTTCAGCCCTAACCCTATTCACCCTAGGGTGAATAACTCTGCGCTGCTTGCTCGAAACGGGCTGAAATTCGGCGTGGGTGCGTGGCTGTCTCTCCTTTATCATGTGTGAAATGCCCAAGTCTCTACGACGTTCCGACAAAAAGTTATTCGAAAATATCGTGTACTTTTTGGTTGAGATTTGGTGCTTTGACCCCTTCCGAAGGTCGTAGAACCTCGGGGATGGTACCAATGGATCGGGCATCCCCACATTAGTTCAGATGGAACCCACTTCCAAGTCTCTATGACCTTCAGAACAAAAGTTATTCAAGAATATCTTGATCTCCAATGGGTTTTCCTCCCCAACCCTAACCCTAACCCTGGCTGCAACCCTAACCCTAATTGCAGCCCTAACCCTAACCCTCATTTCAGCCCTAACCCTATTCACCCTAGGGTGAATAACTCTGCGCTGCTTGCTCGAAACGGGCTGAAATTCGGCGTGGGTGCGTGGCTGTCTCTCCTTTATCATGTGTGAAATGCCCAAGTCTCTACGACGTTCCGACAAAAAGTTATTCGAAAATATCGTGTACTTTTTGGTTGAGATTTGGTGCTTTGACCCCTTCCGAAGGTCGTAGAACCTCGGGGATGGTACCAATGGATCGGGCATCCCCACATTAGTTCAGATGGAACCCACTTCCAAGTCTCTATGACCTTCAGAACAAAAGTTATTCAAGAATATCTTGATCTCCAATGGGTTTTCCTCCCCAACCCTAACCCTAACCCTGGCTGCAACCCTAACCCTAATTGCAGCCCTAACCCTAACCCTAACCCTCATTTCAGCCCTAACCCTATTCACCCTAGGGTGAATAACTCTGCGCTGCTTGCTCGAAACGGGCGGAAATTCGGCGTGGGTGCGTGGCTGTCTCTCCTTTATCATGTGTGAAATGCCCAAGTCTCTACGACGTTCCGACAAAAAGTTATTCGAAAATATCGTGTACTTTTTGGTTGAGATTTGGTGCTTTGACCCCTTCCGAAGGTCGTAGAACCTCGGGGATGGTACCAATGGATCGGGCATCCCCACATTAGTTCAGATGGAACCCACTTCCAAGTCTCTATGACCTTCAGAACAAAAGTTATTCAAGAATATCTTGATCTCCAATGGGTTTTCCTCCCCAACCCTAACCCTAACCCTGGCTGCAACCCTAACCCTAATTGCAGCCCTAACCCTAACCCTAACCCTCATTTCAGCCCTAACCCTATTCACCCTAGGGTGAATAACTCTGCGCTGCTTGCTCGAAACGGGCGGAAATTCGGCGTGGGTGCGTGGCTGTCTCTCCTTTATCATGTGTGAAATGCCCAAGTCTCTACGACGTTCCGACAAAAAGTTATTCGAAAATATCGTGTACTTTTTGGTTGAGATTTGGTGCTTTGACCCCTTCCGAAGGTCGTAGAACCTCGGGGATGGTACCAATGGATCGGGCATCCCCACATTAGTTCAGATGGAACCCACTTCCAAGTCTCTATGACCTTCAGAACAAAAGTTATTCAAGAATATCTTGATCTCCAATGGGTTTTCCTCCCCAACCCTAACCCTAACCCTGGCTGCAACCCTAACCCTAATTGCAGCCCTAACCCTAACCCTAACCCTCATTTCAGCCCTAACCCTATTCACCCTAGGGTGAATAACTCTGCGCTGCTTGCTCGAAACGGGCGGAAATTCGGCGTGGGTGCGTGGCTGTCTCTCCTTTATCATGTGTGAAATGCCCAAGTCTCTACGACGTTCCGACAAAAAGTTATTCAAAAATATCGTGTACTTTTTGGTTGAGATTTGGTGCTTTGACCCCTTCCGAAGGTTGTAGAACCTCGGGGATGGTACCAATGGATCGGGCATCCCCACATTAGTTCAGATGGAACCCACTTCCAAGTCTCTATGACCTTCAGAACAAAAGTTATTCAAGAATATCTTGATCTCCAATGGGTTTTCCTCCCCAACCCTAACCCTAACCCTGGCTGCAACCCTAACCCTAATTGCAGCCCTAACCCTAACCCTAACCCTAACCCTCATTTCAGCCCTAACCCTATTCACCCTAGGGTGAATAACTCTGCGCTGCTTGCTCGAAACGGGCGGAAATTCGGCGTGGGTGCGTGGCTGTCTCTCCTTTATCATGTGTGAAATGCCCAAGTCTCTACGACGTTCCGACAAAAAGTTATTCAAAAATATCGTGTACTTTTTGGTTGAGATTTGGTGCTTTGACCCCTTCCGAAGGTCGTAGAACCTCGGGGATGGTACCAATGGATCGGGCATCCCCACATTAGTTCAGATGGAACCCACTTCCAAGTCTCTATGACCTTCAGAACAAAAGTTATTCAAGAATATCTTGATCTCCAATGGGTTTTCCTCCCCAACCCTAACCCTAACCCTGGCTGCAACCCTAACCCTAATTGCAGCCCTAACCCTAACCCTAACCCTCATTTCAGCCCTAACCCTATTCACCCTAGGGTGAATAACTCTGCGCTGCTTGCTCGAAACGGGCTGAAATTCGGCGTGGGTGCGTGGCTGTCTCTCCTTTATCATGTGTGAAATGCCCAAGTCTCTACGACGTTCCGACAAAAAGTTATTCAAAAATATCGTGTACTTTTTGGTTGAGATTTGGTGCTTTGACCCCTTCCGAAGGTCGTAGAACCTCGGGGATGGTACCAATGGATCGGGCATCCCCACATTAGTTCAGATGGAACCCACTTCCAAGTCTCTATGACCTTCAGAACAAAAGTTATTCAAGAATATCTTGATCTCCAATGGGTTTTCCTCCCCAACCCTAACCCTAACCCTGGCTGCAACCCTAACCCTAATTGCAGCCCTAACCCTAACCCTAACCCTCATTTCAGCCCTAACCCTATTCACCCTAGGGTGAATAACTCTGCGCTGCTTGCTCGAAACGGGCTGAAATTCGGCGTGGGTGCGTGGCTGTCTCTCCTTTATCATGTGTGAAATGCCCAAGTCTCTACGACGTTCCGACAAAAAGTTATTCGAAAATATCGTGTACTTTTTGGTTGAGATTTGGTGCTTTGACCCCTTCCGAAGGTCGTAGAACCTCGGGGATGGTACCAATGGATCGGGCATCCCCACATTAGTTCAGATGGAACCCACTTCCAAGTCTCTATGACCTTCAGAACAAAAGTTATTCAAGAATATCTTGATCTCCAATGGGTTTTCCTCCCCAACCCTAACCCTAACCCTGGCTGCAACCCTAACCCTAATTGCAGCCCTAACCCTAACCCTAACCCTCATTTCAGCCCTAACCCTATTCACCCTAGGGTGAATAACTCTGCGCTGCTTGCTCGAAACGGGCGGAAATTCGGCGTGGGTGCGTGGCTGTCTCTCCTTTATCATGTGTGAAATGCCCAAGTCTCTACGACGTTCCGACAAAAAGTTATTCAAAAATATCGTGTACTTTTTGGTTGAGATTTGGTGCTTTTACCCCTTCCGAAGGTCGTAGAACCTCGGGGATGGTACCAATGGATCGGGCATCCCCACATTAGTTCAGATGGAACCCACTTCCAAGTCTCTATGACCTTCAGAACAAAAGTTATTCAAGAATATCTTGATCTCCAATGGGTTTTCCTCCCCAACCCTAACCCTAACCCTGGCTGCAACCCTAACCCTAATTGCAGCCCTAACCCTAACCCTAACCCTCATTTCAGCCCTAACCCTATTCACCCTAGGGTGAATAACTCTGCGCTGCTTGCTCGAAACGGGCGGAAATTCGGCGTGGGTGCGTGGCTGTCTCTCCTTTATCATGTGTGAAATGCCCAAGTCTCTACGACGTTCCGACAAAAAGTTATTCGAAAATATCGTGTACTTTTTGGTTGAGATTTGGTGCTTTGACCCCTTCCGAAGGTCGTAGAACCTCGGGGATGGTACCAATGGATCGGGCATCCCCACATTAGTTCAGATGGAACCCACTTCCAAGTCTCTATGACCTTCAGAACAAAAGTTATTCAAGAATATCTTGATCTCCAATGGGTTTTCCTCCCCAACCCTAACCCTAACCCTGGCTGCAACCCTAACCCTAATTGCAGCCCTAACCCTAACCCTAACCCTCATTTCAGCCCTAACCCTATTCACCCTAGGGTGAATAACTCTGCGCTGCTTGCTCGAAACGGGCGGAAATTCGGCGTGGGTGCGTGGCTGTCTCTCCTTTATCATGTGTGAAATGCCCAAGTCTCTACGACGTTCCGACAAAAAGTTATTCAAAAATATCGTGTACTTTTTGGTTGAGATTTGGTGCTTTGACCCCTTCCGAAGGTTGTAGAACCTCGGGGATGGTACCAATGGATCGGGCATCCCCACATTAGTTCAGATGGAACCCACTTCCAAGTCTCTATGACCTTCAGAACAAAAGTTATTCAAGAATATCTTGATCTCCAATGGGTTTTCCTCCCCAACCCTAACCCTAACCCTGGCTGCAACCCTAACCCTAATTGCAGCCCTAACCCTAACCCTAACCCTCATTTCAGCCCTAACCCTATTCACCCTAGGGTGAATAACTCTGCGCTGCTTGCTCGAAACGGGCGGAAATTCGGCGTGGGTGCGTGGCTGTCTCTCCTTTATCATGTGTGAAATGCCCAAGTCTCTACGACGTTCCGACAAAAAGTTATTCAAAAATATCGTGTACTTTTTGGTTGAGATTTGGTGCTTTGACCCCTTCCGAAGGTCGTAGAACCTCGGGGATGGTACCAATGGATCGGGCATCCCCACATTAGTTCAGATGGAACCCACTTCCAAGTCTCTATGACCTTCAGAACAAAAGTTATTCAAGAATATCTTGATCTCCAATGGGTTTTCCTCCCCAACCCTAACCCTAACCCTGGCTGCAACCCTAACCCTAATTGCAGCCCTAACCCTAACCCTAACCCTCATTTCAGCCCTAACCCTATTCACCCTAGGGTGAATAACTCTGCGCTGCTTGCTCGAAACGGGCTGAAATTCGGCGTGGGTGCGTGGCTGTCTCTCCTTTATCATGTGTGAAATGCCCAAGTCTCTACGACGTTCCGACAAAAAGTTATTCAAAAATATCGTGTACTTTTTGGTTGAGATTTGGTGCTTTGACCCCTTCCGAAGGTCGTAGAACCTCGGGGATGGTACCAATGGATCGGGCATCCCCACATTAGTTCAGATGGAACCCACTTCCAAGTCTCTATGACCTTCAGAACAAAAGTTATTCAAGAATATCTTGATCTCCAATGGGTTTTCCTCCCCAACCCTAACCCTAACCCTGGCTGCAACCCTAACCCTAATTGCAGCCCTAACCCTAACCCTAACCCTCATTTCAGCCCTAACCCTATTCACCCTAGGGTGAATAACTCTGCGCTGCTTGCTCGAAACGGGCTGAAATTCGGCGTGGGTGCGTGGCTGTCTCTCCTTTATCATGTGTGAAATGCCCAAGTCTCTACGACGTTCCGACAAAAAGTTATTCGAAAATATCGTGTACTTTTTGGTTGAGATTTGGTGCTTTGACCCCTTCCGAAGGTCGTAGAACCTCGGGGATGGTACCAATGGATCGGGCATCCCCACATTAGTTCAGATGGAACCCACTTCCAAGTCTCTATGACCTTCAGAACAAAAGTTATTCAAGAATATCTTGATCTCCAATGGGTTTTCCTCCCCAACCCTAACCCTAACCCTGGCTGCAACCCTAACCCTAATTGCAGCCCTAACCCTAACCCTAACCCTCATTTCAGCCCTAACCCTATTCACCCTAGGGTGAATAACTCTGCGCTGCTTGCTCGAAACGGGCGGAAATTCGGCGTGGGTGCGTGGCTGTCTCTCCTTTATCATGTGTGAAATGCCCAAGTCTCTACGACGTTCCGACAAAAAGTTATTCAAAAATATCGTGTACTTTTTGGTTGAGATTTGGTGCTTTTACCCCTTCCGAAGGTCGTAGAACCTCGGGGATGGTACCAATGGATCGGGCATCCCCACATTAGTTCAGATGGAACCCACTTCCAAGTCTCTATGACCTTCAGAACAAAAGTTATTCAAGAATATCTTGATCTCCAATGGGTTTTCCTCCCCAACCCTAACCCTAACCCTGGCTGCAACCCTAACCCTAATTGCAGCCCTAACCCTAACCCTAACCCTCATTTCAGCCCTAACCCTATTCACCCTAGGGTGAATAACTCTGCGCTGCTTGCTCGAAACGGGCGGAAATTCGGCGTGGGTGCGTGGCTGTCTCTCCTTTATCATGTGTGAAATGCCCAAGTCTCTACGACGTTCCGACAAAAAGTTATTCGAAAATATCGTGTACTTTTTGGTTGAGATTTGGTGCTTTGACCCCTTCCGAAGGTCGTAGAACCTCGGGGATGGTACCAATGGATCGGGCATCCCCACATTAGTTCAGATGGAACCCACTTCCAAGTCTCTATGACCTTCAGAACAAAAGTTATTCAAGAATATCTTGATCTCCAATGGGTTTTCCTCCCCAACCCTAACCCTAACCCTGGCTGCAACCCTAACCCTAATTGCAGCCTTAACCCTAACCCTAACCCTCATTTCAGCCCTAACCCTATTCACCCTAGGGTGAATAACTCTGCGCTGCTTGCTCGAAACGGGCGGAAATTCAGCGTGGGTGCGTGGCTGTCTCTCCTTTATCATGTGTGAAATGCCCAAGTCTCTACGACGTTCCGACAAAAAGTTATTCAAAAATATCGTGTACTTTTTGGTTGAGATTTGGTGCTTTGACCCCTTCCGAAGGTCGTAGAACCTCAGGGATGGTACCAATGGATCGGGCATCCCCACATTAGTTCAGATGGAACCCACTTCCAAGTCTCTATGACCTTCAGAACAAAAGTTATTCAAGAATATCTTGATCTCCAATGGGTTTTCCTCCCCAACCCTAACCCTAACCCTGGCTGCAACCCTAACCCTAATTGCAGCCCTAACCCTAACCCTAACCCTCATTTCAGCCCTAACCCTATTCACCCTAGGGTGAATAACTCTGCGCTGCTTGCTCGAAACGGGCGGAAATTCGGCGTGGGTGCGTGGCTGTCTCTCCTTTATCATGTGTGAAATGCCCAAGTCTCTACGACGTTCCGACAAAAAGTTATTCAAAAATATCGTGTACTTTTTGGTTGAGATTTGGTGCTTTTACCCCTTCCGAAGGTCGTAGAACCTCGGGGATGGTACCAATGGATCGGGCATCCCCACATTAGTTCAGATGGAACCCACGTCCAAGTCTCTATGACCTTCAGAACAAAAGTTATTCAAGAATATCTTGATCTCCAATGGGTTTTCCTCCCCAACCCTAACCCTAACCCTGGCTGCAACCCTAACCCTAATTGCAGCCCTAACCCTAACCCTAACCCTCATTTCAGCCCTAACCCTATTCACCCTAGGGTGAATAACTCTGCGCTGCTTGCTCGAAACGGGCGGAAATTCGGCGTGGGTGCGTGGCTGTCTCTCCTTTATCATGTGTGAAATGCCCAAGTCTCTACGACGTTCCGACAAAAAGTTATTCAAAAATATCGTGTACTTTTTGGTTGAGATTTGGTGCTTTGACCCCTTCCGAAGGTCGTAGAACCTCGGGGATGGTACCAATGGATCGGGCATCCCCACATTAGTTCAGATGGAACCCACTTCCAAGTCTCTATGACCTTCAGAACAAAAGTTATTCAAGAATATCTTGATCTCCAATGGGTTTTCCTCCCCAACCCTAACCCTAACCCTGGCTGCAACCCTAACCCTAATTGCAGCCCTAACCCTAACCCTAACCCTCATTTCAGCCCTAACCCTATTCACCCTAGGGTGAATAACTCTGCGCTGCTTGCTTGAAACGGGCGGAAATTCGGCGTGGGTGCGTGGCTGTCTCTCCTTTATCATGTGTGAAATGCCCAAGTCTCTACGACGTTCCGACAAAAAGTTATTCAAAAATATCGTGTACTTTTTGGTTGAGATTTGGTGCTTTGACCCCTTCCGAAGGTCGTAGAACCTCGGGGATGGTACCAATGGATCGGGCATCCCCACATTAGTTCAGATGGAACCCACTTCCAAGTCTCTATGACCTTCAGAACAAAAGTTATTCAAGAATATCTTGATCTCCAATGGGTTTTCCTCCCCAACCCTAACCCTAACCCTGGCTGCAACCCTAACCCTAATTGCAGCCCTAACCCTAACCCTCATTTCAGCCCTAACCCTATTCACCCTAGGGTGAATAACTCTGCGCTGCTTGCTCGAAACGGGCGGAAATTCGGCGTGGGTGCGTGGCTGTCTCTCCTTTATCATGTGTGAAATGCCCAAGTCTCTACGACGTTCCGACAAAAAGTTATTCAAAAATATCGTGTACTTTTTGGTTGAGATTTGGTTCTTTGACCCCTTCCGAAGGTCGTAGAACCTCGGGGATGGTACCAATGGATCGGGCATCCCCACATTAGTTCAGATGGAACCCACTTCCAAGTCTCTATGACCTTCAGAACAAAAGTTATTCAAGAATATCTTGATCTCCAATGGGTTTTCCTCCCCAACCCTAACCCTAACCCTGGCTGCAACCCTAACCCTAATTGCAGCCCTAACCCTAACCCTAACCCTCATTTCAGCCCTAACCCTATTCACCCTAGGGTGAATAACTCTGCGCTGCTTGCTCGAAACGGGCTGAAATTCGGCGTGGGTGCGTGGCTGTCTCTCCTTTATCATGTGTGAAATGCCCAAGTCTCTACGACGTTCCGACAAAAAGTTATTCAAAAATATCGTGTACATTTTGGTTGAGATTTGGTGCTTTGACCCCTTCCGAAGGTCGTAGAACCTCGGGGATGGTACCAATGGATCGGGCATCCCCACATTAGTTCAGATGGAACCCACGTCCAAGTCTCTATGACCTTCAGAACAAAAGTTATTCAAGAATATCTTGATCTCCAATGGGTTTTCCTCCCCAACCCTAACCCTAACCCTGGCTGCAACCCTAACCCTAATTGCAGCCCTAACCCTAACCCTAACCCTCATTTCAGCCCTAACCCTATTCACCCTAGGGTGAATAACTCTGCGCTGCTTGCTCGAAACGGGCGGAAATTCGGCGTGGGTGCGTGGCTGTCTCTCCTTTATCATGTGTGAAATGCCCAAGTCTCTACGACGTTCCGACAAAAAGTTATTCAAAAATATCGTGTACTTTTTGGTTGAGATTTGGTGCTTTTACCCCTTCCGAAGGTCGTAGAACCTCGGGGATGGTACCAATGGATCGGGCATCCCCACATTAGTTCAGATGGAACCCACGTCCAAGTCTCTATGACCTTCAGAACAAAAGTTATTCAAGAATATCTTGATCTCCAATGGGTTTTCCTCCCCAACCCTAACCCTAACCCTGGCTGCAACCCTAACCCTAATTGCAGCCCTAACCCTAACCCTCATTTCAGCCCTAACCCTATTCACCCTAGGGTGAATAACTCTGCGCTGCTTGCTCGAAACGGGCGGAAATTCGGCGTGGGTGCGTGGCTGTCTCTCCTTTATCATGTGTGAAATGCCCAAGTCTCTACGACGTTCCGACAAAAAGTTATTCAAAAATATCGTGTACTTTTTGGTTGAGATTTGGTGCTTTGACCCCTTCCGAAGGTCGTAGAACCTCGGGGATGGTACCAATGGATCGGGCATCCCCACATTAGTTCAGATGGAACCCACTTCCAAGTCTCTATGACCTTCAGAACAAAAGTTATTCAAGAATATCTTGATCTCCAATGGGTTTTCCTCCCCAACCCTAACCCTAACCCTGGCTGCAACCCTAACCCTAATTGCAGCCCTAACCCTAACCCTAACCCTCATTTCAGCCCTAACCCTATTCACCCTAGGGTGAATAACTCTGCGCTGCTTGCTCGAAACGGGCGGAAATTCGGCGTGGGTGCGTGGCTGTCTCTCCTTTATCATGTGTGAAATGCCCAAGTCTCTACGACGTTCCGACAAAAAGTTATTCAAAAATATCGTGTACTTTTTGGTTGAGATTTGGTGCTTTTACCCCTTCCGAAGGTCGTAGAACCTCGGGGATGGTACCAATGGATCGGGCATCCCCACATTAGTTCAGATGGAACCCACGTCCAAGTCTCTATGACCTTCAGAACAAAAGTTATTCAAGAATATCTTGATCTCCAATGGGTTTTCCTCCCCAACCCTAACCCTAACCCTGGCTGCAACCCTAACCCTAATTGCAGCCCTAACCCTAACCCTAACCCTCATTTCAGCCCTAACCCTATTCACCCTAGGGTGAATAACTCTGCGCTGCTTGCTCGAAACGGGCGGAAATTCGGCGTGGGTGCGTGGCTGTCTCTCCTTTATCATGTGTGAAATGCCCAAGTCTCTACGACGTTCCGACAAAAAGTTATTCAAAAATATCGTGTACTTTTTGGTTGAGATTTGGTGCTTTGACCCCTTCCGAAGGTCGTAGAACCTCGGGGATGGTACCAATGGATCGGGCATCCCCACATTAGTTCAGATGGAACCCACTTCCAAGTCTCTATGACCTTCAGAACAAAAGTTATTCAAGAATATCTTGATCTCCAATGGGTTTTCCTCCCCAACCCTAACCCTAACCCTGGCTGCAACCCTAACCCTAATTGCAGCCCTAACCCTAACCCTAACCCTCATTTCAGCCCTAACCCTATTCACCCTAGGGTGAATAACTCTGCGCTGCTTGCTCGAAACGGGCGGAAATTCGGCGTGGGTGCGTGGCTGTCTCTCCTTTATCATGTGTGAAATGCCCAAGTCTCTACGACGTTCCGACAAAAAGTTATTGAAAAATATCGTGTACTTTTTGGTTGAGATTTGGTTCTTTGACCCCTTCCGAAGGTCGTAGAACCTCGGGGATGGTACCAATGGATCGGGCATCCCCACATTAGTTCAGATGGAACCCACTTCCAAGTCTCTATGACCTTCAGAACAAAAGTTATTCAAGAATATCTTGATCTCCAATGGGTTTTCCTCCCCAACCCTAACCCTAACCCTGGCTGCAACCCTAACCCTAATTGCAGCCCTAACCCTAACCCTAACCCTCATTTCAGCCCTAACCCTATTCACCCTAGGGTGAATAACTCTGCGCTGCTTGCTCGAAACGGGCTGAAATTCGGCGTGGGTGCGTGGCTGTCTCTCCTTTATCATGTGTGAAATGCCCAAGTCTCTACGACGTTCCGACAAAAAGTTATTCAAAAATATCGTGTACATTTTGGTTGAGATTTGGTGCTTTGACCCCTTCCGAAGGTCGTAGAACCTCGGGGATGGTACCAATGGATCGGGCATCCCCACATTAGTTCAGATGGAACCCACGTCCAAGTCTCTATGACCTTCAGAACAAAAGTTATTCAAGAATATCTTGATCTCCAATGGGTTTTCCTCCCCAACCCTAACCCTAACCCTGGCTGCAACCCTAACCCTAATTGCAGCCCTAACCCTAACCCTAACCCTCATTTCAGCCCTAACCCTATTCACCCTAGGGTGAATAACTCTGCGCTGCTTGCTCGAAACGGGCGGAAATTCGGCGTGGGTGCGTGGCTGTCTCTCCTTTATCATGTGTGAAATGCCCAAGTCTCTACGACGTTCCGACAAAAAGTTATTCAAAAATATCGTGTACTTTTTGGTTGAGATTTGGTGCTTTGACCCCTTCCGAAGGTCGTAGAACCTCGGGGATGGTACCAATGGATCGGGCATCCCCACATTAGTTCAGATGGAACCCACTTCCAAGTCTCTATGACCTTCAGAACAAAAGTTATTCAAGAATATCTTGATCTCCAATGGGTTTTCCTCCCCAACCCTAACCCTAACCCTGGCTGCAACCCTAACCCTAATTGCAGCCCTAACCCTAACCCTAACCCTCATTTCAGCCCTAACCCTATTCACCCTAGGGTGAATAACTCTGCGCTGCTTGCTCGAAACGGGCGGAAATTCGGCGTGGGTGCGTGGCTGTCTCTCCTTTATCATGTGTGAAATGCCCAAGTCTCTACGACGTTCCGACAAAAAGTTATTCAAAAATATCGTGTACTTTTTGGTTGAGATTTGGTGCTTTGACCCCTTCCGAAGGTCGTAGAACCTCGGGGATGGTACCAATGGATCGGGCATCCCCACATTAGTTCAGATGAAACCCACTTCCAAGTCTCTATGACCTTCAGAACAAAAGTTATTCAAGAATATCTTGATCTCCAATGGGTTTTCCTCCCCAACCCTAACCCTAACCCTGGCTGCAACCCTAACCCTAATTGCAGCCCTAACCCTAACCCTAACCCTCATTTCAGCCCTAACCCTATTCACCCTAGGGTGAATAACTCTGCGCTGCTTGCTCGAAACGGGCGGAAATTCGGCGTGGGTGCGTGGCTGTCTCTCCTTTATCATGTGTGAAATGCCCAAGTCTCTACGACGTTCCGACAAAAAGTTATTCAAAAATATCGTGTACTTTTTGGTTGAGATTTGGTTCTTTGACCCCTTCCGAAGGTCGTAGAACCTCGGGGATGGTACCAATGGATCGGGCATCCCCACATTAGTTCAGATGGAACCCACGTCCAAGTCTCTATGACCTTCAGAACAAAAGTTATTCAAGAATATCTTGATCTCCAATGGGTTTTCCTCCCCAACCCTAACCCTAACCCTGGCTGCAACCCTAACCCTAATTGCAGCCCTAACCCTAACCCTAACCCTCATTTCAGCCCTAACCCTATTCACCCTAGGGTGAATAACTCTGCGCTGCTTGCTCGAAACGGGCTGAAATTCGGCGTGGGTGCGTGGCTGTCTCTCCTTTATCATGTGTGAAATGCCCAAGTCTCTACGACGTTCCGACAAAAAGTTATTCAAAAATATCGTGTACATTTTGGTTGAGATTTGGTGCTTTGACCCCTTCCGAAGGTCGTAGAACCTCGGGGATGGTACCAATGGATCGGGCATCCCCACATTAGTTCAGATGGAACCCACGTCCAAGTCTCTATGACCTTCAGAACAAAAGTTATTCAAGAATATCTTGATCTCCAATGGGTTTTCCTCCCCAACCCTAACCCTAACCCTGGCTGCAACCCTAACCCTAATTGCAGCCCTAACCCTAACCCTAACCCTCATTTCAGCCCTAACCCTATTCACCCTAGGGTGAATAACTCTGCGCTGCTTGCTCGAAACGGGCGGAAATTCGGCGTGGGTGCGTGGCTGTCTCTCCTTTATCATGTGTGAAATGCCCAAGTCTCTACGACGTTCCGACAAAAAGTTATTCAAAAATATCGTGTACTTTTTGGTTGAGATTTGGTGCTTTGACCCCTTCCGAAGGTCGTAGAACCTCGGGGATGGTACCAATGGATCGGGCATCCCCACATTAGTTCAGATGGAACCCACTTCCAAGTCTCTATGACCTTCAGAACAAAAGTTATTCAAGAATATCTTGATCTCCAATGGGTTTTCCTCCCCAACCCTAACCCTAACCCTGGCTGCAACCCTAACCCTAATTGCAGCCCTAACCCTAACCCTAACCCTCATTTCAGCCCTAACCATATTCACCCTAGGGTGAATAACTCTGCGCTGCTTGCTCGAAACGGGCGGAAGTTCGGCGTGGGTGCGTGGCTGTCTCTCCTTTATCATGTGTGAAATGCCCAAGTCTCTACGACGTTCCGACAAAAAGTTATTCAAAAATATCGTGTACTTTTTGGTTGAGATTTGGTGCTTTGACCCCTTCCGAAGGTCGTAGAACCTCGGGGATGGTACCAATGGATCGGGCATCCCCACATTAGTTCAGATGGAACCCACTTCCAAGTCTCTATGACCTTCAGAACAAAAGTTATTCAAGAATATCTTGATCTCCAATGGGTTTTCCTCCCCAACCCTAACCCTAACCCTGGCTGCAACCCTAACCCTAATTGCAGCCCTAACCCTAACCCTCATTTCAGCCCTAACCCTATTCACCCTAGGGTGAATAACTCTGCGCTGCTTGCTCGAAACGGGCGGAAATTCGGCGTGGGTGCGTGGCTGTCTCTCCTTTATCATGTGTGAAATGCCCAAGTCTCTACGACGTTCCGACAAAAAGTTATTCAAAAATATCGTGTACTTTTTGGTTGAGATTTGGTTCTTTGACCCCTTCCGAAGGTCGTAGAACCTCGGGGATGGTACCAATGGATCGGGCATCCCCACATTAGTTCAGATGGAACCCACTTCCAAGTCTCTATGACCTTCAGAACAAAAGTTATTCAAGAATATCTTGATCTCCAATGGGTTTTCCTCCCCAACCCTAACCCTAACCCTGGCTGCAACCCTAACCCTAATTGCAGCCCTAACCCTAACCCTAACCCTCATTTCAGCCCTAACCCTATTCACCCTAGGGTGAATAACTCTGCGCTGCTTGCTCGAAACGGGCTGAAATTCGGCGTGGGTGCGTGGCTGTCTCTCCTTTATCATGTGTGAAATGCCCAAGTCTCTACGACGTTCCGACAAAAAGTTATTCAAAAATATCGTGTACATTTTGGTTGAGATTTGGTGCTTTGACCCCTTCCGAAGGTCGTAGAACCTCGGGGATGGTACCAATGGATCGGGCATCCCCACATTAGTTCAGATGGAACCCACGTCCAAGTCTCTATGACCTTCAGAACAAAAGTTATTCAAGAATATCTTGATCTCCAATGGGTTTTCCTCCCCAACCCTAACCCTAACCCTGGCTGCAACCCTAACCCTAATTGCAGCCCTAACCCTAACCCTAACCCTCATTTCAGCCCTAACCCTATTCACCCTAGGGTGAATAACTCTGCGCTGCTTGCTCGAAACGGGCGGAAATTCGGCGTGGGTGCGTGGCTGTCTCTCCTTTATCATGTGTGAAATGCACAAGTCTCTACGACGTTCCGACAAAAAGTTATTCAAAAATATCGTGTACTTTTTGGTTGAGATTTGGTGCTTTGACCCCTTCCGAAGGTCGTAGAACCTCGGGGATGGTACCAATGGATCGGGCATCCCCACATTAGTTCAGATGGAACCCACTTCCAAGTCTCTATGACCTTCAGAACAAAAGTTATTCAAGAATATCTTGATCTCCAATGGGTTTTCCTCCCCAACCCTAACCCTAACCCTGGCTGCAACCCTAACCCTAATTGCAGCCCTAACCCTAACCCTAACCCTCATTTCAGCCCTAACCCTATTCACCCTAGGGTGAATAACTCTGCGCTGCTTGCTCGAAACGGGCGGAAATTCGGCGTGGGTGCGTGGCTGTCTCTCCTTTATCATGTGTGAAATGCCCAAGTCTCTACGACGTTCCGACAAAAAGTTATTCAAAAATATCGTGTACTTTTTGGTTGAGATTTGGTGCTTTGACCCCTTCCGAAGGTCGTAGAACCTCGGGGATGGTACCAATGGATCGGGCATCCCCACATTAGTTCAGATGGAACCCACTTCCAAGTCTCTATGACCTTCAGAACAAAAGTTATTCAAGAATATCTTGATCTCCAATGGGTTTTCCTCCCCAACCCTAACCCTAACCCTGGCTGCAACCCTAACCCTAATTGCAGCCCTAACCCTAACCCTCATTTCAGCCCTAACCCTATTCACCCTAGGGTGAATAACTCTGCGCTGCTTGCTCGAAACGGGCGGAAATTCGGCGTGGGTGCGTGGCTGTCTCTCCTTTATCATGTGTGAAATGCCCAAGTCTCTACGACGTTCCGACAAAAAGTTATTCAAAAATATCGTGTACTTTTTGGTTGAGATTTGGTTCTTTGACCCCTTCCGAAGGTCGTAGAACCTCGGGGATGGTACCAATGGATCGGGCATCCCCACATTAGTTCAGATGGAACCCACTTCCAAGTCTCTATGACCTTCAGAACAAAAGTTATTCAAGAATATCTTGATCTCCAATGGGTTTTCCTCCCCAACCCTAACCCTAACCCTGGCTGCAACCCTAACCCTAATTGCAGCCCTAACCCTAACCCTAACCCTCATTTCAGCCCTAACCCTATTCACCCTAGGGTGAATAACTCTGCGCTGCTTGCTCGAAACGGGCTGAAATTCGGCGTGGGTGCGTGGCTGTCTCTCCTTTATCATGTGTGAAATGCCCAAGTCTCTACGACGTTCCGACAAAAAGTTATTCAAAAATATCGTGTACATTTTGGTTGAGATTTGGTGCTTTGACCCCTTCCGAAGGTCGTAGAACCTCGGGGATGGTACCAATGGATCGGGCATCCCCACATTAGTTCAGATGGAACCCACGTCCAAGTCTCTATGACCTTCAGAACAAAAGTTATTCAAGAATATCTTGATCTCCAATGGGTTTTCCTCCCCAACCCTAACCCTAACCCTGGCTGCAACCCTAACCCTAATTGCAGCCCTAACCCTAACCCTAACCCTCATTTCAGCCCTAACCCTATTCACCCTAGGGTGAATAACTCTGCGCTGCTTGCTCGAAACGGGCGGAAATTCGGCGTGGGTGCGTGGCTGTCTCTCCTTTATCATGTGTGAAATGCCCAAGTCTCTACGACGTTCCGACAAAAAGTTATTCAAAAATATCGTGTACTTTTTGGTTGAGATTTGGTGCTTTTACCCCTTCCAAAGGTCGTAGAACCTCGGGGATGGTACCAATGGATCGGGCATCCCCACATTAGTTCAGATGGAACCCACGTCCAAGTCTCTATGACCTTCAGAACAAAAGTTATTCAAGAATATCTTGATCTCCAATGGGTTTTCCTCCCCAACCCTAACCCTAACCCTGGCTGCAACCCTAACCCTAATTGCAGCCCTAACCCTAACCCTAACCCTCATTTCAGCCCTAACCCTATTCACCCTAGGGTGAATAACTCTGCGCTGCTTGCTCGAAACGGGCGGAAATTCGGCGTGGGTGCGTGGCTGTCTCTCCTTTATCATGTGTGAAATGCCCAAGTCTCTACGACGTTCCGACAAAAAGTTATTCAAAAATATCGTGTACTTTTTGGTTGAGATTTGGTGCTTTGACCCCTTCCGAAGGTCGTAGAACCTCGGGGATGGTACCAATGGATCGGGCATCCCCACATTAGTTCAGATGGAACCCACTTCCAAGTCTCTATGACCTTCAGAACAAAAGTTATTCAAGAATATCTTGATCTCCAATGGGTTTTCCTCCCCAACCCTAACCCTAACCCTGGCTGCAACCCTAACCCTAATTGCAGCCCTAACCCTAACCCTAACCCTCATTTCAGCCCTAACCCTATTCACCCTAGGGTGAATAACTCTGCGCTGCTTGCTCGAAACGGGCGGAAATTCGGCGTGGGTGCGTGGCTGTCTCTCCTTTATCATGTGTGAAATGCCCAAGTCTCTACGACGTTCCGACAAAAAGTTATTCAAAAATATCGTGTACTTTTTGGTTGAGATTTGGTGCTTTGACCCCTTCCGAAGGTCGTAGAACCTCAGGGATGGTACCAATGGATCGGGCATCCCCACATTAGTTCAGATGGAACCCACTTCCAAGTCTCTATGACCTTCAGAACAAAAGTTATTCAAGAATATCTTGATCTCCAATGGGTTTTCCTCCCCAACCCTAACCCTAACCCTGGCTGCAACCCTAACCCTAATTGCAGCCCTAACCCTAACCCTAACCCTCATTTCAGCCCTAACCCTATTCACCCTAGGGTGAATAACTCTGCGCTGCTTGCTCGAAACGGGCGGAAATTCGGCGTGGGTGCGTGGCTGTCTCTCCTTTATCATGTGTGAAATGCCCAAGTCTCTACGACGTTCCGACAAAAAGTTATTCAAAAATATCGTGTACTTTTTGGTTGAGATTTGGTGCTTTTACCCCTTCCGAAGGTCGTAGAACCTCGGGGATGGTACCAATGGATCGGGCATCCCCACATTAGTTCAGATGGAACCCACGTCCAAGTCTCTATGACCTTCAGAACAAAAGTTATTCAAGAATATCTTGATCTCCAATGGGTTTTCCTCCCCAACCCTAACCCTAACCCTGGCTGCAACCCTAACCCTAATTGCAGCCCTAACCCTAACCCTAACCCTCATTTCAGCCCTAACCCTATTCACCCTAGGGTGAATAACTCTGCGCTGCTTGCTCGAAACGGGCGGAAATTCGGCGTGGGTGCGTGGCTGTCTCTCCTTTATCATGTGTGAAATGCCCAAGTCTCTACGACGTTCCGACAAAAAGTTATTCAAAAATATCGTGTACTTTTTGGTTGAGATTTGGTGCTTTGACCCCTTCCGAAGGTCGTAGAACCTCGGGGATGGTACCAATGGATCGGGCATCCCCACATTAGTTCAGATGGAACCCACTTCCAAGTCTCTATGACCTTCAGAACAAAAGTTATTCAAGAATATCTTGATCTCCAATGGGTTTTCCTCCCCAACCCTAACCCTAACCCTGGCTGCAACCCTAACCCTAATTGCAGCCCTAACCCTAACCCTAACCCTCATTTCAGCCCTAACCCTATTCACCCTAGGGTGAATAACTCTGCGCTGCTTGCTTGAAACGGGCGGAAATTCGGCGTGGGTGCGTGGCTGTCTCTCCTTTATCATGTGTGAAATGCCCAAGTCTCTACGACGTTCCGACAAAAAGTTATTCAAAAATATCGTGTACTTTTTGGTTGAGATTTGGTGCTTTGACCCCTTCCGAAGGTCGTAGAACCTCGGGGATGGTACCAATGGATCGGGCATCCCCACATTAGTTCAGATGGAACCCACTTCCAAGTCTCTATGACCTTCAGAACAAAAGTTATTCAAGAATATCTTGATCTCCAATGGGTTTTCCTCCCCAACCCTAACCCTAACCCTGGCTGCAACCCTAACCCTAATTGCAGCCCTAACCCTAACCCTCATTTCAGCCCTAACCCTATTCACCCTAGGGTGAATAACTCTGCGCTGCTTGCTCGAAACGGGCGGAAATTCGGCGTGGGTGCGTGGCTGTCTCTCCTTTATCATGTGTGAAATGCCCAAGTCTCTACGACGTTCCGACAAAAAGTTATTCAAAAATATCGTGTACTTTTTGGTTGAGATTTGGTTCTTTGACCCCTTCCGAAGGTCGTAGAACCTCGGGGATGGTACCAATGGATCGGGCATCCCCACATTAGTTCAGATGGAACCCACTTCCAAGTCTCTATGACCTTCAGAACAAAAGTTATTCAAGAATATCTTGATCTCCAATGGGTTTTCCTCCCCAACCCTAACCCTAACCCTGGCTGCAACCCTAACCCTAATTGCAGCCCTAACCCTAACCCTAACCCTCATTTCAGCCCTAACCCTATTCACCCTAGGGTGAATAACTCTGCGCTGCTTGCTCGAAACGGGCTGAAATTCGGCGTGGGTGCGTGGCTGTCTCTCCTTTATCATGTGTGAAATGCCCAAGTCTCTACGACGTTCCGACAAAAAGTTATTCAAAAATATCGTGTACATTTTGGTTGAGATTTGGTGCTTTGACCCCTTCCGAAGGTCGTAGAACCTCGGGGATGGTACCAATGGATCGGGCATCCCCACATTAGTTCAGATGGAACCCACGTCCAAGTCTCTATGACCTTCAGAACAAAAGTTATTCAAGAATATCTTGATCTCCAATGGGTTTTCCTCCCCAACCCTAACCCTAACCCTGGCTGCAACCCTAACCCTAATTGCAGCCCTAACCCTAACCCTAACCCTCATTTCAGCCCTAACCCTATTCACCCTAGGGTGAATAACTCTGCGCTGCTTGCTCGAAACGGGCGGAAATTCGGCGTGGGTGCGTGGCTGTCTCTCCTTTATCATGTGTGAAATGCCCAAGTCTCTACGACGTTCCGACAAAAAGTTATTCAAAAATATCGTGTACTTTTTGGTTGAGATTTGGTGCTTTTACCCCTTCCGAAGGTCGTAGAACCTCGGGGATGGTACCAATGGATCGGGCATCCCCACATTAGTTCAGATGGAACCCACTTCCAAGTCTCTATGACCTTCAGAACAAAAGTTATTCAAGAATATCTTGATCTCCAATGGGTTTTCCTCCCCAACCCTAACCCTAACCCTGGCTGCAACCCTAACCCTAATTGCAGCCCTAACCCTAACCCTAACCCTCATTTCAGCCCTAACCCTATTCACCCTAGGGTGAATAACTCTGCGCTGCTTGCTCGAAACGGGCGGAAATTCGGCGTGGGTGCGTGGCTGTCTCTCCTTTATCATGTGTGAAATGCCCAAGTCTCTACGACGTTCCGACAAAAAGTTATTCAAAAATATCGTGTACTTTTTGGTTGAGATTTGGTGCTTTTACCCCTTCCGAAGGTCGTAGAACCTCGGGGATGGTACCAATGGATCGGGCATCCCCACATTAGTTCAGATGGAACCCACGTCCAAGTCTCTATGACCTTCAGAACAAAAGTTATTCAAGAATATCTTGATCTCCAATGGGTTTTCCTCCCCAACCCTAACCCTAACCCTGGCTGCAACCCTAACCCTAATTGCAGCCCTAACCCTAACCCTAACCCTCATTTCAGCCCTAACCCTATTCACCCTAGGGTGAATAACTCTGCGCTGCTTGCTCGAAACGGGCGGAAATTCGGCGTGGGTGCGTGGCTGTCTCTCCTTTATCATGTGTGAAATGCCCAAGTCTCTACGACGTTCCGACAAAAAGTTATTCAAAAATATCGTGTACTTTTTGGTTGAGATTTGGTTCTTTGACCCCTTCCGAAGGTCGTAGAACCTCGGGGATGGTACCAATGGATCGGGCATCCCCACATTAGTTCAGATGGAACCCACTTCCAAGTCTCTATGACCTTCAGAACAAAAGTTATTCAAGAATATCTTGATCTCCAATGGGTTTTCCTCCCCAACCCTAACCCTAACCCTGGCTGCAACCCTAACCCTAATTGCAGCCCTAACCCTAACCCTAACCCTCATTTCAGCCCTAACCCTATTCACCCTAGGGTGAATAACTCTGCGCTGCTTGCTCGAAACGGGCTGAAATTCGGCGTGGGTGCGTGGCTGTCTCTCCTTTATCATGTGTGAAATGCCCAAGTCTCTACGACGTTCCAACAAAAAGTTATTCAAAAATATCGTGTACATTTTGGTTGAGATTTGGTGCTTTGACCCCTTCCGAAGGTCGTAGAACCTCGGGGATGGTACCAATGGATCGGGCATCCCCACATTAGTTCAGATGGAACCCACGTCCAAGTCTCTATGACCTTCAGAACAAAAGTTATTCAAGAATATCTTGATCTCCAATGGGTTTTCCTCCCCAACCCTAACCCTAACCCTGGCTGCAACCCTAACCCTAATTGCAGCCCTAACCCTAACCCTAACCCTCATTTCAGCCCTAACCCTATTCACCCTAGGGTGAATAACTCTGCGCTGCTTGCTCGAAACGGGCGGAAATTCGGCGTGGGTGCGTGGCTGTCTCTCCTTTATCATGTGTGAAATGCCCAAGTCTCTACGACGTTCCGACAAAAAGTTATTCAAAAATATCGTGTACTTTTTGGTTGAGATTTGGTGCTTTGACCCCTTCCGAAGGTCGTAGAACCTCGGGGATGGTACCAATGGATCGGGCATCCCCACATTAGTTCAGATGGAACCCACGTCCAAGTCTCTATGACCTTCAGAACAAAAGTTATTCAAGAATATCTTGATCTCCAATGGGTTTTCCTCCCCAACCCTAACCCTAACCCTGGCTGCAACCCTAACCCTAATTGCAGCCCTAACCCTAACCCTAACCCTCATTTCAGCCCTAACCCTATTCACCCTAGGGTGAATAACTCTGCGCTGCTTGCTCGAAACGGGCGGAAATTCGGCGTGGGTGCGTGGCTGTCTCTCCTTTATCATGTGTGAAATGCCCAAGTCTCTACGACGTTCCGACAAAAAGTTATTCAAAAATATCGTGTACTTTTTGGTTGAGATTTGGTGCTTTGACCCCTTCCGAAGGTCGTAGAACCTCGGGGATGGTACCAATGGATCGGGCATCCCCACATTAGTTCAGATGGAACCCACTTCCAAGTCTCTATGACCTTCAGAACAAAAGTTATTCAAGAATATCTTGATCTCCAATGGGTTTTCCTCCCCAACCCTAACCCTAACCCTGGCTGCAACCCTAACCCTAATTGCAGCCCTAACCCTAACCCTAACCCTCATTTCAGCCCTAACCCTATTCACCCTAGGGTGAATAACTCTGCGCTGCTTGCTCGAAACGGGCGGAAATTCGGCGTGGGTGCGTGGCTGTCTCTCCTTTATCATGTGTGAAATGCCCAAGTCTCTACGACGTTCCGACAAAAAGTTATTCAAAAATATCGTGTACTTTTTGGTTGAGATTTGGTGCTTTTACCCCTTCCGAAGGTCGTAGAACCTCGGGGATGGTACCAATGGATCGGGCATCCCCACATTAGTTCAGATGGAACCCACGTCCAAGTCTCTATGACCTTCAGAACAAAAGTTATTCAAGAATATCTTGATCTCCAATGGGTTTTCCTCCCCAACCCTAACCCTAACCCTGGCTGCAACCCTAACCCTAATTGCAGCCCTAACCCTAACCCTAACCCTCATTTCAGCCCTAACCCTATTCACCCTAGGGTGAATAACTCTGCGCTGCTTGCTCGAAACGGGCGGAAATTCGGCGTGGGTGCGTGGCTGTCTCTCCTTTATCATGTGTGAAATGCCCAAGTCTCTACGACGTTCCGACAAAAAGTTATTCAAAAATATCGTGTACTTTTTGGTTGAGATTTGGTGCTTTGACCCCTTCCGAAGGTCGTAGAACCTCGGGGATGGTACCAATGGATCGGGCATCCCCACATTAGTTCAGATGGAACCCACTTCCAAGTCTCTATGACCTTCAGAACAAAAGTTATTCAAGAATATCTTGATCTCCAATGGGTTTTCCTCCCCAACCCTAACCCTAACCCTGGCTGCAACCCTAACCCTAATTGCAGCCCTAACCCTAACCCTCATTTCAGCCCTAACCCTATTCACCCTAGGGTGAATAACTCTGCGCTGCTTGCTCGAAACGGGCGGAAATTCGGCGTGGGTGCGTGGCTGTCTCTCCTTTATCATGTGTGAAATGCCCAAGTCTCTACGACGTTCCGACAAAAAGTTATTCAAAAATATCGTGTACTTTTTGGTTGAGATTTGGTTCTTTGACCCCTTCCGAAGGTCGTAGAACCTCGGGGATGGTACCAATGGATCGGGCATCCCCACATTAGTTCAGATGGAACCCACTTCCAAGTCTCTATGACCTTCAGAACAAAAGTTATTCAAGAATATCTTGATCTCCAATGGGTTTTCCTCCCCAACCCTAACCCTAACCCTGGCTGCAACCCTAACCCTAATTGCAGCCCTAACCCTAACCCTAACCCTCATTTCAGCCCTAACCCTATTCACCCTAGGGTGAATAACTCTGCGCTGCTTGCTCGAAACGGGCTGAAATTCGGCGTGGGTGCGTGGCTGTCTCTCCTTTATCATGTGTGAAATGCCCAAGTCTCTACGACGTTCCGACAAAAAGTTATTCAAAAATATCGTGTACATTTTGGTTGAGATTTGGTGCTTTGACCCCTTCCGAAGGTCGTAGAACCTCGGGGATGGTACCAATGGATCGGGCATCCCCACATTAGTTCAGATGGAACCCACGTCCAAGTCTCTATGACCTTCAGAACAAAAGTTATTCAAGAATATCTTGATCTCCAATGGGTTTTCCTCCCCAACCCTAACCCTAACCCTGGCTGCAACCCTAACCCTAATTGCAGCCCTAACCCTAACCCTAACCCTCATTTCAGCCCTAACCCTATTCACCCTAGGGTGAATAACTCTGCGCTGCTTGCTCGAAACGGGCGGAAATTCGGCGTGGGTGCGTGGCTGTCTCTCCTTTATCATGTGTGAAATGCCCAAGTCTCTACGACGTTCCGACAAAAAGTTATTCAAAAATATCGTGTACTTTTTGGTTGAGATTTGGTGCTTTTACCCCTTCCGAAGGTCGTAGAACCTCGGGGATGGTACCAATGGATCGGGCATCCCCACATTAGTTCAGATGGAACCCACTTCCAAGTCTCTATGACCTTCAGAACAAAAGTTATTCAAGAATATCTTGATCTCCAATGGGTTTTCCTCCCCAACCCTAACCCTAACCCTGGCTGCAACCCTAACCCTAATTGCAGCCCTAACCCTAACCCTAACCCTCATTTCAGCCCTAACCCTATTCACCCTAGGGTGAATAACTCTGCGCTGCTTGCTCGAAACGGGCGGAAATTCGGCGTGGGTGCGTGGCTGTCTCTCCTTTATCATGTGTGAAATGCCCAAGTCTCTACGACGTTCCGACAAAAAGTTATTCAAAAATATCGTGTACTTTTTGGTTGAGATTTGGTGCTTTTACCCCTTCCGAAGGTCGTAGAACCTCGGGGATGGTACCAATGGATCGGGCATCCCCACATTAGTTCAGATGGAACCCACGTCCAAGTCTCTATGACCTTCAGAACAAAAGTTATTCAAGAATATCTTGATCTCCAATGGGTTTTCCTCCCCAACCCTAACCCTAACCCTGGCTGCAACCCTAACCCTAATTGCAGCCCTAACCCTAACCCTAACCCTCATTTCAGCCCTAACCCTATTCACCCTAGGGTGAATAACTCTGCGCTGCTTGCTCGAAACGGGCGGAAATTCGGCGTGGGTGCGTGGCTGTCTCTCCTTTATCATGTGTGAAATGCCCAAGTCTCTACGACGTTCCGACAAAAAGTTATTCAAAAATATCGTGTACTTTTTGGTTGAGATTTGGTTCTTTGACCCCTTCCGAAGGTCGTAGAACCTCGGGGATGGTACCAATGGATCGGGCATCCCCACATTAGTTCAGATGGAACCCACTTCCAAGTCTCTATGACCTTCAGAACAAAAGTTATTCAAGAATATCTTGATCTCCAATGGGTTTTCCTCCCCAACCCTAACCCTAACCCTGGCTGCAACCCTAACCCTAATTGCAGCCCTAACCCTAACCCTAACCCTCATTTCAGCCCTAACCCTATTCACCCTAGGGTGAATAACTCTGCGCTGCTTGCTCGAAACGGGCTGAAATTCGGCGTGGGTGCGTGGCTGTCTCTCCTTTATCATGTGTGAAATGCCCAAGTCTCTACGACGTTCCAACAAAAAGTTATTCAAAAATATCGTGTACATTTTGGTTGAGATTTGGTGCTTTGACCCCTTCCGAAGGTGGTAGAACCTCGGGGATGGTACCAATGGATCGGGCATCCCCACATTAGTTCAGATGGAACCCACGTCCAAGTCTCTATGACCTTCAGAACAAAAGTTATTCAAGAATATCTTGATCTCCAATGGGTTTTCCTCCCCAACCCTAACCCTAACCCTGGCTGCAACCCTAACCCTAATTGCAGCCCTAACCCTAACCCTAACCCTCATTTCAGCCCTAACCCTATTCACCCTAGGGTGAATAACTCTGCGCTGCTTGCTCGAAACGGGCGGAAATTCGGCGTGGGTGCGTGGCTGTCTCTCCTTTATCATGTGTGAAATGCCCAAGTCTCTACGACGTTCCGACAAAAAGTTATTCAAAAATATCGTGTACTTTTTGGTTGAGATTTGGTGCTTTGACCCCTTCCGAAGGTCGTAGAACCTCGGGGATGGTACCAATGGATCGGGCATCCCCACATTAGTTCAGATGGAACCCACGTCCAAGTCTCTATGACCTTCAGAACAAAAGTTATTCAAGAATATCTTGATCTCCAATGGGTTTTCCTCCCCAACCCTAACCCTAACCCTGGCTGCAACCCTAACCCTAATTGCAGCCCTAACCCTAACCCTAACCCTCATTTCAGCCCTAACCCTATTCACCCTAGGGTGAATAACTCTGCGCTGCTTGCTCGAAACGGGCGGAAATTCGGCGTGGGTGCGTGGCTGTCTCTCCTTTATCATGTGTGAAATGCCCAAGTCTCTACGACGTTCCGACAAAAAGTTATTCAAAAATATCGTGTACTTTTTGGTTGAGATTTGGTGCTTTGACCCCTTCCGAAGGTCGTAGAACCTCGGGGATGGTACCAATGGATCGGGCATCCCCACATTAGTTCAGATGGAACCCACTTCCAAGTCTCTATGACCTTCAGAACAAAAGTTATTCAAGAATATCTTGATCTCCAATGGGTTTTCCTCCCCAACCCTAACCCTAACCCTGGCTGCAACCCTAACCCTAATTGCAGCCCTAACCCTAACCCTAACCCTCATTTCAGCCCTAACCCTATTCACCCTAGGGTGAATAACTCTGCGCTGCTTGCTCGAAACGGGCGGAAATTCGGCGTGGGTGCGTGGCTGTCTCTCCTTTATCATGTGTGAAATGCCCAAGTCTCTACGACGTTCCGACAAAAAGTTATTCAAAAATATCGTGTACTTTTTGGTTGAGATTTGGTGCTTTTACCCCTTCCGAAGGTCGTAGAACCTCGGGGATGGTACCAATGGATCGGGCATCCCCACATTAGTTCAGATGGAACCCACGTCCAAGTCTCTATGACCTTCAGAACAAAAGTTATTCAAGAATATCTTGATCTCCAATGGGTTTTCCTCCCCAACCCTAACCCTAACCCTGGCTGCAACCCTAACCCTAATTGCAGCCCTAACCCTAACCCTAACCCTCATTTCAGCCCTAACCCTATTCACCCTAGGGTGAATAACTCTGCGCTGCTTGCTCGAAACGGGCGGAAATTCGGCGTGGGTGCGTGGCTGTCTCTCCTTTATCATGTGTGAAATGCCCAAGTCTCTACGACGTTCCGACAAAAAGTTATTCAAAAATATCGTGTACTTTTTGGTTGAGATTTGGTGCTTTGACCCCTTCCGAAGGTCGTAGAACCTCGGGGATGGTACCAATGGATCGGGCATCCCCACATTAGTTCAGATGGAACCCACTTCCAAGTCTCTATGACCTTCAGAACAAAAGTTATTCAAGAATATCTTGATCTCCAATGGGTTTTCCTCCCCAACCCTAACCCTAACCCTGGCTGCAACCCTAACCCTAATTGCAGCCCTAACCCTAACCCTCATTTCAGCCCTAACCCTATTCACCCTAGGGTGAATAACTCTGCGCTGCTTGCTCGAAACGGGCGGAAATTCGGCGTGGGTGCGTGGCTGTCTCTCCTTTATCATGTGTGAAATGCCCAAGTCTCTACGACGTTCCGACAAAAAGTTATTCAAAAATATCGTGTACTTTTTGGTTGAGATTTGGTTCTTTGACCCCTTCCGAAGGTCGTAGAACCTCGGGGATGGTACCAATGGATCGGGCATCCCCACATTAGTTCAGATGGAACCCACTTCCAAGTCTCTATGACCTTCAGAACAAAAGTTATTCAAGAATATCTTGATCTCCAATGGGTTTTCCTCCCCAACCCTAACCCTAACCCTGGCTGCAACCCTAACCCTAATTGCAGCCCTAACCCTAACCCTAACCCTCATTTCAGCCCTAACCCTATTCACCCTAGGGTGAATAACTCTGCGCTGCTTGCTCGAAACGGGCTGAAATTCGGCGTGGGTGCGTGGCTGTCTCTCCTTTATCATGTGTGAAATGCCCAAGTCTCTACGACGTTCCGACAAAAAGTTATTCAAAAATATCGTGTACATTTTGGTTGAGATTTGGTGCTTTGACCCCTTCCGAAGGTCGTAGAACCTCGGGGATGGTACCAATGGATCGGGCATCCCCACATTAGTTCAGATGGAACCCACGTCCAAGTCTCTATGACCTTCAGAACAAAAGTTATTCAAGAATATCTTGATCTCCAATGGGTTTTCCTCCCCAACCCTAACCCTAACCCTGGCTGCAACCCTAACCCTAATTGCAGCCCTAACCCTAACCCTAACCCTCATTTCAGCCCTAACCCTATTCACCCTAGGGTGAATAACTCTGCGCTGCTTGCTCGAAACGGGCGGAAATTCGGCGTGGGTGCGTGGCTGTCTCTCCTTTATCATGTGTGAAATGCCCAAGTCTCTACGACGTTCCGACAAAAAGTTATTCAAAAATATCGTGTACTTTTTGGTTGAGATTTGGTGCTTTTACCCCTTCCGAAGGTCGTAGAACCTCGGGGATGGTACCAATGGATCGGGCATCCCCACATTAGTTCAGATGGAACCCACTTCCAAGTCTCTATGACCTTCAGAACAAAAGTTATTCAAGAATATCTTGATCTCCAATGGGTTTTCCTCCCCAACCCTAACCCTAACCCTGGCTGCAACCCTAACCCTAATTGCAGCCCTAACCCTAACCCTAACCCTCATTTCAGCCCTAACCCTATTCACCCTAGGGTGAATAACTCTGCGCTGCTTGCTCGAAACGGGCGGAAATTCGGCGTGGGTGCGTGGCTGTCTCTCCTTTATCATGTGTGAAATGCCCAAGTCTCTACGACGTTCCGACAAAAAGTTATTCAAAAATATCGTGTACTTTTTGGTTGAGATTTGGTGCTTTTACCCCTTCCGAAGGTCGTAGAACCTCGGGGATGGTACCAATGGATCGGGCATCCCCACATTAGTTCAGATGGAACCCACGTCCAAGTCTCTATGACCTTCAGAACAAAAGTTATTCAAGAATATCTTGATCTCCAATGGGTTTTCCTCCCCAACCCTAACCCTAACCCTGGCTGCAACCCTAACCCTAATTGCAGCCCTAACCCTAACCCTAACCCTCATTTCAGCCCTAACCCTATTCACCCTAGGGTGAATAACTCTGCGCTGCTTGCTCGAAACGGGCGGAAATTCGGCGTGGGTGCGTGGCTGTCTCTCCTTTATCATGTGTGAAATGCCCAAGTCTCTACGACGTTCCGACAAAAAGTTATTCAAAAATATCGTGTACTTTTTGGTTGAGATTTGGTGCTTTGACCCCTTCCGAAGGTCGTAGAACCTCGGGGATGGTACCAATGGATCGGGCATCCCCACATTAGTTCAGATGGAACCCACTTCCAAGTCTCTATGACCTTCAGAACAAAAGTTATTCAAGAATATCTTGATCTCCAATGGGTTTTCCTCCCCAACCCTAACCCTAACCCTGGCTGCAACCCTAACCCTAATTGCAGCCCTAACCCTAACCCTAACCCTCATTTCAGCCCTAACCCTATTCACCCTAGGGTGAATAACTCTGCGCTGCTTGCTCGAAACGGGCGGAAATTCGGCGTGGGTGCGTGGCTGTCTCTCCTTTATCATGTGTGAAATGCCCAAGTCTCTACGACGTTCCGACAAAAAGTTATTCAAAAATATCGTGTACTTTTTGGTTGAGATTTGGTTCTTTGACCCCTTCCGAAGGTCGTAGAACCTCGGGGATGGTACCAATGGATCGGGCATCCCCACATTAGTTCAGATGGAACCCACTTCCAAGTCTCTATGACCTTCAGAACAAAAGTTATTCAAGAATATCTTGATCTCCAATGGGTTTTCCTCCCCAACCCTAACCCTAACCCTGGCTGCAACCCTAACCCTAATTGCAGCCCTAACCCTAACCCTAACCCTCATTTCAGCCCTAACCCTATTCACCCTAGGGTGAATAACTCTGCGCTGCTTGCTCGAAACGGGCTGAAATTCGGCGTGGGTGCGTGGCTGTCTCTCCTTTATCATGTGTGAAATGCCCAAGTCTCTACGACGTTCCAACAAAAAGTTATTCAAAAATATCGTGTACATTTTGGTTGAGATTTGGTGCTTTGACCCCTTCCGAAGGTCGTAGAACCTCGGGGATGGTACCAATGGATCGGGCATCCCCACATTAGTTCAGATGGAACCCACGTCCAAGTCTCTATGACCTTCAGAACAAAAGTTATTCAAGAATATCTTGATCTCCAATGGGTTTTCCTCCCCAACCCTAACCCTAACCCTGGCTGCAACCCTAACCCTAATTGCAGCCCTAACCCTAACCCTAACCCTCATTTCAGCCCTAACCCTATTCACCCTAGGGTGAATAACTCTGCGCTGCTTGCTCGAAACGGGCGGAAATTCGGCGTGGGTGCGTGGCTGTCTCTCCTTTATCATGTGTGAAATGCCCAAGTCTCTACGACGTTCCGACAAAAAGTTATTCAAAAATATCGTGTACTTTTTGGTTGAGATTTGGTGCTTTGACCCCTTCCGAAGGTCGTAGAACCTCGGGGATGGTACCAATGGATCGGGCATCCCCACATTAGTTCAGATGGAACCCACGTCCAAGTCTCTATGACCTTCAGAACAAAAGTTATTCAAGAATATCTTGATCTCCAATGGGTTTTCCTCCCCAACCCTAACCCTAACCCTGGCTGCAACCCTAACCCTAATTGCAGCCCTAACCCTAACCCTAACCCTCATTTCAGCCCTAACCCTATTCACCCTAGGGTGAATAACTCTGCGCTGCTTGCTCGAAACGGGCGGAAATTCGGCGTGGGTGCGTGGCTGTCTCTCCTTTATCATGTGTGAAATGCCCAAGTCTCTACGACGTTCCGACAAAAAGTTATTCAAAAATATCGTGTACTTTTTGGTTGAGATTTGGTGCTTTGACCCCTTCCGAAGGTCGTAGAACCTCGGGGATGGTACCAATGGATCGGGCATCCCCACATTAGTTCAGATGGAACCCACTTCCAAGTCTCTATGACCTTCAGAACAAAAGTTATTCAAGAATATCTTGATCTCCAATGGGTTTTCCTCCCCAACCCTAACCCTAACCCTGGCTGCAACCCTAACCCTAATTGCAGCCCTAACCCTAACCCTAACCCTCATTTCAGCCCTAACCCTATTCACCCTAGGGTGAATAACTCTGCGCTGCTTGCTCGAAACGGGCGGAAATTCGGCGTGGGTGCGTGGCTGTCTCTCCTTTATCATGTGTGAAATGCCCAAGTCTCTACGACGTTCCGACAAAAAGTTATTCAAAAATATCGTGTACTTTTTGGTTGAGATTTGGTGCTTTTACCCCTTCCGAAGGTCGTAGAACCTCGGGGATGGTACCAATGGATCGGGCATCCCCACATTAGTTCAGATGGAACCCACGTCCAAGTCTCTATGACCTTCAGAACAAAAGTTATTCAAGAATATCTTGATCTCCAATGGGTTTTCCTCCCCAACCCTAACCCTAACCCTGGCTGCAACCCTAACCCTAATTGCAGCCCTAACCCTAACCCTAACCCTCATTTCAGCCCTAACCCTATTCACCCTAGGGTGAATAACTCTGCGCTGCTTGCTCGAAACGGGCGGAAATTCGGCGTGGGTGCGTGGCTGTCTCTCCTTTATCATGTGTGAAATGCCCAAGTCTCTACGACGTTCCGACAAAAAGTTATTCAAAAATATCGTGTACTTTTTGGTTGAGATTTGGTGCTTTGACCCCTTCCGAAGGTCGTAGAACCTCGGGGATGGTACCAATGGATCGGGCATCCCCACATTAGTTCAGATGGAACCCACTTCCAAGTCTCTATGACCTTCAGAACAAAAGTTATTCAAGAATATCTTGATCTCCAATGGGTTTTCCTCCCCAACCCTAACCCTAACCCTGGCTGCAACCCTAACCCTAATTGCAGCCCTAACCCTAACCCTAACCCTCATTTCAGCCCTAACCCTATTCACCCTAGGGTGAATAACTCTGCGCTGCTTGCTCGAAACGGGCGGAAATTCGGCGTGGGTGCGTGGCTGTCTCTCCTTTATCATGTGTGAAATGCCCAAGTCTCTACGACGTTCCGACAAAAAGTTATTCAAAAATATCGTGTACTTTTTGGTTGAGATTTGGTTCTTTGACCCCTTCCGAAGGTCGTAGAACCTCGGGGATGGTACCAATGGATCGGGCATCCCCACATTAGTTCAGATGGAACCCACTTCCAAGTCTCTATGACCTTCAGAACAAAAGTTATTCAAGAATATCTTGATCTCCAATGGGTTTTCCTCCCCAACCCTAACCCTAACCCTGGCTGCAACCCTAACCCTAATTGCAGCCCTAACCCTAACCCTAACCCTCATTTCAGCCCTAACCCTATTCACCCTAGGGTGAATAACTCTGCGCTGCTTGCTCGAAACGGGCTGAAATTCGGCGTGGGTGCGTGGCTGTCTCTCCTTTATCATGTGTGAAATGCCCAAGTCTCTACGACGTTCCGACAAAAAGTTATTCAAAAATATCGTGTACATTTTGGTTGAGATTTGGTGCTTTGACCCCTTCCGAAGGTCGTAGAACCTCGGGGATGGTACCAATGGATCGGGCATCCCCACATTAGTTCAGATGGAACCCACGTCCAAGTCTCTATGACCTTCAGAACAAAAGTTATTCAAGAATATCTTGATCTCCAATGGGTTTTCCTCCCCAACCCTAACCCTAACCCTGGCTGCAACCCTAACCCTAATTGCAGCCCTAACCCTAACCCTAACCCTCATTTCAGCCCTAACCCTATTCACCCTAGGGTGAATAACTCTGCGCTGCTTGCTCGAAACGGGCGGAAATTCGGCGTGGGTGCGTGGCTGTCTCTCCTTTATCATGTGTGAAATGCCCAAGTCTCTACGACGTTCCGACAAAAAGTTATTCAAAAATATCGTGTACTTTTTGGTTGAGATTTGGTGCTTTGACCCCTTCCGAAGGTCGTAGAACCTCGGGGATGGTACCAATGGATCGGGCATCCCCACATTAGTTCAGATGGAACCCACTTCCAAGTCTCTATGACCTTCAGAACAAAAGTTATTCAAGAATATCTTGATCTCCAATGGGTTTTCCTCCCCAACCCTAACCCTAACCCTGGCTGCAACCCTAACCCTAATTGCAGCCCTAACCCTAACCCTAACCCTCATTTCAGCCCTAACCCTATTCACCCTAGGGTGAATAACTCTGCGCTGCTTGCTCGAAACGGGCGGAAATTCGGCGTGGGTGCGTGGCTGTCTCTCCTTTATCATGTGTGAAATGCCCAAGTCTCTACGACGTTCCGACAAAAAGTTATTCAAAAATATCGTGTACTTTTTGGTTGAGATTTGGTGCTTTGACCCCTTCCGAAGGTCGTAGAACCTCGGGGATGGTACCAATGGATCGGGCATCCCCACATTAGTTCAGATGGAACCCACTTCCAAGTCTCTATGACCTTCAGAACAAAAGTTATTCAAGAATATCTTGATCTCCAATGGGTTTTCCTCCCCAACCCTAACCCTAACCCTGGCTGCAACCCTAACCCTAATTGCAGCCCTAACCCTAACCCTAACCCTCATTTCAGCCCTAACCCTATTCACCCTAGGGTGAATAACTCTGCGCTGCTTGCTCGAAACGGGCGGAAATTCGGCGTGGGTGCGTGGCTGTCTCTCCTTTATCATGTGTGAAATGCCCAAGTCTCTACGACGTTCCGACAAAAAGTTATTCAAAAATATCGTGTACTTTTTGGTTGAGATTTGGTTCTTTGACCCCTTCCGAAGGTCGTAGAACCTCGGGGATGGTACCAATGGATCGGGCATCCCCACATTAGTTCAGATGGAACCCACGTCCAAGTCTCTATGACCTTCAGAACAAAAGTTATTCAAGAATATCTTGATCTCCAATGGGTTTTCCTCCCCAACCCTAACCCTAACCCTGGCTGCAACCCTAACCCTAATTGCAGCCCTAACCCTAACCCTAACCCTCATTTCAGCCCTAACCCTATTCACCCTAGGGTGAATAACTCTGCGCTGCTTGCTCGAAACGGGCGGAAATTCGGCGTGGGTGCGTGGCTGTCTCTCCTTTATCATGTGTGAAATGCCCAAGTCTCTACGACGTTCCGACAAAAAGTTATTCAAAAATATCGTGTACTTTTTGGTTGAGATTTGGTGCTTTGACCCCTTCCGAAGGTCGTAGAACCTCGGGGATGGTACCAATGGATCGGGCATCCCCACATTAGTTCAGATGGAACCCACTTCCAAGTCTCTATGACCTTCAGAACAAAAGTTATTCAAGAATATCTTGATCTCCAATGGGTTTTCCTCCCCAACCCTAACCCTAACCCTGGCTGCAACCCTAACCCTAATTGCAGCCCTAACCCTAACCCTAACCCTCATTTCAGCCCTAACCATATTCACCCTAGGGTGAATAACTCTGCGCTGCTTGCTCGAAACGGGCGGAAGTTCGGCGTGGGTGCGTGGCTGTCTCTCCTTTATCATGTGTGAAATGCCCAAGTCTCTACGACGTTCCGACAAAAAGTTATTCAAAAATATCGTGTACTTTTTGGTTGAGATTTGGTGCTTTGACCCCTTCCGAAGGTCGTAGAACCTCGGGGATGGTACCAATGGATCGGGCATCCCCACATTAGTTCAGATGGAACCCACTTCCAAGTCTCTATGACCTTCAGAACAAAAGTTATTCAAGAATATCTTGATCTCCAATGGGTTTTCCTCCCCAACCCTAACCCTAACCCTGGCTGCAACCCTAACCCTAATTGCAGCCCTAACCCTAACCCTCATTTCAGCCCTAACCCTATTCACCCTAGGGTGAATAACTCTGCGCTGCTTGCTCGAAACGGGCGGAAATTCGGCGTGGGTGCGTGGCTGTCTCTCCTTTATCATGTGTGAAATGCCCAAGTCTCTACGACGTTCCGACAAAAAGTTATTCAAAAATATCGTGTACTTTTTGGTTGAGATTTGGTTCTTTGACCCCTTCCGAAGGTCGTAGAACCTCGGGGATGGTACCAATGGATCGGGCATCCCCACATTAGTTCAGATGGAACCCACTTCCAAGTCTCTATGACCTTCAGAACAAAAGTTATTCAAGAATATCTTGATCTCCAATGGGTTTTCCTCCCCAACCCTAACCCTAACCCTGGCTGCAACCCTAACCCTAATTGCAGCCCTAACCCTAACCCTAACCCTCATTTCAGCCCTAACCCTATTCACCCTAGGGTGAATAACTCTGCGCTGCTTGCTCGAAACGGGCTGAAATTCGGCGTGGGTGCGTGGCTGTCTCTCCTTTATCATGTGTGAAATGCCCAAGTCTCTACGACGTTCCGACAAAAAGTTATTCAAAAATATCGTGTACATTTTGGTTGAGATTTGGTGCTTTGACCCCTTCCGAAGGTCGTAGAACCTCGGGGATGGTACCAATGGATCGGGCATCCCCACATTAGTTCAGATGGAACCCACGTCCAAGTCTCTATGACCTTCAGAACAAAAGTTATTCAAGAATATCTTGATCTCCAATGGGTTTTCCTCCCCAACCCTAACCCTAACCCTGGCTGCAACCCTAACCCTAATTGCAGCCCTAACCCTAACCCTAACCCTCATTTCAGCCCTAACCCTATTCACCCTAGGGTGAATAACTCTGCGCTGCTTGCTCGAAACGGGCGGAAATTCGGCGTGGGTGCGTGGCTGTCTCTCCTTTATCATGTGTGAAATGCACAAGTCTCTACGACGTTCCGACAAAAAGTTATTCAAAAATATCGTGTACTTTTTGGTTGAGATTTGGTGCTTTGACCCCTTCCGAAGGTCGTAGAACCTCGGGGATGGTACCAATGGATCGGGCATCCCCACATTAGTTCAGATGGAACCCACTTCCAAGTCTCTATGACCTTCAGAACAAAAGTTATTCAAGAATATCTTGATCTCCAATGGGTTTTCCTCCCCAACCCTAACCCTAACCCTGGCTGCAACCCTAACCCTAATTGCAGCCCTAACCCTAACCCTAACCCTCATTTCAGCCCTAACCCTATTCACCCTAGGGTGAATAACTCTGCGCTGCTTGCTCGAAACGGGCGGAAATTCGGCGTGGGTGCGTGGCTGTCTCTCCTTTATCATGTGTGAAATGCCCAAGTCTCTACGACGTTCCGACAAAAAGTTATTCAAAAATATCGTGTACTTTTTGGTTGAGATTTGGTGCTTTGACCCCTTCCGAAGGTCGTAGAACCTCGGGGATGGTACCAATGGATCGGGCATCCCCACATTAGTTCAGATGGAACCCACTTCCAAGTCTCTATGACCTTCAGAACAAAAGTTATTCAAGAATATCTTGATCTCCAATGGGTTTTCCTCCCCAACCCTAACCCTAACCCTGGCTGCAACCCTAACCCTAATTGCAGCCCTAACCCTAACCCTCATTTCAGCCCTAACCCTATTCACCCTAGGGTGAATAACTCTGCGCTGCTTGCTCGAAACGGGCGGAAATTCGGCGTGGGTGCGTGGCTGTCTCTCCTTTATCATGTGTGAAATGCCCAAGTCTCTACGACGTTCCGACAAAAAGTTATTCAAAAATATCGTGTACTTTTTGGTTGAGATTTGGTTCTTTGACCCCTTCCGAAGGTCGTAGAACCTCGGGGATGGTACCAATGGATCGGGCATCCCCACATTAGTTCAGATGGAACCCACTTCCAAGTCTCTATGACCTTCAGAACAAAAGTTATTCAAGAATATCTTGATCTCCAATGGGTTTTCCTCCCCAACCCTAACCCTAACCCTGGCTGCAACCCTAACCCTAATTGCAGCCCTAACCCTAACCCTAACCCTCATTTCAGCCCTAACCCTATTCACCCTAGGGTGAATAACTCTGCGCTGCTTGCTCGAAACGGGCTGAAATTCGGCGTGGGTGCGTGGCTGTCTCTCCTTTATCATGTGTGAAATGCCCAAGTCTCTACGACGTTCCGACAAAAAGTTATTCAAAAATATCGTGTACATTTTGGTTGAGATTTGGTGCTTTGACCCCTTCCGAAGGTCGTAGAACCTCGGGGATGGTACCAATGGATCGGGCATCCCCACATTAGTTCAGATGGAACCCACGTCCAAGTCTCTATGACCTTCAGAACAAAAGTTATTCAAGAATATCTTGATCTCCAATGGGTTTTCCTCCCCAACCCTAACCCTAACCCTGGCTGCAACCCTAACCCTAATTGCAGCCCTAACCCTAACCCTAACCCTCATTTCAGCCCTAACCCTATTCACCCTAGGGTGAATAACTCTGCGCTGCTTGCTCGAAACGGGCGGAAATTCGGCGTGGGTGCGTGGCTGTCTCTCCTTTATCATGTGTGAAATGCCCAAGTCTCTACGACGTTCCGACAAAAAGTTATTCAAAAATATCGTGTACTTTTTGGTTGAGATTTGGTGCTTTTACCCCTTCCAAAGGTCGTAGAACCTCGGGGATGGTACCAATGGATCGGGCATCCCCACATTAGTTCAGATGGAACCCACGTCCAAGTCTCTATGACCTTCAGAACAAAAGTTATTCAAGAATATCTTGATCTCCAATGGGTTTTCCTCCCCAACCCTAACCCTAACCCTGGCTGCAACCCTAACCCTAATTGCAGCCCTAACCCTAACCCTAACCCTCATTTCAGCCCTAACCCTATTCACCCTAGGGTGAATAACTCTGCGCTGCTTGCTCGAAACGGGCTGAAATTCGGCGTGGGTGCGTGGCTGTCTCTCCTTTATCATGTGTGAAATGCCCAAGTCTCTACGACGTTCCGACAAAAAGTTATTCAAAAATATCGTGTACATTTTGGTTGAGATTTGGTGCTTTGACCCCTTCCGAAGGTCGTAGAACCTCGGGGATGGTACCAATGGATCGGGCATCCCCACATTAGTTCAGATGGAACCCACGTCCAAGTCTCTATGACCTTCAGAACAAAAGTTATTCAAGAATATCTTGATCTCCAATGGGTTTTCCTCCCCAACCCTAACCCTAACCCTGGCTGCAACCCTAACCCTAATTGCAGCCCTAACCCTAACCCTAACCCTCATTTCAGCCCTAACCCTATTCACCCTAGGGTGAATAACTCTGCGCTGCTTGCTCGAAACGGGCGGAAATTCGGCGTGGGTGCGTGGCTGTCTCTCCTTTATCATGTGTGAAATGCCCAAGTCTCTACGACGTTCCGACAAAAAGTTATTCAAAAATATCGTGTACTTTTTGGTTGAGATTTGGTGCTTTTACCCCTTCCAAAGGTCGTAGAACCTCGGGGATGGTACCAATGGATCGGGCATCCCCACATTAGTTCAGATGGAACCCACGTCCAAGTCTCTATGACCTTCAGAACAAAAGTTATTCAAGAATATCTTGATCTCCAATGGGTTTTCCTCCCCAACCCTAACCCTAACCCTGGCTGCAACCCTAACCCTAATTGCAGCCCTAACCCTAACCCTAACCCTCATTTCAGCCCTAACCCTATTCACCCTAGGGTGAATAACTCTGCGCTGCTTGCTCGAAACGGGCGGAAATTCGGCGTGGGTGCGTGGCTGTCTCTCCTTTATCATGTGTGAAATGCCCAAGTCTCTACGACGTTCCGACAAAAAGTTATTCAAAAATATCGTGTACTTTTTGGTTGAGATTTGGTGCTTTGACCCCTTCCGAAGGTCGTAGAACCTCGGGGATGGTACCAATGGATCGGGCATCCCCACATTAGTTCAGATGGAACCCACTTCCAAGTCTCTATGACCTTCAGAACAAAAGTTATTCAAGAATATCTTGATCTCCAATGGGTTTTCCTCCCCAACCCTAACCCTAACCCTGGCTGCAACCCTAACCCTAATTGCAGCCCTAACCCTAACCCTAACCCTCATTTCAGCCCTAACCCTATTCACCCTAGGGTGAATAACTCTGCGCTGCTTGCTTGAAACGGGCGGAAATTCGGCGTGGGTGCGTGGCTGTCTCTCCTTTATCATGTGTGAAATGCCCAAGTCTCTACGACGTTCCGACAAAAAGTTATTCAAAAATATCGTGTACTTTTTGGTTGAGATTTGGTGCTTTGACCCCTTCCGAAGGTCGTAGAACCTCGGGGATGGTACCAATGGATCGGGCATCCCCACATTAGTTCAGATGGAACCCACTTCCAAGTCTCTATGACCTTCAGAACAAAAGTTATTCAAGAATATCTTGATCTCCAATGGGTTTTCCTCCCCAACCCTAACCCTAACCCTGGCTGCAACCCTAACCCTAATTGCAGCCCTAACCCTAACCCTAACCCTCATTTCAGCCCTAACCCTATTCACCCTAGGGTGAATAACTCTGCGCTGCTTGCTCGAAACGGGCTGAAATTCGGCGTGGGTGCGTGGCTGTCTCTCCTTTATCATGTGTGAAATGCCCAAGTCTCTACGACGTTCCGACAAAAAGTTATTCAAAAATATCGTGTACATTTTGGTTGAGATTTGGTGCTTTGACCCCTTCCGAAGGTCGTAGAACCTCGGGGATGGTACCAATGGATCGGGCATCCCCACATTAGTTCAGATGGAACCCACGTCCAAGTCTCTATGACCTTCAGAACAAAAGTTATTCAAGAATATCTTGATCTCCAATGGGTTTTCCTCCCCAACCCTAACCCTAACCCTGGCTGCAACCCTAACCCTAATTGCAGCCCTAACCCTAACCCTAACCCTCATTTCAGCCCTAACCCTATTCACCCTAGGGTGAATAACTCTGCGCTGCTTGCTCGAAACGGGCGGAAATTCGGCGTGGGTGCGTGGCTGTCTCTCCTTTATCATGTGTGAAATGCCCAAGTCTCTACGACGTTCCGACAAAAAGTTATTCGAAAATATCGTGTACTTTTTGGTTGAGATTTGGTGCTTTGACCCCTTCCGAAGGTCGTAGAACCTCGGGGATGGTACCAATGGATCGGGCATCCCCACATTAGTTCAGATGGAACCCACTTCCAAGTCTCTATGACCTTCAGAACAAAAGTTATTCAAGAATATCTTGATCTCCAATGGGTTTTCCTCCCCAACCCTAACCCTAACCCTGGCTGCAACCCTAACCCTAATTGCAGCCCTAACCCTAACCCTCATTTCAGCCCTAACCCTATTCACCCTAGGGTGAATAACTCTGCGCTGCTTGCTCGAAACGGGCGGAAATTCGGCGTGGGTGCGTGGCTGTCTCTCCTTTATCATGTGTGAAATGCCCAAGTCTCTACGACGTTCCGACAAAAAGTTATTCAAAAATATCGTGTACTTTTTGGTTGAGATTTGGTTCTTTGACCCCTTCCGAAGGTCGTAGAACCTCGGGGATGGTACCAATGGATCGGGCATCCCCACATTAGTTCAGATGGAACCCACTTCCAAGTCTCTATGACCTTCAGAACAAAAGTTATTCAAGAATATCTTGATCTCCAATGGGTTTTCCTCCCCAACCCTAACCCTAACCCTGGCTGCAACCCTAACCCTAATTGCAGCCCTAACCCTAACCCTAACCCTCATTTCAGCCCTAACCCTATTCACCCTAGGGTGAATAACTCTGCGCTGCTTGCTCGAAACGGGCTGAAATTCGGCGTGGGTGCGTGGCTGTCTCTCCTTTATCATGTGTGAAATGCCCAAGTCTCTACGACGTTCCGACAAAAAGTTATTCAAAAATATCGTGTACATTTTGGTTGAGATTTGGTGCTTTGACCCCTTCCGAAGGTCGTAGAACCTCGGGGATGGTACCAATGGATCGGGCATCCCCACATTAGTTCAGATGGAACCCACGTCCAAGTCTCTATGACCTTCAGAACAAAAGTTATTCAAGAATATCTTGATCTCCAATGGGTTTTCCTCCCCAACCCTAACCCTAACCCTGGCTGCAACCCTAACCCTAATTGCAGCCCTAACCCTAACCCTAACCCTCATTTCAGCCCTAACCCTATTCACCCTAGGGTGAATAACTCTGCGCTGCTTGCTCGAAACGGGCGGAAATTCGGCGTGGGTGCGTGGCTGTCTCTCCTTTATCATGTGTGAAATGCCCAAGTCTCTACGACGTTCCGACAAAAAGTTATTCAAAAATATCGTGTACTTTTTGGTTGAGATTTGGTGCTTTTACCCCTTCCAAAGGTCGTAGAACCTCGGGGATGGTACCAATGGATCGGGCATCCCCACATTAGTTCAGATGGAACCCACGTCCAAGTCTCTATGACCTTCAGAACAAAAGTTATTCAAGAATATCTTGATCTCCAATGGGTTTTCCTCCCCAACCCTAACCCTAACCCTGGCTGCAACCCTAACCCTAATTGCAGCCCTAACCCTAACCCTAACCCTCATTTCAGCCCTAACCCTATTCACCCTAGGGTGAATAACTCTGCGCTGCTTGCTCGAAACGGGCTGAAATTCGGCGTGGGTGCGTGGCTGTCTCTCCTTTATCATGTGTGAAATGCCCAAGTCTCTACGACGTTCCGACAAAAAGTTATTCAAAAATATCGTGTACATTTTGGTTGAGATTTGGTGCTTTGACCCCTTCCGAAGGTCGTAGAACCTCGGGGATGGTACCAATGGATCGGGCATCCCCACATTAGTTCAGATGGAACCCACGTCCAAGTCTCTATGACCTTCAGAACAAAAGTTATTCAAGAATATCTTGATCTCCAATGGGTTTTCCTCCCCAACCCTAACCCTAACCCTGGCTGCAACCCTAACCCTAATTGCAGCCCTAACCCTAACCCTAACCCTCATTTCAGCCCTAACCCTATTCACCCTAGGGTGAATAACTCTGCGCTGCTTGCTCGAAACGGGCGGAAATTCGGCGTGGGTGCGTGGCTGTCTCTCCTTTATCATGTGTGAAATGCCCAAGTCTCTACGACGTTCCGACAAAAAGTTATTCAAAAATATCGTGTACTTTTTGGTTGAGATTTGGTGCTTTTACCCCTTCCAAAGGTCGTAGAACCTCGGGGATGGTACCAATGGATCGGGCATCCCCACATTAGTTCAGATGGAACCCACGTCCAAGTCTCTATGACCTTCAGAACAAAAGTTATTCAAGAATATCTTGATCTCCAATGGGTTTTCCTCCCCAACCCTAACCCTAACCCTGGCTGCAACCCTAACCCTAATTGCAGCCCTAACCCTAACCCTAACCCTCATTTCAGCCCTAACCCTATTCACCCTAGGGTGAATAACTCTGCGCTGCTTGCTCGAAACGGGCGGAAATTCGGCGTGGGTGCGTGGCTGTCTCTCCTTTATCATGTGTGAAATGCCCAAGTCTCTACGACGTTCCGACAAAAAGTTATTCAAAAATATCGTGTACTTTTTGGTTGAGATTTGGTGCTTTGACCCCTTCCGAAGGTCGTAGAACCTCGGGGATGGTACCAATGGATCGGGCATCCCCACATTAGTTCAGATGGAACCCACTTCCAAGTCTCTATGACCTTCAGAACAAAAGTTATTCAAGAATATCTTGATCTCCAATGGGTTTTCCTCCCCAACCCTAACCCTAACCCTGGCTGCAACCCTAACCCTAATTGCAGCCCTAACCCTAACCCTAACCCTCATTTCAGCCCTAACCCTATTCACCCTAGGGTGAATAACTCTGCGCTGCTTGCTTGAAACGGGCGGAAATTCGGCGTGGGTGCGTGGCTGTCTCTCCTTTATCATGTGTGAAATGCCCAAGTCTCTACGACGTTCCGACAAAAAGTTATTCAAAAATATCGTGTACTTTTTGGTTGAGATTTGGTGCTTTGACCCCTTCCGAAGGTCGTAGAACCTCGGGGATGGTACCAATGGATCGGGCATCCCCACATTAGTTCAGATGGAACCCACTTCCAAGTCTCTATGACCTTCAGAACAAAAGTTATTCAAGAATATCTTGATCTCCAATGGGTTTTCCTCCCCAACCCTAACCCTAACCCTGGCTGCAACCCTAACCCTAATTGCAGCCCTAACCCTAACCCTAACCCTCATTTCAGCCCTAACCCTATTCACCCTAGGGTGAATAACTCTGCGCTGCTTGCTCGAAACGGGCTGAAATTCGGCGTGGGTGCGTGGCTGTCTCTCCTTTATCATGTGTGAAATGCCCAAGTCTCTACGACGTTCCGACAAAAAGTTATTCAAAAATATCGTGTACATTTTGGTTGAGATTTGGTGCTTTGACCCCTTCCGAAGGTCGTAGAACCTCGGGGATGGTACCAATGGATCGGGCATCCCCACATTAGTTCAGATGGAACCCACGTCCAAGTCTCTATGACCTTCAGAACAAAAGTTATTCAAGAATATCTTGATCTCCAATGGGTTTTCCTCCCCAACCCTAACCCTAACCCTGGCTGCAACCCTAACCCTAATTGCAGCCCTAACCCTAACCCTAACCCTCATTTCAGCCCTAACCCTATTCACCCTAGGGTGAATAACTCTGCGCTGCTTGCTCGAAACGGGCGGAAATTCGGCGTGGGTGCGTGGCTGTCTCTCCTTTATCATGTGTGAAATGCCCAAGTCTCTACGACGTTCCGACAAAAAGTTATTCGAAAATATCGTGTACTTTTTGGTTGAGATTTGGTGCTTTGACCCCTTCCGAAGGTCGTAGAACCTCGGGGATGGTACCAATGGATCGGGCATCCCCACATTAGTTCAGATGGAACCCACTTCCAAGTCTCTATGACCTTCAGAACAAAAGTTATTCAAGAATATCTTGATCTCCAATGGGTTTTCCTCCCCAACCCTAACCCTAACCCTGGCTGCAACCCTAACCCTAATTGCAGCCCTAACCCTAACCCTCATTTCAGCCCTAACCCTATTCACCCTAGGGTGAATAACTCTGCGCTGCTTGCTCGAAACGGGCGGAAATTCGGCGTGGGTGCGTGGCTGTCTCTCCTTTATCATGTGTGAAATGCCCAAGTCTCTACGACGTTCCGACAAAAAGTTATTCAAAAATATCGTGTACTTTTTGGTTGAGATTTGGTTCTTTGACCCCTTCCGAAGGTCGTAGAACCTCGGGGATGGTACCAATGGATCGGGCATCCCCACATTAGTTCAGATGGAACCCACTTCCAAGTCTCTATGACCTTCAGAACAAAAGTTATTCAAGAATATCTTGATCTCCAATGGGTTTTCCTCCCCAACCCTAACCCTAACCCTGGCTGCAACCCTAACCCTAATTGCAGCCCTAACCCTAACCCTAACCCTCATTTCAGCCCTAACCCTATTCACCCTAGGGTGAATAACTCTGCGCTGCTTGCTCGAAACGGGCTGAAATTCGGCGTGGGTGCGTGGCTGTCTCTCCTTTATCATGTGTGAAATGCCCAAGTCTCTACGACGTTCCGACAAAAAGTTATTCAAAAATATCGTGTACATTTTGGTTGAGATTTGGTGCTTTGACCCCTTCCGAAGGTCGTAGAACCTCGGGGATGGTACCAATGGATCGGGCATCCCCACATTAGTTCAGATGGAACCCACGTCCAAGTCTCTATGACCTTCAGAACAAAAGTTATTCAAGAATATCTTGATCTCCAATGGGTTTTCCTCCCCAACCCTAACCCTAACCCTGGCTGCAACCCTAACCCTAATTGCAGCCCTAACCCTAACCCTAACCCTCATTTCAGCCCTAACCCTATTCACCCTAGGGTGAATAACTCTGCGCTGCTTGCTCGAAACGGGCGGAAATTCGGCGTGGGTGCGTGGCTGTCTCTCCTTTATCATGTGTGAAATGCCCAAGTCTCTACGACGTTCCGACAAAAAGTTATTCAAAAATATCGTGTACTTTTTGGTTGAGATTTGGTGCTTTTACCCCTTCCAAAGGTCGTAGAACCTCGGGGATGGTACCAATGGATCGGGCATCCCCACATTAGTTCAGATGGAACCCACGTCCAAGTCTCTATGACCTTCAGAACAAAAGTTATTCAAGAATATCTTGATCTCCAATGGGTTTTCCTCCCCAACCCTAACCCTAACCCTGGCTGCAACCCTAACCCTAATTGCAGCCCTAACCCTAACCCTAACCCTCATTTCAGCCCTAACCCTATTCACCCTAGGGTGAATAACTCTGCGCTGCTTGCTCGAAACGGGCTGAAATTCGGCGTGGGTGCGTGGCTGTCTCTCCTTTATCATGTGTGAAATGCCCAAGTCTCTACGACGTTCCGACAAAAAGTTATTCAAAAATATCGTGTACATTTTGGTTGAGATTTGGTGCTTTGACCCCTTCCGAAGGTCGTAGAACCTCGGGGATGGTACCAATGGATCGGGCATCCCCACATTAGTTCAGATGGAACCCACGTCCAAGTCTCTATGACCTTCAGAACAAAAGTTATTCAAGAATATCTTGATCTCCAATGGGTTTTCCTCCCCAACCCTAACCCTAACCCTGGCTGCAACCCTAACCCTAATTGCAGCCCTAACCCTAACCCTAACCCTCATTTCAGCCCTAACCCTATTCACCCTAGGGTGAATAACTCTGCGCTGCTTGCTCGAAACGGGCGGAAATTCGGCGTGGGTGCGTGGCTGTCTCTCCTTTATCATGTGTGAAATGCCCAAGTCTCTACGACGTTCCGACAAAAAGTTATTCAAAAATATCGTGTACTTTTTGGTTGAGATTTGGTGCTTTTACCCCTTCCAAAGGTCGTAGAACCTCGGGGATGGTACCAATGGATCGGGCATCCCCACATTAGTTCAGATGGAACCCACGTCCAAGTCTCTATGACCTTCAGAACAAAAGTTATTCAAGAATATCTTGATCTCCAATGGGTTTTCCTCCCCAACCCTAACCCTAACCCTGGCTGCAACCCTAACCCTAATTGCAGCCCTAACCCTAACCCTAACCCTCATTTCAGCCCTAACCCTATTCACCCTAGGGTGAATAACTCTGCGCTGCTTGCTCGAAACGGGCGGAAATTCGGCGTGGGTGCGTGGCTGTCTCTCCTTTATCATGTGTGAAATGCCCAAGTCTCTACGACGTTCCGACAAAAAGTTATTCAAAAATATCGTGTACTTTTTGGTTGAGATTTGGTGCTTTGACCCCTTCCGAAGGTCGTAGAACCTCGGGGATGGTACCAATGGATCGGGCATCCCCACATTAGTTCAGATGGAACCCACTTCCAAGTCTCTATGACCTTCAGAACAAAAGTTATTCAAGAATATCTTGATCTCCAATGGGTTTTCCTCCCCAACCCTAACCCTAACCCTGGCTGCAACCCTAACCCTAATTGCAGCCCTAACCCTAACCCTAACCCTCATTTCAGCCCTAACCCTATTCACCCTAGGGTGAATAACTCTGCGCTGCTTGCTTGAAACGGGCGGAAATTCGGCGTGGGTGCGTGGCTGTCTCTCCTTTATCATGTGTGAAATGCCCAAGTCTCTACGACGTTCCGACAAAAAGTTATTCAAAAATATCGTGTACTTTTTGGTTGAGATTTGGTGCTTTGACCCCTTCCGAAGGTCGTAGAACCTCGGGGATGGTACCAATGGATCGGGCATCCCCACATTAGTTCAGATGGAACCCACTTCCAAGTCTCTATGACCTTCAGAACAAAAGTTATTCAAGAATATCTTGATCTCCAATGGGTTTTCCTCCCCAACCCTAACCCTAACCCTGGCTGCAACCCTAACCCTAATTGCAGCCCTAACCCTAACCCTAACCCTCATTTCAGCCCTAACCCTATTCACCCTAGGGTGAATAACTCTGCGCTGCTTGCTCGAAACGGGCTGAAATTCGGCGTGGGTGCGTGGCTGTCTCTCCTTTATCATGTGTGAAATGCCCAAGTCTCTACGACGTTCCGACAAAAAGTTATTCAAAAATATCGTGTACATTTTGGTTGAGATTTGGTGCTTTGACCCCTTCCGAAGGTCGTAGAACCTCGGGGATGGTACCAATGGATCGGGCATCCCCACATTAGTTCAGATGGAACCCACGTCCAAGTCTCTATGACCTTCAGAACAAAAGTTATTCAAGAATATCTTGATCTCCAATGGGTTTTCCTCCCCAACCCTAACCCTAACCCTGGCTGCAACCCTAACCCTAATTGCAGCCCTAACCCTAACCCTAACCCTCATTTCAGCCCTAACCCTATTCACCCTAGGGTGAATAACTCTGCGCTGCTTGCTCGAAACGGGCGGAAATTCGGCGTGGGTGCGTGGCTGTCTCTCCTTTATCATGTGTGAAATGCCCAAGTCTCTACGACGTTCCGACAAAAAGTTATTCGAAAATATCGTGTACTTTTTGGTTGAGATTTGGTGCTTTGACCCCTTCCGAAGGTCGTAGAACCTCGGGGATGGTACCAATGGATCGGGCATCCCCACATTAGTTCAGATGGAACCCACTTCCAAGTCTCTATGACCTTCAGAACAAAAGTTATTCAAGAATATCTTGATCTCCAATGGGTTTTCCTCCCCAACCCTAACCCTAACCCTGGCTGGAACCCTAACCCTAATTGCAGCCCTAACCCTAACCCTCATTTCAGCCCTAACCCTATTCACCCTAGGGTGAATAACTCTGCGCTGCTTGCTCGAAACGGGCGGAAATTCGGCGTGGGTGCGTGGCTGTCTCTCCTTTATCATGTGTGAAATGCCCAAGTCTCTACGACGTTCCGACAAAAAGTTATTCAAAAATATCGTGTACTTTTTGGTTGAGATTTGGTGCTTTGACCCCTTCCGAAGGTCGTAGAACCTCGGGGATGGTACCAATGGATCGGGCATCCCCACATTAGTTCAGATGGAACCCACTTCCAAGTCTCTATGACCTTCAGAACAAAAGTTATTCAAGAATATCTTGATCTCCAATGGGTTTTCCTCCCCAACCCTAACCCTAACCCTGGCTGCAACCCTAACCCTAATTGCAGCCCTAACCCTAACCCTAACCCTCATTTCAGCCCTAACCCTATTCACCCTAGGGTGAATAACTCTGCGCTGCTTGCTCGAAACGGGCGGAAATTCGGCGTGGGTGCGTGGCTGTCTCTCCTTTATCATGTGTGAAATGCCCAAGTCTCTACGACGTTCCGACAAAAAGTTATTCAAAAATATCGTGTACATTTTGGTTGAGATTTGGTGCTTTGACCCCTTCCGAAGGTCGTAGAACCTCGGGGATGGTACCAATGGATCGGGCATCCCCACATTAATTCAGATGGAACCCACGTCCAAGTCTCTATGACCTTCAGAACAAAAGTTATTCAAGAATATCTTGATCTCCAATGGGTTTTCCTCCCCAACCCTAACCCTAACCCTGGCTGCAACCCTAACCCTAATTGCAGCCCTAACCCTAACCCTAACCCTCATTTCAGCCCTAACCCTATTCACCCTAGGGTGAATAACTCTGCGCTGCTTGCTCGAAACGGGCGGAAATTCGGCGTGGGTGCGTGGCTGTCTCTCCTTTATCATGTGTGAAATGCCCAAGTCTCTACGACGTTCCGACAAAAAGTTATTCAAAAATATCGTGTACTTTTTGGTTGAGATTTGGTGCTTTTACCCCTTCCGAAGGTCGTAGAACCTCGGGGATGGTACCAATGGATCGGGCATCCCCACATTAGTTCAGATGGAACCCACGTCCAAGTCTCTATGACCTTCAGAACAAAAGTTATTCAAGAATATCTTGATCTCCAATGGGTTTTCCTCCCCAACCCTAACCCTAACCCTGGCTGCAACCCTAACCCTAATTGCAGCCCTAACCCTAACCCTAACCCTCATTTCAGCCCTAACCCTATTCACCCTAGGGTGAATAACTCTGCGCTGCTTGCTCGAAACGGGCGGAAATTCGGCGTGGGTGCGTGGCTGTCTCTCCTTTATCATGTGTGAAATGCCCAAGTCTCTACGACGTTCCGACAAAAAGTTATTCAAAAATATCGTGTACTTTTTGGTTGAGATTTGGTGCTTTGACCCCTTCCGAAGGTCGTAGAACCTCGGGGATGGTACCAATGGATCGGGCATCCCCACATTAGTTCAGATGGAACCCACTTCCAAGTCTCTATGACCTTCAGAACAAAAGTTATTCAAGAATATCCTGATCTCCAATGGGTTTTCCTCCCCAACCCTAACCCTAACCCTGGCTGCAACCCTAACCCTAATTGCAGCCCTAACCCTAACCCTCATTTCAGCCCTAACCCTATTCACCCTAGGGTGAATAACTCTGCGCTGCTTGCTCGAAACGGGCGGAAATTCGGCGTGGGTGCGTGGCTGTCTCTCCTTTATCATGTGTGAAATGCCCAAGTCTCTACGACGTTCCGACAAAAAGTTATTCAAAAATATCGTGTACTTTTTGGTTGAGATTTGGTTCTTTGACCCCTTCCGAAGGTCGTAGAACCTCGGGGATGGTACCAATGGATCGGGCATCCCCACATTAGTTCAGATGGAACCCACTTCCAAGTCTCTATGACCTTCAGAACAAAAGTTATTCAAGAATATCTTGATCTCCAATGGGTTTTCCTCCCCAACCCTAACCCTAACCCTGGCTGCAACCCTAACCCTAATTGCAGCCCTAACCCTAACCCTAACCCTCATTTCAGCCCTAACCCTATTCACCCTAGGGTGAATAACTCTGCGCTGCTTGCTCGAAACGGGCTGAAATTCGGCGTGGGTGCGTGGCTGTCTCTCCTTTATCATGTGTGAAATGCCCAAGTCTCTACGACGTTCCGACAAAAAGTTATTCAAAAATATCGTGTACATTTTGGTTGAGATTTGGTGCTTTGACCCCTTCCGAAGGTCGTAGAACCTCGGGGATGGTACCAATGGATCGGGCATCCCCACATTAGTTCAGATGGAACCCACGTCCAAGTCTCTATGACCTTCAGAACAAAAGTTATTCAAGAATATCTTGATCTCCAATGGGTTTTCCTCCCCAACCCTAACCCTAACCCTGGCTGCAACCCTAACCCTAATTGCAGCCCTAACCCTAACCCTAACCCTCATTTCAGCCCTAACCCTATTCACCCTAGGGTGAATAACTCTGCGCTGCTTGCTCGAAACGGGCGGAAATTCGGCGTGGGTGCGTGGCTGTCTCTCCTTTATCATGTGTGAAATGCCCAAGTCTCTACGACGTTCCGACAAAAAGTTATTCAAAAATATCGTGTACTTTTTGGTTGAGATTTGGTGCTTTTACCCCTTCCAAAGGTCGTAGAACCTCGGGGATGGTACCAATGGATCGGGCATCCCCACATTAGTTCAGATGGAACCCACGTCCAAGTCTCTATGACCTTCAGAACAAAAGTTATTCAAGAATATCTTGATCTCCAATGGGTTTTCCTCCCCAACCCTAACCCTAACCCTGGCTGCAACCCTAACCCTAATTGCAGCCCTAACCCTAACCCTAACCCTCATTTCAGCCCTAACCCTATTCACCCTAGGGTGAATAACTCTGCGCTGCTTGCTCGAAACGGGCGGAAATTCGGCGTGGGTGCGTGGCTGTCTCTCCTTTATCATGTGTGAAATGCCCAAGTCTCTACGACGTTCCGACAAAAAGTTATTCAAAAATATCGTGTACTTTTTGGTTGAGATTTGGTGCTTTGACCCCTTCCGAAGGTCGTAGAACCTCGGGGATGGTACCAATGGATCGGGCATCCCCACATTAGTTCAGATGGAACCCACTTCCAAGTCTCTATGACCTTCAGAACAAAAGTTATTCAAGAATATCTTGATCTCCAATGGGTTTTCCTCCCCAACCCTAACCCTAACCCTGGCTGCAACCCTAACCCTAATTGCAGCCCTAACCCTAACCCTAACCCTCATTTCAGCCCTAACCCTATTCACCCTAGGGTGAATAACTCTGCGCTGCTTGCTTGAAACGGGCGGAAATTCGGCGTGGGTGCGTGGCTGTCTCTCCTTTATCATGTGTGAAATGCCCAAGTCTCTACGACGTTCCGACAAAAAGTTATTCAAAAATATCGTGTACTTTTTGGTTGAGATTTGGTGCTTTGACCCCTTCCGAAGGTCGTAGAACCTCGGGGATGGTACCAATGGATCGGGCATCCCCACATTAGTTCAGATGGAACCCACTTCCAAGTCTCTATGACCTTCAGAACAAAAGTTATTCAAGAATATCTTGATCTCCAATGGGTTTTCCTCCCCAACCCTAACCCTAACCCTGGCTGCAACCCTAACCCTAATTGCAGCCCTAACCCTAACCCTAACCCTCATTTCAGCCCTAACCCTATTCACCCTAGGGTGAATAACTCTGCGCTGCTTGCTCGAAACGGGCTGAAATTCGGCGTGGGTGCGTGGCTGTCTCTCCTTTATCATGTGTGAAATGCCCAAGTCTCTACGACGTTCCGACAAAAAGTTATTCAAAAATATCGTGTACATTTTGGTTGAGATTTGGTGCTTTGACCCCTTCCGAAGGTCGTAGAACCTCGGGGATGGTACCAATGGATCGGGCATCCCCACATTAGTTCAGATGGAACCCACGTCCAAGTCTCTATGACCTTCAGAACAAAAGTTATTCAAGAATATCTTGATCTCCAATGGGTTTTCCTCCCCAACCCTAACCCTAACCCTGGCTGCAACCCTAACCCTAATTGCAGCCCTAACCCTAACCCTAACCCTCATTTCAGCCCTAACCCTATTCACCCTAGGGTGAATAACTCTGCGCTGCTTGCTCGAAACGGGCGGAAATTCGGCGTGGGTGCGTGGCTGTCTCTCCTTTATCATGTGTGAAATGCCCAAGTCTCTACGACGTTCCGACAAAAAGTTATTCGAAAATATCGTGTACTTTTTGGTTGAGATTTGGTGCTTTGACCCCTTCCGAAGGTCGTAGAACCTCGGGGATGGTACCAATGGATCGGGCATCCCCACATTAGTTCAGATGGAACCCACTTCCAAGTCTCTATGACCTTCAGAACAAAAGTTATTCAAGAATATCTTGATCTCCAATGGGTTTTCCTCCCCAACCCTAACCCTAACCCTGGCTGGAACCCTAACCCTAATTGCAGCCCTAACCCTAACCCTCATTTCAGCCCTAACCCTATTCACCCTAGGGTGAATAACTCTGCGCTGCTTGCTCGAAACGGGCGGAAATTCGGCGTGGGTGCGTGGCTGTCTCTCCTTTATCATGTGTGAAATGCCCAAGTCTCTACGACGTTCCGACAAAAAGTTATTCAAAAATATCGTGTACTTTTTGGTTGAGATTTGGTGCTTTGACCCCTTCCGAAGGTCGTAGAACCTCGGGGATGGTACCAATGGATCGGGCATCCCCACATTAGTTCAGATGGAACCCACTTCCAAGTCTCTATGACCTTCAGAACAAAAGTTATTCAAGAATATCTTGATCTCCAATGGGTTTTCCTCCCCAACCCTAACCCTAACCCTGGCTGCAACCCTAACCCTAATTGCAGCCCTAACCCTAACCCTAACCCTCATTTCAGCCCTAACCCTATTCACCCTAGGGTGAATAACTCTGCGCTGCTTGCTCGAAACGGGCGGAAATTCGGCGTGGGTGCGTGGCTGTCTCTCCTTTATCATGTGTGAAATGCCCAAGTCTCTACGACGTTCCGACAAAAAGTTATTCAAAAATATCGTGTACTTTTTGGTTGAGATTTGGTGCTTTTACCCCTTCCGAAGGTCGTAGAACCTCGGGGATGGTACCAATGGATCGGGCATCCCCACATTAGTTCAGATGGAACCCACTTCCAAGTCTCTATGACCTTCAGAACAAAAGTTATTCAAGAATATCTTGATCTCCAATGGGTTTTCCTCCCCAACCCTAACCCTAACCCTGGCTGCAACCCTAACCCTAATTGCAGCCCTAACCCTAACCCTAACCCTCATTTCAGCCCTAACCCTATTCACCCTAGGGTGAATAACTCTGCGCTGCTTGCTCGAAACGGGCGGAAATTCGGCGTGGGTGCGTGGCTGTCTCTCCTTTATCATGTGTGAAATGCCCAAGTCTCTACGACGTTCCGACAAAAAGTTATTCGAAAATATCGTGTACTTTTTGGTTGAGATTTGGTGCTTTGACCCCTTCCGAAGGTCGTAGAACCTCGGGGATGGTACCAATGGATCGGGCATCCCCACATTAGTTCAGATGGAACCCACTTCCAAGTCTCTATGACCTTCAGAACAAAAGTTATTCAAGAATATCTTGATCTCCAATGGGTTTTCCTCCCCAACCCTAACCCTAACCCTGGCTGCAACCCTAACCCTAATTGCAGCCCTAACCCTAACCCTAACCCTCATTTCAGCCCTAACCCTATTCACCCTAGGGTGAATAACTCTGCGCTGCTTGCTCGAAACGGGCGGAAATTCGGCGTGGGTGCGTGGCTATCTCTCCTTTATCATGTGTGAAATGCCCAAGTCTCTACGACGTTCCGACAAAAAGTTATTCAAAAATATCGTGTACTTTTTGGTTGAGATTTGGTGCTTTGACCCCTTCCGAAGGTCGTAGAACCTCGGGGATGGTACCAATGGATCGGGCATCCCCACATTAGTTCAGATGGAACCCACGTCCAAGTCTCTATGACCTTCAGAACAAAAGTTATTCAAGAATATCTTGATCTCCAATGGGTTTTCCTCCCCAACCCTAACCCTAACCCTGGCTGCAACCCTAACCCTAATTGCAGCCCTAACCCTAACCCTAACCCTCATTTCAGCCCTAACCCTATTCACCCTAGGGTGAATAACTCTGCGCTGCTTGCTCGAAACGGGCGGAAATTCGGCGTGGGTGCGTGGCTGTCTCTCCTTTATCATGTGTGAAATGCCCAAGTCTCTACGACGTTCCGACAAAAAGTTATTCAAAAATATCGTGTACTTTTTGGTTGAGATTTGGTGCTTTGACCCCTTCCGAAGGTCGTAGAACCTCGGGGATGGTACCAATGGATCGGGCATCCCCACATTAGTTCAGATGGAACCCACTTCCAAGTCTCTATGACCTTCAGAACAAAAGTTATTCAAGAATATCTTGATCTCCAATGGGTTTTCCTCCCCAACCCTAACCCTAACCCTGGCTGCAACCCTAACCCTAATTGCAGCCCTAACCCTAACCCTAACCCTCATTTCAGCCCTAACCCTATTCACCCTAGGGTGAATAACTCTGCGCTGCTTGCTCGAAACGGGCGGAAATTCGGCGTGGGTGCGTGGCTGTCTCTCCTTTATCATGTGTGAAATGCCCAAGTCTCTACGACGTTCCGACAAAAAGTTATTCAAAAATATCGTGTACTTTTTGGTTGAGATTTGGTGCTTTGACCCCTTCCGAAGGTCGTAGAACCTCGGGGATGGTACCAATGGATCGGGCATCCCCACATTAGTTCAGATGGAACCCACTTCCAAGTCTCTATGACCTTCAGAACAAAAGTTATTCAAGAATATCCTGATCTCCAATGGGTTTTCCTCCCCAACCCTAACCCTAACCCTGGCTGCAACCCTAACCCTAATTGCAGCCCTAACCCTAACCCTCATTTCAGCCCTAACCCTATTCACCCTAGGGTGAATAACTCTGCGCTGCTTGCTCGAAACGGGCGGAAATTCGGCGTGGGTGCGTGGCTGTCTCTCCTTTATCATGTGTGAAATGCCCAAGTCTCTACGACGTTCCGACAAAAAGTTATTCAAAAATATCGTGTACTTTTTGGTTGAGATTTGGTTCTTTGACCCCTTCCGAAGGTCGTAGAACCTCGGGGATGGTACCAATGGATCGGGCATCCCCACATTAGTTCAGATGGAACCCACTTCCAAGTCTCTATGACCTTCAGAACAAAAGTTATTCAAGAATATCTTGATCTCCAATGGGTTTTCCTCCCCAACCCTAACCCTAACCCTGGCTGCAACCCTAACCCTAATTGCAGCCCTAACCCTAACCCTAACCCTCATTTCAGCCCTAACCCTATTCACCCTAGGGTGAATAACTCTGCGCTGCTTGCTCGAAACGGGCTGAAATTCGGCGTGGGTGCGTGGCTGTCTCTCCTTTATCATGTGTGAAATGCCCAAGTCTCTACGACGTTCCGACAAAAAGTTATTCAAAAATATCGTGTACATTTTGGTTGAGATTTGGTGCTTTGACCCCTTCCGAAGGTCGTAGAACCTCGGGGATGGTACCAATGGATCGGGCATCCCCACATTAGTTCAGATGGAACCCACGTCCAAGTCTCTATGACCTTCAGAACAAAAGTTATTCAAGAATATCTTGATCTCCAATGGGTTTTCCTCCCCAACCCTAACCCTAACCCTGGCTGCAACCCTAACCCTAATTGCAGCCCTAACCCTAACCCTAACCCTCATTTCAGCCCTAACCCTATTCACCCTAGGGTGAATAACTCTGCGCTGCTTGCTCGAAACGGGCGGAAATTCGGCGTGGGTGCGTGGCTGTCTCTCCTTTATCATGTGTGAAATGCCCAAGTCTCTACGACGTTCCGACAAAAAGTTATTCAAAAATATCGTGTACTTTTTGGTTGAGATTTGGTGCTTTTACCCCTTCCAAAGGTCGTAGAACCTCGGGGATGGTACCAATGGATCGGGCATCCCCACATTAGTTCAGATGGAACCCACGTCCAAGTCTCTATGACCTTCAGAACAAAAGTTATTCAAGAATATCTTGATCTCCAATGGGTTTTCCTCCCCAACCCTAACCCTAACCCTGGCTGCAACCCTAACCCTAATTGCAGCCCTAACCCTAACCCTAACCCTCATTTCAGCCCTAACCCTATTCACCCTAGGGTGAATAACTCTGCGCTGCTTGCTCGAAACGGGCGGAAATTCGGCGTGGGTGCGTGGCTGTCTCTCCTTTATCATGTGTGAAATGCCCAAGTCTCTACGACGTTCCGACAAAAAGTTATTCAAAAATATCGTGTACTTTTTGGTTGAGATTTGGTGCTTTGACCCCTTCCGAAGGTCGTAGAACCTCGGGGATGGTACCAATGGATCGGGCATCCCCACATTAGTTCAGATGGAACCCACTTCCAAGTCTCTATGACCTTCAGAACAAAAGTTATTCAAGAATATCTTGATCTCCAATGGGTTTTCCTCCCCAACCCTAACCCTAACCCTGGCTGCAACCCTAACCCTAATTGCAGCCCTAACCCTAACCCTAACCCTCATTTCAGCCCTAACCCTATTCACCCTAGGGTGAATAACTCTGCGCTGCTTGCTTGAAACGGGCGGAAATTCGGCGTGGGTGCGTGGCTGTCTCTCCTTTATCATGTGTGAAATGCCCAAGTCTCTACGACGTTCCGACAAAAAGTTATTCAAAAATATCGTGTACTTTTTGGTTGAGATTTGGTGCTTTGACCCCTTCCGAAGGTCGTAGAACCTCGGGGATGGTACCAATGGATCGGGCATCCCCACATTAGTTCAGATGGAACCCACTTCCAAGTCTCTATGACCTTCAGAACAAAAGTTATTCAAGAATATCTTGATCTCCAATGGGTTTTCCTCCCCAACCCTAACCCTAACCCTGGCTGCAACCCTAACCCTAATTGCAGCCCTAACCCTAACCCTAACCCTCATTTCAGCCCTAACCCTATTCACCCTAGGGTGAATAACTCTGCGCTGCTTGCTCGAAACGGGCTGAAATTCGGCGTGGGTGCGTGGCTGTCTCTCCTTTATCATGTGTGAAATGCCCAAGTCTCTACGACGTTCCGACAAAAAGTTATTCAAAAATATCGTGTACATTTTGGTTGAGATTTGGTGCTTTGACCCCTTCCGAAGGTCGTAGAACCTCGGGGATGGTACCAATGGATCGGGCATCCCCACATTAGTTCAGATGGAACCCACGTCCAAGTCTCTATGACCTTCAGAACAAAAGTTATTCAAGAATATCTTGATCTCCAATGGGTTTTCCTCCCCAACCCTAACCCTAACCCTGGCTGCAACCCTAACCCTAATTGCAGCCCTAACCCTAACCCTAACCCTCATTTCAGCCCTAACCCTATTCACCCTAGGGTGAATAACTCTGCGCTGCTTGCTCGAAACGGGCGGAAATTCGGCGTGGGTGCGTGGCTGTCTCTCCTTTATCATGTGTGAAATGCCCAAGTCTCTACGACGTTCCGACAAAAAGTTATTCGAAAATATCGTGTACTTTTTGGTTGAGATTTGGTGCTTTGACCCCTTCCGAAGGTCGTAGAACCTCGGGGATGGTACCAATGGATCGGGCATCCCCACATTAGTTCAGATGGAACCCACTTCCAAGTCTCTATGACCTTCAGAACAAAAGTTATTCAAGAATATCTTGATCTCCAATGGGTTTTCCTCCCCAACCCTAACCCTAACCCTGGCTGGAACCCTAACCCTAATTGCAGCCCTAACCCTAACCCTCATTTCAGCCCTAACCCTATTCACCCTAGGGTGAATAACTCTGCGCTGCTTGCTCGAAACGGGCGGAAATTCGGCGTGGGTGCGTGGCTGTCTCTCCTTTATCATGTGTGAAATGCCCAAGTCTCTACGACGTTCCGACAAAAAGTTATTCAAAAATATCGTGTACTTTTTGGTTGAGATTTGGTGCTTTGACCCCTTCCGAAGGTCGTAGAACCTCGGGGATGGTACCAATGGATCGGGCATCCCCACATTAGTTCAGATGGAACCCACTTCCAAGTCTCTATGACCTTCAGAACAAAAGTTATTCAAGAATATCTTGATCTCCAATGGGTTTTCCTCCCCAACCCTAACCCTAACCCTGGCTGCAACCCTAACCCTAATTGCAGCCCTAACCCTAACCCTCATTTCAGCCCTAACCCTATTCACCCTAGGGTGAATAACTCTGCGCTGCTTGCTCGAAACGGGCGGAAATTCGGCGTGGGTGCGTGGCTGTCTCTCCTTTATCATGTGTGAAATGCCCAAGTCTCTACGACGTTCCGACAAAAAGTTATTCAAAAATATCGTGTACTTTTTGGTTGAGATTTGGTTCTTTGACCCCTTCCGAAGGTCGTAGAACCTCGGGGATGGTACCAATGGATCGGGCATCCCCACATTAGTTCAGATGGAACCCACTTCCAAGTCTCTATGACCTTCAGAACAAAAGTTATTCAAGAATATCTTGATCTCCAATGGGTTTTCCTCCCCAACCCTAACCCTAACCCTGGCTGCAACCCTAACCCTAATTGCAGCCCTAACCCTAACCCTAACCCTCATTTCAGCCCTAACCCTATTCACCCTAGGGTGAATAACTCTGCGCTGCTTGCTCGAAACGGGCTGAAATTCGGCGTGGGTGCGTGGCTGTCTCTCCTTTATCATGTGTGAAATGCCCAAGTCTCTACGACGTTCCGACAAAAAGTTATTCAAAAATATCGTGTACATTTTGGTTGAGATTTGGTGCTTTGACCCCTTCCGAAGGTCGTAGAACCTCGGGGATGGTACCAATGGATCGGGCATCCCCACATTAGTTCAGATGGAACCCACGTCCAAGTCTCTATGACCTTCAGAACAAAAGTTATTCAAGAATATCTTGATCTCCAATGGGTTTTCCTCCCCAACCCTAACCCTAACCCTGGCTGCAACCCTAAACCTAATTGCAGCCCTAACCCTAACCCTAACCCTCATTTCAGCCCTAACCCTATTCACCCTAGGGTGAATAACTCTGCGCTGCTTGCTCGAAACGGGCGGAAATTCGGCGTGGGTGCGTGGCTGTCTCTCCTTTATCATGTGTGAAATGCCCAAGTCTCTACGACGTTCCGACAAAAAGTTATTCAAAAATATCGTGTACTTTTTGGTTGAGATTTGGTGCTTTTACCCCTTCCAAAGGTCGTAGAACCTCGGGGATGGTACCAATGGATCGGGCATCCCCACATTAGTTCAGATGGAACCCACGTCCAAGTCTCTATGACCTTCAGAACAAAAGTTATTCAAGAATATCTTGATCTCCAATGGGTTTTCCTCCCCAACCCTAACCCTAACCCTGGCTGCAACCCTAACCCTAATTGCAGCCCTAACCCTAACCCTAACCCTCATTTCAGCCCTAACCCTATTCACCCTAGGGTGAATAACTCTGCGCTGCTTGCTCGAAACGGGCGGAAATTCGGCGTGGGTGCGTGGCTGTCTCTCCTTTATCATGTGTGAAATGCCCAAGTCTCTACGACGTTCCGACAAAAAGTTATTCAAAAATATCGTGTACTTTTTGGTTGAGATTTGGTGCTTTGACCCCTTCCGAAGGTCGTAGAACCTCGGGGATGGTACCAATGGATCGGGCATCCCCACATTAGTTCAGATGGAACCCACTTCCAAGTCTCTATGACCTTCAGAACAAAAGTTATTCAAGAATATCTTGATCTCCAATGGGTTTTCCTCCCCAACCCTAACCCTAACCCTGGCTGCAACCCTAACCCTAATTGCAGCCCTAACCCTAACCCTAACCCTCATTTCAGCCCTAACCCTATTCACCCTAGGGTGAATAACTCTGCGCTGCTTGCTTGAAACGGGCGGAAATTCGGCGTGGGTGCGTGGCTGTCTCTCCTTTATCATGTGTGAAATGCCCAAGTCTCTACGACGTTCCGACAAAAAGTTATTCAAAAATATCGTGTACTTTTTGGTTGAGATTTGGTGCTTTGACCCCTTCCGAAGGTCGTAGAACCTCGGGGATGGTACCAATGGATCGGGCATCCCCACATTAGTTCAGATGGAACCCACTTCCAAGTCTCTATGACCTTCAGAACAAAAGTTATTCAAGAATATCTTGATCTCCAATGGGTTTTCCTCCCCAACCCTAACCCTAACCCTGGCTGCAACCCTAACCCTAATTGCAGCCCTAACCCTAACCCTAACCCTCATTTCAGCCCTAACCCTATTCACCCTAGGGTGAATAACTCTGCGCTGCTTGCTCGAAACGGGCTGAAATTCGGCGTGGGTGCGTGGCTGTCTCTCCTTTATCATGTGTGAAATGCCCAAGTCTCTACGACGTTCCGACAAAAAGTTATTCAAAAATATCGTGTACATTTTGGTTGAGATTTGGTGCTTTGACCCCTTCCGAAGGTCGTAGAACCTCGGGGATGGTACCAATGGATCGGGCATCCCCACATTAGTTCAGATGGAACCCACGTCCAAGTCTCTATGACCTTCAGAACAAAAGTTATTCAAGAATATCTTGATCTCCAATGGGTTTTCCTCCCCAACCCTAACCCTAACCCTGGCTGCAACCCTAACCCTAATTGCAGCCCTAACCCTAACCCTAACCCTCATTTCAGCCCTAACCCTATTCACCCTAGGGTGAATAACTCTGCGCTGCTTGCTCGAAACGGGCGGAAATTCGGCGTGGGTGCGTGGCTGTCTCTCCTTTATCATGTGTGAAATGCCCAAGTCTCTACGACGTTCCGACAAAAAGTTATTCGAAAATATCGTGTACTTTTTGGTTGAGATTTGGTGCTTTGACCCCTTCCGAAGGTCGTAGAACCTCGGGGATGGTACCAATGGATCGTGCATCCCCACATTAGTTCAGATGGAACCCACTTCCAAGTCTCTATGACCTTCAGAACAAAAGTTATTCAAGAATATCTTGATCTCCAATGGGTTTTCCTCCCCAACCCTAACCCTAACCCTGGCTGCAACCCTAACCCTAATTGCAGCCCTAACCCTAACCCTAACCCTCATTTCAGCCCTAACCCTATTCACCCTAGGGTGAATAACTCTGCGCTGCTTGCTCGAAACGGGCGGAAATTCGGCGTGGGTGCGTGGCTGTCTCTCCTTTATCATGTGTGAAATGCCCAAGTCTCTACGACGTTCCGACAAAAAGTTATTCAAAAATATCGTGTACTTTTTGGTTGAGATTTGGTGCTTTTACCCCTTCCGAAGGTCGTAGAACCTCGGGGATGGTACCAATGGATCGGGCATCCCCACATTAGTTCAGATGGAACCCACTTCCAAGTCTCTATGACCTTCAGAACAAAAGTTATTCAAGAATATCTTGATCTCCAATGGGTTTTCCTCCCCAACCCTAACCCTAACCCTGGCTGCAACCCTAACCCTAATTGCAGCCCTAACCCTAACCCTAACCCTCATTTCAGCCCTAACCCTATTCACCCTAGGGTGAATAACTCTGCGCTGCTTGCTCGAAACGGGCGGAAATTCGGCGTGGGTGCGTGGCTGTCTCTCCTTTATCATGTGTGAAATGCCCAAGTCTCTACGACGTTCCGACAAAAAGTTATTCGAAAATATCGTGTACTTTTTGGTTGAGATTTGGTGCTTTGACCCCTTCCGAAGGTCGTAGAACCTCGGGGATGGTACCAATGTATCAGGCATCCCCACATTAGTTCAGATGGAACCCACTTCCAAGTCTCTATGACCTTCAGAACAAAAGTTATTCAAGAATATCTTGATCTCCAATGGGTTTTCCTCCCCAACCCTAACCCTAACCCTGGCTGCAACCCTAACCCTAATTGCAGCCCTAACCCTAACCCTAACCCTCATTTCAGCCCTAACCCTATTCACCCTAGGGTGAATAACTCTGCGCTGCTTGCTCGAAACGGGCGGAAATTCGGCGTGGGTGCGTGGCTATCTCTCCTTTATCATGTGTGAAATGCCCAAGTCTCTACGACGTTCCGACAAAAAGTTATTCAAAAATATCGTGTACTTTTTGGTTGAGATTTGGTGCTTTGACCCCTTCCGAAGGTCGTAGAACCTCGGGGATGGTACCAATGGATCGGGCATCCCCACATTAGTTCAGATGGAACCCACGTCCAAGTCTCTATGACCTTCAGAACAAAAGTTATTCAAGAATATCTTGATCTCCAATGGGTTTTCCTCCCCAACCCTAACCCTAACCCTGGCTGCAACCCTAACCCTAATTGCAGCCCTAACCCTAACCCTAACCCTCATTTCAGCCCTAACCCTATTCACCCTAGGGTGAATAACTCTGCGCTGCTTGCTCGAAACGGGCGGAAATTCGGCGTGGGTGCGTGGCTGTCTCTCCTTTATCATGTGTGAAATGCCCAAGTCTCTACGACGTTCCGACAAAAAGTTATTCGAAAATATCGTGTACTTTTTGGTTGAGATTTGGTGCTTTGACCCCTTCCGAAGGTCGTAGAACCTCGGGGATGGTACCAATGGATCGGGCATCCCCACATTAGTTCAGATGGAACCCACTTCCAAGTCTCTATGACCTTCAGAACAAAAGTTATTCAAGAATATCTTGATCTCCAATGGGTTTTCCTCCCCAACCCTAACCCTAACCCTGGCTGCAACCCTAACCCTAATTGCAGCCCTAACCCTAACCCTAACCCTCATTTCAGCCCTAACCCTATTCACCCTAGGGTGAATAACTCTGCGCTGCTTGCTCGAAACGGGCGGAAATTCGGCGTGGGTGCGTGGCTGTCTCTCCTTTATCATGTGTGAAATGCCCAAGTCTCTACGACGTTCCGACAAAAGGTTATTCGAAAATATCGTGTACTTTTTGGTTGAGATTTGGTGCTTTGACCCCTTCCGAAGGTCGTAGAACCTCGGGGATGGTACCAATGGATCGGGCATCCCCACATTAGTTCAGATGGAACCCACGTCCAAGTCTCTATGACCTTCAGAACAAAAGTTATTCAAGAATATCTTGATCTCCAATGGGTTTTCCTCCCCAACCCTAACCCTAACCCTGGCTGCAACCCTAACCCTAATTGCAGCCCTAACCCTAACCCTAACCCTCATTTCAGCCCTAACCCTATTCACCCTAGGGTGAATAACTCTGCGCTGCTTGCTCGAAACGGGCGGAAATTCGGCGTGGGTGCGTGGCTGTCTCTCCTTTATCATGTGTGAAATGCCCAAGTCTCTACGACGTTCCGACAAAAAGTTATTCAAAAATATCGTGTACTTTTTGGTTGAGATTTGGTGCTTTGACCCCTTCCGAAGGTCGTAGAACCTCGGGGATGGTACCAATGGATCGGGCATCCCCACATTAGTTCAGATGGAACCCACTTCCAAGTCTCTATGACCTTCAGAACAAAAGTTATTCAAGAATATCTTGATCTCCAATGGGTTTTCCTCCCCAACCCTAACCCTAACCCTGGCTGCAACCCTAACCCTAATTGCAGCCCTAACCCTAACCCTCATTTCAGCCCTAACCCTATTCACCCTAGGGTGAATAACTCTGCGCTGCTTGCTCGAAACGGGCGGAAATTCGGCGTGGGTGCGTGGCTGTCTCTCCTTTATCATGTGTGAAATGCCCAAGTCTCTACGACGTTCCGACAAAAAGTTATTCGAAAATATCGTGTACTTTTTGGTTGAGATTTGGTGCTTTGACCCCTTCCGAAGGTCGTAGAACCTCGGGGATGGTACCAATGGATCGGGCATCCCCACATTAGTTCAGATGGAACCCACTTCCAAGTCTCTATGACCTTCAGAACAAAAGTTATTCAAGAATATCTTGATCTCCAATGGGTTTTCCTCCCCAACCCTAACCCTAACCCTGGCTGCAACCCTAACCCTAATTGCAGCCCTAACCCTAACCCTAACCCTCATTTCAGCCCTAACCCTATTCACCCTAGGGTGAATAACTCTGCGCTGCTTGCTCGAAACGGGCGGAAATTCGGCGTGGGTGCGTGGCTGTCTCTCCTTTATCATGTGTGAAATGCCCAAGTCTCTACGACGTTCCGACAAAAAGTTATTCGAAAATATCGTGTACTTTTTGGTTGAGATTTGGTGCTTTGACCCCTTCCGAAGGTCGTAGAACCTCGGGGATGGTACCAATGGATCGGGCATCCCCACATTAGTTCAGATGGAACCCACTTCCAAGTCTCTATGACCTTCAGAACAAAAGTTATTCAAGAATATCTTGATCTCCAATGGGTTTTCCTCCCCAACCCTAACCCTAACCCTGGCTGCAACCCTAACCCTAATTGCAGCCCTAACCCTAACCCTAACCCTCATTTCAGCCCTAACCCTATTCACCCTAGGGTGAATAACTCTGCGCTGCTTGCTCGAAACGGGCTGAAATTCGGCGTGGGTGCGTGGCTGTCTCTCCTTTATCATGTGTGAAATGCCCAAGTCTCTACGACGTTCCGACAAAAAGTTATTCGAAAATATCGTGTACTTTTTGGTTGAGATTTGGTGCTTTGACCCCTTCCGAAGGTCGTAGAACCTCGGGGATGGTACCAATGGATCGGGCATCCCCACATTAGTTCAGATGGAACCCACTTCCAAGTCTCTATGACCTTCAGAACAAAAGTTATTCAAGAATATCTTGATCTCCAATGGGTTTTCCTCCCCAACCCTAACCCTAACCCTGGCTGGAACCCTAACCCTAATTGCAGCCCTAACCCTAACCCTCATTTCAGCCCTAACCCTATTCACCCTAGGGTGAATAACTCTGCGCTGCTTGCTCGAAACGGGCGGAAATTCGGCGTGGGTGCGTGGCTGTCTCTCCTTTATCATGTGTGAAATGCCCAAGTCTCTACGACGTTCCGACAAAAAGTTATTCAAAAATATCGTGTACTTTTTGGTTGAGATTTGGTGCTTTGACCCCTTCCGAAGGTCGTAGAACCTCGGGGATGGTACCAATGGATCGGGCATCCCCACATTAGTTCAGATGGAACCCACTTCCAAGTCTCTATGACCTTCAGAACAAAAGTTATTCAAGAATATCTTGATCTCCAATGGGTTTTCCTCCCCAACCCTAACCCTAACCCTGGCTGCAACCCTAACCCTAATTGCAGCCCTAACCCTAACCCTAACCCTCATTTCAGCCCTAACCCTATTCACCCTAGGGTGAATAACTCTGCGCTGCTTGCTCGAAACGGGCGGAAATTCGGCGTGGGTGCGTGGCTGTCTCTCCTTTATCATGTGTGAAATGCCCAAGTCTCTACGACGTTCCGACAAAAAGTTATTCAAAAATATCGTGTACTTTTTGGTTGAGATTTGGTGCTTTTACCCCTTCCGAAGGTCGTAGAACCTCGGGGATGGTACCAATGGATCGGGCATCCCCACATTAGTTCAGATGGAACCCACTTCCAAGTCTCTATGACCTTCAGAACAAAAGTTATTCAAGAATATCTTGATCTCCAATGGGTTTTCCTCCCCAACCCTAACCCTAACCCTGGCTGCAACCCTAACCCTAATTGCAGCCCTAACCCTAACCCTAACCCTCATTTCAGCCCTAACCCTATTCACCCTAGGGTGAATAACTCTGCGCTGCTTGCTCGAAACGGGCGGAAATTCGGCGTGGGTGCGTGGCTGTCTCTCCTTTATCATGTGTGAAATGCCCAAGTCTCTACGACGTTCCGACAAAAAGTTATTCGAAAATATCGTGTACTTTTTGGTTGAGATTTGGTGCTTTGACCCCTTCCGAAGGTCGTAGAACCTCGGGGATGGTACCAATGGATCGGGCATCCCCACATTAGTTCAGATGGAACCCACTTCCAAGTCTCTATGACCTTCAGAACAAAAGTTATTCAAGAATATCTTGATCTCCAATGGGTTTTCCTCCCCAACCCTAACCCTAACCCTGGCTGCAACCCTAACCCTAATTGCAGCCCTAACCCTAACCCTAACCCTCATTTCAGCCCTAACCCTATTCACCCTAGGGTGAATAACTCTGCGCTGCTTGCTCGAAACGGGCGGAAATTCGGCGTGGGTGCGTGGCTGTCTCTCCTTTATCATGTGTGAAATGCCCAAGTCTCTACGACGTTCCGACAAAAAGTTATTCAAAAATATCGTGTACTTTTTGGTTGAGATTTGGTGCTTTGACCCCTTCCGAAGGTCGTAGAACCTCGGGGATGGTACCAATGGATCGGGCATCCCCACATTAGTTCAGATGGAACCCACGTCCAAGTCTCTATGACCTTCAGAACAAAAGTTATTCAAGAATATCTTGATCTCCAATGGGTTTTCCTCCCCAACCCTAACCCTAACCCTGGCTGCAACCCTAACCCTAATTGCAGCCCTAACCCTAACCCTAACCCTCATTTCAGCCCTAACCCTATTCACCCTAGGGTGAATAACTCTGCGCTGCTTGCTCGAAACGGGCGGAAATTCGGCGTGGGTGCGTGGCTGTCTCTCCTTTATCATGTGTGAAATGCCCAAGTCTCTACGACGTTCCGACAAAAGGTTATTCGAAAATATCGTGTACTTTTTGGTTGAGATTTGGTGCTTTGACCCCTTCCGAAGGTCGTAGAACCTCGGGGATGGTACCAATGGATCGGGCATCCCCACATTAGTTCAGATGGAACCCACGTCCAAGTCTCTATGACCTTCAGAACAAAAGTTATTCAAGAATATCTTGATCTCCAATGGGTTTTCCTCCCCAACCCTAACCCTAACCCTGGCTGCAACCCTAACCCTAATTGCAGCCCTAACCCTAACCCTAACCCTCATTTCAGCCCTAACCCTATTCACCCTAGGGTGAATAACTCTGCGCTGCTTGCTCGAAACGGGCGGAAATTCGGCGTGGGTGCGTGGCTGTCTCTCCTTTATCATGTGTGAAATGCCCAAGTCTCTACGACGTTCCGACAAAAAGTTATTCAAAAATATCGTGTACTTTTTGGTTGAGATTTGGTGCTTTGACCCCTTCCGAAGGTCGTAGAACCTCGGGGATGGTACCAATGGATCGGGCATCCCCACATTAGTTCAGATGGAACCCACTTCCAAGTCTCTATGACCTTCAGAACAAAAGTTATTCAAGAATATCTTGATCTCCAATGGGTTTTCCTCCCCAACCCTAACCCTAACCCTGGCTGCAACCCTAACCCTAATTGCAGCCCTAACCCTAACCCTCATTTCAGCCCTAACCCTATTCACCCTAGGGTGAATAACTCTGCGCTGCTTGCTCGAAACGGGCGGAAATTCGGCGTGGGTGCGTGGCTGTCTCTCCTTTATCATGTGTGAAATGCCCAAGTCTCTACGACGTTCCGACAAAAAGTTATTCGAAAATATCGTGTACTTTTTGGTTGAGATTTGGTGCTTTGACCCCTTCCGAAGGTCGTAGAACCTCGGGGATGGTACCAATGGATCGGGCATCCCCACATTAGTTCAGATGGAACCCACTTCCAAGTCTCTATGACCTTCAGAACAAAAGTTATTCAAGAATATCTTGATCTCCAATGGGTTTTCCTCCCCAACCCTAACCCTAACCCTGGCTGCAACCCTAACCCTAATTGCAGCCCTAACCCTAACCCTAACCCTCATTTCAGCCCTAACCCTATTCACCCTAGGGTGAATAACTCTGCGCTGCTTGCTCGAAACGGGCGGAAATTCGGCGTGGGTGCGTGGCTGTCTCTCCTTTATCATGTGTGAAATGCCCAAGTCTCTACGACGTTCCGACAAAAAGTTATTCAAAAATATCGTGTACTTTTTGGTTGAGATTTGGTGCTTTGACCCCTTCCGAAGGTCGTAGAACCTCGGGGATGGTACCAATGGATCGGGCATCCCCACATTAGTTCAGATGGAACCCACGTCCAAGTCTCTATGACCTTCAGAACAAAAGTTATTCAAGAATATCTTGATCTCCAATGGGTTTTCCTCCCCAACCCTAACCCTAACCCTGGCTGCAACCCTAACCCTAATTGCAGCCCTAACCCTAACCCTAACCCTCATTTCAGCCCTAACCCTATTCACCCTAGGGTGAATAACTCTGCGCTGCTTGCTCGAAACGGGCGGAAATTCGGCGTGGGTGCGTGGCTGTCTCTCCTTTATCATGTGTGAAATGCCCAAGTCTCTACGACGTTCCGACAAAAGGTTATTCGAAAATATCGTGTACTTTTTGGTTGAGATTTGGTGCTTTGACCCCTTCCGAAGGTCGTAGAACCTCGGGGATGGTACCAATGGATCGGGCATCCCCACATTAGTTCAGATGGAACCCACGTCCAAGTCTCTATGACCTTCAGAACAAAAGTTATTCAAGAATATCTTGATCTCCAATGGGTTTTCCTCCCCAACCCTAACCCTAACCCTGGCTGCAACCCTAACCCTAATTGCAGCCCTAACCCTAACCCTAACCCTCATTTCAGCCCTAACCCTATTCACCCTAGGGTGAATAACTCTGCGCTGCTTGCTCGAAACGGGCGGAAATTCGGCGTGGGTGCGTGGCTGTCTCTCCTTTATCATGTGTGAAATGCCCAAGTCTCTACGACGTTCCGACAAAAAGTTATTCAAAAATATCGTGTACTTTTTGGTTGAGATTTGGTGCTTTGACCCCTTCCGAAGGTCGTAGAACCTCGGGGATGGTACCAATGGATCGGGCATCCCCACATTAGTTCAGATGGAACCCACTTCCAAGTCTCTATGACCTTCAGAACAAAAGTTATTCAAGAATATCTTGATCTCCAATGGGTTTTCCTCCCCAACCCTAACCCTAACCCTGGCTGCAACCCTAACCCTAATTGCAGCCCTAACCCTAACCCTCATTTCAGCCCTAACCCTATTCACCCTAGGGTGAATAACTCTGCGCTGCTTGCTCGAAACGGGCGGAAATTCGGCGTGGGTGCGTGGCTGTCTCTCCTTTATCATGTGTGAAATGCCCAAGTCTCTACGACGTTCCGACAAAAAGTTATTCGAAAATATCGTGTACTTTTTGGTTGAGATTTGGTGCTTTGACCCCTTCCGAAGGTCGTAGAACCTCGGGGATGGTACCAATGGATCGGGCATCCCCACATTAGTTCAGATGGAACCCACTTCCAAGTCTCTATGACCTTCAGAACAAAAGTTATTCAAGAATATCTTGATCTCCAATGGGTTTTCCTCCCCAACCCTAACCCTAACCCTAACCCTCATTTCAGCCCTAACCCTATTCACCCTAGAGTGAATAACTCTGCGCTGCTTGCTCGAAACGGGCGGAAATTCGGCGTGGGTGCGTGGCTGTCTCTCCTTTATCATGTGTGAAATGCCCAAGTCTCTACGACGTTCCGACAAAAAGTTATTCGAAAATATCGTGTACTTTTTGGTTGAGATTTGGTGCTTTGACCCCTTCCGAAGGTCGTAGAACCTCGGGGATGGTACCAATGGATCGGGCATCCCCACATTAGTTCAGATGGAACCCACTTCCAAGTCTCTATGACCTTCAGAACAAAAGTTATTCAAGAATATCTTGATCTCCAATGGGTTTTCCTCCCCAACCCTAACCCTAACCCTGGCTGCAACCCTAACCCTAATTGCAGCCCTAACCCTAACCCTAACCCTCATTTCAGCCCTAACCCTATTCACCCTAGGGTGAATAACTCTGCGCTGCTTGCTCGAAACGGGCGGAAATTCGGCGTGGGTGCGTGGCTGTCTCTCCTTTATCATGTGTGAAATGCCCAAGTCTCTACGACGTTCCGACAAAAAGTTATTCAAAAATATCGTGTACTTTTTGGTTGAGATTTGGTGCTTTGACCCTTTCCGAAGGTCGTAGAACCTCGGGGATGGTACCAATGGATCGGGCATCCCCACATTAGTTCAGATGGAACCCACTTCCAAGTCTCTATGACCTTCAGAACAAAAGTTATTCAAGAATATCTTGATCTCCAATGGGTTTTCCTCCCCAACCCTAACCCTAACCCTGGCTGCAACCCTAACCCTAATTGCAGCCCTAACCCTAACCCTAACCCTCATTTCAGCCCTAACCCTATTCACCCTAGGGTGAATAACTCTGCGCTGCTTGCTCGAAACGGGCGGAAATTCGGCGTGGGTGCGTGGCTGTCTCTCCTTTATCATGTGTGAAATGCCCAAGTCTCTACGACGTTCCGACAAAAAGTTATTCGAAAATATCGTGTACTTTTTGGTTGAGATTTGGTGCTTTGACCCCTTCCGAAGGTCGTAGAACCTCGGGGATGGTACCAATGGATCGGGCATCCCCACATTAGTTCAGATGGAACCCACGTCCAAGTCTCTATGACCTTCAGAACAAAAGTTATTCAAGAATATCTTGATCTCCAATGGGTTTTCCTCCCCAACCCTAACCCTAACCCTGGCTGCAACCCTAACCCTAATTGCAGCCCTAACCCTAACCCTAACCCTCATTTCAGCCCTAACCCTATTCACCCTAGGGTGAATAACTCTGCGCTGCTTGCTCGAAACGGGCGGAAATTCGGCGTGGGTGCGTGGCTGTCTCTCCTTTATCATGTGTGAAATGCCCAAGTCTCTACGACGTTCCGACAAAAAGTTATTCGAAAATATCGTGTACTTTTTGGTTGAGATTTGGTGCTTTGACCCCTTCCGAAGGTCGTAGAACCTCGGGGATGGTACCAATGGATCGGGCATCCCCACATTAGTTCAGATGGAACCCACTTCCAAGTCTCTATGACCTTCAGAACAAAAGTTATTCAAGAATATCTTGATCTCCAATGGGTTTTCCTCCCCAACCCTAACCCTAACCCTGGCTGCAACCCTAACCCTAATTGCAGCCCTAACCCTAACCCTAACCCTCATTTCAGCCCTAACCCTATTCACCCTAGGGTGAATAACTCTGCGCTGCTTGCTCGAAACGGGCGGAAATTCGGCGTGGGTGCGTGGCTGTCTCTCCTTTATCATGTGTGAAATGCCCAAGTCTCTACGACGTTCCGACAAAAAGTTATTCAAAAATATCGTGTACTTTTTGGTTGAGATTTGGTGCTTTGACCCCTTCCGAAGGTCGTAGAACCTCGGGGATGGTACCAATGGATCGGGCATCCCCACATTAGTTCAGATGGAACCCACTTCCAAGTCTCTATGACCTTCAGAACAAAAGTTATTCAAGAATATCTTGATCTCCAATGGGTTTTCCTCCCCAACCCTAACCCTAACCCTGGCTGCAACCCTAACCCTAATTGCAGCCCTAACCCTAACCCTAACCCTCATTTCAGCCCTAACCCTATTCACCCTAGGGTGAATAACTCTGCGCTGCTTGCTCGAAACGGGCGGAAATTCGGCGTGGGTGCGTGGCTGTCTCTCCTTTATCATGTGTGAAATGCCCAAGTCTCTACGACGTTCCGACAAAAAGTTATTCAAAAATATCGTGTACTTTTTGGTTGAGATTTGGTGCTTTGACCCTTTCCGAAGGTCGTAGAACCTCGGGGATGGTACCAATGGATCGGGCATCCCCACATTAGTTCAGATGGAACCCACTTCCAAGTCTCTATGACCTTCAGAACAAAAGTTATTCAAGAATATCTTGATCTCCAATGGGTTTTCCTCCCCAACCCTAACCCTAACCCTGGCTGCAACCCTAACCCTAATTGCAGCCCTAACCCTAACCCTAACCCTCATTTCAGCCCTAACCCTATTCACCCTAGGGTGAATAACTCTGCGCTGCTTGCTCGAAACGGGCGGAAATTCGGCGTGGGTGCGTGGCTGTCTCTCCTTTATCATGTGTGAAATGCCCAAGTCTCTACGACGTTCCGACAAAAAGTTATTCAAAAATATCGTGTACTTTTTGGTTGAGATTTGGTGCTTTGACCCTTTCCGAAGGTCGTAGAACCTCGGGGATGGTACCAATGGATCGGGCATCCCCACATTAGTTCAGATGGAACCCACTTCCAAGTCTCTATGACCTTCAGAACAAAAGTTATTCAAGAATATCTTGATCTCCAATGGGTTTTCCTCCCCAACCCTAACCCTAACCCTGGCTGCAACCCTAACCCTAATTGCAGCCCTAACCCTAACCCTAACCCTCATTTCAGCCCTAACCCTATTCACCCTAGGGTGAATAACTCTGCGCTGCTTGCTCGAAACGGGCGGAAATTCGGCGTGGGTGCGTGGCTGTCTCTCCTTTATCATGTGTGAAATGCCCAAGTCTCTACGACGTTCCGACAAAAAGTTATTCGAAAATATCGTGTACTTTTTGGTTGAGATTTGGTGCTTTGACCCCTTCCGAAGGTCGTAGAACCTCGGGGATGGTACCAATGGATCGGGCATCCCCACATTAGTTCAGATGGAACCCACGTCCAAGTCTCTATGACCTTCAGAACAAAAGTTATTCAAGAATATCTTGATCTCCAATGGGTTTTCCTCCCCAACCCTAACCCTAACCCTGGCTGCAACCCTAACCCTAATTGCAGCCCTAACCCTAACCCTAACCCTCATTTCAGCCCTAACCCTATTCACCCTAGGGTGAATAACTCTGCGCTGCTTGCTCGAAACGGGCGGAAATTCGGCGTGGGTGCGTGGCTGTCTCTCCTTTATCATGTGTGAAATGCCCAAGTCTCTACGACGTTCCGACAAAAAGTTATTCAAAAATATCGTGTACTTTTTGGTTGAGATTTGGTGCTTTGACCCCTTCCGAAGGTCGTAGAACCTCGGGGATGGGACCAATGGATCGGGCATCCCCACATTAGTTCAGATGGAACCCACTTCCAAGTCTCTATGACCTTCAGAACAAAAGTTATTCAAGAATATCTTGATCTCCAATGGGTTTTCCTCCCCAACCCTAACCCTAACCCTGGCTGCAACCCTAACCCTAATTGCAGCCCTAACCCTAACCCTAACCCTCATTTCAGCCCTAACCCTATTCACCCTAGGGTGAATAACTCTGCGCTGCTTGCTCGAAACGGGCGGAAATTCGGCGTGGGTGCGTGGCTGTCTCTCCTTTATCATGTGTGAAATGCCCAAGTCTCTACGACGTTCCGACAAAAAGTTATTCGAAAATATCGTGTACTTTTTGGTTGAGATTTGGTGCTTTGACCCCTTCCGAAGGTCGTAGAACCTCGGGGATGGTACCAATGGATCGGGCATCCCCACATTAGTTCAGATGGAACCCACGTCCAAGTCTCTATGACCTTCAGAACAAAAGTTATTCAAGAATATCTTGATCTCCAATGGGTTTTCCTCCCCAACCCTAACCCTAACCCTGGCTGCAACCCTAACCCTAATTGCAGCCCTAACCCTAACCCTAACCCTCATTTCAGCCCTAACCCTATTCACCCTAGGGTGAATAACTCTGCGCTGCTTGCTCGAAACGGGCGGAAATTCGGCGTGGGTGCGTGGCTGTCTCTCCTTTATCATGTGTGAAATGCCCAAGTCTCTACGACGTTCCGACAAAAAGTTATTCAAAAATATCGTGTACTTTTTGGTTGAGATTTGGTGCTTTGACCCCTTCCGAAGGTCGTAGAACCTCGGGGATGGGACCAATGGATCGGGCATCCCCACATTAGTTCAGATGGAACCCACTTCCAAGTCTCTATGACCTTCAGAACAAAAGTTATTCAAGAATATCTTGATCTCCAATGGGTTTTCCTCCCCAACCCTAACCCTAACCCTGGCTGCAACCCTAACCCTAATTGCAGCCCTAACCCTAACCCTAACCCTCATTTCAGCCCTAACCCTATTCACCCTAGGGTGAATAACTCTGCGCTGCTTGCTCGAAACGGGCGGAAATTCGGCGTGGGTGCGTGGCTGTCTCTCCTTTATCATGTGTGAAATGCCCAAGTCTCTACGACGTTCCGACAAAAAGTTATTCGAAAATATCGTGTACTTTTTGGTTGAGATTTGGTGCTTTGACCCCTTCCGAAGGTCGTAGAACCTCGGGGATGGTACCAATGGATCGGGCATCCCCACATTAGTTCAGATGGAACCCACTTCCAAGTCTCTATGACCTTCAGAACAAAAGTTATTCAAGAATATCTTGATCTCCAATGGGTTTTCCTCCCCAACCCTAACCCTAACCCTGGCTGCAACCCTAACCCTAATTGCAGCCCTAACCCTAACCCTAACCCTCATTTCAGCCCTAACCCTATTCACCCTAGGGTGAATAACTCTGTGCTGCTTGCTCGAAACGGGCGGAAATTCGGCGTGGGTGCGTGGCTGTCTCTCCTTTATCATGTGTGAAATGCCCAAGTCTCTACGACGTTCCGACAAAAAGTTATTCAAAAATATCGTGTACTTTTTGGTTGAGATTTGGTGCTTTGACCCCTTCCGAAGGTCGTAGAACCTCGGGGATGGTACCAATGGATCGGGCATCCCCACATTAGTTCAGATGGAACCCACTTCCAAGTCTCTATGACCTTCAGAACAAAAGTTATTCAAGAATATCTTGATCTCCAATGGGTTTTCCTCCCCAACCCTAACCCTAACCCTGGCTGCAACCCTAACCCTAATTGCAGCCCTAACCCTAACCCTAACCCTCATTTCAGCCCTAACCCTATTCACCCTAGGGTGAATAACTCTGCGCTGCTTGCTCGAAACGGGCGGAAATTCGGCGTGGGTGCGTGGCTGTCTCTCCTTTATCATGTGTGAAATGCCCAAGTCTCTACGACGTTCCGACAAAACGTTATTCAAAAATATCGTGTACTTTTTGGTTGAGATTTGGTGCTTTGACCCCTTCCGAAGGTCGTAGAACCTCGGGGATGGTACCAATGGATCGGGCACCCCCACATTAGTTCAGATGGAACCCACTTCCAAGTCTCTATGACCTTCAGAACAAAAGTTATTCAAGAATATCTTGATCTCCAATGGGTTTTCCTCCCCAACCCTAACCCTAACCCTGGCTGCAACCCTAACCCTAATTGCAGCCCTAACCCTAACCCTAACCCTCATTTCAGCCCTAACCCTATTCACCCTAGGGTGAATAACTCTGCGCTGCTTGCTCGAAACGGGCGGAAATTCGGCGTGGGTGCGTGGCTGTCTCTCCTTTATCATGTGTGAAATGCCCAAGTCTCTACGACGTTCCGACAAAAAGTTATTCAAAAATATCGTGTACTTTTTGGTTGAGATTTGGTGCTTTGACCCCTTCCGAAGGTCGTAGAACCTCGGGGATGGTACCAATGGATCGGGCATCCCCACATTAGTTCAGATGGAACCCACTTCCAAGTCTCTATGACCTTCAGAACAAAAGTTATTCAAGAATATCTTGATCTCCAATGGGTTTTCCTCCCCAACCCTAACCCTAACCCTGGCTGCAACCCTAACCCTAATTGCAGCCCTAACCCTAACCCTAACCCTCATTTCAGCCCTAACCCTATTCACCCTAGGGTGAATAACTCTGCGCTGCTTGCTCGAAACGGGCGGAAATTCGGCGTGGGTGCGTGGCTGTCTCTCCTTTATCATGTGTGAAATGCCCAAGTCTCTACGACGTTCCGACAAAAAGTTATTCGAAAATATCGTGTACTTTTTGGTTGAGATTTGGTGCTTTGACCCCTTCCGAAGGTCGTAGAACCTCGGGGATGGTACCAATGGATCGGGCATCCCCACATTAGTTCAGATGGAACCCACTTCCAAGTCTCTATGACCTTCAGAACAAAAGTTATTCAAGAATATCTTGATCTCCAATGGGTTTTCCTCCCCAACCCTAACCCTAACCCTGGCTGCAACCCTAACCCTAATTGCAGCCCTAACCCTAACCCTAACCCTCATTTCAGCCCTAACCCTATTCACCCTAGGGTGAATAACTCTGCGCTGCTTGCTCGAAACGGGCGGAAATTCGGCGTGGGTGCGTGGCTGTCTCTCCTTTATCATGTGTGAAATGCCCAAGTCTCTACGACGTTCCGACAAAAAGTTATTCAAAAATATCGTGTACTTTTTGGTTGAGATTTGGTGCTTTGACCCCTTCCGAAGGTCGTAGAACCTCGGGGATGGTACCAATGGATCGGGCATCCCCACATTAGTTCAGATGGAACCCACTTCCAAGTCTCTATGACCTTCAGAACAAAAGTTATTCAAGAATATCTTGATCTCCAATGGGTTTTCCTCCCCAACCCTAACCCTAACCCTGGCTGCAACCCTAACCCTAATTGCAGCCCTAACCCTAACCCTAACCCTCATTTCAGCCCTAACCCTATTCACCCTAGGGTGAATAACTCTGCGCTGCTTGCTCGAAACGGGCGGAAATTCGGCGTGGGTGCGTGGCTGTCTCTCCTTTATCATGTGTGAAATGCCCAAGTCTCTACGACGTTCCGACAAAAAGTTATTCAAAAATATCGTGTACTTTTTGGTTGAGATTTGGTGCTTTGACCCCTTCCGAAGGTCGTAGAACCTCGGGGATGGTACCAATGGATCGGGCATCCCCACATTAGTTCAGATGGAACCCACTTCCAAGTCTCTATGACCTTCAGAACAAAAGTTATTCAAGAATATCTTGATCTCCAATGGGTTTTCCTCCCCAACCCTAACCCTAACCCTGGCTGCAACCCTAACCCTAATTGCAGCCCTAACCCTAACCCTAACCCTCATTTCAGCCCTAACCCTATTCACCCTAGGGTGAATAACTCTGCGCTGCTTGCTCGAAACGGGCGGAAATTCGGCGTGGGTGCGTGGCTGTCTCTCCTTTATCATGTGTGAAATGCCCAAGTCTCTACGACGTTCCGACAAAAAGTTATTCAAAAATATCGTGTACTTTTTGGTTGAGATTTGGTGCTTTGACCCCTTCCGAAGGCCGTAGAACCTCGGGGATGGTACCAATGGATCGGGCATCCCCACATTAGTTCAGATGGAACCCACTTCCAAGTCTCTATGACCTTCAGAACAAAAGTTATTCAAGAATATCTTGATCTCCAATGGGTTTTCCTCCCCAACCCTAACCCTAACCCTGGCTGCAACCCTAACCCTAATTGCAGCCCTAACCCTAACCCTAACCCTCATTTCAGCCCTAACCCTATTCACCCTAGGGTGAATAACTCTGCGCTGCTTGCTCGAAACGGGCGGAAATTCGGCGTGGGTGCGTGGCTGTCTCTCCTTTATCATGTGTGAAATGCCCAAGTCTCTACGACGTTCCGACAAAAAGTTATTCAAAAATATCGTGTACTTTTTGGTTGAGATTTGGTGCTTTGACCCTTTCCGAAGGTCGTAGAACCTCGGGGATGGTACCAATGGATCGGGCATCCCCACATTAGTTCAGATGGAACCCACTTCCAAGTCTCTATGACCTTCAGAACAAAAGTTATTCAAGAATATCTTGATCTCCAATGGGTTTTCCTCCCCAACCCTAACCCTAACCCTGGCTGCAACCCTAACCCTAATTGCAGCCCTAACCCTAACCCTAACCCTCATTTCAGCCCTAACCCTATTCACCCTAGGGTGAATAACTCTGCGCTGCTTGCTCGAAACGGGCGGAAATTCGGCGTGGGTGCGTGGCTGTCTCTCCTTTATCATGTGTGAAATGCCCAAGTCTCTACGACGTTCCGACAAAAAGTTATTCAAAAATATCGTGTACTTTTTGGTTGAGATTTGGTGCTTTGACCCCTTCCGAAGGTCGTAGAACCTCGGGGATGGTACCAATGGATCGGGCATCCCCACATTAGTTCAGATGGAACCCACTTCCAAGTCTCTATGACCTTCAGAACAAAAGTTATTCAAGAATATCTTGATCTCCAATGGGTTTTCCTCCCCAACCCTAACCCTAACCCTGGCTGCAACCCTAACCCTAATTGCAGCCCTAACCCTAACCCTAACCCTCATTTCAGCCCTAACCCTATTCACCCTAGGGTGAATAACTCTGCGCTGCTTGCTCGAAACGGGCGGAAATTCGGCGTGGGTGCGTGGCTGTCTCTCCTTTATCATGTGTGAAATGCCCAAGTCTCTACGACGTTCCGACAAAAAGTTATTCAAAAATATCGTGTACTTTTTGGTTGAGATTTGGTGCTTTGACCCCTTCCGAAGGTCGTAGAACCTCGGGGATGGTACCAATGGATCGGGCATCCCCACATTAGTTCAGATGGAACCCACTTCCAAGTCTCTATGACCTTCAGAACAAAAGTTATTCAAGAATATCTTGATCTCCAATGGGTTTTCCTCCCCAACCCTAACCCTAACCCTGGCTGCAACCCTAACCCTAATTGCAGCCCTAACCCTAACCCTAACCCTCATTTCAGCCCTAACCCTATTCACCCTAGGGTGAATAACTCTGCGCTGCTTGCTCGAAACGGGCGGAAATTCGGCGTGGGTGCGTGGCTGTCTCTCCTTTATCATGTGTGAAATGCCCAAGTCTCTACGACGTTCCGACAAAAAGTTATTCAAAAATATCGTGTACTTTTTGGTTGAGATTTGGTGCTTTGACCCCTTCCGAAGGCCGTAGAACCTCGGGGATGGTACCAATGGATCGGGCATCCCCACATTAGTTCAGATGGAACCCACTTCCAAGTCTCTATGACCTTCAGAACAAAAGTTATTCAAGAATATCTTGATCTCCAATGGGTTTTCCTCCCCAACCCTAACCCTAACCCTGGCTGCAACCCTAACCCTAATTGCAGCCCTAACCCTAACCCTAACCCTCATTTCAGCCCTAACCCTATTCACCCTAGGGTGAATAACTCTGCGCTGCTTGCTCGAAACGGGCGGAAATTCGGCGTGGGTGCGTGGCTGTCTCTCCTTTATCATGTGTGAAATGCCCAAGTCTCTACGACGTTCCGACAAAAAGTTATTCAAAAATATCGTGTACTTTTTGGTTGAGATTTGGTGCTTTGACCCTTTCCGAAGGTCGTAGAACCTCGGGGATGGTACCAATGGATCGGGCATCCCCACATTAGTTCAGATGGAACCCACTTCCAAGTCTCTATGACCTTCAGAACAAAAGTTATTCAAGAATATCTTGATCTCCAATGGGTTTTCCTCCCCAACCCTAACCCTAACCCTGGCTGCAACCCTAACCCTAATTGCAGCCCTAACCCTAACCCTAACCCTCATTTCAGCCCTAACCCTATTCACCCTAGGGTGAATAACTCTGCGCTGCTTGCTCGAAACGGGCGGAAATTCGGCGTGGGTGCGTGGCTGTCTCTCCTTTATCATGTGTGAAATGCCCAAGTCTCTACGACGTTCCGACAAAAAGTTATTCAAAAATATCGTGTACTTTTTGGTTGAGATTTGGTGCTTTGACCCCTTCCGAAGGTCGTAGAACCTCGGGGATGGTACCAATGGATCGGGCATCCCCACATTAGTTCAGATGGAACCCACTTCCAAGTCTCTATGACCTTCAGAACAAAAGTTATTCAAGAATATCTTGATCTCCAATGGGTTTTCCTCCCCAACCCTAACCCTAACCCTGGCTGCAACCCTAACCCTAATTGCAGCCCTAACCCTAACCCTAACCCTCATTTCAGCCCTAACCCTATTCACCCTAGGGTGAATAACTCTGCGCTGCTTGCTCGAAACGGGCGGAAATTCGGCGTGGGTGCGTGGCTGTCTCTCCTTTATCATGTGTGAAATGCCCAAGTCTCTACGACGTTCCGACAAAAAGTTATTCAAAAATATCGTGTACTTTTTGGTTGAGATTTGGTGCTTTGACCCCTTCCGAAGGTCGTAGAACCTCGGGGATGGTACCAATGGATCGGGCATCCCCACATTAGTTCAGATGGAACCCACTTCCAAGTCTCTATGACCTTCAGAACAAAAGTTATTCAAGAATATCTTGATCTCCAATGGGTTTTCCTCCCCAACCCTAACCCTAACCCTGGCTGCAACCCTAACCCTAATTGCAGCCCTAACCCTAACCCTAACCCTCATTTCAGCCCTAACCCTATTCACCCTAGGGTGAATAACTCTGCGCTGCTTGCTCGAAACGGGCGGAAATTCGGCGTGGGTGCGTGGCTGTCTCTCCTTTATCATGTGTGAAATGCCCAAGTCTCTACGACGTTCCGACAAAAAGTTATTCGAAATATCGTGTACTTTTTGGTTGAGATTTGGTGCTTTGACCCCTTCCGAAGGTCGTAGAACCTCGGGGATGGTACCAATGGATCGGGCATCCCCACATTAGTTCAGATGGAACCCACTTCCAAGTCTCTATGACCTTCAGAACAAAAGTTATTCAAGAATATCTTGATCTCCAATGGGTTTTCCTCCCCAACCCTAACCCTAACCCTGGCTGCAACCCTAACCCTAATTGCAGCCCTAACCCTAACCCTCATTTCAGCCCTAACCCTATTCACCCTAGGGTGAATAACTCTGCGCTGCTTGCTCGAAACGGGCGGAAATTCGGCGTGGGTGCGTGGCTGTCTCTCCTTTATCATGTGTGAAATGCCCAAGTCTCTACGACGTTCCGACAAAAAGTTATTCAAAAATATCGTGTAATTTTTGGTTGAGATTTGGTGCTTTGACCCCTTCCGAAGGTCGTAGAACCTCGGGGATGGTACCAATGGATCGGGCATCCCCACATTAGTTCAGATGGAACCCACTTCCAAGTCTCTATGACCTTCAGAACAAAAGTTATTCAAGAATATCTTGATCTCCAATGGGTTTTCCTCCCCAACCCTAACCCTAACCCTGGCTGCAACCCTAACCCTAATTGCAGCCCTAACCCTAACCCTAACCCTCATTTCAGCCCTAACCCTATTCACCCTAGGGTGAATAACTCTGCGCTGCTTGCTCGAAACGGGCGGAAATTCGGCGTGGGTGCGTGGCTGTCTCTCCTTTATCATGTGTGAAATGCCCAAGTCTCTACGACGTTCCGACAAAAAGTTATTCAAAAATATCGTGTACTTTTTGGTTGAGATTTGGTGCTTTGACCCCTTCCGAAGGTCGTAGAACCTCGGGGATGGTACCAATGGATCGGGCATCCCCACATTAGTTCAGATGGAACCCACTTCCAAGTCTCTATGACCTTCAGAACAAAAGTTATTCAAGAATATCTTGATCTCCAATGGGTTTTCCTCCCCAACCCTAACCCTAACCCTGGCTGCAACCCTAACCCTAATTGCAGCCCTAACCCTAACCCTAACCCTCATTTCAGCCCTAACCCTATTCACCCTAGGGTGAATAACTCTGCGCTGCTTGCTCGAAACGGGCGGAAATTCGGCGTGGGTGCGTGGCTGTCTCTCCTTTATCATGTGTGAAATGCCCAAGTCTCTACGACGTTCCGACAAAAAGTTATTCAAAAATATCGTGTACTTTTTGGTTGAGATTTGGTGCTTTGACCCCTTCCGAAGGTCGTAGAACCTCGGGGATGGTACCAATGGATCGGGCATCCCCACATTAGTTCAGATGGAACCCACTTCCAAGTCTCTATGACCTTCAGAACAAAAGTTATTCAAGAATATCTTGATCTCCAATGGGTTTTCCTCCCCAACCCTAACCCTAACCCTGGCTGCAACCCTAACCCTAATTGCAGCCCTAACCCTAACCCTAACCCTCATTTCAGCCCTAACCCTATTCACCCTAGGGTGAATAACTCTGCGCTGCTTGCTCGAAACGGGCGGAAATTCGGCGTGGGTGCGTGGCTGTCTCTCCTTTATCATGTGTGAAATGCCCAAGTCTCTACGACGTTCCGACAAAAAGTTATTCAAAAATATCGTGTACTTTTTGGTTGAGATTTGGTGCTTTGACCCCTTCCGAAGGTCGTAGAACCTCGGGGATGGTACCAATGGATCGGGCATCCCCACATTAGTTCAGATGGAACCCACTTCCAAGTCTCTATGACCTTCAGAACAAAAGTTATTCAAGAATATCTTGATCTCCAATGGGTTTTCCTCCCCAACCCTAACCCTAACCCTGGCTGCAACCCTAACCCTAATTGCAGCCCTAACCCTAACCCTAACCCTCATTTCAGCCCTAACCCTATTCACCCTAGGGTGAATAACTCTGCGCTGCTTGCTCGAAACGGGCGGAAATTCGGCGTGGGTGCGTGGCTGTCTCTCCTTTATCATGTGTGAAATGCCCAAGTCTCTACGACGTTCCGACAAAAAGTTATTCGAAATATCGTGTACTTTTTGGTTGAGATTTGGTGCTTTGACCCCTTCCGAAGGTCGTAGAACCTCGGGGATGGTACCAATGGATCGGGCATCCCCACATTAGTTCAGATGGAACCCACTTCCAAGTCTCTATGACCTTCAGAACAAAAGTTATTCAAGAATATCTTGATCTCCAATGGGTTTTCCTCCCCAACCCTAACCCTAACCCTGGCTGCAACCCTAACCCTAATTGCAGCCCTAACCCTAACCCTCATTTCAGCCCTAACCCTATTCACCCTAGGGTGAATAACTCTGCGCTGCTTGCTCGAAACGGGCGGAAATTCGGCGTGGGTGCGTGGCTGTCTCTCCTTTATCATGTGTGAAATGCCCAAGTCTCTACGACGTTCCGACAAAAAGTTATTCAAAAATATCGTGTACTTTTTGGTTGAGATTTGGTGCTTTGACCCCTTCCGAAGGTCGTAGAACCTCGGGGATGGTACCAATGGATCGGGCATCCCCACATTAGTTCAGATGGAACCCACTTCCAAGTCTCTATGACCTTCAGAACAAAAGTTATTCAAGAATATCTTGATCTCCAATGGGTTTTCCTCCCCAACCCTAACCCTAACCCTGGCTGCAACCCTAACCCTAATTGCAGCCCTAACCCTAACCCTAACCCTCATTTCAGCCCTAACCCTATTCACCCTAGGGTGAATAACTCTGCGCTGCTTGCTCGAAACGGGCGGAAATTCGGCGTGGGTGCGTGGCTGTCTCTCCTTTATCATGTGTGAAATGCCCAAGTCTCTACGACGTTCCGACAAAAAGTTATTCAAAAATATCGTGTACTTTTTGGTTGAGATTTGGTGCTTTGACCCCTTCCGAAGGTCGTAGAACCTCGGGGATGGTACCAATGGATCGGGCATCCCCACATTAGTTCAGATGGAACCCACTTCCAAGTCTCTATGACCTTCAGAACAAAAGTTATTCAAGAATATCTTGATCTCCAATGGGTTTTCCTCCCCAACCCTAACCCTAACCCTGGCTGCAACCCTAACCCTAATTGCAGCCCTAACCCTAACCCTAACCCTCATTTCAGCCCTAACCCTATTCACCCTAGGGTGAATAACTCTGCGCTGCTTGCTCGAAACGGGCGGAAATTCGGCGTGGGTGCGTGGCTGTCTCTCCTTTATCATGTGTGAAATGCCCAAGTCTCTACGACGTTCCGACAAAAAGTTATTCAAAAATATCGTGTACTTTTTGGTTGAGATTTGGTGCTTTGACCCCTTCCGAAGGTCGTAGAACCTCGGGGATGGTACCAATGGATCGGGCATCCCCACATTAGTTCAGATGGAACCCACTTCCAAGTCTCTATGACCTTCAGAACAAAAGTTATTCAAGAATATCTTGATCTCCAATGGGTTTTCCTCCCCAACCCTAACCCTAACCCTGGCTGCAACCCTAACCCTAATTGCAGCCCTAACCCTAACCCTAACCCTCATTTCAGCCCTAACCCTATTCACCCTAGGGTGAATAACTCTGCGCTGCTTGCTCGAAACGGGCGGAAATTCGGCGTGGGTGCGTGGCTGTCTCTCCTTTATCATGTGTGAAATGCCCAAGTCTCTACGACGTTCCGACAAAAAGTTATTCAAAAATATCGTGTACTTTTTGGTTGAGATTTGGTGCTTTGACCCCTTCCGAAGGTCGTAGAACCTCGGGGATGGTACCAATGGATCGGGCATCCCCACATTAGTTCAGATGGAACCCACTTCCAAGTCTCTATGACCTTCAGAACAAAAGTTATTCAAGAATATCTTGATCTCCAATGGGTTTTCCTCCCCAACCCTAACCCTAACCCTGGCTGCAACCCTAACCCTAATTGCAGCCCTAACCCTAACCCTAACCCTCATTTCAGCCCTAACCCTATTCACCCTAGGGTGAATAACTCTGCGCTGCTTGCTCGAAACGGGCGGAAATTCGGCGTGGGTGCGTGGCTGTCTCTCCTTTATCATGTGTGAAATGCCCAAGTCTCTACGACGTTCCGACAAAAAGTTATTCAAAAATATCGTGTACTTTTTGGTTGAGATTTGGTGCTTTGACCCCTTCCGAAGGTCGTAGAACCTCGGGGATGGTACCAATGGATCGGGCATCCCCACATTAGTTCAGATGGAACCCACTTCCAAGTCTCTATGACCTTCAGAACAAAAGTTATTCAAGAATATCTTGATCTCCAATGGGTTTTCCTCCCCAACCCTAACCCTAACCCTGGCTGCAACCCTAACCCTAATTGCAGCCCTAACCCTAACCCTAACCCTCATTTCAGCCCTAACCCTATTCACCCTAGGGTGAATAACTCTGCGCTGCTTGCTCGAAACGGGCGGAAATTCGGCGTGGGTGCGTGGCTGTCTCTCCTTTATCATGTGTGAAATGCCCAAGTCTCTACGACGTTCCGACAAAAAGTTATTCAAAAATATCGTGTACTTTTTGGTTGAGATTTGGTGCTTTGACCCCTTCCGAAGGTCGTAGAACCTCGGGGATGGTACCAATGGATCGGGCATCCCCACATTAGTTCAGATGGAACCCACTTCCAAGTCTCTATGACCTTCAGAACAAAAGTTATTCAAGAATATCTTGATCTCCAATGGGTTTTCCTCCCCAACCCTAACCCTAACCCTGGCTGCAACCCTAACCCTAATTGCAGCCCTAACCCTAACCCTAACCCTCATTTCAGCCCTAACCCTATTCACCCTAGGGTGAATAACTCTGCGCTGCTTGCTCGAAACGGGCGGAAATTCGGCGTGGGTGCGTGGCTGTCTCTCCTTTATCATGTGTGAAATGCCCAAGTCTCTACGACGTTCCGACAAAAAGTTATTCGAAATATCGTGTACTTTTTGGTTGAGATTTGGTGCTTTGACCCCTTCCGAAGGTCGTAGAACCTCGGGGATGGTACCAATGGATCGGGCATCCCCACATTAGTTCAGATGGAACCCACTTCCAAGTCTCTATGACCTTCAGAACAAAAGTTATTCAAGAATATCTTGATCTCCAATGGGTTTTCCTCCCCAACCCTAACCCTAACCCTGGCTGCAACCCTAACCCTAATTGCAGCCCTAACCCTAACCCTCATTTCAGCCCTAACCCTATTCACCCTAGGGTGAATAACTCTGCGCTGCTTGCTCGAAACGGGCGGAAATTCGGCGTGGGTGCGTGGCTGTCTCTCCTTTATCATGTGTGAAATGCCCAAGTCTCTACGACGTTCCGACAAAAAGTTATTCAAAAATATCGTGTAATTTTTGGTTGAGATTTGGTGCTTTGACCCCTTCCGAAGGTCGTAGAACCTCGGGGATGGTACCAATGGATCGGGCATCCCCACATTAGTTCAGATGGAACCCACTTCCAAGTCTCTATGACCTTCAGAACAAAAGTTATTCAAGAATATCTTGATCTCCAATGGGTTTTCCTCCCCAACCCTAACCCTAACCCTGGCTGCAACCCTAACCCTAATTGCAGCCCTAACCCTAACCCTAACCCTCATTTCAGCCCTAACCCTATTCACCCTAGGGTGAATAACTCTGCGCTGCTTGCTCGAAACGGGCGGAAATTCGGCGTGGGTGCGTGGCTGTCTCTCCTTTATCATGTGTGAAATGCCCAAGTCTCTACGACGTTCCGACAAAAAGTTATTCAAAAATATCGTGTACTTTTTGGTTGAGATTTGGTGCTTTGACCCCTTCCGAAGGTCGTAGAACCTCGGGGATGGTACCAATGGATCGGGCATCCCCACATTAGTTCAGATGGAACCCACTTCCAAGTCTCTATGACCTTCAGAACAAAAGTTATTCAAGAATATCTTGATCTCCAATGGGTTTTCCTCCCCAACCCTAACCCTAACCCTGGCTGCAACCCTAACCCTAATTGCAGCCCTAACCCTAACCCTCATTTCAGCCCTAACCCTATTCACCCTAGGGTGAATAACTCTGCGCTGCTTGCTCGAAACGGGCGGAAATTCGGCGTGGGTGCGTGGCTGTCTCTCCTTTATCATGTGTGAAATGCCCAAGTCTCTACGACGTTCCGACAAAAAGTTATTCAAAAATATCGTGTACTTTTTGGTTGAGATTTGGTGCTTTGACCCCTTCCGAAGGTCGTAGAACCTCGGGGATGGTACCAATGGATCGGGCATCCCCACATTAGTTCAGATGGAACCCACTTCCAAGTCTCTATGACCTTCAGAACAAAAGTTATTCAAGAATATCTTGATCTCCAATGGGTTTTCCTCCCCAACCCTAACCCTAACCCTGGCTGCAACCCTAACCCTAATTGCAGCCCTAACCCTAACCCTAACCCTCATTTCAGCCCTAACCCTATTCACCCTAGGGTGAATAACTCTGCGCTGCTTGCTCGAAACGGGCGGAAATTCGGCGTGGGTGCGTGGCTGTCTCTCCTTTATCATGTGTGAAATGCCCAAGTCTCTACGACGTTCCGACAAAAAGTTATTCAAAAATATCGTGTACTTTTTGGTTGAGATTTGGTGCTTTGACCCCTTCCGAAGGTCGTAGAACCTCGGGGATGGTACCAATGGATCGGGCATCCCCACATTAGTTCAGATGGAACCCACTTCCAAGTCTCTATGACCTTCAGAACAAAAGTTATTCAAGAATATCTTGATCTCCAATGGGTTTTCCTCCCCAACCCTAACCCTAACCCTGGCTGCAACCCTAACCCTAATTGCAGCCCTAACCCTAACCCTAACCCTCATTTCAGCCCTAACCCTATTCACCCTAGGGTGAATAACTCTGCGCTGCTTGCTCGAAACGGGCGGAAATTCGGCGTGGGTGCGTGGCTGTCTCTCCTTTATCATGTGTGAAATGCCCAAGTCTCTACGACGTTCCGACAAAAAGTTATTCAAAAATATCGTGTACTTTTTGGTTGAGATTTGGTGCTTTGACCCCTTCCGAAGGTCGTAGAACCTCGGGGATGGTACCAATGGATCGGGCATCCCCACATTAGTTCAGATGGAACCCACTTCCAAGTCTCTATGACCTTCAGAACAAAAGTTATTCAAGAATATCTTGATCTCCAATGGGTTTTCCTCCCCAACCCTAACCCTAACCCTGGCTGCAACCCTAACCCTAATTGCAGCCCTAACCCTAACCCTAACCCTCATTTCAGCCCTAACCCTATTCACCCTAGGGTGAATAACTCTGCGCTGCTTGCTCGAAACGGGCGGAAATTCGGCGTGGGTGCGTGGCTGTCTCTCCTTTATCATGTGTGAAATGCCCAAGTCTCTACGACGTTCCGACAAAAAGTTATTCGAAATATCGTGTACTTTTTGGTTGAGATTTGGTGCTTTGACCCCTTCCGAAGGTCGTAGAACCTCGGGGATGGTACCAATGGATCGGGCATCCCCACATTAGTTCAGATGGAACCCACTTCCAAGTCTCTATGACCTTCAGAACAAAAGTTATTCAAGAATATCTTGATCTCCAATGGGTTTTCCTCCCCAACCCTAACCCTAACCCTGGCTGCAACCCTAACCCTAATTGCAGCCCTAACCCTAACCCTCATTTCAGCCCTAACCCTATTCACCCTAGGGTGAATAACTCTGCGCTGCTTGCTCGAAACGGGCGGAAATTCGGCGTGGGTGCGTGGCTGTCTCTCCTTTATCATGTGTGAAATGCCCAAGTCTCTACGACGTTCCGACAAAAAGTTATTCAAAAATATCGTGTAATTTTTGGTTGAGATTTGGTGCTTTGACCCCTTCCGAAGGTCGTAGAACCTCGGGGATGGTACCAATGGATCGGGCATCCCCACATTAGTTCAGATGGAACCCACTTCCAAGTCTCTATGACCTTCAGAACAAAAGTTATTCAAGAATATCTTGATCTCCAATGGGTTTTCCTCCCCAACCCTAACCCTAACCCTGGCTGCAACCCTAACCCTAATTGCAGCCCTAACCCTAACCCTAACCCTCATTTCAGCCCTAACCCTATTCACCCTAGGGTGAATAACTCTGCGCTGCTTGCTCGAAACGGGCTGAAATTCGGCGTGGGTGCGTGGCTGTCTCTCCTTTATCATGTGTGAAATGCCCAAGTCTCTACGACGTTCCGACAAAAAGTTATTCAAAAATATCGTGTACTTTTTGGTTGAGATTTGGTGCTTTGACCCCTTCCGAAGGTCGTAGAACCTCGGGGATGGTACCAATGGATCGGGCATCCCCACATTAGTTCAGATGGAACCCACTTCCAAGTCTCTATGACCTTCAGAACAAAAGTTATTCAAGAATATCTTGATCTCCAATGGGTTTTCCTCCCCAACCCTAACCCTAACCCTGGCTGCAACCCTAACCCTAATTGCAGCCCTAACCCTAACCCTCATTTCAGCCCTAACCCTATTCACCCTAGGGTGAATAACTCTGCGCTGCTTGCTCGAAACGGGCTGAAATTCGGCGTGGGTGCGTGGCTGTCTCTCCTTTATCATGTGTGAAATGCCCAAGTCTCTACGACGTTCCGACAAAAAGTTATTCGAAAATATCGTGTACTTTTTGGTTGAGATTTGGTGCTTTGACCCCTTCCGAAGGTTGTAGAACCTCGGGGATGGTACCAATGGATCGGGCATCCCCACATTAGTTCAGATGGAACCCACTTCCAAGTCTCTATGACCTTCAGAACAAAAGTTATTCAAGAATATCTTGATCTCCAATGGGTTTTCCTCCCCAACCCTAACCCTAACCCTGGCTGCAACCCTAACCCTAATTGCAGCCCTAACCCTAACCCTAACCCTCATTTCAGCCCTAACCCTATTCACCCTAGGGTGAATAACTCTGCGCTGCTTGCTCGAAACGGGCGGAAATTCGGCGTGGGTGCGTGGCTGTCTCTCCTTTATCATGTGTGAAATGCCCAAGTCTCTACGACGTTCCGACAAAAAGTTATTCGAAAATATCGTGTACTTTTTGGTTGAGATTTGGTGCTTTGACCCCTTCCGAAGGTTGTAGAACCTCGGGGATGGTACCAATGGATCGGGCATCCCCACATTAGTTCAGATGGAACCCACTTCCAAGTCTCTATGACCTTCAGAACAAAAGTTATTCAAGAATATCTTGATCTCCAATGGGTTTTCCTCCCCAACCCTAACCCTAACCCTGGCTGCAACCCTAACCCTAATTGCAGCCCTAACCCTAACCCTAACCCTCATTTCAGCCCTAACCCTATTCACCCTAGGGTGAATAACTCTGCGCTGCTTGCTCGAAACGGGCGGAAATTCGGCGTGGGTGCGTGGCTGTCTCTCCTTTATCATGTGTGAAATGCCCAAGTCTCTACGACGTTCCGACAAAAAGTTATTCGAAAATATCGTGTACTTTTTGGTTGAGATTTGGTGCTTTGACCCCTTCCGAAGGTCGTAGAACCTCGGGGATGGTACCAATGGATCGGGCATCCCCACATTAGTTCAGATGGAACCCACTTCCAAGTCTCTATGACCTTCAGAACAAAAGTTATTCAAGAATATCTTGATCTCCAATGGGTTTTCCTCCCCAACCCTAACCCTAACCCTGGCTGCAACCCTAACCCTAATTGCAGCCCTAACCCTAACCCTAACCCTCATTTCAGCCCTAACCCTATTCACCCTAGGGTGAATAACTCTGCGCTGCTTGCTCGAAACGGGCGGAAATTCGGCGTGGGTGCGTGGCTGTCTCTCCTTTATCATGTGTGAAATGCCCAAGTCTCTACGACGTTCCGACAAAAAGTTATTCGAAAATATCGTGTACTTTTTGGTTGAGATTTGGTGCTTTGACCCCTTCCGAAGGTTGTAGAACCTCGGGGATGGTACCAATGGATCGGGCATCCCCACATTAGTTCAGATGGAACCCACTTCCAAGTCTCTATGACCTTCAGAACAAAAGTTATTCAAGAATATCTTGATCTCCAATGGGTTTTCCTCCCCAACCCTAACCCTAACCCTGGCTGCAACCCTAACCCTAATTGCAGCCCTAACCCTAACCCTCATTTCAGCCCTAACCCTATTCACCCTAGGGTGAATAACTCTGCGCTGCTTGCTCGAAACGGGCGGAAATTCGGCGTGGGTGCGTGGCTGTCTCTCCTTTATCATGTGTGAAATGCCCAAGTCTCTACGACGTTCCGACAAAAAGTTATTCGAAAATATCGTGTACTTTTTGGTTGAGATTTGGTGCTTTGACCCCTTCCGAAGGTCGTAGAACCTCGGGGATGGTACCAATGGATCGGGCATCCCCACATTAGTTCAGATGGAACCCACTTCCAAGTCTCTATGACCTTCAGAACAAAAGTTATTCAAGAATATCTTGATCTCCAATGGGTTTTCCTCCCCAACCCTAACCCTAACCCTGGCTGCAACCCTAACCCTAATTGCAGCCCTAACCCTAACCCTAACCCTCATTTCAGCCCTAACCCTATTCACCCTAGGGTGAATAACTCTGCGCTGCTTGCTCGAAACGGGCGGAAATTCGGCGTGGGTGCGTGGCTGTCTCTCCTTTATCATGTGTGAAATGCCCAAGTCTCTACGACGTTCCGACAAAAAGTTATTCGAAAATATCGTGTACTTTTTGGTTGAGATTTGGTACTTTGACCCCTTCCGAAGGTCGTAGAACCTCGGGGATGGTACCAATGGATCGGGCATCCCCACATTAGTTCAGATGGAACCCACTTCCAAGTCTCTATGACCTTCAGAACAAAAGTTATTCAAGAATATCTTGATCTCCAATGGGTTTTCCTCCCCAACCCTAACCCTAACCCTGGCTGCAACCCTAACCCTAATTGCAGCCCTAACCCTAACCCTAACCCTCATTTCAGCCCTAACCCTATTCACCCTAGGGTGAATAACTCTGCGCTGCTTGCTCGAAACGGGCTGAAATTCGGCGTGGGTGCGTGGCTGTCTCTCCTTTATCATGTGTGAAATGCCCAAGTCTCTACGACGTTCCGACAAAAAGTTATTCAAAAATATCGTGTACTTTTTGGTTGAGATTTGGTGCTTTGACCCCTTCCGAAGGTCGTAGAACCTCGGGGATGGTACCAATGGATCGGGCATCCCCACATTAGTTCAGATGGAACCCACTTCCAAGTCTCTATGACCTTCAGAACAAAAGTTATTCAAGAATATCTTGATCTCCAATGGGTTTTCCTCCCCAACCCTAACCCTAACCCTGGCTGCAACCCTAACCCTAATTGCAGCCCTAACCCTAACCCTCATTTCAGCCCTAACCCTATTCACCCTAGGGTGAATAACTCTGCGCTGCTTGCTCGAAACGGGCGGAAATTCGGCGTGGGTGCGTGGCTGTCTCTCCTTTATCATGTGTGAAATGCCCAAGTCTCTACGACGTTCCGACAAAAAGTTATTCGAAAATATCGTGTACTTTTTGGTTGAGATTTGGTGCTTTGACCCCTTCCGAAGGTTGTAGAACCTCGGGGATGGTACCAATGGATCGGGCATCCCCACATTAGTTCAGATGGAACCCACTTCCAAGTCTCTATGACCTTCAGAACAAAAGTTATTCAAGAATATCTTGATCTCCAATGGGTTTTCCTCCCCAACCCTAACCCTAACCCTGGCTGCAACCCTAACCCTAATTGCAGCCCTAACCCTAACCCTAACCCTCATTTCAGCCCTAACCCTATTCACCCTAGGGTGAATAACTCTGCGCTGCTTGCTCGAAACGGGCGGAAATTCGGCGTGGGTGCGTGGCTGTCTCTCCTTTATCATGTGTGAAATGCCCAAGTCTCTACGACGTTCCGACAAAAAGTTATTCAAAAATATCGTGTACTTTTTGGTTGAGATTTGGTGCTTTGACCCCTTCCGAAGGTCGTAGAACCTCGGGGATGGTACCAATGGATCGGGCATCCCCACATTAGTTCAGATGGAACCCACTTCCAAGTCTCTATGACCTTCAGAACAAAAGTTATTCAAGAATATCTTGATCTCCAATGGGTTTTCCTCCCCAACCCTAACCCTAACCCTGGCTGCAACCCTAACCCTAATTGCAGCCCTAACCCTAACCCTAACCCTCATTTCAGCCCTAACCCTATTCACCCTAGGGTGAATAACTCTGCGCTGCTTGCTCGAAACGGGCGGAAATTCGGCGTGGGTGCGTGGCTGTCTCTCCTTTATCATGTGTGAAATGCCCAAGTCTCTACGACGTTCCGACAAAAAGTTATTCAAAAATATCGTGTACTTTTTGGTTGAGATTTGGTGCTTTGACCCCTTCCGAAGGTCGTAGAACCTCGGGGATGGTACCAATGGATCGGGCATCCCCACATTAGTTCAGATGGAACCCACTTCCAAGTCTCTATGACCTTCAGAACAAAAGTTATTCAAGAATATCTTGATCTCCAATGGGTTTTCCTCCCCAACCCTAACCCTAACCCTGGCTGCAACCCTAACCCTAATTGCAGCCCTAACCCTAACCCTAACCCTCATTTCAGCCCTAACCCTATTCACCCTAGGGTGAATAACTCTGCGCTGCTTGCTCGAAACGGGCGGAAATTCGGCGTGGGTGCGTGGCTGTCTCTCCTTTATCATGTGTGAAATGCCCAAGTCTCTACGACGTTCCGACAAAAAGTTATTCAAAAATATCGTGTACTTTTTGGTTGAGATTTGGTGCTTTGACCCCTTCCGAAGGTCGTAGAACCTCGGGGATGGTACCAATGGATCGGGCATCCCCACATTAGTTCAGATGGAACCCACTTCCAAGTCTCTATGACCTTCAGAACAAAAGTTATTCAAGAATATCTTGATCTCCAATGGGTTTTCCTCCCCAACCCTAACCCTAACCCTGGCTGCAACCCTAACCCTAATTGCAGCCCTAACCCTAACCCTAACCCTCATTTCAGCCCTAACCCTATTCACCCTAGGGTGAATAACTCTGCGCTGCTTGCTCGAAACGGGCGGAAATTCGGCGTGGGTGCGTGGCTGTCTCTCCTTTATCATGTGTGAAATGCCCAAGTCTCTACGACGTTCCGACAAAAAGTTATTCGAAATATCGTGTACTTTTTGGTTGAGATTTGGTGCTTTGACCCCTTCCGAAGGTCGTAGAACCTCGGGGATGGTACCAATGGATCGGGCATCCCCACATTAGTTCAGATGGAACCCACTTCCAAGTCTCTATGACCTTCAGAACAAAAGTTATTCAAGAATATCTTGATCTCCAATGGGTTTTCCTCCCCAACCCTAACCCTAACCCTGGCTGCAACCCTAACCCTAATTGCAGCCCTAACCCTAACCCTCATTTCAGCCCTAACCCTATTCACCCTAGGGTGAATAACTCTGCGCTGCTTGCTCGAAACGGGCGGAAATTCGGCGTGGGTGCGTGGCTGTCTCTCCTTTATCATGTGTGAAATGCCCAAGTCTCTACGACGTTCCGACAAAAAGTTATTCAAAAATATCGTGTACTTTTTGGTTGAGATTTGGTGCTTTGACCCCTTCCGAAGGTCGTAGAACCTCGGGGATGGTACCAATGGATCGGGCATCCCCACATTAGTTCAGATGGAACCCACTTCCAAGTCTCTATGACCTTCAGAACAAAAGTTATTCAAGAATATCTTGATCTCCAATGGGTTTTCCTCCCCAACCCTAACCCTAACCCTGGCTGCAACCCTAACCCTAATTGCAGCCCTAACCCTAACCCTAACCCTAATTTCAGCCCTAACCCTATTCACCCTAGGGTGAATAACTCTGCGCTGCTTGCTCGAAACGGGCTGAAATTCGGCGTGGGTGCGTGGCTGTCTCTCCTTTATCATGTGTGAAATGCCCAAGTCTCTACGACGTTCCGACAAAAAGTTATTCAAAAATATCGTGTACTTTTTGGTTGAGATTTGGTGCTTTGACCCCTTCCGAAGGTCGTAGAACCTCGGGGATGGTACCAATGGATCGGGCATCCCCACATTAGTTCAGATGGAACCCACTTCCAAGTCTCTATGACCTTCAGAACAAAAGTTATTCAAGAATATCTTGATCTCCAATGGGTTTTCCTCCCCAACCCTAACCCTAACCCTGGCTGCAACCCTAACCCTAATTGCAGCCCTAACCCTAACCCTCATTTCAGCCCTAACCCTATTCACCCTAGGGTGAATAACTCTGCGCTGCTTGCTCGAAACGGGCTGAAATTCGGCGTGGGTGCGTGGCTGTCTCTCCTTTATCATGTGTGAAATGCCCAAGTCTCTACGACGTTCCGACAAAAAGTTATTCGAAAATATCGTGTACTTTTTGGTTGAGATTTGGTGCTTTGACCCCTTCCGAAGGTTGTAGAACCTCGGGGATGGTACCAATGGATCGGGCATCCCCACATTAGTTCAGATGGAACCCACTTCCAAGTCTCTATGACCTTCAGAACAAAAGTTATTCAAGAATATCTTGATCTCCAATGGGTTTTCCTCCCCAACCCTAACCCTAACCCTGGCTGCAACCCTAACCCTAATTGCAGCCCTAACCCTAACCCTAACCCTCATTTCAGCCCTAACCCTATTCACCCTAGGGTGAATAACTCTGCGCTGCTTGCTCGAAACGGGCGGAAATTCGGCGTGGGTGCGTGGCTGTCTCTCCTTTATCATGTGTGAAATGCCCAAGTCTCTACGACGTTCCGACAAAAAGTTATTCGAAAATATCGTGTACTTTTTGGTTGAGATTTGGTGCTTTGACCCCTTCCGAAGGTCGTAGAACCTCGGGGATGGTACCAATGGATCGGGCATCCCCACATTAGTTCAGATGGAACCCACTTCCAAGTCTCTATGACCTTCAGAACAAAAGTTATTCAAGAATATCTTGATCTCCAATGGGTTTTCCTCCCCAACCCTAACCCTAACCCTGGCTGCAACCCTAACCCTAATTGCAGCCCTAACCCTAACCCTAACCCTCATTTCAGCCCTAACCCTATTCACCCTAGGGTGAATAACTCTGCGCTGCTTGCTCGAAACGGGCGGAAATTCGGCGTGGGTGCGTGGCTGTCTCTCCTTTATCATGTGTGAAATGCCCAAGTCTCTACGACGTTCCGACAAAAAGTTATTCGAAAATATCGTGTACTTTTTGGTTGAGATTTGGTGCTTTGACCCCTTCCGAAGGTCGTAGAACCTCGGGGATGGTACCAATGGATCGGGCATCCCCACATTAGTTCAGATGGAACCCACTTCCAAGTCTCTATGACCTTCAGAACAAAAGTTATTCAAGAATATCTTGATCTCCAATGGGTTTTCCTCCCCAACCCTAACCCTAACCCTGGCTGCAACCCTAACCCTAATTGCAGCCCTAACCCTAACCCTAACCCTCATTTCAGCCCTAACCCTATTCACCCTAGGGTGAATAACTCTGCGCTGCTTGCTCGAAACGGGCGGAAATTCGGCGTGGGTGCGTGGCTGTCTCTCCTTTATCATGTGTGAAATGCCCAAGTCTCTACGACGTTCCGACAAAAAGTTATTCGAAATATCGTGTACTTTTTGGTTGAGATTTGGTGCTTTGACCCCTTCCGAAGGTCGTAGAACCTCGGGGATGGTACCAATGGATTGGGCATCCCCACATTAGTTCAGATGGAACCCACTTCCAAGTCTCTATGACCTTCAGAACAAAAGTTATTCAAGAATATCTTGATCTCCAATGGGTTTTCCTCCCCAACCCTAACCCTAACCCTGGCTGCAACCCTAACCCTAATTGCAGCCCTAACCCTAACCCTCATTTCAGCCCTAACCCTATTCACCCTAGGGTGAATAACTCTGCGCTGCTTGCTCGAAACGGGCGGAAATTCGGCGTGGGTGCGTGGCTGTCTCTCCTTTATCATGTGTGAAATGCCCAAGTCTCTACGACGTTCCGACAAAAAGTTATTCAAAAATATCGTGTACTTTTTGGTTGAGATTTGGTGCTTTGACCCCTTCCGAAGGTCGTAGAACCTCGGGGATGGTACCAATGGATCGGGCATCCCCACATTAGTTCAGATGGAACCCACTTCCAAGTCTCTATGACCTTCAGAACAAAAGTTATTCAAGAATATCTTGATCTCCAATGGGTTTTCCTCCCCAACCCTAACCCTAACCCTGGCTGCAACCCTAACCCTAATTGCAGCCCTAACCCTAACCCTAACCCTAATTTCAGCCCTAACCCTATTCACCCTAGGGTGAATAACTCTGCGCTGCTTGCTCGAAACGGGCTGAAATTCGGCGTGGGTGCGTGGCTGTCTCTCCTTTATCATGTGTGAAATGCCCAAGTCTCTACGACGTTCCGACAAAAAGTTATTCAAAAATATCGTGTACTTTTTGGTTGAGATTTGGTGCTTTGACCCCTTCCGAAGGTCGTAGAACCTCGGGGATGGTACCAATGGATCGGGCATCCCCACATTAGTTCAGATGGAACCCACTTCCAAGTCTCTATGACCTTCAGAACAAAAGTTATTCAAGAATATCTTGATCTCCAATGGGTTTTCCTCCCCAACCCTAACCCTAACCCTGGCTGCAACCCTAACCCTAATTGCAGCCCTAACCCTAACCCTCATTTCAGCCCTAACCCTATTCACCCTAGGGTGAATAACTCTGCGCTGCTTGCTCGAAACGGGCTGAAATTCGGCGTGGGTGCGTGGCTGTCTCTCCTTTATCATGTGTGAAATGCCCAAGTCTCTACGACGTTCCGACAAAAAGTTATTCGAAAATATCGTGTACTTTTTGGTTGAGATTTGGTGCTTTGACCCCTTCCGAAGGTTGTAGAACCTCGGGGATGGTACCAATGGATCGGGCATCCCCACATTAGTTCAGATGGAACCCACTTCCAAGTCTCTATGACCTTCAGAACAAAAGTTATTCAAGAATATCTTGATCTCCAATGGGTTTTCCTCCCCAACCCTAACCCTAACCCTGGCTGCAACCCTAACCCTAATTGCAGCCCTAACCCTAACCCTAACCCTCATTTCAGCCCTAACCCTATTCACCCTAGGGTGAATAACTCTGCGCTGCTTGCTCGAAACGGGCGGAAATTCGGCGTGGGTGCGTGGCTGTCTCTCCTTTATCATGTGTGAAATGCCCAAGTCTCTACGACGTTCCGACAAAAAGTTATTCGAAAATATCGTGTACTTTTTGGTTGAGATTTGGTGCTTTGACCCCTTCCGAAGGTCGTAGAACCTCGGGGATGGTACCAATGGATCGGGCATCCCCACATTAGTTCAGATGGAACCCACTTCCAAGTCTCTATGACCTTCAGAACAAAAGTTATTCAAGAATATCTTGATCTCCAATGGGTTTTCCTCCCCAACCCTAACCCTAACCCTGGCTGCAACCCTAACCCTAATTGCAGCCCTAACCCTAACCCTAACCCTCATTTCAGCCCTAACCCTATTCACCCTAGGGTGAATAACTCTGCGCTGCTTGCTCGAAACGGGCGGAAATTCGGCGTGGGTGCGTGGCTGTCTCTCCTTTATCATGTGTGAAATGCCCAAGTCTCTACGACGTTCCGACAAAAAGTTATTCGAAAATATCGTGTACTTTTTGGTTGAGATTTGGTGCTTTGACCCCTTCCGAAGGTCGTAGAACCTCGGGGATGGTACCAATGGATCGGGCATCCCCACATTAGTTCAGATGGAACCCACTTCCAAGTCTCTATGACCTTCAGAACAAAAGTTATTCAAGAATATCTTGATCTCCAATGGGTTTTCCTCCCCAACCCTAACCCTAACCCTGGCTGCAACCCTAACCCTAATTGCAGCCCTAACCCTAACCCTCATTTCAGCCCTAACCCTATTCACCCTAGGGTGAATAACTCTGCGCTGCTTGCTCGAAACGGGCGGAAATTCGGCGTGGGTGCGTGGCTGTCTCTCCTTTATCATGTGTGAAATGCCCAAGTCTCTACGACGTTCCGACAAAAAGTTATTCGAAAATATCGTGTACTTTTTGGTTGAGATTTGGTGCTTTGACCCCTTCCGAAGGTTGTAGAACCTCGGGGATGGTACCAATGGATCGGGCATCCCCACATTAGTTCAGATGGAACCCACTTCCAAGTCTCTATGACCTTCAGAACAAAAGTTATTCAAGAATATCTTGATCTCCAATGGGTTTTCCTCCCCAACCCTAACCCTAACCCTGGCTGCAACCCTAACCCTAATTGCAGCCCTAACCCTAACCCTAACCCTCATTTCAGCCCTAACCCTATTCACCCTAGGGTGAATAACTCTGCGCTGCTTGCTCGAAACGGGCGGAAATTCGGCGTGGGTGCGTGGCTGTCTCTCCTTTATCATGTGTGAAATGCCCAAGTCTCTACGACGTTCCGACAAAAAGTTATTCGAAAATATCGTGTACTTTTTGGTTGAGATTTGGTGCTTTGACCCCTTCCGAAGGTCGTAGAACCTCGGGGATGGTACCAATGGATCGGGCATCCCCACATTAGTTCAGATGGAACCCACTTCCAAGTCTCTATGACCTTCAGAACAAAAGTTATTCAAGAATATCTTGATCTCTAATGGGTTTTCCTCCCCAACCCTAACCCTAACCCTGGCTGCAACCCTAACCCTAATTGCAGCCCTAACCCTAACCCTAACCCTCATTTCAGCCCTAACCCTATTCACCCTAGGGTGAATAACTCTGCGCTGCTTGCTCGAAACGGGCGGAAATTCGGCGTGGGTGCGTGGCTGTCTCTCCTTTATCATGTGTGAAATGCCCAAGTCTCTACGACGTTCCGACAAAAAGTTATTCAAAAATATCGTGTACTTTTTGGTTGAGATTTGGTGCTTTGACCCCTTCCGAAGGTCGTAGAACCTCGGGGATGGTACCAATGGATCGGGCATCCCCACATTAGTTCAGATGGAACCCACTTCCAAGTCTCTATGACCTTCAGAACAAAAGTTATTCAAGAATATCTTGATCTCCAATGGGTTTTCCTCCCCAACCCTAACCCTAACCCTGGCTGCAACCCTAACCCTAATTGCAGCCCTAACCCTAACCCTAACCCTCATTTCAGCCCTAACCCTATTCACCCTAGGGTGAATAACTCTGCGCTGCTTGCTCGAAACGGGCGGAAATTCGGCGTGGGTGCGTGGCTGTCTCTCCTTTATCATGTGTGAAATGCCCAAGTCTCTACGACGTTCCGACAAAAAGTTATTCAAAAATATCGTGTACTTTTTGGTTGAGATTTGGTGCTTTGACCCCTTCCGAAGGTCGTAGAACCTCGGGGATGGTACCAATGGATCGGGCATCCCCACATTAGTTCAGATGGAACCCACTTCCAAGTCTCTATGACCTTCAGAACAAAAGTTATTCAAGAATATCTTGATCTCCAATGGGTTTTCCTCCCCAACCCTAACCCTAACCCTGGCTGCAACCCTAACCCTAATTGCAGCCCTAACCCTAACCCTAACCCTCATTTCAGCCCTAACCCTATTCACCCTAGGGTGAATAACTCTGCGCTGCTTGCTCGAAACGGGCGGAAATTCGGCGTGGGTGCGTGGCTGTCTCTCCTTTATCATGTGTGAAATGCCCAAGTCTCTACGACGTTCCGACAAAAAGTTATTCAAAAATATCGTGTACTTTTTGGTTGAGATTTGGTGCTTTGACCCCTTCCAAAGGTCGTAGAACCTCGGGGATGGTACCAATGGATCGGGCATCCCCACATTAGTTCAGATGGAACCCACTTCCAAGTCTCTATGACCTTCAGAACAAAAGTTATTCAAGAATATCTTGATCTCCAATGGGTTTTCCTCCCCAACCCTAACCCTAACCCTGGCTGCAACCCTAACCCTAATTGCAGCCCTAACCCTAACCCTCATTTCAGCCCTAACCCTATTCACCCTAGGGTGAATAACTCTGCGCTGCTTGCTCGAAACGGGCGGAAATTCGGCGTGGGTGCGTGGCTGTCTCTCCTTTATCATGTGTGAAATGCCCAAGTCTCTACGACGTTCCGACAAAAAGTTATTCAAAAATATCGTGTAATTTTTGGTTGAGATTTGGTGCTTTGACCCCTTCCGAAGGTCGTAGAACCTCGGGGATGGTACCAATGGATCGGGCATCCCCACATTAGTTCAGATGGAACCCACTTCCAAGTCTCTATGACCTTCAGAACAAAAGTTATTCAAGAATATCTTGATCTCCAATGGGTTTTCCTCCCCAACCCTAACCCTAACCCTGGCTGCAACCCTAACCCTAATTGCAGCCCTAACCCTAACCCTAACCCTCATTTCAGCCCTAACCCTATTCACCCTAGGGTGAATAACTCTGCGCTGCTTGCTCGAAACGGGCTGAAATTCGGTGTGGGTGCGTGGCTGTCTCTCCTTTATCATGTGTGAAATGCCCAAGTCTCTACGACGTTCCGACAAAAAGTTATTCAAAAATATCGTGTACTTTTTGGTTGAGATTTGGTGCTTTGACCCCTTCCGAAGGTCGTAGAACCTCGGGGATGGTACCAATGGATCGGGCATCCCCACATTAGTTCAGATGGAACCCACTTCCAAGTCTCTATGACCTTCAGAACAAAAGTTATTCAAGAATATCTTGATCTCCAATGGGTTTTCCTCCCCAACCCTAACCCTAACCCTGGCTGCAACCCTAACCCTAATTGCAGCCCTAACCCTAACCCTCATTTCAGCCCTAACCCTATTCACCCTAGGGTGAATAACTCTGCGCTGCTTGCTCGAAACGGGCTGAAATTCGGCGTGGGTGCGTGGCTGTCTCTCCTTTATCATGTGTGAAATGCCCAAGTCTCTACGACGTTCCGACAAAAAGTTATTCGAAAATATCGTGTACTTTTTGGTTGAGATTTGGTGCTTTGACCCCTTCCGAAGGTTGTAGAACCTCGGGGATGGTACCAATGGATCGGGCATCCCCACATTAGTTCAGATGGAACCCACTTCCAAGTCTCTATGACCTTCAGAACAAAAGTTATTCAAGAATATCTTGATCTCCAATGGGTTTTCCTCCCCAACCCTAACCCTAACCCTGGCTGCAACCCTAACCCTAATTGCAGCCCTAACCCTAACCCTAACCCTCATTTCAGCCCTAACCCTATTCACCCTAGGGTGAATAACTCTGCGCTGCTTGCTCGAAACGGGCGGAAATTCGGCGTGGGTGCGTGGCTGTCTCTCCTTTATCATGTGTGAAATGCCCAAGTCTCTACGACGTTCCGACAAAAAGTTATTCGAAAATATCGTGTACTTTTTGGTTGAGATTTGGTGCTTTGACCCCTTCCGAAGGTCGTAGAACCTCGGGGATGGTACCAATGGATCGGGCATCCCCACATTAGTTCAGATGGAACCCACTTCCAAGTCTCTATGACCTTCAGAACAAAAGTTATTCAAGAATATCTTGATCTCCAATGGGTTTTCCTCCCCAACCCTAACCCTAACCCTGGCTGCAACCCTAACCCTAATTGCAGCCCTAACCCTAACCCTAACCCTCATTTCAGCCCTAACCCTATTCACCCTAGGGTGAATAACTCTGCGCTGCTTGCTCGAAACGGGCGGAAATTCGGCGTGGGTGCGTGGCTGTCTCTCCTTTATCATGTGTGAAATGCCCAAGTCTCTACGACGTTCCGACAAAAAGTTATTCGAAAATATCGTGTACTTTTTGGTTGAGATTTGGTGCTTTGACCCCTTCCGAAGGTCGTAGAACCTCGGGGATGGTACCAATGGATCGGGCATCCCCACATTAGTTCAGATGGAACCCACTTCCAAGTCTCTATGACCTTCAGAACAAAAGTTATTCAAGAATATCTTGATCTCCAATGGGTTTTCCTCCCCAACCCTAACCCTAACCCTGGCTGCAACCCTAACCCTAATTGCAGCCCTAACCCTAACCCTCATTTCAGCCCTAACCCTATTCACCCTAGGGTGAATAACTCTGCGCTGCTTGCTCGAAACGGGCGGAAATTCGGCGTGGGTGCGTGGCTGTCTCTCCTTTATCATGTGTGAAATGCCCAAGTCTCTACGACGTTCCGACAAAAAGTTATTCAAAAATATCGTGTAATTTTTGGTTGAGATTTGGTGCTTTGACCCCTTCCGAAGGTCGTAGAACCTCGGGGATGGTACCAATGGATCGGGCATCCCCACATTAGTTCAGATGGAACCCACTTCCAAGTCTCTATGACCTTCAGAACAAAAGTTATTCAAGAATATCTTGATCTCCAATGGGTTTTCCTCCCCAACCCTAACCCTAACCCTGGCTGCAACCCTAACCCTAATTGCAGCCCTAACCCTAACCCTAACCCTCATTTCAGCCCTAACCCTATTCACCCTAGGGTGAATAACTCTGCGCTGCTTGCTCGAAACGGGCTGAAATTCGGCGTGGGTGCGTGGCTGTCTCTCCTTTATCATGTGTGAAATGCCCAAGTCTCTACGACGTTCCGACAAAAAGTTATTCAAAAATATCGTGTACTTTTTGGTTGAGATTTGGTGCTTTGACCCCTTCCGAAGGTCGTAGAACCTCGGGGATGGTACCAATGGATCGGGCATCCCCACATTAGTTCAGATGGAACCCACTTCCAAGTCTCTATGACCTTCAGAACAAAAGTTATTCAAGAATATCTTGATCTCCAATGGGTTTTCCTCCCCAACCCTAACCCTAACCCTGGCTGCAACCCTAACCCTAATTGCAGCCCTAACCCTAACCCTCATTTCAGCCCTAACCCTATTCACCCTAGGGTGAATAACTCTGCGCTGCTTGCTCGAAACGGGCTGAAATTCGGCGTGGGTGCGTGGCTGTCTCTCCTTTATCATGTGTGAAATGCCCAAGTCTCTACGACGTTCCGACAAAAAGTTATTCGAAAATATCGTGTACTTTTTGGTTGAGATTTGGTGCTTTGACCCCTTCCGAAGGTTGTAGAACCTCGGGGATGGTACCAATGGATCGGGCATCCCCACATTAGTTCAGATGGAACCCACTTCCAAGTCTCTATGACCTTCAGAACAAAAGTTATTCAAGAATATCTTGATCTCCAATGGGTTTTCCTCCCCAACCCTAACCCTAACCCTGGCTGCAACCCTAACCCTAATTGCAGCCCTAACCCTAACCCTAACCCTCATTTCAGCCCTAACCCTATTCACCCTAGGGTGAATAACTCTGCGCTGCTTGCTCGAAACGGGCGGAAATTCGGCGTGGGTGCGTGGCTGTCTCTCCTTTATCATGTGTGAAATGCCCAAGTCTCTACGACGTTCCGACAAAAAGTTATTCGAAAATATCGTGTACTTTTTGGTTGAGATTTGGTGCTTTGACCCCTTCCGAAGGTCGTAGAACCTCGGGGATGGTACCAATGGATCGGGCATCCCCACATTAGTTCAGATGGAACCCACTTCCAAGTCTCTATGACCTTCAGAACAAAAGTTATTCAAGAATATCTTGATCTCCAATGGGTTTTCCTCCCCAACCCTAACCCTAACCCTGGCTGCAACCCTAACCCTAATTGCAGCCCTAACCCTAACCCTAACCCTCATTTCAGCCCTAACCCTATTCACCCTAGGGTGAATAACTCTGCGCTGCTTGCTCGAAACGGGCGGAAATTCGGCGTGGGTGCGTGGCTGTCTCTCCTTTATCATGTGTGAAATGCCCAAGTCTCTACGACGTTCCGACAAAAAGTTATTCGAAAATATCGTGTACTTTTTGGTTGAGATTTGGTGCTTTGACCCCTTCCGAAGGTCGTAGAACCTCGGGGATGGTACCAATGGATCGGGCATCCCCACATTAGTTCAGATGGAACCCACTTCCAAGTCTCTATGACCTTCAGAACAAAAGTTATTCAAGAATATCTTGATCTCCAATGGGTTTTCCTCCCCAACCCTAACCCTAACCCTGGCTGCAACCCTAACCCTAATTGCAGCCCTAACCCTAACCCTCATTTCAGCCCTAACCCTATTCACCCTAGGGTGAATAACTCTGCGCTGCTTGCTCGAAACGGGCGGAAATTCGGCGTGGGTGCGTGGCTGTCTCTCCTTTATCATGTGTGAAATGCCCAAGTCTCTACGACGTTCCGACAAAAAGTTATTCAAAAATATCGTGTAATTTTTGGTTGAGATTTGGTGCTTTGACCCCTTCCGAAGGTCGTAGAACCTCGGGGATGGTACCAATGGATCGGGCATCCCCACATTAGTTCAGATGGAACCCACTTCCAAGTCTCTATGACCTTCAGAACAAAAGTTATTCAAGAATATCTTGATCTCCAATGGGTTTTCCTCCCCAACCCTAACCCTAACCCTGGCTGCAACCCTAACCCTAATTGCAGCCCTAACCCTAACCCTAACCCTCATTTCAGCCCTAACCCTATTCACCCTAGGGTGAATAACTCTGCGCTGCTTGCTCGAAACGGGCTGAAATTCGGCGTGGGTGCGTGGCTGTCTCTCCTTTATCATGTGTGAAATGCCCAAGTCTCTACGACGTTCCGACAAAAAGTTATTCAAAAATATCGTGTACTTTTTGGTTGAGATTTGGTGCTTTGACCCCTTCCGAAGGTCGTAGAACCTCGGGGATGGTACCAATGGATCGGGCATCCCCACATTAGTTCAGATGGAACCCACTTCCAAGTCTCTATGACCTTCAGAACAAAAGTTATTCAAGAATATCTTGATCTCCAATGGGTTTTCCTCCCCAACCCTAACCCTAACCCTGGCTGCAACCCTAACCCTAATTGCAGCCCTAACCCTAACCCTCATTTCAGCCCTAACCCTATTCACCCTAGGGTGAATAACTCTGCGCTGCTTGCTCGAAACGGGCTGAAATTCGGCGTGGGTGCGTGGCTGTCTCTCCTTTATCATGTGTGAAATGCCCAAGTCTCTACGACGTTCCGACAAAAAGTTATTCGAAAATATCGTGTACTTTTTGGTTGAGATTTGGTGCTTTGACCCCTTCCGAAGGTTGTAGAACCTCGGGGATGGTACCAATGGATCGGGCATCCCCACATTAGTTCAGATGGAACCCACTTCCAAGTCTCTATGACCTTCAGAACAAAAGTTATTCAAGAATATCTTGATCTCCAATGGGTTTTCCTCCCCAACCCTAACCCTAACCCTGGCTGCAACCCTAACCCTAATTGCAGCCCTAACCCTAACCCTAACCCTCATTTCAGCCCTAACCCTATTCACCCTAGGGTGAATAACTCTGCGCTGCTTGCTCGAAACGGGCGGAAATTCGGCGTGGGTGCGTGGCTGTCTCTCCTTTATCATGTGTGAAATGCCCAAGTCTCTACGACGTTCCGACAAAAAGTTATTCGAAAATATCGTGTACTTTTTGGTTGAGATTTGGTGCTTTGACCCCTTCCGAAGGTCGTAGAACCTCGGGGATGGTACCAATGGATCGGGCATCCCCACATTAGTTCAGATGGAACCCACTTCCAAGTCTCTATGACCTTCAGAACAAAAGTTATTCAAGAATATCTTGATCTCCAATGGGTTTTCCTCCCCAACCCTAACCCTAACCCTGGCTGCAACCCTAACCCTAATTGCAGCCCTAACCCTAACCCTAACCCTCATTTCAGCCCTAACCCTATTCACCCTAGGGTGAATAACTCTGCGCTGCTTGCTCGAAACGGGCGGAAATTCGGCGTGGGTGCGTGGCTGTCTCTCCTTTATCATGTGTGAAATGCCCAAGTCTCTACGACGTTCCGACAAAAAGTTATTCGAAAATATCGTGTACTTTTTGGTTGAGATTTGGTGCTTTGACCCCTTCCGAAGGTTGTAGAACCTCGGGGATGGTACCAATGGATCGGGCATCCCCACATTAGTTCAGATGGAACCCACTTCCAAGTCTCTATGACCTTCAGAACAAAAGTTATTCAAGAATATCTTGATCTCCAATGGGTTTTCCTCCCCAACCCTAACCCTAACCCTGGCTGCAACCCTAACCCTAATTGCAGCCCTAACCCTAACCCTAACCCTCATTTCAGCCCTAACCCTATTCACCCTAGGGTGAATAACTCTGCGCTGCTTGCTCGAAACGGGCGGAAATTCGGCGTGGGTGCGTGGCTGTCTCTCCTTTATCATGTGTGAAATGCCCAAGTCTCTACGACGTTCCGACAAAAAGTTATTCGAAAATATCGTGTACTTTTTGGTTGAGATTTGGTGCTTTGACCCCTTCCGAAGGTCGTAGAACCTCGGGGATGGTACCAATGGATCGGGCATCCCCACATTAGTTCAGATGGAACCCACTTCCAAGTCTCTATGACCTTCAGAACAAAAGTTATTCAAGAATATCTTGATCTCCAATGGGTTTTCCTCCCCAACCCTAACCCTAACCCTGGCTGCAACCCTAACCCTAATTGCAGCCCTAACCCTAACCCTAACCCTCATTTCAGCCCTAACCCTATTCACCCTAGGGTGAATAACTCTGCGCTGCTTGCTCGAAACGGGCGGAAATTCGGCGTGGGTGCGTGGCTGTCTCTCCTTTATCATGTGTGAAATGCCCAAGTCTCTACGACGTTCCGACAAAAAGTTATTCGAAAATATCGTGTACTTTTTGGTTGAGATTTGGTGCTTTGACCCCTTCCGAAGGTCGTAGAACCTCGGGGATGGTACCAATGGATCGGGCATCCCCACATTAGTTCAGATGGAACCCACTTCCAAGTCTCTATGACCTTCAGAACAAAAGTTATTCAAGAATATCTTGATCTCCAATGGGTTTTCCTCCCCAACCCTAACCCTAACCCTGGCTGCAACCCTAACCCTAATTGCAGCCCTAACCCTAACCCTAACCCTCATTTCAGCCCTAACCCTATTCACCCTAGGGTGAATAACTCTGCGCTGCTTGCTCGAAACGGGCTGAAATTCGGCGTGGGTGCGTGGCTGTCTCTCCTTTATCATGTGTGAAATGCCCAAGTCTCTACGACGTTCCGACAAAAAGTTATTCAAAAATATCGTGTACTTTTTGGTTGAGATTTGGTGCTTTGACCCCTTCCGAAGGTCGTAGAACCTCGGGGATGGTACCAATGGATCGGGCATCCCCACATTAGTTCAGATGGAACCCACTTCCAAGTCTCTATGACCTTCAGAACAAAAGTTATTCAAGAATATCTTGATCTCCAATGGGTTTTCCTCCCCAACCCTAACCCTAACCCTGGCTGCAACCCTAACCCTAATTGCAGCCCTAACCCTAACCCTCATTTCAGCCCTAACCCTATTCACCCTAGGGTGAATAACTCTGCGCTGCTTGCTCGAAACGGGCGGAAATTCGGCGTGGGTGCGTGGCTGTCTCTCCTTTATCATGTGTGAAATGCCCAAGTCTCTACGACGTTCCGACAAAAAGTTATTCAAAAATATCGTGTAATTTTTGGTTGAGATTTGGTGCTTTGACCCCTTCCGAAGGTCGTAGAACCTCGGGGATGGTACCAATGGATCGGGCATCCCCACATTAGTTCAGATGGAACCCACTTCCAAGTCTCTATGACCTTCAGAACAAAAGTTATTCAAGAATATCTTGATCTCCAATGGGTTTTCCTCCCCAACCCTAACCCTAACCCTGGCTGCAACCCTAACCCTAATTGCAGCCCTAACCCTAACCCTAACCCTCATTTCAGCCCTAACCCTATTCACCCTAGGGTGAATAACTCTGCGCTGCTTGCTCGAAACGGGCGGAAATTCGGCGTGGGTGCGTGGCTGTCTCTCCTTTATCATGTGTGAAATGCCCAAGTCTCTACGACGTTCCGACAAAAAGTTATTCGAAAATATCGTGTACTTTTTGGTTGAGATTTGGTGCTTTGACCCCTTCCGAAGGTTGTAGAACCTCGGGGATGGTACCAATGGATCGGGCATCCCCACATTAGTTCAGATGGAACCCACTTCCAAGTCTCTATGACCTTCAGAACAAAAGTTATTCAAGAATATCTTGATCTCCAATGGGTTTTCCTCCCCAACCCTAACCCTAACCCTGGCTGCAACCCTAACCCTAATTGCAGCCCTAACCCTAACCCTAACCCTCATTTCAGCCCTAACCCTATTCACCCTAGGGTGAATAACTCTGCGCTGCTTGCTCGAAACGGGCGGAAATTCGGCGTGGGTGCGTGGCTGTCTCTCCTTTATCATGTGTGAAATGCCCAAGTCTCTACGACGTTCCGACAAAAAGTTATTCGAAAATATCGTGTACTTTTTGGTTGAGATTTGGTGCTTTGACCCCTTCCGAAGGTCGTAGAACCTCGGGGATGGTACCAATGGATCGGGCATCCCCACATTAGTTCAGATGGAACCCACTTCCAAGTCTCTATGACCTTCAGAACAAAAGTTATTCAAGAATATCTTGATCTCCAATGGGTTTTCCTCCCCAACCCTAACCCTAACCCTGGCTGCAACCCTAACCCTAATTGCAGCCCTAACCCTAACCCTAACCCTCATTTCAGCCCTAACCCTATTCACCCTAGGGTGAATAACTCTGCGCTGCTTGCTCGAAACGGGCGGAAATTCGGCGTGGGTGCGTGGCTGTCTCTCCTTTATCATGTGTGAAATGCCCAAGTCTCTACGACGTTCCGACAAAAAGTTATTCGAAAATATCGTGTACTTTTTGGTTGAGATTTGGTGCTTTGACCCCTTCCGAAGGTTGTAGAACCTCGGGGATGGTACCAATGGATCGGGCATCCCCACATTAGTTCAGATGGAACCCACTTCCAAGTCTCTATGACCTTCAGAACAAAAGTTATTCAAGAATATCTTGATCTCCAATGGGTTTTCCTCCCCAACCCTAACCCTAACCCTGGCTGCAACCCTAACCCTAATTGCAGCCCTAACCCTAACCCTAACCCTCATTTCAGCCCTAACCCTATTCACCCTAGGGTGAATAACTCTGCGCTGCTTGCTCGAAACGGGCGGAAATTCGGCGTGGGTGCGTGGCTGTCTCTCCTTTATCATGTGTGAAATGCCCAAGTCTCTACGACGTTCCGACAAAAAGTTATTCGAAAATATCGTGTACTTTTTGGTTGAGATTTGGTGCTTTGACCCCTTCCGAAGGTCGTAGAACCTCGGGGATGGTACCAATGGATCGGGCATCCCCACATTAGTTCAGATGGAACCCACTTCCAAGTCTCTATGACCTTCAGAACAAAAGTTATTCAAGAATATCTTGATCTCCAATGGGTTTTCCTCCCCAACCCTAACCCTAACCCTGGCTGCAACCCTAACCCTAATTGCAGCCCTAACCCTAACCCTAACCCTCATTTCAGCCCTAACCCTATTCACCCTAGGGTGAATAACTCTGCGCTGCTTGCTCGAAACGGGCGGAAATTCGGCGTGGGTGCGTGGCTGTCTCTCCTTTATCATGTGTGAAATGCCCAAGTCTCTACGACGTTCCGACAAAAAGTTATTCGAAAATATCGTGTACTTTTTGGTTGAGATTTGGTGCTTTGACCCCTTCCGAAGGTCGTAGAACCTCGGGGATGGTACCAATGGATCGGGCATCCCCACATTAGTTCAGATGGAACCCACTTCCAAGTCTCTATGACCTTCAGAACAAAAGTTATTCAAGAATATCTTGATCTCCAATGGGTTTTCCTCCCCAACCCTAACCCTAACCCTGGCTGCAACCCTAACCCTAATTGCAGCCCTAACCCTAACCCTAACCCTCATTTCAGCCCTAACCCTATTCACCCTAGGGTGAATAACTCTGCGCTGCTTGCTCGAAACGGGCTGAAATTCGGCGTGGGTGCGTGGCTGTCTCTCCTTTATCATGTGTGAAATGCCCAAGTCTCTACGACGTTCCGACAAAAAGTTATTCAAAAATATCGTGTACTTTTTGGTTGAGATTTGGTGCTTTGACCCCTTCCGAAGGTCGTAGAACCTCGGGGATGGTACCAATGGATCGGGCATCCCCACATTAGTTCAGATGGAACCCACTTCCAAGTCTCTATGACCTTCAGAACAAAAGTTATTCAAGAATATCTTGATCTCCAATGGGTTTTCCTCCCCAACCCTAACCCTAACCCTGGCTGCAACCCTAACCCTAATTGCAGCCCTAACCCTAACCCTCATTTCAGCCCTAACCCTATTCACCCTAGGGTGAATAACTCTGCGCTGCTTGCTCGAAACGGGCGGAAATTCGGCGTGGGTGCGTGGCTGTCTCTCCTTTATCATATGTGAAATGCCCAAGTCTCTACGACGTTCCGACAAAAAGTTATTCAAAAATATCGTGTAATTTTTGGTTGAGATTTGGTGCTTTGACCCCTTCCGAAGGTCGTAGAACCTCGGGGATGGTACCAATGGATCGGGCATCCCCACATTAGTTCAGATGGAACCCACTTCCAAGTCTCTATGACCTTCAGAACAAAAGTTATTCAAGAATATCTTGATCTCCAATGGGTTTTCCTCCCCAACCCTAACCCTAACCCTGGCTGCAACCCTAACCCTAATTGCAGCCCTAACCCTAACCCTAACCCTCATTTCAGCCCTAACCCTATTCACCCTAGGGTGAATAACTCTGCGCTGCTTGCTCGAAACGGGCTGAAATTCGGCGTGGGTGCGTGGCTGTCTCTCCTTTATCATGTGTGAAATGCCCAAGTCTCTACGACGTTCCGACAAAAAGTTATTCAAAAATATCGTGTACTTTTTGGTTGAGATTTGGTGCTTTGACCCCTTCCGAAGGTCGTAGAACCTCGGGGATGGTACCAATGGATCGGGCATCCCCACATTAGTTCAGATGGAACCCACTTCCAAGTCTCTATGACCTTCAGAACAAAAGTTATTCAAGAATATCTTGATCTCCAATGGGTTTTCCTCCCCAACCCTAACCCTAACCCTGGCTGCAACCCTAACCCTAATTGCAGCCCTAACCCTAACCCTAACCCTCATTTCAGCCCTAACCCTATTCACCCTAGGGTGAATAACTCTGCGCTGCTTGCTCGAAACGGGCGGAAATTCGGCGTGGGTGCGTGGCTGTCTCTCCTTTATCATGTGTGAAATGCCCAAGTCTCTACGACGTTCCGACAAAAAGTTATTCGAAAATATCGTGTACTTTTTGGTTGAGATTTGGTGCTTTGACCCCTTCCGAAGGTCGTAGAACCTCGGGGATGGTACCAATGGATCGGGCATCCCCACATTAGTTCAGATGGAACCCACTTCCAAGTCTCTATGACCTTCAGAACAAAAGTTATTCAAGAATATCTTGATCTCCAATGGGTTTTCCTCCCCAACCCTAACCCTAACCCTGGCTGCAACCCTAACCCTAATTGCAGCCCTAACCCTAACCCTAACCCTCATTTCAGCCCTAACCCTATTCACCCTAGGGTGAATAACTCTGCGCTGCTTGCTCGAAACGGGCGGAAATTCGGCGTGGGTGCGTGGCTGTCTCTCCTTTATCATGTGTGAAATGCCCAAGTCTCTACGACGTTCCGACAAAAAGTTATTCGAAAATATCGTGTACTTTTTGGTTGAGATTTGGTGCTTTGACCCCTTCCGAAGGTCGTAGAACCTCGGGGATGGTACCAATGGATCGGGCATCCCCACATTAGTTCAGATGGAACCCACTTCCAAGTCTCTATGACCTTCAGAACAAAAGTTATTCAAGAATATCTTGATCTCCAATGGGTTTTCCTCCCCAACCCTAACCCTAACCCTGGCTGCAACCCTAACCCTAATTGCAGCCCTAACCCTAACCCTAACCCTCATTTCAGCCCTAACCCTATTCACCCTAGGGTGAATAACTCTGCGCTGCTTGCTCGAAACGGGCTGAAATTCGGCGTGGGTGCGTGGCTGTCTCTCCTTTATCATGTGTGAAATGCCCAAGTCTCTACGACGTTCCGACAAAAAGTTATTCAAAAATATCGTGTACTTTTTGGTTGAGATTTGGTGCTTTGACCCCTTCCGAAGGTCGTAGAACCTCGGGGATGGTACCAATGGATCGGGCATCCCCACATTAGTTCAGATGGAACCCACTTCCAAGTCTCTATGACCTTCAGAACAAAAGTTATTCAAGAATATCTTGATCTCCAATGGGTTTTCCTCCCCAACCCTAACCCTAACCCTGGCTGCAACCCTAACCCTAATTGCAGCCCTAACCCTAACCCTCATTTCAGCCCTAACCCTATTCACCCTAGGGTGAATAACTCTGCGCTGCTTGCTCGAAACGGGCGGAAATTCGGCGTGGGTGCGTGGCTGTCTCTCCTTTATCATGTGTGAAATGCCCAAGTCTCTACGACGTTCCGACAAAAAGTTATTCAAAAATATCGTGTAATTTTTGGTTGAGATTTGGTGCTTTGACCCCTTCCGAAGGTCGTAGAACCTCTGGGATGGTACCAATGGATCGGGCATCCCCACATTAGTTCAGATGGAACCCACTTCCAAGTCTCTATGACCTTCAGAACAAAAGTTATTCAAGAATATCTTGATCTCCAATGGGTTTTCCTCCCCAACCCTAACCCTAACCCTGGCTGCAACCCTAACCCTAATTGCAGCCCTAACCCTAACCCTAACCCTCATTTCAGCCCTAACCCTATTCACCCTAGGGTGAATAACTCTGCGCTGCTTGCTCGAAACGGGCTGAAATTCGGCGTGGGTGCGTGGCTGTCTCTCCTTTATCATGTGTGAAATGCCCAAGTCTCTACGACGTTCCGACAAAAAGTTATTCAAAAATATCGTGTACTTTTTGGTTGAGATTTGGTGCTTTGACCCCTTCCGAAGGTCGTAGAACCTCGGGGATGGTACCAATGGATCGGGCATCCCCACATTAGTTCAGATGGAACCCACTTCCAAGTCTCTATGACCTTCAGAACAAAAGTTATTCAAGAATATCTTGATCTCCAATGGGTTTTCCTCCCCAACCCTAACCCTAACCCTGGCTGCAACCCTAACCCTAATTGCAGCCCTAACCCTAACCCTCATTTCAGCCCTAACCCTATTCACCCTAGGGTGAATAACTCTGCGCTGCTTGCTCGAAACGGGCTGAAATTCGGCGTGGGTGCGTGGCTGTCTCTCCTTTATCATGTGTGAAATGCCCAAGTCTCTACGACGTTCCGACAAAAAGTTATTCGAAAATATCGTGTACTTTTTGGTTGAGATTTGGTGCTTTGACCCCTTCCGAAGGTCGTAGAACCTCGGGGATGGTACCAATGGATCGGGCATCCCCACATTAGTTCAGATGGAACCCACTTCCAAGTCTCTATGACCTTCAGAACAAAAGTTATTCAAGAATATCTTGATCTCCAATGGGTTTTCCTCCCCAACCCTAACCCTAACCCTGGCTGCAACCCTAACCCTAATTGCAGCCCTAACCCTAACCCTAACCCTCATTTCAGCCCTAACCCTATTCACCCTAGGGTGAATAACTCTGCGCTGCTTGCTCGAAACGGGCGGAAATTCGGCGTGGGTGCGTGGCTGTCTCTCCTTTATCATGTGTGAAATGCCCAAGTCTCTACGACGTTCCGACAAAAAGTTATTCGAAAATATCGTGTACTTTTTGGTTGAGATTTGGTGCTTTGACCCCTTCCGAAGGTCGTAGAACCTCGGGGATGGTACCAATGGATCGGGCATCCCCACATTAGTTCAGATGGAACCCACTTCCAAGTCTCTATGACCTTCAGAACAAAAGTTATTCAAGAATATCTTGATCTCCAATGGGTTTTCCTCCCCAACCCTAACCCTAACCCTGGCTGCAACCCTAACCCTAATTGCAGCCCTAACCCTAACCCTAACCCTCATTTCAGCCCTAACCCTATTCACCCTAGGGTGAATAACTCTGCGCTGCTTGCTCGAAACGGGCTGAAATTCGGCGTGGGTGCGTGGCTGTCTCTCCTTTATCATGTGTGAAATGCCCAAGTCTCTACGACGTTCCGACAAAAAGTTATTCAAAAATATCGTGTACTTTTTGGTTGAGATTTGGTGCTTTGACCCCTTCCGAAGGTCGTAGAACCTCGGGGATGGTACCAATGGATCGGGCATCCCCACATTAGTTCAGATGGAACCCACTTCCAAGTCTCTATGACCTTCAGAACAAAAGTTATTCAAGAATATCTTGATCTCCAATGGGTTTTCCTCCCCAACCCTAACCCTAACCCTGGCTGCAACCCTAACCCTAATTGCAGCCCTAACCCTAACCCTCATTTCAGCCCTAACCCTATTCACCCTAGGGTGAATAACTCTGCGCTGCTTGCTCGAAACGGGCGGAAATTCGGCGTGGGTGCGTGGCTGTCTCTCCTTTATCATGTGTGAAATGCCCAAGTCTCTACGACGTTCCGACAAAAAGTTATTCAAAAATATCGTGTAATTTTTGGTTGAGATTTGGTGCTTTGACCCCTTCCGAAGGTCGTAGAACCTCGGGGATGGTACCAATGGATCGGGCATCCCCACATTAGTTCAGATGGAACCCACTTCCAAGTCTCTATGACCTTCAGAACAAAAGTTATTCAAGAATATCTTGATCTCCAATGGGTTTTCCTCCCCAACCCTAACCCTAACCCTGGCTGCAACCCTAACCCTAATTGCAGCCCTAACCCTAACCCTAACCCTCATTTCAGCCCTAACCCTATTCACCCTAGGGTGAATAACTCTGCGCTGCTTGCTCGAAACGGGCTGAAATTCGGCGTGGGTGCGTGGCTGTCTCTCCTTTATCATGTGTGAAATGCCCAAGTCTCTACGACGTTCCGACAAAAAGTTATTCAAAAATATCGTGTACTTTTTGGTTGAGATTTGGTGCTTTGACCCCTTCCGAAGGTCGTAGAACCTCGGGGATGGTACCAATGGATCGGGCATCCCCACATTAGTTCAGATGGAACCCACTTCCAAGTCTCTATGACCTTCAGAACAAAAGTTATTCAAGAATATCTTGATCTCCAATGGGTTTTCCTCCCCAACCCTAACCCTAACCCTGGCTGCAACCCTAACCCTAATTGCAGCCCTAACCCTAACCCTCATTTCAGCCCTAACCCTATTCACCCTAGGGTGAATAACTCTGCGCTGCTTGCTCGAAACGGGCTGAAATTCGGCGTGGGTGCGTGGCTGTCTCTCCTTTATCATGTGTGAAATGCCCAAGTCTCTACGACGTTCCGACAAAAAGTTATTCGAAAATATCGTGTACTTTTTGGTTGAGATTTGGTGCTTTGACCCCTTCCGAAGGTTGTAGAACCTCGGGGATGGTACCAATGGATCGGGCATCCCCACATTAGTTCAGATGGAACCCACTTCCAAGTCTCTATGACCTTCAGAACAAAAGTTATTCAAGAATATCTTGATCTCCAATGGGTTTTCCTCCCCAACCCTAACCCTAACCCTGGCTGCAACCCTAACCCTAATTGCAGCCCTAACCCTAACCCTAACCCTCATTTCAGCCCTAACCCTATTCAACTCTGCGCTGCTTGCTCGAAACGGGCGGAAATTCGGCGTGGGTGCGTGGCTGTCTCTCCTTTATCATGTGTGAAATGCCCAAGTCTCTACGACGTTCCGACAAAAAGTTATTCGAAAATATCGTGTACTTTTTGGTTGAGATTTGGTGCTTTGACCCCTTCCGAAGGTCGTAGAACCTCGGGGATGGTACCAATGGATCGGGCATCCCCACATTAGTTCAGATGGAACCCACTTCCAAGTCTCTATGACCTTCAGAACAAAAGTTATTCAAGAATATCTTGATCTCCAATGGGTTTTCCTCCCCAACCCTAACCCTAACCCTGGCTGCAACCCTAACCCTAATTGCAGCCCTAACCCTAACCCTAACCCTCATTTCAGCCCTAACCCTATTCACCCTAGGGTGAATAACTCTGCGCTGCTTGCTCGAAACGGGCGGAAATTCGGCGTGGGTGCGTGGCTGTCTCTCCTTTATCATGTGTGAAATGCCCAAGTCTCTACGACGTTCCGACAAAAAGTTATTCGAAAATATCGTGTACTTTTTGGTTGAGATTTGGTGCTTTGACCCCTTCCGAAGGTCGTAGAACCTCGGGGATGGTACCAATGGATCGGGCATCCCCACATTAGTTCAGATGGAACCCACTTCCAAGTCTCTATGACCTTCAGAACAAAAGTTATTCAAGAATATCTTGATCTCCAATGGGTTTTCCTCCCCAACCCTAACCCTAACCCTGGCTGCAACCCTAACCCTAATTGCAGCCCTAACCCTAACCCTAACCCTCATTTCAGCCCTAACCCTATTCACCCTAGGGTGAATAACTCTGCGCTGCTTGCTCGAAACGGGCTGAAATTCGGCGTGGGTGCGTGGCTGTCTCTCCTTTATCATGTGTGAAATGCCCAAGTCTCTACGACGTTCCGACAAAAAGTTATTCAAAAATATCGTGTACTTTTTGGTTGAGATTTGGTGCTTTGACCCCTTCCGAAGGTCGTAGAACCTCGGGGATGGTACCAATGGATCGGGCATCCCCACATTAGTTCAGATGGAACCCACTTCCAAGTCTCTATGACCTTCAGAACAAAAGTTATTCAAGAATATCTTGATCTCCAATGGGTTTTCCTCCCCAACCCTAACCCTAACCCTGGCTGCAACCCTAACCCTAATTGCAGCCCTAACCCTAACCCTCATTTCAGCCCTAACCCTATTCACCCTAGGGTGAATAACTCTGCGCTGCTTGCTCGAAACGGGCGGAAATTCGGCGTGGGTGCGTGGCTGTCTCTCCTTTATCATGTGTGAAATGCCCAAGTCTCTACGACGTTCCGACAAAAAGTTATTCAAAAATATCGTGTAATTTTTGGTTGAGATTTGGTGCTTTGACCCCTTCCGAAGGTCGTAGAACCTCGGGGATGGTACCAATGGATCGGGCATCCCCACATTAGTTCAGATGGAACCCACTTCCAAGTCTCTATGACCTTCAGAACAAAAGTTATTCAAGAATATCTTGATCTCCAATGGGTTTTCCTCCCCAACCCTAACCCTAACCCTGGCTGCAACCCTAACCCTAATTGCAGCCCTAACCCTAACCCTAACCCTCATTTCAGCCCTAACCCTATTCACCCTAGGGTGAATAACTCTGCGCTGCTTGCTCGAAACGGGCTGAAATTCGGCGTGGGTGCGTGGCTGTCTCTCCTTTATCATGTGTGAAATGCCCAAGTCTCTACGACGTTCCGACAAAAAGTTATTCAAAAATATCGTGTACTTTTTGGTTGAGATTTGGTGCTTTGACCCCTTCCGAAGGTCGTAGAACCTCGGGGATGGTACCAATGGATCGGGCATCCCCACATTAGTTCAGATGGAACCCACTTCCAAGTCTCTATGACCTTCAGAACAAAAGTTATTCAAGAATATCTTGATCTCCAATGGGTTTTCCTCCCCAACCCTAACCCTAACCCTGGCTGCAACCCTAACCCTAATTGCAGCCCTAACCCTAACCCTCATTTCAGCCCTAACCCTATTCACCCTAGGGTGAATAACTCTGCGCTGCTTGCTCGAAACGGGCTGAAATTCGGCGTGGGTGCGTGGCTGTCTCTCCTTTATCATGTGTGAAATGCCCAAGTCTCTACGACGTTCCGACAAAAAGTTATTCGAAAATATCGTGTACTTTTTGGTTGAGATTTGGTGCTTTGACCCCTTCCGAAGGTTGTAGAACCTCGGGGATGGTACCAATGGATCGGGCATCCCCACATTAGTTCAGATGGAACCCACTTCCAAGTCTCTATGACCTTCAGAACAAAAGTTATTCAAGAATATCTTGATCTCCAATGGGTTTTCCTCCCCAACCCTAACCCTAACCCTGGCTGCAACCCTAACCCTAATTGCAGCCCTAACCCTAACCCTAACCCTCATTTCAGCCCTAACCCTATTCACCCTAGGGTGAATAACTCTGCGCTGCTTGCTCGAAACGGGCGGAAATTCGGCGTGGGTGCGTGGCTGTCTCTCCTTTATCATGTGTGAAATGCCCAAGTCTCTACGACGTTCCGACAAAAAGTTATTCGAAAATATCGTGTACTTTTTGGTTGAGATTTGGTGCTTTGACCCCTTCCGAAGGTCGTAGAACCTCGGGGATGGTACCAATGGATCGGGCATCCCCACATTAGTTCAGATGGAACCCACTTCCAAGTCTCTATGACCTTCAGAACAAAAGTTATTCAAGAATATCTTGATCTCCAATGGGTTTTCCTCCCCAACCCTAACCCTAACCCTGGCTGCAACCCTAACCCTAATTGCAGCCCTAACCCTAACCCTAACCCTCATTTCAGCCCTAACCCTATTCACCCTAGGGTGAATAACTCTGCGCTGCTTGCTCGAAACGGGCGGAAATTCGGCGTGGGTGCGTGGCTGTCTCTCCTTTATCATGTGTGAAATGCCCAAGTCTCTACGACGTTCCGACAAAAAGTTATTCGAAAATATCGTGTACTTTTTGGTTGAGATTTGGTGCTTTGACCCCTTCCGAAGGTCGTAGAACCTCGGGGATGGTACCAATGGATCGGGCATCCCCACATTAGTTCAGATGGAACCCACTTCCAAGTCTCTATGACCTTCAGAACAAAAGTTATTCAAGAATATCTTGATCTCCAATGGGTTTTCCTCCCCAACCCTAACCCTAACCCTGGCTGCAACCCTAACCCTAATTGCAGCCCTAACCCTAACCCTAACCCTCATTTCAGCCCTAACCCTATTCACCCTAGGGTGAATAACTCTGCGCTGCTTGCTCGAAACGGGCTGAAATTCGGCGTGGGTGCGTGGCTGTCTCTCCTTTATCATGTGTGAAATGCCCAAGTCTCTACGACGTTCCGACAAAAAGTTATTCAAAAATATCGTGTACTTTTTGGTTGAGATTTGGTGCTTTGACCCCTTCCGAAGGTCGTAGAACCTCGGGGATGGTACCAATGGATCGGGCATCCCCACATTAGTTCAGATGGAACCCACTTCCAAGTCTCTATGACCTTCAGAACAAAAGTTATTCAAGAATATCTTGATCTCCAATGGGTTTTCCTCCCCAACCCTAACCCTAACCCTGGCTGCAACCCTAACCCTAATTGCAGCCCTAACCCTAACCCTAACCCTCATTTCAGCCCTAACCCTATTCACCCTAGGGTGAATAACTCTGCGCTGCTTGCTCGAAACGGGCGGAAATTCGGCGTGGGTGCGTGGCTGTCTCTCCTTTATCATGTGTGAAATGCCCAAGTCTCTACGACGTTCCGACAAAAAGTTATTCGAAAATATCGTGTACTTTTTGGTTGAGATTTGGTGCTTTGACCCCTTCCGAAGGTCGTAGAACCTCGGGGATGGTACCAATGGATCGGGCATCCCCACATTAGTTCAGATGGAACCCACTTCCAAGTCTCTATGACCTTCAGAACAAAAGTTATTCAAGAATATCTTGATCTCCAATGGGTTTTCCTCCCCAACCCTAACCCTAACCCTGGCTGCAACCCTAACCCTAATTGCAGCCCTAACCCTAACCCTAACCCTCATTTCAGCCCTAACCCTATTCACCCTAGGGTGAATAACTCTGCGCTGCTTGCTCGAAACGGGCGGAAATTCGGCGTGGGTGCGTGGCTGTCTCTCCTTTATCATGTGTGAAATGCCCAAGTCTCTACGACGTTCCGACAAAAAGTTATTCGAAAATATCGTGTACTTTTTGGTTGAGATTTGGTGCTTTGACCCCTTCCGAAGGTCGTAGAACCTCGGGGATGGTACCAATGGATCGGGCATCCCCACATTAGTTCAGATGGAACCCACTTCCAAGTCTCTATGACCTTCAGAACAAAAGTTATTCAAGAATATCTTGATCTCCAATGGGTTTTCCTCCCCAACCCTAACCCTAACCCTGGCTGCAACCCTAACCCTAATTGCAGCCCTAACCCTAACCCTAACCCTCATTTCAGCCCTAACCCTATTCACCCTAGGGTGAATAACTCTGCGCTGCTTGCTCGAAACGGGCTGAAATTCGGCGTGGGTGCGTGGCTGTCTCTCCTTTATCATGTGTGAAATGCCCAAGTCTCTACGACGTTCCGACAAAAAGTTATTCAAAAATATCGTGTACTTTTTGGTTGAGATTTGGTGCTTTGACCCCTTCCGAAGGTCGTAGAACCTCGGGGATGGTACCAATGGATCGGGCATCCCCACATTAGTTCAGATGGAACCCACTTCCAAGTCTCTATGACCTTCAGAACAAAAGTTATTCAAGAATATCTTGATCTCCAATGGGTTTTCCTCCCCAACCCTAACCCTAACCCTGGCTGCAACCCTAACCCTAATTGCAGCCCTAACCCTAACCCTCATTTCAGCCCTAACCCTATTCACCCTAGGGTGAATAACTCTGCGCTGCTTGCTCGAAACGGGCGGAAATTCGGCGTGGGTGCGTGGCTGTCTCTCCTTTATCATGTGTGAAATGCCCAAGTCTCTACGACGTTCCGACAAAAAGTTATTCAAAAATATCGTGTAATTTTTGGTTGAGATTTGGTGCTTTGACCCCTTCCGAAGGTCGTAGAACCTCGGGGATGGTACCAATGGATCGGGCATCCCCACATTAGTTCAGATGGAACCCACTTCCAAGTCTCTATGACCTTCAGAACAAAAGTTATTCAAGAATATCTTGATCTCCAATGGGTTTTCCTCCCCAACCCTAACCCTAACCCTGGCTGCAACCCTAACCCTAATTGCAGCCCTAACCCTAACCCTAACCCTCATTTCAGCCCTAACCCTATTCACCCTAGGGTGAATAACTCTGCGCTGCTTGCTCGAAACGGGCTGAAATTCGGCGTGGGTGCGTGGCTGTCTCTCCTTTATCATGTGTGAAATGCCCAAGTCTCTACGACGTTCCGACAAAAAGTTATTCAAAAATATCGTGTACTTTTTGGTTGAGATTTGGTGCTTTGACCCCTTCCGAAGGTCGTAGAACCTCGGGGATGGTACCAATGGATCGGGCATCCCCACATTAGTTCAGATGGAACCCACTTCCAAGTCTCTATGACCTTCAGAACAAAAGTTATTCAAGAATATCTTGATCTCCAATGGGTTTTCCTCCCCAACCCTAACCCTAACCCTGGCTGCAACCCTAACCCTAATTGCAGCCCTAACCCTAACCCTCATTTCAGCCCTAACCCTATTCACCCTAGGGTGAATAACTCTGCGCTGCTTGCTCGAAACGGGCTGAAATTCGGCGTGGGTGCGTGGCTGTCTCTCCTTTATCATGTGTGAAATGCCCAAGTCTCTACGACGTTCCGACAAAAAGTTATTCAAAAATATCGTGTAATTTTTGGTTGAGATTTGGTGCTTTGACCCCTTCCGAAGGTCGTAGAACCTCGGGGATGGTACCAATGGATCGGGCATCCCCACATTAGTTCAGATGGAACCCACTTCCAAGTCTCTATGACCTTCAGAACAAAAGTTATTCAAGAATATCTTGATCTCCAATGGGTTTTCCTCCCCAACCCTAACCCTAACCCTGGCTGCAACCCTAACCCTAATTGCAGCCCTAACCCTAACCCTAACCCTCATTTCAGCCCTAACCCTATTCACCCTAGGGTGAATAACTCTGCGCTGCTTGCTCGAAACGGGCTGAAATTCGGCGTGGGTGCGTGGCTGTCTCTCCTTTATCATGTGTGAAATGCCCAAGTCTCTACGACGTTCCGACAAAAAGTTATTCAAAAATATCGTGTACTTTTTGGTTGAGATTTGGTGCTTTGACCCCTTCCGAAGGTCGTAGAACCTCGGGGATGGTACCAATGGATCGGGCATCCCCACATTAGTTCAGATGGAACCCACTTCCAAGTCTCTATGACCTTCAGAACAAAAGTTATTCAAGAATATCTTGATCTCCAATGGGTTTTCCTCCCCAACCCTAACCCTAACCCTGGCTGCAACCCTAACCCTAATTGCAGCCCTAACCCTAACCCTCATTTCAGCCCTAACCCTATTCACCCTAGGGTGAATAACTCTGCGCTGCTTGCTCGAAACGGGCTGAAATTCGGCGTGGGTGCGTGGCTGTCTCTCCTTTATCATGTGTGAAATGCCCAAGTCTCTACGACGTTCCGACAAAAAGTTATTCGAAAATATCGTGTACTTTTTGGTTGAGATTTGGTGCTTTGACCCCTTCCGAAGGTTGTAGAACCTCGGGGATGGTACCAATGGATCGGGCATCCCCACATTAGTTCAGATGGAACCCACTTCCAAGTCTCTATGACCTTCAGAACAAAAGTTATTCAAGAATATCTTGATCTCCAATGGGTTTTCCTCCCCAACCCTAACCCTAACCCTGGCTGCAACCCTAACCCTAATTGCAGCCCTAACCCTAACCCTAACCCTCATTTCAGCCCTAACCCTATTCACCCTAGGGTGAATAACTCTGCGCTGCTTGCTCGAAACGGGCGGAAATTCGGCGTGGGTGCGTGGCTGTCTCTCCTTTATCATGTGTGAAATGCCCAAGTCTCTACGACGTTCCGACAAAAAGTTATTCGAAAATATCGTGTACTTTTTGGTTGAGATTTGGTGCTTTGACCCCTTCCGAAGGTCGTAGAACCTCGGGGATGGTACCAATGGATCGGGCATCCCCACATTAGTTCAGATGGAACCCACTTCCAAGTCTCTATGACCTTCAGAACAAAAGTTATTCAAGAATATCTTGATCTCCAATGGGTTTTCCTCCCCAACCCTAACCCTAACCCTGGCTGCAACCCTAACCCTAATTGCAGCCCTAACCCTAACCCTAACCCTCATTTCAGCCCTAACCCTATTCACCCTAGGGTGAATAACTCTGCGCTGCTTGCTCGAAACGGGCGGAAATTCGGCGTGGGTGCGTGGCTGTCTCTCCTTTATCATGTGTGAAATGCCCAAGTCTCTACGACGTTCCGACAAAAAGTTATTCGAAAATATCGTGTACTTTTTGGTTGAGATTTGGTGCTTTGACCCCTTCCGAAGGTCGTAGAACCTCGGGGATGGTACCAATGGATCGGGCATCCCCACATTAGTTCAGATGGAACCCACTTCCAAGTCTCTATGACCTTCAGAACAAAAGTTATTCAAGAATATCTTGATCTCCAATGGGTTTTCCTCCCCAACCCTAACCCTAACCCTGGCTGCAACCCTAACCCTAATTGCAGCCCTAACCCTAACCCTAACCCTCATTTCAGCCCTAACCCTATTCACCCTAGGGTGAATAACTCTGCGCTGCTTGCTCGAAACGGGCGGAAATTCGGCGTGGGTGCGTGGCTGTCTCTCCTTTATCATGTGTGAAATGCCCAAGTCTCTACGACGTTCCGACAAAAAGTTATTCGAAAATATCGTGTACTTTTTGGTTGAGATTTGGTGCTTTGACCCCTTCCGAAGGTCGTAGAACCTCGGGGATGGTACCAATGGATCGGGCATCCCCACATTAGTTCAGATGGAACCCACTTCCAAGTCTCTATGACCTTCAGAACAAAAGTTATTCAAGAATATCTTGATCTCCAATGGGTTTTCCTCCCCAACCCTAACCCTAACCCTGGCTGCAACCCTAACCCTAATTGCAGCCCTAACCCTAACCCTAACCCTCATTTCAGCCCTAACCCTATTCACCCTAGGGTGAATAACTCTGCGCTGCTTGCTCGAAACGGGCTGAAATTCGGCGTGGGTGCGTGGCTGTCTCTCCTTTATCATGTGTGAAATGCCCAAGTCTCTACGACGTTCCGACAAAAAGTTATTCAAAAATATCGTGTACTTTTTGGTTGAGATTTGGTGCTTTGACCCCTTCCGAAGGTCGTAGAACCTCGGGGATGGTACCAATGGATCGGGCATCCCCACATTAGTTCAGATGGAACCCACTTCCAAGTCTCTATGACCTTCAGAACAAAAGTTATTCAAGAATATCTTGATCTCCAATGGGTTTTCCTCCCCAACCCTAACCCTAACCCTGGCTGCAACCCTAACCCTAATTGCAGCCCTAACCCTAACCCTCATTTCAGCCCTAACCCTATTCACCCTAGGGTGAATAACTCTGCGCTGCTTGCTCGAAACGGGCGGAAATTCGGCGTGGGTGCGTGGCTGTCTCTCCTTTATCATGTGTGAAATGCCCAAGTCTCTACGACGTTCCGACAAAAAGTTATTCAAAAATATCGTGTAATTTTTGGTTGAGATTTGGTGCTTTGACCCCTTCCGAAGGTCGTAGAACCTCGGGGATGGTACCAATGGATCGGGCATCCCCACATTAGTTCAGATGGAACCCACTTCCAAGTCTCTATGACCTTCAGAACAAAAGTTATTCAAGAATATCTTGATCTCCAATGGGTTTTCCTCCCCAACCCTAACCCTAACCCTGGCTGCAACCCTAACCCTAATTGCAGCCCTAACCCTAACCCTAACCCTCATTTCAGCCCTAACCCTATTCACCCTAGGGTGAATAACTCTGCGCTGCTTGCTCGAAACGGGCTGAAATTCGGCGTGGGTGCGTGGCTGTCTCTCCTTTATCATGTGTGAAATGCCCAAGTCTCTACGACGTTCCGACAAAAAGTTATTCAAAAATATCGTGTACTTTTTGGTTGAGATTTGGTGCTTTGACCCCTTCCGAAGGTCGTAGAACCTCGGGGATGGTACCAATGGATCGGGCATCCCCACATTAGTTCAGATGGAACCCACTTCCAAGTCTCTATGACCTTCAGAACAAAAGTTATTCAAGAATATCTTGATCTCCAATGGGTTTTCCTCCCCAACCCTAACCCTAACCCTGGCTGCAACCCTAACCCTAATTGCAGCCCTAACCCTAACCCTCATTTCAGCCCTAACCCTATTCACCCTAGGGTGAATAACTCTGCGCTGCTTGCTCGAAACGGGCTGAAATTCGGCGTGGGTGCGTGGCTGTCTCTCCTTTATCATGTGTGAAATGCCCAAGTCTCTACGACGTTCCGACAAAAAGTTATTCGAAAATATCGTGTGCTTTTTGGTTGAGATTTGGTGCTTTGACCCCTTCCGAAGGTTGTAGAACCTCGGGGATGGTACCAATGGATCGGGCATCCCCACATTAGTTCAGATGGAACCCACTTCCAAGTCTCTATGACCTTCAGAACAAAAGTTATTCAAGAATATCTTGATCTCCAATGGGTTTTCCTCCCCAACCCTAACCCTAACCCTGGCTGCAACCCTAACCCTAATTGCAGCCCTAACCCTAACCCTAACCCTCATTTCAGCCCTAACCCTATTCACCCTAGGGTGAATAACTCTGCGCTGCTTGCTCGAAACGGGCGGAAATTCGGCGTGGGTGCGTGGCTGTCTCTCCTTTATCATGTGTGAAATGCCCAAGTCTCTACGACGTTCCGACAAAAAGTTATTCGAAAATATCGTGTACTTTTTGGTTGAGATTTGGTGCTTTGACCCCTTCCGAAGGTCGTAGAACCTCGGGGATGGTACCAATGGATCGGGCATCCCCACATTAGTTCAGATGGAACCCACTTCCAAGTCTCTATGACCTTCAGAACAAAAGTTATTCAAGAATATCTTGATCTCCAATGGGTTTTCCTCCCCAACCCTAACCCTAACCCTGGCTGCAACCCTAACCCTAATTGCAGCCCTAACCCTAACCCTAACCCTCATTTCAGCCCTAACCCTATTCACCCTAGGGTGAATAACTCTGCGCTGCTTGCTCGAAACGGGCGGAAATTCGGCGTGGGTGCGTGGCTGTCTCTCCTTTATCATGTGTGAAATGCCCAAGTCTCTACGACGTTCCGACAAAAAGTTATTCGAAAATATCGTGTACTTTTTGGTTGAGATTTGGTGCTTTGACCCCTTCCGAAGGTCGTAGAACCTCGGGGATGGTACCAATGGATCGGGCATCCCCACATTAGTTCAGATGGAACCCACTTCCAAGTCTCTATGACCTTCAGAACAAAAGTTATTCAAGAATATCTTGATCTCCAATGGGTTTTCCTCCCCAACCCTAACCCTAACCCTGGCTGCAACCCTAACCCTAATTGCAGCCCTAACCCTAACCCTAACCCTCATTTCAGCCCTAACCCTATTCACCCTAGGGTGAATAACTCTGCGCTGCTTGCTCGAAACGGGCTGAAATTCGGCGTGGGTGCGTGGCTGTCTCTCCTTTATCATGTGTGAAATGCCCAAGTCTCTACGACGTTCCGACAAAAAGTTATTCAAAAATATCGTGTACTTTTTGGTTGAGATTTGGTGCTTTGACCCCTTCCGAAGGTCGTAGAACCTCGGGGATGGTACCAATGGATCGGGCATCCCCACATTAGTTCAGATGGAACCCACTTCCAAGTCTCTATGACCTTCAGAACAAAAGTTATTCAAGAATATCTTGATCTCCAATGGGTTTTCCTCCCCAACCCTAACCCTAACCCTGGCTGCAACCCTAACCCTAATTGCAGCCCTAACCCTAACCCTAACCCTCATTTCAGCCCTAACCCTATTCACCCTAGGGTGAATAACTCTGCGCTGCTTGCTCGAAACGGGCGGAAATTCGGCGTGGGTGCGTGGCTGTCTCTCCTTTATCATGTGTGAAATGCCCAAGTCTCTACGACGTTCCGACAAAAAGTTATTCAAAAATATCGTGTACTTTTTGGTTGAGATTTGGTGCTTTGACCCCTTCCGAAGGTCGTAGAACCTCGGGGATGGTACCAATGGATCGGGCATCCCCACATTAGTTCAGATGGAACCCACTTCCAAGTCTCTATGACCTTCAGAACAAAAGTTATTCAAGAATATCTTGATCTCCAATGGGTTTTCCTCCCCAACCCTAACCCTAACCCTGGCTGCAACCCTAACCCTAATTGCAGCCCTAACCCTAACCCTAACCCTCATTTCAGCCCTAACCCTATTCACCCTAGGGTGAATAACTCTGCGCTGCTTGCTCGAAACGGGCTGAAATTCGGCGTGGGTGCGTGGCTGTCTCTCCTTTATCATGTGTGAAATGCCCAAGTCTCTACGACGTTCCGACAAAAAGTTATTCAAAAATATCGTGTACTTTTTGGTTGAGATTTGGTGCTTTGACCCCTTCCGAAGGTCGTAGAACCTCGGGGATGGTACCAATGGATCGGGCATCCCCACATTAGTTCAGATGGAACCCACTTCCAAGTCTCTATGACCTTCAGAACAAAAGTTATTCAAGAATATCTTGATCTCCAATGGGTTTTCCTCCCCAACCCTAACCCTAACCCTGGCTGCAACCCTAACCCTAATTGCAGCCCTAACCCTAACCCTAACCCTCATTTCAGCCCTAACCCTATTCACCCTAGGGTGAATAACTCTGCGCTGCTTGCTCGAAACGGGCGGAAATTCGGCGTGGGTGCGTGGCTGTCTCTCCTTTATCATGTGTGAAATGCCCAAGTCTCTACGACGTTCCGACAAAAAGTTATTCAAAAATATCGTGTACTTTTTGGTTGAGATTTGGTGCTTTGACCCCTTCCGAAGGTCGTAGAACCTCGGGGATGGTACCAATGGATCGGGCATCCCCACATTAGTTCAGATGGAACCCACTTCCAAGTCTCTATGACCTTCAGAACAAAAGTTATTCAAGAATATCTTGATCTCCAATGGGTTTTCCTCCCCAACCCTAACCCTAACCCTGGCTGCAACCCTAACCCTAATTGCAGCCCTAACCCTAACCCTAACCCTCATTTCAGCCCTAACCCTATTCACCCTAGGGTGAATAACTCTGCGCTGCTTGCTCGAAACGGGCGGAAATTCGGCGTGGGTGCGTGGCTGTCTCTCCTTTATCATGTGTGAAATGCCCAAGTCTCTACGACGTTCCGACAAAAAGTTATTCGAAAATATCGTGTACTTTTTGGTTGAGATTTGGTGCTTTGACCCCTTCCGAAGGTCGTAGAACCTTGGGGATGGTACCAATGGATCGGGCATCCCCACATTAGTTCAGATGGAACCCACTTCCAAGTCTCTATGACCTTCAGAACAAAAGTTATTCAAGAATATCTTGATCTCCAATGGGTTTTCCTCCCCAACCCTAACCCTAACCCTGGCTGCAACCCTAACCCTAATTGCAGCCCTAACCCTAACCCTAACCCTCATTTCAGCCCTAACCCTATTCACCCTAGGGTGAATAACTCTGCGCTGCTTGCTCGAAACGGGCGGAAATTCGGCGTGGGTGCGTGGCTGTCTCTCCTTTATCATGTGTGAAATGCCCAAGTCTCTACGACGTTCCGACAAAAAGTTATTCAAAAATATCGTGTACTTTTTGGTTGAGATTTGGTGCTTTGACCCCTTCCGAAGGTCGTAGAACCTCGGGGATGGTACCAATGGATCGGGCATCCCCACATTAGTTCAGATGGAACCCACTTCCAAGTCTCTATGACCTTCAGAACAAAAGTTATTCAAGAATATCTTGATCTCCAATGGGTTTTCCTCCCCAACCCTAACCCTAACCCTGGCTGCAACCCTAACCCTAATTGCAGCCCTAACCCTAACCCTCATTTCAGCCCTAACCCTATTCACCCTAGGGTGAATAACTCTGCGCTGCTTGCTCGAAACGGGCGGAAATTCGGCGTGGGTGCGTGGCTGTCTCTCCTTTATCATGTGTGAAATGCCCAAGTCTCTACGACGTTCCGACAAAAAGTTATTCGAAAATATCGTGTAATTTTTGGTTGAGATTTGGTGCTTTGACCCCTTCCGAAGGTCGTAGAACCTCGGGGATGGTACCAATGGATCGGGCATCCCCACATTAGTTCAGATGGAACCCACTTCCAAGTCTCTATGACCTTCAGAACAAAAGTTATTCAAGAATATCTTGATCTCCAATGGGTTTTCCTCCCCAACCCTAACCCTAACCCTGGCTGCAACCCTAACCCTAATTGCAGCCCTAACCCTAACCCTAACCCTCATTTCAGCCCTAACCCTATTCACCCTAGGGTGAATAACTCTGCGCTGCTTGCTCGAAACGGGCTGAAATTCGGCGTGGGTGCGTGGCTGTCTCTCCTTTATCATGTGTGAAATGCCCAAGTCTCTACGACGTTCCGACAAAAAGTTATTCAAAAATATCGTGTACTTTTTGGTTGAGATTTGGTGCTTTGACCCCTTCCGAAGGTCGTAGAACCTCGGGGATGGTACCAATGGATCGGGCATCCCCACATTAGTTCAGATGGAACCCACTTCCAAGTCTCTATGACCTTCAGAACAAAAGTTATTCAAGAATATCTTGATCTCCAATGGGTTTTCCTCCCCAACCCTAACCCTAACCCTGGCTGCAACCCTAACCCTAATTGCAGCCCTAACCCTATTCACCCTAGGGTGAATAACTCTGCGCTGCTTGCTCGAAACGGGCTGAAATTCGGCGTGGGTGCGTGGCTGTCTCTCCTTTATCATGTGTGAAATGCCCAAGTCTCTACGACGTTCCGACAAAAAGTTATTCGAAAATATCGTGTACTTTTTGGTTGAGATTTGGTGCTTTGACCCCTTCCGAAGGTTGTAGAACCTCGGGGATGGTACCAATGGATCGGGCATCCCCACATTAGTTCAGATGGAACCCACTTCCAAGTCTCTATGACCTTCAGAACAAAAGTTATTCAAGAATATCTTGATCTCCAATGGGTTTTCCTCCCCAACCCTAACCCTAACCCTGGCTGCAACCCTAACCCTAATTGCAGCCCTAACCCTAACCCTCATTTCAGCCCTAACCCTATTCACCCTAGGGTGAATAACTCTGCGCTGCTTGCTCGAAACGGGCGGAAATTCGGCGTGGGTGCGTGGCTGTCTCTCCTTTATCATGTGTGAAATGCCCAAGTCTCTACGACGTTCCGACAAAAAGTTATTCGAAAATATCGTGTACTTTTTGGTTGAGATTTGGTGCTTTGACCCCTTCCGAAGGTCGTAGAACCTCGGGGATGGTACCAATGGATCGGGCATCCCCACATTAGTTCAGATGGAACCCACTTCCAAGTCTCTATGACCTTCAGAACAAAAGTTATTCAAGAATATCTTGATCTCCAATGGGTTTTCCTCCCCAACCCTAACCCTAACCCTGGCTGCAACCCTAACCCTAATTGCAGCCCTAACCCTAACCCTAACCCTCATTTCAGCCCTAACCCTATTCACCCTAGGGTGAATAACTCTGCGCTGCTTGCTCGAAACGGGCGGAAATTCGGCGTGGGTGCGTGGCTGTCTCTCCTTTATCATGTGTGAAATGCCCAAGTCTCTACGACGTTCCGACAAAAAGTTATTCGAAAATATCGTGTACTTTTTGGTTGAGATTTGGTGCTTTGACCCCTTCCGAAGGTCGTAGAACCTCGGGGATGGTACCAATGGATCGGGCATCCCCACATTAGTTCAGATGGAACCCACTTCCAAGTCTCTATGACCTTCAGAACAAAAGTTATTCAAGAATATCTTGATCTCCAATGGGTTTTCCTCCCCAACCCTAACCCTAACCCTGGCTGCAACCCTAACCCTAATTGCAGCCCTAACCCTAACCCTAACCCTCATTTCAGCCCTAACCCTATTCACCCTAGGGTGAATAACTCTGCGCTGCTTGCTCGAAACGGGCGGAAATTCGGCGTGGGTGCGTGGCTGTCTCTCCTTTATCATGTGTGAAATGCCCAAGTCTCTACGACGTTCCGACAAAAAGTTATTCGAAAATATCGTGTACTTTTTGGTTGAGATTTGGTGCTTTGACCCCTTCCGAAGGTCGTAGAACCTCGGGGATGGTACCAATGGATCGGGCATCCCCACATTAGTTCAGATGGAACCCACTTCCAAGTCTCTATGACCTTCAGAACAAAAGTTATTCAAGAATATCTTGATCTCCAATGGGTTTTCCTCCCCAACCCTAACCCTAACCCTGGCTGCAACCCTAACCCTAATTGCAGCCCTAACCCTAACCCTAACCCTCATTTCAGCCCTAACCCTATTCACCCTAGGGTGAATAACTCTGCGCTGCTTGCTCGAAACGGGCTGAAATTCGGCGTGGGTGCGTGGCTGTCTCTCCTTTATCATGTGTGAAATGCCCAAGTCTCTACGACGTTCCGACAAAAAGTTATTCAAAAATATCGTGTACTTTTTGGTTGAGATTTGGTGCTTTGACCCCTTCCGAAGGTCGTAGAACCTCGGGGATGGTACCAATGGATCGGGCATCCCCACATTAGTTCAGATGGAACCCACTTCCAAGTCTCTATGACCTTCAGAACAAAAGTTATTCAAGAATATCTTGATCTCCAATGGGTTTTCCTCCCCAACCCTAACCCTAACCCTGGCTGCAACCCTAACCCTAATTGCAGCCCTAACCCTAACCCTAACCCTCATTTCAGCCCTAACCCTATTCACCCTAGGGTGAATAACTCTGCGCTGCTTGCTCGAAACGGGCGGAAATTCGGCGTGGGTGCGTGGCTGTCTCTCCTTTATCATGTGTGAAATGCCCAAGTCTCTACGACGTTCCGACAAAAAGTTATTCAAAAATATCGTGTACTTTTTGGTTGAGATTTGGTGCTTTGACCCCTTCCGAAGGTCGTAGAACCTCGGGGATGGTACCAATGGATCGGGCATCCCCACATTAGTTCAGATGGAACCCACTTCCAAGTCTCTATGACCTTCAGAACAAAAGTTATTCAAGAATATCTTGATCTCCAATGGGTTTTCCTCCCCAACCCTAACCCTAACCCTGGCTGCAACCCTAACCCTAATTGCAGCCCTAACCCTAACCCTAACCCTCATTTCAGCCCTAACCCTATTCACCCTAGGGTGAATAACTCTGCGCTGCTTGCTCGAAACGGGCTGAAATTCGGCGTGGGTGCGTGGCTGTCTCTCCTTTATCATGTGTGAAATGCCCAAGTCTCTACGACGTTCCGACAAAAAGTTATTCAAAAATATCGTGTACTTTTTGGTTGAGATTTGGTGCTTTGACCCCTTCCGAAGGTCGTAGAACCTCGGGGATGGTACCAATGGATCGGGCATCCCCACATTAGTTCAGATGGAACCCACTTCCAAGTCTCTATGACCTTCAGAACAAAAGTTATTCAAGAATATCTTGATCTCCAATGGGTTTTCCTCCCCAACCCTAACCCTAACCCTGGCTGCAACCCTAACCCTAATTGCAGCCCTAACCCTAACCCTCATTTCAGCCCTAACCCTATTCACCCTAGGGTGAATAACTCTGCGCTGCTTGCTCGAAACGGGCGGAAATTCGGCGTGGGTGCGTGGCTGTCTCTCCTTTATCATGTGTGAAATGCCCAAGTCTCTACGACGTTCCGACAAAAAGTTATTCAAAAATATCGTGTAATTTTTGGTTGAGATTTGGTGCTTTGACCCCTTCCGAAGGTCGTAGAACCTCGGGGATGGTACCAATGGATCGGGCATCCCCACATTAGTTCAGATGGAACCCACTTCCAAGTCTCTATGACCTTCAGAACAAAAGTTATTCAAGAATATCTTGATCTCCAATGGGTTTTCCTCCCCAACCCTAACCCTAACCCTGGCTGCAACCCTAACCCTAATTGCAGCCCTAACCCTAACCCTAACCCTCATTTCAGCCCTAACCCTATTCACCCTAGGGTGAATAACTCTGCGCTGCTTGCTCGAAACGGGCTGAAATTCGGCGTGGGTGCGTGGCTGTCTCTCCTTTATCATGTGTGAAATGCCCAAGTCTCTACGACGTTCCGACAAAAAGTTATTCAAAAATATCGTGTACTTTTTGGTTGAGATTTGGTGCTTTGACCCCTTCCGAAGGTCGTAGAACCTCGGGGATGGTACCAATGGATCGGGCATCCCCACATTAGTTCAGATGGAACCCACTTCCAAGTCTCTATGACCTTCAGAACAAAAGTTATTCAAGAATATCTTGATCTCCAATGGGTTTTCCTCCCCAACCCTAACCCTAACCCTGGCTGCAACCCTAACCCTAATTGCAGCCCTAACCCTAACCCTCATTTCAGCCCTAACCCTATTCACCCTAGGGTGAATAACTCTGCGCTGCTTGCTCGAAACGGGCTGAAATTCGGCGTGGGTGCGTGGCTGTCTCTCCTTTATCATGTGTGAAATGCCCAAGTCTCTACGACGTTCCGACAAAAAGTTATTCGAAAATATCGTGTACTTTTTGGTTGAGATTTGGTGCTTTGACCCCTTCCGAAGGTTGTAGAACCTCGGGGATGGTACCAATGGATCGGGCATCCCCACATTAGTTCAGATGGAACCCACTTCCAAGTCTCTATGACCTTCAGAACAAAAGTTATTCAAGAATATCTTGATCTCCAATGGGTTTTCCTCCCCAACCCTAACCCTAACCCTGGCTGCAACCCTAACCCTAATTGCAGCCCTAACCCTAACCCTAACCCTCATTTCAGCCCTAACCCTATTCACCCTAGGGTGAATAACTCTGCGCTGCTTGCTCGAAACGGGCGGAAATTCGGCGTGGGTGCGTGGCTGTCTCTCCTTTATCATGTGTGAAATGCCCAAGTCTCTACGACGTTCCGACAAAAAGTTATTCGAAAATATCGTGTACTTTTTGGTTGAGATTTGGTGCTTTGACCCCTTCCGAAGGTCGTAGAACCTCGGGGATGGTACCAATGGATCGGGCATCCCCACATTAGTTCAGATGGAACCCACTTCCAAGTCTCTATGACCTTCAGAACAAAAGTTATTCAAGAATATCTTGATCTCCAATGGGTTTTCCTCCCCAACCCTAACCCTAACCCTGGCTGCAACCCTAACCCTAATTGCAGCCCTAACCCTAACCCTAACCCTCATTTCAGCCCTAACCCTATTCACCCTAGGGTGAATAACTCTGCGCTGCTTGCTCGAAACGGGCGGAAATTCGGCGTGGGTGCGTGGCTGTCTCTCCTTTATCATGTGTGAAATGCCCAAGTCTCTACGACGTTCCGACAAAAAGTTATTCGAAAATATCGTGTACTTTTTGGTTGAGATTTGGTGCTTTGACCCCTTCCGAAGGTCGTAGAACCTCGGGGATGGTACCAATGGATCGGGCATCCCCACATTAGTTCAGATGGAACCCACTTCCAAGTCTCTATGACCTTCAGAACAAAAGTTATTCAAGAATATCTTGATCTCCAATGGGTTTTCCTCCCCAACCCTAACCCTAACCCTGGCTGCAACCCTAACCCTAATTGCAGCCCTAACCCTAACCCTAACCCTCATTTCAGCCCTAACCCTATTCACCCTAGGGTGAATAACTCTGCGCTGCTTGCTCGAAACGGGCTGAAATTCGGCGTGGGTGCGTGGCTGTCTCTCCTTTATCATGTGTGAAATGCCCAAGTCTCTACGACGTTCCGACAAAAAGTTATTCAAAAATATCGTGTACTTTTTGGTTGAGATTTGGTGCTTTGACCCCTTCCGAAGGTCGTAGAACCTCGGGGATGGTACCAATGGATCGGGCATCCCCACATTAGTTCAGATGGAACCCACTTCCAAGTCTCTATGACCTTCAGAACAAAAGTTATTCAAGAATATCTTGATCTCCAATGGGTTTTCCTCCCCAACCCTAACCCTAACCCTGGCTGCAACCCTAACCCTAATTGCAGCCCTAACCCTAACCCTCATTTCAGCCCTAACCCTATTCACCCTAGGGTGAATAACTCTGCGCTGCTTGCTCGAAACGGGCGGAAATTCGGCGTGGGTGCGTGGCTGTCTCTCCTTTATCATGTGTGAAATGCCCAAGTCTCTACGACGTTCCGACAAAAAGTTATTCAAAAATATCGTGTAATTTTTGGTTGAGATTTGGTGCTTTGACCCCTTCCGAAGGTCGTAGAACCTCGGGGATGGTACCAATGGATCGGGCATCCCCACATTAGTTCAGATGGAACCCACTTCCAAGTCTCTATGACCTTCAGAACAAAAGTTATTCAAGAATATCTTGATCTCCAATGGGTTTTCCTCCCCAACCCTAACCCTAACCCTGGCTGCAACCCTAACCCTAATTGCAGCCCTAACCCTAACCCTAACCCTCATTTCAGCCCTAACCCTATTCACCCTAGGGTGAATAACTCTGCGCTGCTTGCTCGAAACGGGCTGAAATTCGGCGTGGGTGCGTGGCTGTCTCTCCTTTATCATGTGTGAAATGCCCAAGTCTCTACGACGTTCCGACAAAAAGTTATTCAAAAATATCGTGTACTTTTTGGTTGAGATTTGGTGCTTTGACCCCTTCCGAAGGTCGTAGAACCTCGGGGATGGTACCAATGGATCGGGCATCCCCACATTAGTTCAGATGGAACCCACTTCCAAGTCTCTATGACCTTCAGAACAAAAGTTATTCAAGAATATCTTGATCTCCAATGGGTTTTCCTCCCCAACCCTAACCCTAACCCTGGCTGCAACCCTAACCCTAATTGCAGCCCTAACCCTAACCCTCATTTCAGCCCTAACCCTATTCACCCTAGGGTGAATAACTCTGCGCTGCTTGCTCGAAACGGGCTGAAATTCGGCGTGGGTGCGTGGCTGTCTCTCCTTTATCATGTGTGAAATGCCCAAGTCTCTACGACGTTCCGACAAAAAGTTATTCGAAAATATCGTGTACTTTTTGGTTGAGATTTGGTGCTTTGACCCCTTCCGAAGGTTGTAGAACCTCGGGGATGGTACCAATGGATCGGGCATCCCCACATTAGTTCAGATGGAACCCACTTCCAAGTCTCTATGACCTTCAGAACAAAAGTTATTCAAGAATATCTTGATCTCCAATGGGTTTTCCTCCCCAACCCTAACCCTAACCCTGGCTGCAACCCTAACCCTAATTGCAGCCCTAACCCTAACCCTAACCCTCATTTCAGCCCTAACCCTATTCACCCTAGGGTGAATAACTCTGCGCTGCTTGCTCGAAACGGGCGGAAATTCGGCGTGGGTGCGTGGCTGTCTCTCCTTTATCATGTGTGAAATGCCCAAGTCTCTACGACGTTCCGACAAAAAGTTATTCGAAAATATCGTGTACTTTTTGGTTGAGATTTGGTGCTTTGACCCCTTCCGAAGGTCGTAGAACCTCGGGGATGGTACCAATGGATCGGGCATCCCCACATTAGTTCAGATGGAACCCACTTCCAAGTCTCTATGACCTTCAGAACAAAAGTTATTCAAGAATATCTTGATCTCCAATGGGTTTTCCTCCCCAACCCTAACCCTAACCCTGGCTGCAACCCTAACCCTAATTGCAGCCCTAACCCTAACCCTCATTTCAGCCCTAACCCTATTCACCCTAGGGTGAATAACTCTGCGCTGCTTGCTCGAAACGGGCGGAAATTCGGCGTGGGTGCGTGGCTGTCTCTCCTTTATCATGTGTGAAATGCCCAAGTCTCTACGACGTTCCGACAAAAAGTTATTCAAAAATATCGTGTAATTTTTGGTTGAGATTTGGTGCTTTGACCCCTTCCGAAGGTCGTAGAACCTCGGGGATGGTACCAATGGATCGGGCATCCCCACATTAGTTCAGATGGAACCCACTTCCAAGTCTCTATGACCTTCAGAACAAAAGTTATTCAAGAATATCTTGATCTCCAATGGGTTTTCCTCCCCAACCCTAACCCTAACCCTGGCTGCAACCCTAACCCTAATTGCAGCCCTAACCCTAACCCTAACCCTCATTTCAGCCCTAACCCTATTCACCCTAGGGTGAATAACTCTGCGCTGCTTGCTCGAAACGGGCTGAAATTCGGCGTGGGTGCGTGGCTGTCTCTCCTTTATCATGTGTGAAATGCCCAAGTCTCTACGACGTTCCGACAAAAAGTTATTCAAAAATATCGTGTACTTTTTGGTTGAGATTTGGTGCTTTGACCCCTTCCGAAGGTCGTAGAACCTCGGGGATGGTACCAATGGATCGGGCATCCCCACATTAGTTCAGATGGAACCCACTTCCAAGTCTCTATGACCTTCAGAACAAAAGTTATTCAAGAATATCTTGATCTCCAATGGGTTTTCCTCCCCAACCCTAACCCTAACCCTGGCTGCAACCCTAACCCTAATTGCAGCCCTAACCCTAACCCTCATTTCAGCCCTAACCCTATTCACCCTAGGGTGAATAACTCTGCGCTGCTTGCTCGAAACGGGCTGAAATTCGGCGTGGGTGCGTGGCTGTCTCTCCTTTATCATGTGTGAAATGCCCAAGTCTCTACGACGTTCCGACAAAAAGTTATTCGAAAATATCGTGTACTTTTTGGTTGAGATTTGGTGCTTTGACCCCTTCCGAAGGTTGTAGAACCTCGGGGATGGTACCAATGGATCGGGCATCCCCACATTAGTTCAGATGGAACCCACTTCCAAGTCTCTATGACCTTCAGAACAAAAGTTATTCAAGAATATCTTGATCTCCAATGGGTTTTCCTCCCCAACCCTAACCCTAACCCTGGCTGCAACCCTAACCCTAATTGCAGCCCTAACCCTAACCCTAACCCTCATTTCAGCCCTAACCCTATTCACCCTAGGGTGAATAACTCTGCGCTGCTTGCTCGAAACGGGCGGAAATTCGGCGTGGGTGCGTGGCTGTCTCTCCTTTATCATGTGTGAAATGCCCAAGTCTCTACGACGTTCCGACAAAAAGTTATTCGAAAATATCGTGTACTTTTTGGTTGAGATTTGGTGCTTTGACCCCTTCCGAAGGTCGTAGAACCTCGGGGATGGTACCAATGGATCGGGCATCCCCACATTAGTTCAGATGGAACCCACTTCCAAGTCTCTATGACCTTCAGAACAAAAGTTATTCAAGAATATCTTGATCTCCAATGGGTTTTCCTCCCCAACCCTAACCCTAACCCTGGCTGCAACCCTAACCCTAATTGCAGCCCTAACCCTAACCCTAACCCTCATTTCAGCCCTAACCCTATTCACCCTAGGGTGAATAACTCTGCGCTGCTTGCTCGAAACGGGCGGAAATTCGGCGTGGGTGCGTGGCTGTCTCTCCTTTATCATGTGTGAAATGCCCAAGTCTCTACGACGTTCCGACAAAAAGTTATTCGAAAATATCGTGTACTTTTTGGTTGAGATTTGGTGCTTTGACCCCTTCCGAAGGTCGTAGAACCTCGGGGATGGTACCAATGGATCGGGCATCCCCACATTAGTTCAGATGGAACCCACTTCCAAGTCTCTATGACCTTCAGAACAAAAGTTATTCAAGAATATCTTGATCTCCAATGGGTTTTCCTCCCCAACCCTAACCCTAACCCTGGCTGCAACCCTAACCCTAATTGCAGCCCTAACCCTAACCCTAACCCTCATTTCAGCCCTAACCCTATTCACCCTAGGGTGAATAACTCTGCGCTGCTTGCTCGAAACGGGCTGAAATTCGGCGTGGGTGCGTGGCTGTCTCTCCTTTATCATGTGTGAAATGCCCAAGTCTCTACGACGTTCCGACAAAAAGTTATTCAAAAATATCGTGTACTTTTTGGTTGAGATTTGGTGCTTTGACCCCTTCCGAAGGTCGTAGAACCTCGGGGATGGTACCAATGGATCGGGCATCCCCACATTAGTTCAGATGGAACCCACTTCCAAGTCTCTATGACCTTCAGAACAAAAGTTATTCAAGAATATCTTGATCTCCAATGGGTTTTCCTCCCCAACCCTAACCCTAACCCTGGCTGCAACCCTAACCCTAATTGCAGCCCTAACCCTAACCCTCATTTCAGCCCTAACCCTATTCACCCTAGGGTGAATAACTCTGCGCTGCTTGCTCGAAACGGGCGGAAATTCGGCGTGGGTGCGTGGCTGTCTCTCCTTTATCATGTGTGAAATGCCCAAGTCTCTACGACGTTCCGACAAAAAGTTATTCAAAAATATCGTGTAATTTTTGGTTGAGATTTGGTGCTTTGACCCCTTCCGAAGGTCGTAGAACCTCGGGGATGGTACCAATGGATCGGGCATCCCCACATTAGTTCAGATGGAACCCACTTCCAAGTCTCTATGACCTTCAGAACAAAAGTTATTCAAGAATATCTTGATCTCCAATGGGTTTTCCTCCCCAACCCTAACCCTAACCCTGGCTGCAACCCTAACCCTAATTGCAGCCCTAACCCTAACCCTAACCCTCATTTCAGCCCTAACCCTATTCACCCTAGGGTGAATAACTCTGCGCTGCTTGCTCGAAACGGGCTGAAATTCGGCGTGGGTGCGTGGCTGTCTCTCCTTTATCATGTGTGAAATGCCCAAGTCTCTACGACGTTCCGACAAAAAGTTATTCAAAAATATCGTGTACTTTTTGGTTGAGATTTGGTGCTTTGACCCCTTCCGAAGGTCGTAGAACCTCGGGGATGGTACCAATGGATCGGGCATCCCCACATTAGTTCAGATGGAACCCACTTCCAAGTCTCTATGACCTTCAGAACAAAAGTTATTCAAGAATATCTTGATCTCCAATGGGTTTTCCTCCCCAACCCTAACCCTAACCCTGGCTGCAACCCTAACCCTAATTGCAGCCCTAACCCTAACCCTCATTTCAGCCCTAACCCTATTCACCCTAGGGTGAATAACTCTGCGCTGCTTGCTCGAAACGGGCTGAAATTCGGCGTGGGTGCGTGGCTGTCTCTCCTTTATCATGTGTGAAATGCCCAAGTCTCTACGACGTTCCGACAAAAAGTTATTCAAAAATATCGTGTAATTTTTGGTTGAGATTTGGTGCTTTGACCCCTTCCGAAGGTCGTAGAACCTCGGGGATGGTACCAATGGATCGGGCATCCCCACATTAGTTCAGATGGAACCCACTTCCAAGTCTCTATGACCTTCAGAACAAAAGTTATTCAAGAATATCTTGATCTCCAATGGGTTTTCCTCCCCAACCCTAACCCTAACCCTGGCTGCAACCCTAACCCTAATTGCAGCCCTAACCCTAACCCTAACCCTCATTTCAGCCCTAACCCTATTCACCCTAGGGTGAATAACTCTGCGCTGCTTGCTCGAAACGGGCTGAAATTCGGCGTGGGTGCGTGGCTGTCTCTCCTTTATCATGTGTGAAATGCCCAAGTCTCTACGACGTTCCGACAAAAAGTTATTCAAAAATATCGTGTACTTTTTGGTTGAGATTTGGTGCTTTGACCCCTTCCGAAGGTCGTAGAACCTCGGGGATGGTACCAATGGATCGGGCATCCCCACATTAGTTCAGATGGAACCCACTTCCAAGTCTCTATGACCTTCAGAACAAAAGTTATTCAAGAATATCTTGATCTCCAATGGGTTTTCCTCCCCAACCCTAACCCTAACCCTGGCTGCAACCCTAACCCTAATTGCAGCCCTAACCCTAACCCTCATTTCAGCCCTAACCCTATTCACCCTAGGGTGAATAACTCTGCGCTGCTTGCTCGAAACGGGCTGAAATTCGGCGTGGGTGCGTGGCTGTCTCTCCTTTATCATGTGTGAAATGCCCAAGTCTCTACGACGTTCCGACAAAAAGTTATTCGAAAATATCGTGTACTTTTTGGTTGAGATTTGGTGCTTTGACCCCTTCCGAAGGTTGTAGAACCTCGGGGATGGTACCAATGGATCGGGCATCCCCACATTAGTTCAGATGGAACCCACTTCCAAGTCTCTATGACCTTCAGAACAAAAGTTATTCAAGAATATCTTGATCTCCAATGGGTTTTCCTCCCCAACCCTAACCCTAACCCTGGCTGCAACCCTAACCCTAATTGCAGCCCTAACCCTAACCCTAACCCTCATTTCAGCCCTAACCCTATTCACCCTAGGGTGAATAACTCTGCGCTGCTTGCTCGAAACGGGCGGAAATTCGGCGTGGGTGCGTGGCTGTCTCTCCTTTATCATGTGTGAAATGCCCAAGTCTCTACGACGTTCCGACAAAAAGTTATTCGAAAATATCGTGTACTTTTTGGTTGAGATTTGGTGCTTTGACCCCTTCCGAAGGTCGTAGAACCTCGGGGATGGTACCAATGGATCGGGCATCCCCACATTAGTTCAGATGGAACCCACTTCCAAGTCTCTATGACCTTCAGAACAAAAGTTATTCAAGAATATCTTGATCTCCAATGGGTTTTCCTCCCCAACCCTAACCCTAACCCTGGCTGCAACCCTAACCCTAATTGCAGCCCTAACCCTAACCCTAACCCTCATTTCAGCCCTAACCCTATTCACCCTAGGGTGAATAACTCTGCGCTGCTTGCTCGAAACGGGCGGAAATTCGGCGTGGGTGCGTGGCTGTCTCTCCTTTATCATGTGTGAAATGCCCAAGTCTCTACGACGTTCCGACAAAAAGTTATTCGAAAATATCGTGTACTTTTTGGTTGAGATTTGGTGCTTTGACCCCTTCCGAAGGTCGTAGAACCTCGGGGATGGTACCAATGGATCGGGCATCCCCACATTAGTTCAGATGGAACCCACTTCCAAGTCTCTATGACCTTCAGAACAAAAGTTATTCAAGAATATCTTGATCTCCAATGGGTTTTCCTCCCCAACCCTAACCCTAACCCTGGCTGCAACCCTAACCCTAATTGCAGCCCTAACCCTAACCCTAACCCTCATTTCAGCCCTAACCCTATTCACCCTAGGGTGAATAACTCTGCGCTGCTTGCTCGAAACGGGCTGAAATTCGGCGTGGGTGCGTGGCTGTCTCTCCTTTATCATGTGTGAAATGCCCAAGTCTCTACGACGTTCCGACAAAAAGTTATTCAAAAATATCGTGTACTTTTTGGTTGAGATTTGGTGCTTTGACCCCTTCCGAAGGTCGTAGAACCTCGGGGATGGTACCAATGGATCGGGCATCCCCACATTAGTTCAGATGGAACCCACTTCCAAGTCTCTATGACCTTCAGAACAAAAGTTATTCAAGAATATCTTGATCTCCAATGGGTTTTCCTCCCCAACCCTAACCCTAACCCTGGCTGCAACCCTAACCCTAATTGCAGCCCTAACCCTAACCCTCATTTCAGCCCTAACCCTATTCACCCTAGGGTGAATAACTCTGCGCTGCTTGCTCGAAACGGGCGGAAATTCGGCGTGGGTGCGTGGCTGTCTCTCCTTTATCATGTGTGAAATGCCCAAGTCTCTACGACGTTCCGACAAAAAGTTATTCAAAAATATCGTGTAATTTTTGGTTGAGATTTGGTGCTTTGACCCCTTCCGAAGGTCGTAGAACCTCGGGGATGGTACCAATGGATCGGGCATCCCCACATTAGTTCAGATGGAACCCACTTCCAAGTCTCTATGACCTTCAGAACAAAAGTTATTCAAGAATATCTTGATCTCCAATGGGTTTTCCTCCCCAACCCTAACCCTAACCCTGGCTGCAACCCTAACCCTAATTGCAGCCCTAACCCTAACCCTAACCCTCATTTCAGCCCTAACCCTATTCACCCTAGGGTGAATAACTCTGCGCTGCTTGCTCGAAACGGGCTGAAATTCGGCGTGGGTGCGTGGCTGTCTCTCCTTTATCATGTGTGAAATGCCCAAGTCTCTACGACGTTCCGACAAAAAGTTATTCAAAAATATCGTGTACTTTTTGGTTGAGATTTGGTGCTTTGACCCCTTCCGAAGGTCGTAGAACCTCGGGGATGGTACCAATGGATCGGGCATCCCCACATTAGTTCAGATGGAACCCACTTCCAAGTCTCTATGACCTTCAGAACAAAAGTTATTCAAGAATATCTTGATCTCCAATGGGTTTTCCTCCCCAACCCTAACCCTAACCCTGGCTGCAACCCTAACCCTAATTGCAGCCCTAACCCTAACCCTCATTTCAGCCCTAACCCTATTCACCCTAGGGTGAATAACTCTGCGCTGCTTGCTCGAAACGGGCTGAAATTCGGCGTGGGTGCGTGGCTGTCTCTCCTTTATCATGTGTGAAATGCCCAAGTCTCTACGACGTTCCGACAAAAAGTTATTCAAAAATATCGTGTAATTTTTGGTTGAGATTTGGTGCTTTGACCCCTTCCGAAGGTCGTAGAACCTCGGGGATGGTACCAATGGATCGGGCATCCCCACATTAGTTCAGATGGAACCCACTTCCAAGTCTCTATGACCTTCAGAACAAAAGTTATTCAAGAATATCTTGATCTCCAATGGGTTTTCCTCCCCAACCCTAACCCTAACCCTGGCTGCAACCCTAACCCTAATTGCAGCCCTAACCCTAACCCTAACCCTCATTTCAGCCCTAACCCTATTCACCCTAGGGTGAATAACTCTGCGCTGCTTGCTCGAAACGGGCTGAAATTCGGCGTGGGTGCGTGGCTGTCTCTCCTTTATCATGTGTGAAATGCCCAAGTCTCTACGACGTTCCGACAAAAAGTTATTCAAAAATATCGTGTACTTTTTGGTTGAGATTTGGTGCTTTGACCCCTTCCGAAGGTCGTAGAACCTCGGGGATGGTACCAATGGATCGGGCATCCCCACATTAGTTCAGATGGAACCCACTTCCAAGTCTCTATGACCTTCAGAACAAAAGTTATTCAAGAATATCTTGATCTCCAATGGGTTTTCCTCCCCAACCCTAACCCTAACCCTGGCTGCAACCCTAACCCTAATTGCAGCCCTAACCCTAACCCTCATTTCAGCCCTAACCCTATTCACCCTAGGGTGAATAACTCTGCGCTGCTTGCTCGAAACGGGCTGAAATTCGGCGTGGGTGCGTGGCTGTCTCTCCTTTATCATGTGTGAAATGCCCAAGTCTCTACGACGTTCCGACAAAAAGTTATTCGAAAATATCGTGTACTTTTTGGTTGAGATTTGGTGCTTTGACCCCTTCCGAAGGTTGTAGAACCTCGGGGATGGTACCAATGGATCGGGCATCCCCACATTAGTTCAGATGGAACCCACTTCCAAGTCTCTATGACCTTCAGAACAAAAGTTATTCAAGAATATCTTGATCTCCAATGGGTTTTCCTCCCCAACCCTAACCCTAACCCTGGCTGCAACCCTAACCCTAATTGCAGCCCTAACCCTAACCCTAACCCTCATTTCAGCCCTAACCCTATTCACCCTAGGGTGAATAACTCTGCGCTGCTTGCTCGAAACGGGCGGAAATTCGGCGTGGGTGCGTGGCTGTCTCTCCTTTATCATGTGTGAAATGCCCAAGTCTCTACGACGTTCCGACAAAAAGTTATTCGAAAATATCGTGTACTTTTTGGTTGAGATTTGGTGCTTTGACCCCTTCCGAAGGTCGTAGAACCTCGGGGATGGTACCAATGGATCGGGCATCCCCACATTAGTTCAGATGGAACCCACTTCCAAGTCTCTATGACCTTCAGAACAAAAGTTATTCAAGAATATCTTGATCTCCAATGGGTTTTCCTCCCCAACCCTAACCCTAACCCTGGCTGCAACCCTAACCCTAATTGCAGCCCTAACCCTAACCCTAACCCTCATTTCAGCCCTAACCCTATTCACCCTAGGGTGAATAACTCTGCGCTGCTTGCTCGAAACGGGCGGAAATTCGGCGTGGGTGCGTGGCTGTCTCTCCTTTATCATGTGTGAAATGCCCAAGTCTCTACGACGTTCCGACAAAAAGTTATTCGAAAATATCGTGTACTTTTTGGTTGAGATTTGGTGCTTTGACCCCTTCCGAAGGTCGTAGAACCTCGGGGATGGTACCAATGGATCGGGCATCCCCACATTAGTTCAGATGGAACCCACTTCCAAGTCTCTATGACCTTCAGAACAAAAGTTATTCAAGAATATCTTGATCTCCAATGGGTTTTCCTCCCCAACCCTAACCCTAACCCTGGCTGCAACCCTAACCCTAATTGCAGCCCTAACCCTAACCCTAACCCTCATTTCAGCCCTAACCCTATTCACCCTAGGGTGAATAACTCTGCGCTGCTTGCTCGAAACGGGCGGAAATTCGGCGTGGGTGCGTGGCTGTCTCTCCTTTATCATGTGTGAAATGCCCAAGTCTCTACGACGTTCCGACAAAAAGTTATTCGAAAATATCGTGTACTTTTTGGTTGAGATTTGGTGCTTTGACCCCTTCCGAAGGTCGTAGAACCTCGGGGATGGTACCAATGGATCGGGCATCCCCACATTAGTTCAGATGGAACCCACTTCCAAGTCTCTATGACCTTCAGAACAAAAGTTATTCAAGAATATCTTGATCTCCAATGGGTTTTCCTCCCCAACCCTAACCCTAACCCTGGCTGCAACCCTAACCCTAATTGCAGCCCTAACCCTAACCCTAACCCTCATTTCAGCCCTAACCCTATTCACCCTAGGGTGAATAACTCTGCGCTGCTTGCTCGAAACGGGCTGAAATTCGGCGTGGGTGCGTGGCTGTCTCTCCTTTATCATGTGTGAAATGCCCAAGTCTCTACGACGTTCCGACAAAAAGTTATTCAAAAATATCGTGTACTTTTTGGTTGAGATTTGGTGCTTTGACCCCTTCCGAAGGTCGTAGAACCTCGGGGATGGTACCAATGGATCGGGCATCCCCACATTAGTTCAGATGGAACCCACTTCCAAGTCTCTATGACCTTCAGAACAAAAGTTATTCAAGAATATCTTGATCTCCAATGGGTTTTCCTCCCCAACCCTAACCCTAACCCTGGCTGCAACCCTAACCCTAATTGCGGCCCTAACCCTAACCCTCATTTCAGCCCTAACCCTATTCACCCTAGGGTGAATAACTCTGCGCTGCTTGCTCGAAACGGGCGGAAATTCGGCGTGGGTGCGTGGCTGTCTCTCCTTTATCATGTGTGAAATGCCCAAGTCTCTACGACGTTCCGACAAAAAGTTATTCAAAAATATCGTGTAATTTTTGGTTGAGATTTGGTGCTTTGACCCCTTCCGAAGGTCGTAGAACCTCGGGGATGGTACCAATGGATCGGGCATCCCCACATTAGTTCAGATGGAACCCACTTCCAAGTCTCTATGACCTTCAGAACAAAAGTTATTCAAGAATATCTTGATCTCCAATGGGTTTTCCTCCCCAACCCTAACCCTAACCCTGGCTGCAACCCTAACCCTAATTGCAGCCCTAACCCTAACCCTAACCCTCATTTCAGCCCTAACCCTATTCACCCTAGGGTGAATAACTCTGCGCTGCTTGCTCGAAACGGGCTGAAATTCGGCGTGGGTGCGTGGCTGTCTCTCCTTTATCATGTGTGAAATGCCCAAGTCTCTACGACGTTCCGACAAAAAGTTATTCAAAAATATCGTGTACTTTTTGGTTGAGATTTGGTGCTTTGACCCCTTCCGAAGGTCGTAGAACCTCGGGGATGGTACCAATGGATCGGGCATCCCCACATTAGTTCAGATGGAACCCACTTCCAAGTCTCTATGACCTTCAGAACAAAAGTTATTCAAGAATATCTTGATCTCCAATGGGTTTTCCTCCCCAACCCTAACCCTAACCCTGGCTGCAACCCTAACCCTAATTGCAGCCCTAACCCTAACCCTCATTTCAGCCCTAACCCTATTCACCCTAGGGTGAATAACTCTGCGCTGCTTGCTCGAAACGGGCTGAAATTCGGCGTGGGTGCGTGGCTGTCTCTCCTTTATCATGTGTGAAATGCCCAAGTCTCTACGACGTTCCGACAAAAAGTTATTCGAAAATATCGTGTGCTTTTTGGTTGAGATTTGGTGCTTTGACCCCTTCCGAAGGTTGTAGAACCTCGGGGATGGTACCAATGGATCGGGCATCCCCACATTAGTTCAGATGGAACCCACTTCCAAGTCTCTATGACCTTCAGAACAAAAGTTATTCAAGAATATCTTGATCTCCAATGGGTTTTCCTCCCCAACCCTAACCCTAACCCTGGCTGCAACCCTAACCCTAATTGCAGCCCTAACCCTAACCCTAACCCTCATTTCAGCCCTAACCCTATTCACCCTAGGGTGAATAACTCTGCGCTGCTTGCTCGAAACGGGCGGAAATTCGGCGTGGGTGCGTGGCTGTCTCTCCTTTATCATGTGTGAAATGCCCAAGTCTCTACGACGTTCCGACAAAAAGTTATTCGAAAATATCGTGTACTTTTTGGTTGAGATTTGGTGCTTTGACCCCTTCCGAAGGTCGTAGAACCTCGGGGATGGTACCAATGGATCGGGCATCCCCACATTAGTTCAGATGGAACCCACTTCCAAGTCTCTATGACCTTCAGAACAAAAGTTATTCAAGAATATCTTGATCTCCAATGGGTTTTCCTCCCCAACCCTAACCCTAACCCTGGCTGCAACCCTAACCCTAATTGCAGCCCTAACCCTAACCCTAACCCTCATTTCAGCCCTAACCCTATTCACCCTAGGGTGAATAACTCTGCGCTGCTTGCTCGAAACGGGCGGAAATTCGGCGTGGGTGCGTGGCTGTCTCTCCTTTATCATGTGTGAAATGCCCAAGTCTCTACGACGTTCCGACAAAAAGTTATTCGAAAATATCGTGTACTTTTTGGTTGAGATTTGGTGCTTTGACCCCTTCCGAAGGTCGTAGAACCTCGGGGATGGTACCAATGGATCGGGCATCCCCACATTAGTTCAGATGGAACCCACTTCCAAGTCTCTATGACCTTCAGAACAAAAGTTATTCAAGAATATCTTGATCTCCAATGGGTTTTCCTCCCCAACCCTAACCCTAACCCTGGCTGCAACCCTAACCCTAATTGCAGCCCTAACCCTAACCCTAACCCTCATTTCAGCCCTAACCCTATTCACCCTAGGGTGAATAACTCTGCGCTGCTTGCTCGAAACGGGCTGAAATTCGGCGTGGGTGCGTGGCTGTCTCTCCTTTATCATGTGTGAAATGCCCAAGTCTCTACGACGTTCCGACAAAAAGTTATTCAAAAATATCGTGTACTTTTTGGTTGAGATTTGGTGCTTTGACCCCTTCCGAAGGTCGTAGAACCTCGGGGATGGTACCAATGGATCGGGCATCCCCACATTAGTTCAGATGGAACCCACTTCCAAGTCTCTATGACCTTCAGAACAAAAGTTATTCAAGAATATCTTGATCTCCAATGGGTTTTCCTCCCCAACCCTAACCCTAACCCTGGCTGCAACCCTAACCCTAATTGCAGCCCTAACCCTAACCCTAACCCTCATTTCAGCCCTAACCCTATTCACCCTAGGGTGAATAACTCTGCGCTGCTTGCTCGAAACGGGCGGAAATTCGGCGTGGGTGCGTGGCTGTCTCTCCTTTATCATGTGTGAAATGCCCAAGTCTCTACGACGTTCCGACAAAAAGTTATTCAAAAATATCGTGTACTTTTTGGTTGAGATTTGGTGCTTTGACCCCTTCCGAAGGTCGTAGAACCTCGGGGATGGTACCAATGGATCGGGCATCCCCACATTAGTTCAGATGGAACCCACTTCCAAGTCTCTATGACCTTCAGAACAAAAGTTATTCAAGAATATCTTGATCTCCAATGGGTTTTCCTCCCCAACCCTAACCCTAACCCTGGCTGCAACCCTAACCCTAATTGCAGCCCTAACCCTAACCCTAACCCTCATTTCAGCCCTAACCCTATTCACCCTAGGGTGAATAACTCTGCGCTGCTTGCTCGAAACGGGCTGAAATTCGGCGTGGGTGCGTGGCTGTCTCTCCTTTATCATGTGTGAAATGCCCAAGTCTCTACGACGTTCCGACAAAAAGTTATTCAAAAATATCGTGTACTTTTTGGTTGAGATTTGGTGCTTTGACCCCTTCCGAAGGTCGTAGAACCTCGGGGATGGTACCAATGGATCGGGCATCCCCACATTAGTTCAGATGGAACCCACTTCCAAGTCTCTATGACCTTCAGAACAAAAGTTATTCAAGAATATCTTGATCTCCAATGGGTTTTCCTCCCCAACCCTAACCCTAACCCTGGCTGCAACCCTAACCCTAATTGCAGCCCTAACCCTAACCCTAACCCTCATTTCAGCCCTAACCCTATTCACCCTAGGGTGAATAACTCTGCGCTGCTTGCTCGAAACGGGCGGAAATTCGGCGTGGGTGCGTGGCTGTCTCTCCTTTATCATGTGTGAAATGCCCAAGTCTCTACGACGTTCCGACAAAAAGTTATTCAAAAATATCGTGTACTTTTTGGTTGAGATTTGGTGCTTTGACCCCTTCCGAAGGTCGTAGAACCTCGGGGATGGTACCAATGGATCGGGCATCCCCACATTAGTTCAGATGGAACCCACTTCCAAGTCTCTATGACCTTCAGAACAAAAGTTATTCAAGAATATCTTGATCTCCAATGGGTTTTCCTCCCCAACCCTAACCCTAACCCTGGCTGCAACCCTAACCCTAATTGCAGCCCTAACCCTAACCCTAACCCTCATTTCAGCCCTAACCCTATTCACCCTAGGGTGAATAACTCTGCGCTGCTTGCTCGAAACGGGCGGAAATTCGGCGTGGGTGCGTGGCTGTCTCTCCTTTATCATGTGTGAAATGCCCAAGTCTCTACGACGTTCCGACAAAAAGTTATTCGAAAATATCGTGTACTTTTTGGTTGAGATTTGGTGCTTTGACCCCTTCCGAAGGTCGTAGAACCTTGGGGATGGTACCAATGGATCGGGCATCCCCACATTAGTTCAGATGGAACCCACTTCCAAGTCTCTATGACCTTCAGAACAAAAGTTATTCAAGAATATCTTGATCTCCAATGGGTTTTCCTCCCCAACCCTAACCCTAACCCTGGCTGCAACCCTAACCCTAATTGCAGCCCTAACCCTAACCCTAACCCTCATTTCAGCCCTAACCCTATTCACCCTAGGGTGAATAACTCTGCGCTGCTTGCTCGAAACGGGCGGAAATTCGGCGTGGGTGCGTGGCTGTCTCTCCTTTATCATGTGTGAAATGCCCAAGTCTCTACGACGTTCCGACAAAAAGTTATTCAAAAATATCGTGTACTTTTTGGTTGAGATTTGGTGCTTTGACCCCTTCCGAAGGTCGTAGAACCTCGGGGATGGTACCAATGGATCGGGCATCCCCACATTAGTTCAGATGGAACCCACTTCCAAGTCTCTATGACCTTCAGAACAAAAGTTATTCAAGAATATCTTGATCTCCAATGGGTTTTCCTCCCCAACCCTAACCCTAACCCTGGCTGCAACCCTAACCCTAATTGCAGCCCTAACCCTAACCCTCATTTCAGCCCTAACCCTATTCACCCTAGGGTGAATAACTCTGCGCTGCTTGCTCGAAACGGGCGGAAATTCGGCGTGGGTGCGTGGCTGTCTCTCCTTTATCATGTGTGAAATGCCCAAGTCTCTACGACGTTCCGACAAAAAGTTATTCGAAAATATCGTGTAATTTTTGGTTGAGATTTGGTGCTTTGACCCCTTCCGAAGGTCGTAGAACCTCGGGGATGGTACCAATGGATCGGGCATCCCCACATTAGTTCAGATGGAACCCACTTCCAAGTCTCTATGACCTTCAGAACAAAAGTTATTCAAGAATATCTTGATCTCCAATGGGTTTTCCTCCCCAACCCTAACCCTAACCCTGGCTGCAACCCTAACCCTAATTGCAGCCCTAACCCTAACCCTAACCCTCATTTCAGCCCTAACCCTATTCACCCTAGGGTGAATAACTCTGCGCTGCTTGCTCGAAACGGGCTGAAATTCGGCGTGGGTGCGTGGCTGTCTCTCCTTTATCATGTGTGAAATGCCCAAGTCTCTACGACGTTCCGACAAAAAGTTATTCAAAAATATCGTGTACTTTTTGGTTGAGATTTGGTGCTTTGACCCCTTCCGAAGGTCGTAGAACCTCGGGGATGGTACCAATGGATCGGGCATCCCCACATTAGTTCAGATGGAACCCACTTCCAAGTCTCTATGACCTTCAGAACAAAAGTTATTCAAGAATATCTTGATCTCCAATGGGTTTTCCTCCCCAACCCTAACCCTAACCCTGGCTGCAACCCTAACCCTAATTGCAGCCCTAACCCTAACCCTCATTTCAGCCCTAACCCTATTCACCCTAGGGTGAATAACTCTGCGCTGCTTGCTCGAAACGGGCTGAAATTCGGCGTGGGTGCGTGGCTGTCTCTCCTTTATCATGTGTGAAATGCCCAAGTCTCTACGACGTTCCGACAAAAAGTTATTCGAAAATATCGTGTACTTTTTGGTTGAGATTTGGTGCTTTGACCCCTTCCGAAGGTTGTAGAACCTCGGGGATGGTACCAATGGATCGGGCATCCCCACATTAGTTCAGATGGAACCCACTTCCAAGTCTCTATGACCTTCAGAACAAAAGTTATTCAAGAATATCTTGATCTCCAATGGGTTTTCCTCCCCAACCCTAACCCTAACCCTGGCTGCAACCCTAACCCTAATTGCAGCCCTAACCCTAACCCTCATTTCAGCCCTAACCCTATTCACCCTAGGGTGAATAACTCTGCGCTGCTTGCTCGAAACGGGCGGAAATTCGGCGTGGGTGCGTGGCTGTCTCTCCTTTATCATGTGTGAAATGCCCAAGTCTCTACGACGTTCCGACAAAAAGTTATTCGAAAATATCGTGTACTTTTTGGTTGAGATTTGGTGCTTTGACCCCTTCCGAAGGTCGTAGAACCTCGGGGATGGTACCAATGGATCGGGCATCCCCACATTAGTTCAGATGGAACCCACTTCCAAGTCTCTATGACCTTCAGAACAAAAGTTATTCAAGAATATCTTGATCTCCAATGGGTTTTCCTCCCCAACCCTAACCCTAACCCTGGCTGCAACCCTAACCCTAATTGCAGCCCTAACCCTAACCCTAACCCTCATTTCAGCCCTAACCCTATTCACCCTAGGGTGAATAACTCTGCGCTGCTTGCTCGAAACGGGCGGAAATTCGGCGTGGGTGCGTGGCTGTCTCTCCTTTATCATGTGTGAAATGCCCAAGTCTCTACGACGTTCCGACAAAAAGTTATTCGAAAATATCGTGTACTTTTTGGTTGAGATTTGGTGCTTTGACCCCTTCCGAAGGTCGTAGAACCTCGGGGATGGTACCAATGGATCGGGCATCCCCACATTAGTTCAGATGGAACCCACTTCCAAGTCTCTATGACCTTCAGAACAAAAGTTATTCAAGAATATCTTGATCTCCAATGGGTTTTCCTCCCCAACCCTAACCCTAACCCTGGCTGCAACCCTAACCCTAATTGCAGCCCTAACCCTAACCCTAACCCTCATTTCAGCCCTAACCCTATTCACCCTAGGGTGAATAACTCTGCGCTGCTTGCTCGAAACGGGCGGAAATTCGGCGTGGGTGCGTGGCTGTCTCTCCTTTATCATGTGTGAAATGCCCAAGTCTCTACGACGTTCCGACAAAAAGTTATTCGAAAATATCGTGTACTTTTTGGTTGAGATTTGGTGCTTTGACCCCTTCCGAAGGTCGTAGAACCTCGGGGATGGTACCAATGGATCGGGCATCCCCACATTAGTTCAGATGGAACCCACTTCCAAGTCTCTATGACCTTCAGAACAAAAGTTATTCAAGAATATCTTGATCTCCAATGGGTTTTCCTCCCCAACCCTAACCCTAACCCTGGCTGCAACCCTAACCCTAATTGCAGCCCTAACCCTAACCCTAACCCTCATTTCAGCCCTAACCCTATTCACCCTAGGGTGAATAACTCTGCGCTGCTTGCTCGAAACGGGCTGAAATTCGGCGTGGGTGCGTGGCTGTCTCTCCTTTATCATGTGTGAAATGCCCAAGTCTCTACGACGTTCCGACAAAAAGTTATTCAAAAATATCGTGTACTTTTTGGTTGAGATTTGGTGCTTTGACCCCTTCCGAAGGTCGTAGAACCTCGGGGATGGTACCAATGGATCGGGCATCCCCACATTAGTTCAGATGGAACCCACTTCCAAGTCTCTATGACCTTCAGAACAAAAGTTATTCAAGAATATCTTGATCTCCAATGGGTTTTCCTCCCCAACCCTAACCCTAACCCTGGCTGCAACCCTAACCCTAATTGCAGCCCTAACCCTAACCCTAACCCTCATTTCAGCCCTAACCCTATTCACCCTAGGGTGAATAACTCTGCGCTGCTTGCTCGAAACGGGCGGAAATTCGGCGTGGGTGCGTGGCTGTCTCTCCTTTATCATGTGTGAAATGCCCAAGTCTCTACGACGTTCCGACAAAAAGTTATTCAAAAATATCGTGTACTTTTTGGTTGAGATTTGGTGCTTTGACCCCTTCCGAAGGTCGTAGAACCTCGGGGATGGTACCAATGGATCGGGCATCCCCACATTAGTTCAGATGGAACCCACTTCCAAGTCTCTATGACCTTCAGAACAAAAGTTATTCAAGAATATCTTGATCTCCAATGGGTTTTCCTCCCCAACCCTAACCCTAACCCTGGCTGCAACCCTAACCCTAATTGCAGCCCTAACCCTAACCCTAACCCTCATTTCAGCCCTAACCCTATTCACCCTAGGGTGAATAACTCTGCGCTGCTTGCTCGAAACGGGCGGAAATTCGGCGTGGGTGCGTGGCTGTCTCTCCTTTATCATGTGTGAAATGCCCAAGTCTCTACGACGTTCCGACAAAAAGTTATTCGAAAATATCGTGTACTTTTTGGTTGAGATTTGGTGCTTTGACCCCTTCCGAAGGTCGTAGAACCTCGGGGATGGTACCAATGGATCGGGCATCCCCACATTAGTTCAGATGGAACCCACTTCCAAGTCTCTATGACCTTCAGAACAAAAGTTATTCAAGAATATCTTGATCTCCAATGGGTTTTCCTCCCCAACCCTAACCCTAACCCTGGCTGCAACCCTAACCCTAATTGCAGCCCTAACCCTAACCCTAACCCTCATTTCAGCCCTAACCCTATTCACCCTAGGGTGAATAACTCTGCGCTGCTTGCTCGAAACGGGCTGAAATTCGGCGTGGGTGCGTGGCTGTCTCTCCTTTATCATGTGTGAAATGCCCAAGTCTCTACGACGTTCCGACAAAAAGTTATTCAAAAATATCGTGTACTTTTTGGTTGAGATTTGGTGCTTTGACCCCTTCCGAAGGTCGTAGAACCTCGGGGATGGTACCAATGGATCGGGCATCCCCACATTAGTTCAGATGGAACCCACTTCCAAGTCTCTATGACCTTCAGAACAAAAGTTATTCAAGAATATCTTGATCTCCAATGGGTTTTCCTCCCCAACCCTAACCCTAACCCTGGCTGCAACCCTAACCCTAATTGCAGCCCTAACCCTAACCCTAACCCTCATTTCAGCCCTAACCCTATTCACCCTAGGGTGAATAACTCTGCGCTGCTTGCTCGAAACGGGCGGAAATTCGGCGTGGGTGCGTGGCTGTCTCTCCTTTATCATGTGTGAAATGCCCAAGTCTCTACGACGTTCCGACAAAAAGTTATTCAAAAATATCGTGTACTTTTTGGTTGAGATTTGGTGCTTTGACCCCTTCCGAAGGTCGTAGAACCTCGGGGATGGTACCAATGGATCGGGCATCCCCACATTAGTTCAGATGGAACCCACTTCCAAGTCTCTATGACCTTCAGAACAAAAGTTATTCAAGAATATCTTGATCTCCAATGGGTTTTCCTCCCCAACCCTAACCCTAACCCTGGCTGCAACCCTAACCCTAATTGCAGCCCTAACCCTAACCCTAACCCTCATTTCAGCCCTAACCCTATTCACCCTAGGGTGAATAACTCTGCGCTGCTTGCTCGAAACGGGCGGAAATTCGGCGTGGGTGCGTGGCTGTCTCTCCTTTATCATGTGTGAAATGCCCAAGTCTCTACGACGTTCCGACAAAAAGTTATTCGAAAATATCGTGTACTTTTTGGTTGAGATTTGGTGCTTTGACCCCTTCCGAAGGTCGTAGAACCTTGGGGATGGTACCAATGGATCGGGCATCCCCACATTAGTTCAGATGGAACCCACTTCCAAGTCTCTATGACCTTCAGAACAAAAGTTATTCAAGAATATCTTGATCTCCAATGGGTTTTCCTCCCCAACCCTAACCCTAACCCTGGCTGCAACCCTAACCCTAATTGCAGCCCTAACCCTAACCCTAACCCTCATTTCAGCCCTAACCCTATTCACCCTAGGGTGAATAACTCTGCGCTGCTTGCTCGAAACGGGCTGAAATTCGGCGTGGGTGCGTGGCTGTCTCTCCTTTATCATGTGTGAAATGCCCAAGTCTCTACGACGTTCCGACAAAAAGTTATTCAAAAATATCGTGTACTTTTTGGTTGAGATTTGGTGCTTTGACCCCTTCCGAAGGTCGTAGAACCTCGGGGATGGTACCAATGGATCGGGCATCCCCACATTAGTTCAGATGGAACCCACTTCCAAGTCTCTATGACCTTCAGAACAAAAGTTATTCAAGAATATCTTGATCTCCAATGGGTTTTCCTCCCCAACCCTAACCCTAACCCTGGCTGCAACCCTAACCCTAATTGCAGCCCTAACCCTAACCCTAACCCTCATTTCAGCCCTAACCCTATTCACCCTAGGGTGAATAACTCTGCGCTGCTTGCTCGAAACGGGCGGAAATTCGGCGTGGGTGCGTGGCTGTCTCTCCTTTATCATGTGTGAAATGCCCAAGTCTCTACGACGTTCCGACAAAAAGTTATTCGAAAATATCGTGTGCTTTTTGGTTGAGATTTGGTGCTTTGACCCCTTCCGAAGGTTGTAGAACCTCGGGGATGGTACCAATGGATCGGGCATCCCCACATTAGTTCAGATGGAACCCACTTCCAAGTCTCTATGACCTTCAGAACAAAAGTTATTCAAGAATATCTTGATCTCCAATGGGTTTTCCTCCCCAACCCTAACCCTAACCCTGGCTGCAACCCTAACCCTAATTGCAGCCCTAACCCTAACCCTAACCCTCATTTCAGCCCTAACCCTATTCACCCTAGGGTGAATAACTCTGCGCTGCTTGCTCGAAACGGGCGGAAATTCGGCGTGGGTGCGTGGCTGTCTCTCCTTTATCATGTGTGAAATGCCCAAGTCTCTACGACGTTCCGACAAAAAGTTATTCGAAAATATCGTGTACTTTTTGGTTGAGATTTGGTGCTTTGACCCCTTCCGAAGGTCGTAGAACCTCGGGGATGGTACCAATGGATCGGGCATCCCCACATTAGTTCAGATGGAACCCACTTCCAAGTCTCTATGACCTTCAGAACAAAAGTTATTCAAGAATATCTTGATCTCCAATGGGTTTTCCTCCCCAACCCTAACCCTAACCCTGGCTGCAACCCTAACCCTAATTGCAGCCCTAACCCTAACCCTAACCCTCATTTCAGCCCTAACCCTATTCACCCTAGGGTGAATAACTCTGCGCTGCTTGCTCGAAACGGGCGGAAATTCGGCGTGGGTGCGTGGCTGTCTCTCCTTTATCATGTGTGAAATGCCCAAGTCTCTACGACGTTCCGACAAAAAGTTATTCGAAAATATCGTGTACTTTTTGGTTGAGATTTGGTGCTTTGACCCCTTCCGAAGGTCGTAGAACCTCGGGGATGGTACCAATGGATCGGGCATCCCCACATTAGTTCAGATGGAACCCACTTCCAAGTCTCTATGACCTTCAGAACAAAAGTTATTCAAGAATATCTTGATCTCCAATGGGTTTTCCTCCCCAACCCTAACCCTAACCCTGGCTGCAACCCTAACCCTAATTGCAGCCCTAACCCTAACCCTAACCCTCATTTCAGCCCTAACCCTATTCACCCTAGGGTGAATAACTCTGCGCTGCTTGCTCGAAACGGGCTGAAATTCGGCGTGGGTGCGTGGCTGTCTCTCCTTTATCATGTGTGAAATGCCCAAGTCTCTACGACGTTCCGACAAAAAGTTATTCGAAAATATCGTGTACTTTTTGGTTGAGATTTGGTGCTTTGACCCCTTCCGAAGGTCGTAGAACCTCGGGGATGGTACCAATGGATCGGGCATCCCCACATTAGTTCAGATGGAACCCACTTCCAAGTCTCTATGACCTTCAGAACAAAAGTCATTCAAGAATATCTTGATCTCCAATGGGTTTTCCTCCCCAACCCTAACCCTAACCCTGGCTGCAACCCTAACCCTAATTGCAGCCCTAACCCTAACCCTAACCCTCATTTCAGCCCTAACCCTATTCACCCTAGGGTGAATAACTCTGCGCTGCTTGCTCGAAACGGGCGGAAATTCGGCGTGGGTGCGTGGCTGTCTCTCCTTTATCATGTGTGAAATGCCCAAGTCTCTACGACGTTCCGACAAAAAGTTATTCAAAAATATCGTGTACTTTTTGGTTGAGATTTGGTGCTTTGACCCCTTCCGAAGGTCGTAGAACCTCGGGGATGGTACCAATGGATCGGGCATCCCCACATTAGTTCAGATGGAACCCACTTCCAAGTCTCTATGACCTTCAGAACAAAAGTTATTCAAGAATATCTTGATCTCCAATGGGTTTTCCTCCCCAACCCTAACCCTAACCCTGGCTGCAACCCTAACCCTAATTGCAGCCCTAACCCTAACCCTAACCCTCATTTCAGCCCTAACCCTATTCACCCTAGGGTGAATAACTCTGCGCTGCTTGCTCGAAACGGGCGGAAATTCGGCGTGGGTGCGTGGCTGTCTCTCCTTTATCATGTGTGAAATGCCCAAGTCTCTACGACGTTCCGACAAAAAGTTATTCGAAAATATCGTGTACTTTTTGGTTGAGATTTGGTGCTTTGACCCCTTCCGAAGGTCGTAGAACCTCGGGGATGGTACCAATGGATCGGGCATCCCCACATTAGTTCAGATGGAACCCACTTCCAAGTCTCTATGACCTTCAGAACAAAAGTTATTCAAGAATATCTTGATCTCCAATGGGTTTTCCTCCCCAACCCTAACCCTAACCCTGGCTGCAACCCTAACCCTAATTGCAGCCCTAACCCTAACCCTAACCCTCATTTCAGCCCTAACCCTATTCACCCTAGGGTGAATAACTCTGCGCTGCTTGCTCGAAACGGGCTGAAATTCGGCGTGGGTGCGTGGCTGTCTCTCCTTTATCATGTGTGAAATGCCCAAGTCTCTACGACGTTCCGACAAAAAGTTATTCAAAAATATCGTGTACTTTTTGGTTGAGATTTGGTGCTTTGACCCCTTCCGAAGGTCGTAGAACCTCGGGGATGGTACCAATGGATCGGGCATCCCCACATTAGTTCAGATGGAACCCACTTCCAAGTCTCTATGACCTTCAGAACAAAAGTTATTCAAGAATATCTTGATCTCCAATGGGTTTTCCTCCCCAACCCTAACCCTAACCCTGGCTGCAACCCTAACCCTAATTGCAGCCCTAACCCTAACCCTAACCCTCATTTCAGCCCTAACCCTATTCACCCTAGGGTGAATAACTCTGCGCTGCTTGCTCGAAACGGGCGGAAATTCGGCGTGGGTGCGTGGCTGTCTCTCCTTTATCATGTGTGAAATGCCCAAGTCTCTACGACGTTCCGACAAAAAGTTATTCGAAAATATCGTGTACTTTTTGGTTGAGATTTGGTGCTTTGACCCCTTCCGAAGGTCGTAGAACCTTGGGGATGGTACCAATGGATCGGGCATCCCCACATTAGTTCAGATGGAACCCACTTCCAAGTCTCTATGACCTTCAGAACAAAAGTTATTCAAGAATATCTTGATCTCCAATGGGTTTTCCTCCCCAACCCTAACCCTAACCCTGGCTGCAACCCTAACCCTAATTGCAGCCCTAACCCTAACCCTAACCCTCATTTCAGCCCTAACCCTATTCACCCTAGGGTGAATAACTCTGCGCTGCTTGCTCGAAACGGGCTGAAATTCGGCATGGGTGCGTGGCTGTCTCTCCTTTATCATGTGTGAAATGCCCAAGTCTCTACGACGTTCCGACAAAAAGTTATTCAAAAATATCGTGTACTTTTTGGTTGAGATTTGGTGCTTTGACCCCTTCCGAAGGTCGTAGAACCTCGGGGATGGTACCAATGGATCGGGCATCCCCACATTAGTTCAGATGGAACCCACTTCCAAGTCTCTATGACCTTCAGAACAAAAGTTATTCAAGAATATCTTGATCTCCAATGGGTTTTCCTCCCCAACCCTAACCCTAACCCTGGCTGCAACCCTAACCCTAATTGCAGCCCTAACCCTAACCCTAACCCTCATTTCAGCCCTAACCCTATTCACCCTAGGGTGAATAACTCTGCGCTGCTTGCTCGAAACGGGCGGAAATTCGGCGTGGGTGCGTGGCTGTCTCTCCTTTATCATGTGTGAAATGCCCAAGTCTCTACGACGTTCCGACAAAAAGTTATTCAAAAATATCGTGTACTTTTTGGTTGAGATTTGGTGCTTTGACCCCTTCCGAAGGTCGTAGAACCTCGGGGATGGTACCAATGGATCGGGCATCCCCACATTAGTTCAGATGGAACCCACTTCCAAGTCTCTATGACCTTCAGAACAAAAGTTATTCAAGAATATCTTGATCTCCAATGGGTTTTCCTCCCCAACCCTAACCCTAACCCTGGCTGCAACCCTAACCCTAATTGCAGCCCTAACCCTAACCCTAACCCTCATTTCAGCCCTAACCCTATTCACCCTAGGGTGAATAACTCTGCGCTGCTTGCTCGAAACGGGCGGAAATTCGGCGTGGGTGCGTGGCTGTCTCTCCTTTATCATGTGTGAAATGCCCAAGTCTCTACGACGTTCCGACAAAAAGTTATTCAAAAATATCGTGTACTTTTTGGTTGAGATTTGGTGCTTTGACCCCTTCCGAAGGTCGTAGAACCTCGGGGATGGTACCAATGGATCGGGCATCCCCACATTAGTTCAGATGGAACCCACTTCCAAGTCTCTATGACCTTCAGAACAAAAGTTATTCAAGAATATCTTGATCTCCAATGGGTTTTCCTCCCCAACCCTAACCCTAACCCTGGCTGCAACCCTAACCCTAATTGCAGCCCTAACCCTAACCCTAACCCTCATTTCAGCCCTAACCCTATTCACCCTAGGGTGAATAACTCTGCGCTGCTTGCTCGAAACGGGCGGAAATTCGGCGTGGGTGCGTGGCTGTCTCTCCTTTATCATGTGTGAAATGCCCAAGTCTCTACGACGTTCCGACAAAAAGTTATTCGAAAATATCGTGTACTTTTTGGTTGAGATTTGGTGCTTTGACCCCTTCCGAAGGTCGTAGAACCTCGGGGATGGTACCAATGGATCGGGCATCCCCACATTAGTTCAGATGGAACCCACTTCCAAGTCTCTATGACCTTCAGAACAAAAGTTATTCAAGAATATCTTGATCTCCAATGGGTTTTCCTCCCCAACCCTAACCCTAACCCTGGCTGCAACCCTAACCCTAATTGCAGCCCTAACCCTAACCCTAACCCTCATTTCAGCCCTAACCCTATTCACCCTAGGGTGAATAACTCTGCGCTGCTTGCTCGAAACGGGCGGAAATTCGGCGTGGGTGCGTGGCTGTCTCTCCTTTATCATGTGTGAAATGCCCAAGTCTCTACGACGTTCCGACAAAAAGTTATTCGAAAATATCGTGTACTTTTTGGTTGAGATTTGGTGCTTTGACCCCTTCCGAAGGTCGTAGAACCTCGGGGATGGTACCAATGGATCGGGCATCCCCACATTAGTTCAGATGGAACCCACTTCCAAGTCTCTATGACCTTCAGAACAAAAGTTATTCAAGAATATCTTGATCTCCAATGGGTTTTCCTCCCCAACCCTAACCCTAACCCTGGCTGCAACCCTAACCCTAATTGCAGCCCTAACCCTAACCCTAACCCTCATTTCAGCCCTAACCCTATTCACCCTAGGGTGAATAACTCTGCGCTGCTTGCTCGAAACGGGCTGAAATTCGGCGTGGGTGCGTGGCTGTCTCTCCTTTATCATGTGTGAAATGCCCAAGTCTCTACGACGTTCCGACAAAAAGTTATTCAAAAATATCGTGTACTTTTTGGTTGAGATTTGGTGCTTTGACCCCTTCCGAAGGTCGTAGAACCTCGGGGATGGTACCAATGGATCGGGCATCCCCACATTAGTTCAGATGGAACCCACTTCCAAGTCTCTATGACCTTCAGAACAAAAGTTATTCAAGAATATCTTGATCTCCAATGGGTTTTCCTACCCAACCCTAACCCTAACCCTGGCTGCAACCCTAACCCTAATTGCAGCCCTAACCCTAACCCTAACCCTCATTTCAGCCCTAACCCTATTCACCCTAGGGTGAATAACTCTGCGCTGCTTGCTCGAAACGGGCGGAAATTCGGCGTGGGTGCGTGGCTGTCTCTCCTTTATCATGTGTGAAATGCCCAAGTCTCTACGACGTTCCGACAAAAAGTTATTCAAAAATATCGTGTACTTTTTGGTTGAGATTTGGTGCTTTGACCCCTTCCGAAGGTCGTAGAACCTCGGGGATGGTACCAATGGATCGGGCATCCCCACATTAGTTCAGATGGAACCCACTTCCAAGTCTCTATGACCTTCAGAACAAAAGTTATTCAAGAATATCTTGATCTCCAATGGGTTTTCCTCCCCAACCCTAACCCTAACCCTGGCTGCAACCCTAACCCTAATTGCAGCCCTAACCCTAACCCTAACCCTCATTTCAGCCCTAACCCTATTCACCCTAGGGTGAATAACTCTGCGCTGCTTGCTCGAAACGGGCTGAAATTCGGCGTGGGTGCGTGGCTGTCTCTCCTTTATCATGTGTGAAATGCCCAAGTCTCTACGACGTTCCGACAAAAAGTTATTCAAAAATATCGTGTACTTTTTGGTTGAGATTTGGTGCTTTGACCCCTTCCGAAGGTCGTAGAACCTCGGGGATGGTACCAATGGATCGGGCATCCCCACATTAGTTCAGATGGAACCCACTTCCAAGTCTCTATGACCTTCAGAACAAAAGTTATTCAAGAATATCTTGATCTCCAATGGGTTTTCCTCCCCAACCCTAACCCTAACCCTGGCTGCAACCCTAACCCTAATTGCAGCCCTAACCCTAACCCTAACCCTCATTTCAGCCCTAACCCTATTCACCCTAGGGTGAATAACTCTGCGCTGCTTGCTCGAAACGGGCGGAAATTCGGCGTGGGTGCGTGGCTGTCTCTCCTTTATCATGTGTGAAATGCCCAAGTCTCTACGACGTTCCGACAAAAAGTTATTCAAAAATATCGTGTACTTTTTGGTTGAGATTTGGTGCTTTGACCCCTTCCGAAGGTCGTAGAACCTCGGGGATGGTACCAATGGATCGGGCATCCCCACATTAGTTCAGATGGAACCCACTTCCAAGTCTCTATGACCTTCAGAACAAAAGTTATTCAAGAATATCTTGATCTCCAATGGGTTTTCCTCCCCAACCCTAACCCTAACCCTGGCTGCAACCCTAACCCTAATTGCAGCCCTAACCCTAACCCTAACCCTCATTTCAGCCCTAACCCTATTCACCCTAGGGTGAATAACTCTGCGCTGCTTGCTCGAAACGGGCGGAAATTCGGCGTGGGTGCGTGGCTGTCTCTCCTTTATCATGTGTGAAATGCCCAAGTCTCTACGACGTTCCGACAAAAAGTTATTCGAAAATATCGTGTACTTTTTGGTTGAGATTTGGTGCTTTGACCCCTTCCGAAGGTCGTAGAACCTCGGGGATGGTACCAATGGATCGGGCATCCCCACATTAGTTCAGATGGAACCCACTTCCAAGTCTCTATGACCTTCAGAACAAAAGTTATTCAAGAATATCTTGATCTCCAATGGGTTTTCCTCCCCAACCCTAACCCTAACCCTGGCTGCAACCCTAACCCTAATTGCAGCCCTAACCCTAACCCTAACCCTCATTTCAGCCCTAACCCTATTCACCCTAGGGTGAATAACTCTGCGCTGCTTGCTCGAAACGGGCGGAAATTCGGCGTGGGTGCGTGGCTGTCTCTCCTTTATCATGTGTGAAATGCCCAAGTCTCTACGACGTTCCGACAAAAAGTTATTCAAAAATATCGTGTACTTTTTGGTTGAGATTTGGTGCTTTGACCCCTTCCGAAGGTCGTAGAACCTCGGGGATGGTACCAATGGATCGGGCATCCCCACATTAGTTCAGATGGAACCCACTTCCAAGTCTCTATGACCTTCAGAACAAAAGTTATTCAAGAATATCTTGATCTCCAATGGGTTTTCCTCCCCAACCCTAACCCTAACCCTGGCTGCAACCCTAACCCTAATTGCAGCCCTAACCCTAACCCTAACCCTCATTTCAGCCCTAACCCTATTCACCCTAGGGTGAATAACTCTGCGCTGCTTGCTCGAAACGGGCGGAAATTCGGCGTGGGTGCGTGGCTGTCTCTCCTTTATCATGTGTGAAATGCCCAAGTCTCTACGACGTTCCGACAAAAAGTTATTCGAAAATATCGTGTACTTTTTGGTTGAGATTTGGTGCTTTGACCCCTTCCGAAGGTCGTAGAACCTCGGGGATGGTACCAATGGATCGGGCATCCCCACATTAGTTCAGATGGAACCCACTTCCAAGTCTCTATGACCTTCAGAACAAAAGTTATTCAAGAATATCTTGATCTCCAATGGGTTTTCCTCCCCAACCCTAACCCTAACCCTGGCTGCAACCCTAACCCTAATTGCAGCCCTAACCCTAACCCTAACCCTCATTTCAGCCCTAACCCTATTCACCCTAGGGTGAATAACTCTGCGCTGCTTGCTCGAAACGGGCTGAAATTCGGCGTGGGTGCGTGGCTGTCTCTCCTTTATCATGTGTGAAATGCCCAAGTCTCTACGACGTTCCGACAAAAAGTTATTCAAAAATATCGTGTACTTTTTGGTTGAGATTTGGTGCTTTGACCCCTTCCGAAGGTCGTAGAACCTCGGGGATGGTACCAATGGATCGGGCATCCCCACATTAGTTCAGATGGAACCCACTTCCAAGTCTCTATGACCTTCAGAACAAAAGTTATTCAAGAATATCTTGATCTCCAATGGGTTTTCCTCCCCAACCCTAACCCTAACCCTGGCTGCAACCCTAACCCTAATTGCAGCCCTAACCCTAACCCTAACCCTCATTTCAGCCCTAACCCTATTCACCCTAGGGTGAATAACTCTGCGCTGCTTGCTCGAAACGGGCGGAAATTCGGCGTGGGTGCGTGGCTGTCTCTCCTTTATCATGTGTGAAATGCCCAAGTCTCTACGACGTTCCGACAAAAAGTTATTCAAAAATATCGTGTACTTTTTGGTTGAGATTTGGTGCTTTGACCCCTTCCGAAGGTCGTAGAACCTCGGGGATGGTACCAATGGATCGGGCATCCCCACATTAGTTCAGATGGAACCCACTTCCAAGTCTCTATGACCTTCAGAACAAAAGTTATTCAAGAATATCTTGATCTCCAATGGGTTTTCCTCCCCAACCCTAACCCTAACCCTGGCTGCAACCCTAACCCTAATTGCAGCCCTAACCCTAACCCTCATTTCAGCCCTAACCCTATTCACCCTAGGGTGAATAACTCTGCGCTGCTTGCTCGAAACGGGCGGAAATTCGGCGTGGGTGCGTGGCTGTCTCTCCTTTATCATGTGTGAAATGCCCAAGTCTCTACGACGTTCCGACAAAAAGTTATTCAAAAATATCGTGTACTTTTTGGTTGAGATTTGGTGCTTTGACCCCTTCCGAAGGTCGTAGAACCTCGGGGATGGTACCAATGGATCGGGCATCCCCACATTAGTTCAGATGGAACCCACTTCCAAGTCTCTATGACCTTCAGAACAAAAGTTATTCAAGAATATCTTGATCTCCAATGGGTTTTCCTCCCCAACCCTAACCCTAACCCTGGCTGCAACCCTAACCCTAATTGCAGCCCTAACCCTAACCCTAACCCTCATTTCAGCCCTAACCCTATTCACCCTAGGGTGAATAACTCTGCGCTGCTTGCTCGAAACGGGCGGAAATTCGGCGTGGGTGCGTGGCTGTCTCTCCTTTATCATGTGTGAAATGCCCAAGTCTCTACGACGTTCCGACAAAAAGTTATTCAAAAATATCGTGTACTTTTTGGTTGAGATTTGGTGCTTTGACCCCTTCCGAAGGTCGTAGAACCTCGGGGATGGTACCAATGGATCGGGCATCCCCACATTAGTTCAGATGGAACCCACTTCCAAGTCTCTATGACCTTCAGAACAAAAGTTATTCAAGAATATCTTGATCTCCAATGGGTTTTCCTCCCCAACCCTAACCCTAACCCTGGCTGCAACCCTAACCCTAATTGCAGCCCTAACCCTAACCCTAACCCTCATTTCAGCCCTAACCCTATTCACCCTAGGGTGAATAACTCTGCGCTGCTTGCTCGAAACGGGCGGAAATTCGGCGTGGGTGCGTGGCTGTCTCTCCTTTATCATGTGTGAAATGCCCAAGTCTCTACGACGTTCCGACAAAAAGTTATTCGAAAATATCGTGTACTTTTTGGTTGAGATTTGGTGCTTTGACCCCTTCCGAAGGTCGTAGAACCTCGGGGATGGTACCAATGGATCGGGCATCCCCACATTAGTTCAGATGGAACCCACTTCCAAGTCTCTATGACCTTCAGAACAAAAGTTATTCAAGAATATCTTGATCTCCAATGGGTTTTCCTCCCCAACCCTAACCCTAACCCTGGCTGCAACCCTAACCCTAATTGCAGCCCTAACCCTAACCCTAACCCTCATTTCAGCCCTAACCCTATTCACCCTAGGGTGAATAACTCTGCGCTGCTTGCTCGAAACGGGCGGAAATTCGGCGTGGGTGCGTGGCTGTCTCTCCTTTATCATGTGTGAAATGCCCAAGTCTCTACGACGTTCCGACAAAAAGTTATTCAAAAATATCGTGTACTTTTTGGTTGAGATTTGGTGCTTTGACCCCTTCCGAAGGTCGTAGAACCTCGGGGATGGTACCAATGGATCGGGCATCCCCACATTAGTTCAGATGGAACCCACTTCCAAGTCTCTATGACCTTCAGAACAAAAGTTATTCAAGAATATCTTGATCTCCAATGGGTTTTCCTCCCCAACCCTAACCCTAACCCTGGCTGCAACCCTAACCCTAATTGCAGCCCTAACCCTAACCCTAACCCTCATTTCAGCCCTAACCCTATTCACCCTAGGGTGAATAACTCTGCGCTGCTTGCTCGAAACGGGCGGAAATTCGGCGTGGGTGCGTGGCTGTCTCTCCTTTATCATGTGTGAAATGCCCAAGTCTCTACGACGTTCCGACAAAAAGTTATTCAAAAATATCGTGTACTTTTTGGTTGAGATTTGGTGCTTTGACCCCTTCCGAAGGTCGTAGAACCTCGGGGATGGTACCAATGGATCGGGCATCCCCACATTAGTTCAGATGGAACCCACTTCCAAGTCTCTATGACCTTCAGAACAAAAGTTATTCAAGAATATCTTGATCTCCAATGGGTTTTCCTCCCCAACCCTAACCCTAACCCTGGCTGCAACCCTAACCCTAATTGCAGCCCTAACCCTAACCCTAACCCTCATTTCAGCCCTAACCCTATTCACCCTAGGGTGAATAACTCTGCGCTGCTTGCTCGAAACGGGCGGAAATTCGGCGTGGGTGCGTGGCTGTCTCTCCTTTATCATGTGTGAAATGCCCAAGTCTCTACGACGTTCCGACAAAAAGTTATTCAAAAATATCGTGTACTTTTTGGTTGAGATTTGGTGCTTTGACCCCTTCCGAAGGTCGTAGAACCTCGGGGATGGTACCAATGGATCGGGCATCCCCACATTAGTTCAGATGGAACCCACTTCCAAGTCTCTATGACCTTCAGAACAAAAGTTATTCAAGAATATCTTGATCTCCAATGGGTTTTCCTCCCCAACCCTAACCCTAACCCTGGCTGCAACCCTAACCCTAATTGCAGCCCTAACCCTAACCCTAACCCTCATTTCAGCCCTAACCCTATTCACCCTAGGGTGAATAACTCTGCGCTGCTTGCTCGAAACGGGCGGAAATTCGGCGTGGGTGCGTGGCTGTCTCTCCTTTATCATGTGTGAAATGCCCAAGTCTCTACGACGTTCCGACAAAAAGTTATTCAAAAATATCGTGTACTTTTTGGTTGAGATTTGGTGCTTTGACCCCTTCCGAAGGTCGTAGAACCTCGGGGATGGTACCAATGGTTCGGGCATCCCCACATTAGTTCAGATGGAACCCACTTCCAAGTCTCTATGACCTTCAGAACAAAAGTTATTCAAGAATATCTTGATCTCCAATGGGTTTTCCTCCCCAACCCTAACCCTAACCCTGGCTGCAACCCTAACCCTAATTGCAGCCCTAACCCTAACCCTAACCCTCATTTCAGCCCTAACCCTATTCACCCTAGGGTGAATAACTCTGCGCTGCTTGCTCGAAACGGGCGGAAATTCGGCGTGGGTGCGTGGCTGTCTCTCCTTTATCATGTGTGAAATGCCCAAGTCTCTACGACGTTCCGACAAAAAGTTATTCAAAAATATCGTGTACTTTTTGGTTGAGATTTGGTGCTTTGACCCCTTCCGAAGGTCGTAGAACCTCGGGGATGGTACCAATGGATCGGGCATCCCCACATTAGTTCAGATGGAACCCACTTCCAAGTCTCTATGACCTTCAGAACAAAAGTTATTCAAGAATATCTTGATCTCCAATGGGTTTTCCTCCCCAACCCTAACCCTAACCCTGGCTGCAACCCTAACCCTAATTGCAGCCCTAACCCTAACCCTCATTTCAGCCCTAACCCTATTCACCCTAGGGTGAATAACTCTGCGCTGCTTGCTCGAAACGGGCTGAAATTCGGCGTGGGTGCGTGGCTGTCTCTCCTTTATCATGTGTGAAATGCCCAAGTCTCTACGACGTTCCGACAAAAAGTTATTCAAAAATATCGTGTACTTTTTGGTTGAGATTTGGTGCTTTGACCCCTTCCGAAGGTCGTAGAACCTCGGGGATGGTACCAATGGATCGGGCATCCCCACATTAGTTCAGATGGAACCCACTTCCAAGTCTCTATGACCTTCAGAACAAAAGTTATTCAAGAATATCTTGATCTCCAATGGGTTTTCCTCCCCAACCCTAACCCTAACCCTGGCTGCAACCCTAACCCTAATTGCAGCCCTAACCCTAACCCTAACCCTCATTTCAGCCCTAACCCTATTCACCCTAGGGTGAATAACTCTGCGCTGCTTGCTCGAAACGGGCGGAAATTCGGCGTGGGTGCGTGGCTGTCTCTCCTTTATCATGTGTGAAATGCCCAAGTCTCTACGACGTTCCGACAAAAAGTTATTCAAAAATATCGTGTACTTTTTGGTTGAGATTTGGTGCTTTGACCCCTTCCGAAGGTCGTAGAACCTCGGGGATGGTACCAATGGATCGGGCATCCCCACATTAGTTCAGATGGAACCCACTTCCAAGTCTCTATGACCTTCAGAACAAAAGTTATTCAAGAATATCTTGATCTCCAATGGGTTTTCCTCCCCAACCCTAACCCTAACCCTGGCTGCAACCCTAACCCTAATTGCAGCCCTAACCCTAACCCTAACCCTCATTTCAGCCCTAACCCTATTCACCCTAGGGTGAATAACTCTGCGCTGCTTGCTCGAAACGGGCGGAAATTCGGCGTGGGTGCGTGGCTGTCTCTCCTTTATCATGTGTGAAATGCCCAAGTCTCTACGACGTTCCGACAAAAAGTTATTCAAAAATATCGTGTACTTTTTGGTTGAGATTTGGTGCTTTGACCCCTTCCGAAGGTCGTAGAACCTCGGGGATGGTACCAATGGATCGGGCATCCCCACATTAGTTCAGATGGAACCCACTTCCAAGTCTCTATGACCTTCAGAACAAAAGTTATTCAAGAATATCTTGATCTCCAATGGGTTTTCCTCCCCAACCCTAACCCTAACCCTGGCTGCAACCCTAACCCTAATTGCAGCCCTAACCCTAACCCTAACCCTCATTTCAGCCCTAACCCTATTCACCCTAGGGTGAATAACTCTGCGCTGCTTGCTCGAAACGGGCGGAAATTCGGCGTGGGTGCGTGGCTGTCTCTCCTTTATCATGTGTGAAATGCCCAAGTCTCTACGACGTTCCGACAAAAAGTTATTCAAAAATATCGTGTACTTTTTGGTTGAGATTTGGTGCTTTGACCCCTTCCGAAGGTCGTAGAACCTCGGGGATGGTACCAATGGATCGGGCATCCCCACATTAGTTCAGATGGAACCCACTTCCAAGTCTCTATGACCTTCAGAACAAAAGTTATTCAAGAATATCTTGATCTCCAATGGGTTTTCCTCCCCAACCCTAACCCTAACCCTGGCTGCAACCCTAACCCTAATTGCAGCCCTAACCCTAACCCTAACCCTCATTTCAGCCCTAACCCTATTCACCCTAGGGTGAATAACTCTGCGCTGCTTGCTCGAAACGGGCGGAAATTCGGCGTGGGTGCGTGGCTGTCTCTCCTTTATCATGTGTGAAATGCCCAAGTCTCTACGACGTTCCGACAAAAAGTTATTCAAAAATATCGTGTACTTTTTGGTTGAGATTTGGTGCTTTGACCCCTTCCGAAGGTCGTAGAACCTCGGGGATGGTACCAATGGATCGGGCATCCCCACATTAGTTCAGATGGAACCCACTTCCAAGTCTCTATGACCTTCAGAACAAAAGTTATTCAAGAATATCTTGATCTCCAATGGGTTTTCCTCCCCAACCCTAACCCTAACCCTGGCTGCAACCCTAACCCTAATTGCAGCCCTAACCCTAACCCTAACCCTCATTTCAGCCCTAACCCTATTCACCCTAGGGTGAATAACTCTGCGCTGCTTGCTCGAAACGGGCGGAAATTCGGCGTGGGTGCGTGGCTGTCTCTCCTTTATCATGTGTGAAATGCCCAAGTCTCTACGACGTTCCGACAAAAAGTTATTCAAAAATATCGTGTACTTTTTGGTTGAGATTTGGTGCTTTGACCCCTTCCGAAGGTCGTAGAACCTCGGGGATGGTACCAATGGATCGGGCATCCCCACATTAGTTCAGATGGAACCCACTTCCAAGTCTCTATGACCTTCAGAACAAAAGTTATTCAAGAATATCTTGATCTCCAATGGGTTTTCCTCCCCAACCCTAACCCTAACCCTGGCTGCAACCCTAACCCTAATTGCAGCCCTAACCCTAACCCTAACCCTCATTTCAGCCCTAACCCTATTCACCCTAGGGTGAATAACTCTGCGCTGCTTGCTCGAAACGGGCGGAAATTCGGCGTGGGTGCGTGGCTGTCTCTCCTTTATCATGTGTGAAATGCCCAAGTCTCTACGACGTTCCGACAAAAAGTTATTCGAAAATATCGTGTACTTTTTGGTTGAGATTTGGTGCTTTGACCCCTTCCGAAGGTCGTAGAACCTCGGGGATGGTACCAATGGATCGGGCATCCCCACATTAGTTCAGATGGAACCCACTTCCAAGTCTCTATGACCTTCAGAACAAAAGTTATTCAAGAATATCTTGATCTCCAATGGGTTTTCCTCCCCAACCCTAACCCTAACCCTGGCTGCAACCCTAACCCTAATTGCAGCCCTAACCCTAACCCTAACCCTCATTTCAGCCCTAACCCTATTCACCCTAGGGTGAATAACTCTGCGCTGCTTGCTCGAAACGGGCGGAAATTCGGCGTGGGTGCGTGGCTGTCTCTCCTTTATCATGTGTGAAATGCCCAAGTCTCTACGACGTTCCGACAAAAAGTTATTCGAAAATATCGTGTACTTTTTGGTTGAGATTTGGTGCTTTGACCCCTTCCGAAGGTCGTAGAACCTCGGGGATGGTACCAATGGATCGGGCATCCCCACATTAGTTCAGATGGAACCCACTTCCAAGTCTCTATGACCTTCAGAACAAAAGTTATTCAAGAATATCTTGATCTCCAATGGGTTTTCCTCCCCAACCCTAACCCTAACCCTGGCTGCAACCCTAACCCTAATTGCAGCCCTAACCCTAACCCTAACCCTCATTTCAGCCCTAACCCTATTCACCCTAGGGTGAATAACTCTGCGCTGCTTGCTCGAAACGGGCTGAAATTCGGCGTGGGTGCGTGGCTGTCTCTCCTTTATCATGTGTGAAATGCCCAAGTCTCTACGACGTTCCGACAAAAAGTTATTCAAAAATATCGTGTACTTTTTGGTTGAGATTTGGTGCTTTGACCCCTTCCGAAGGTCGTAGAACCTCGGGGATGGTACCAATGGATCGGGCATCCCCACATTAGTTCAGATGGAACCCACTTCCAAGTCTCTATGACCTTCAGAACAAAAGTTATTCAAGAATATCTTGATCTCCAATGGGTTTTCCTACCCAACCCTAACCCTAACCCTGGCTGCAACCCTAACCCTAATTGCAGCCCTAACCCTAACCCTAACCCTCATTTCAGCCCTAACCCTATTCACCCTAGGGTGAATAACTCTGCGCTGCTTGCTCGAAACGGGCGGAAATTCGGCGTGGGTGCGTGGCTGTCTCTCCTTTATCATGTGTGAAATGCCCAAGTCTCTACGACGTTCCGACAAAAAGTTATTCAAAAATATCGTGTACTTTTTGGTTGAGATTTGGTGCTTTGACCCCTTCCGAAGGTCGTAGAACCTCGGGGATGGTACCAATGGATCGGGCATCCCCACATTAGTTCAGATGGAACCCACTTCCAAGTCTCTATGACCTTCAGAACAAAAGTTATTCAAGAATATCTTGATCTCCAATGGGTTTTCCTCCCCAACCCTAACCCTAACCCTGGCTGCAACCCTAACCCTAATTGCAGCCCTAACCCTAACCCTAACCCTCATTTCAGCCCTAACCCTATTCACCCTAGGGTGAATAACTCTGCGCTGCTTGCTCGAAACGGGCTGAAATTCGGCGTGGGTGCGTGGCTGTCTCTCCTTTATCATGTGTGAAATGCCCAAGTCTCTACGACGTTCCGACAAAAAGTTATTCAAAAATATCGTGTACTTTTTGGTTGAGATTTGGTGCTTTGACCCCTTCCGAAGGTCGTAGAACCTCGGGGATGGTACCAATGGATCGGGCATCCCCACATTAGTTCAGATGGAACCCACTTCCAAGTCTCTATGACCTTCAGAACAAAAGTTATTCAAGAATATCTTGATCTCCAATGGGTTTTCCTCCCCAACCCTAACCCTAACCCTGGCTGCAACCCTAACCCTAATTGCAGCCCTAACCCTAACCCTAACCCTCATTTCAGCCCTAACCCTATTCACCCTAGGGTGAATAACTCTGCGCTGCTTGCTCGAAACGGGCTGAAATTCGGCGTGGGTGCGTGGCTGTCTCTCCTTTATCATGTGTGAAATGCCCAAGTCTCTACGACGTTCCGACAAAAAGTTATTCAAAAATATCGTGTACTTTTTGGTTGAGATTTGGTGCTTTGACCCCTTCCGAAGGTCGTAGAACCTCGGGGATGGTACCAATGGATCGGGCATCCCCACATTAGTTCAGATGGAACCCACTTCCAAGTCTCTATGACCTTCAGAACAAAAGTTATTCAAGAATATCTTGATCTCCAATGGGTTTTCCTCCCCAACCCTAACCCTAACCCTGGCTGCAACCCTAACCCTAATTGCAGCCCTAACCCTAACCCTCATTTCAGCCCTAACCCTATTCACCCTAGGGTGAATAACTCTGCGCTGCTTGCTCGAAACGGGCTGAAATTCGGCGTGGGTGCGTGGCTGTCTCTCCTTTATCATGTGTGAAATGCCCAAGTCTCTACGACGTTCCGACAAAAAGTTATTCAAAAATATCGTGTACTTTTTGGTTGAGATTTGGTGCTTTGACCCCTTCCGAAGGTCGTAGAACCTCGGGGATGGTACCAATGGATCGGGCATCCCCACATTAGTTCAGATGGAACCCACTTCCAAGTCTCTATGACCTTCAGAACAAAAGTTATTCAAGAATATCTTGATCTCCAATGGGTTTTCCTACCCAACCCTAACCCTAACCCTGGCTGCAACCCTAACCCTAATTGCAGCCCTAACCCTAACCCTAACCCTCATTTCAGCCCTAACCCTATTCACCCTAGGGTGAATAACTCTGCGCTGCTTGCTCGAAACGGGCGGAAATTCGGCGTGGGTGCGTGGCTGTCTCTCCTTTATCATGTGTGAAATGCCCAAGTCTCTACGACGTTCCGACAAAAAGTTATTCAAAAATATCGTGTACTTTTTGGTTGAGATTTGGTGCTTTGACCCCTTCCGAAGGTCGTAGAACCTCGGGGATGGTACCAATGGATCGGGCATCCCCACATTAGTTCAGATGGAACCCACTTCCAAGTCTCTATGACCTTCAGAACAAAAGTTATTCAAGAATATCTTGATCTCCAATGGGTTTTCCTCCCCAACCCTAACCCTAACCCTGGCTGCAACCCTAACCCTAATTGCAGCCCTAACCCTAACCCTAACCCTCATTTCAGCCCTAACCCTATTCACCCTAGGGTGAATAACTCTGCGCTGCTTGCTCGAAACGGGCTGAAATTCGGCGTGGGTGCGTGGCTGTCTCTCCTTTATCATGTGTGAAATGCCCAAGTCTCTACGACGTTCCGACAAAAAGTTATTCAAAAATATCGTGTACTTTTTGGTTGAGATTTGGTGCTTTGACCCCTTCCGAAGGTCGTAGAACCTCGGGGATGGTACCAATGGATCGGGCATCCCCACATTAGTTCAGATGGAACCCACTTCCAAGTCTCTATGACCTTCAGAACAAAAGTTATTCAAGAATATCTTGATCTCCAATGGGTTTTCCTCCCCAACCCTAACCCTAACCCTGGCTGCAACCCTAACCCTAATTGCAGCCCTAACCCTAACCCTAACCCTCATTTCAGCCCTAACCCTATTCACCCTAGGGTGAATAACTCTGCGCTGCTTGCTCGAAACGGGCTGAAATTCGGCGTGGGTGCGTGGCTGTCTCTCCTTTATCATGTGTGAAATGCCCAAGTCTCTACGACGTTCCGACAAAAAGTTATTCAAAAATATCGTGTACTTTTTGGTTGAGATTTGGTGCTTTGACCCCTTCCGAAGGTCGTAGAACCTCGGGGATGGTACCAATGGATCGGGCATCCCCACATTAGTTCAGATGGAACCCACTTCCAAGTCTCTATGACCTTCAGAACAAAAGTTATTCAAGAATATCTTGATCTCCAATGGGTTTTCCTCCCCAACCCTAACCCTAACCCTGGCTGCAACCCTAACCCTAATTGCAGCCCTAACCCTAACCCTCATTTCAGCCCTAACCCTATTCACCCTAGGGTGAATAACTCTGCGCTGCTTGCTCGAAACGGGCTGAAATTCGGCGTGGGTGCGTGGCTGTCTCTCCTTTATCATGTGTGAAATGCCCAAGTCTCTACGACGTTCCGACAAAAAGTTATTCAAAAATATCGTGTACTTTTTGGTTGAGATTTGGTGCTTTGACCCCTTCCGAAGGTCGTAGAACCTCGGGGATGGTACCAATGGATCGGGCATCCCCACATTAGTTCAGATGGAACCCACTTCCAAGTCTCTATGACCTTCAGAACAAAAGTTATTCAAGAATATCTTGATCTCCAATGGGTTTTCCTCCCCAACCCTAACCCTAACCCTGGCTGCAACCCTAACCCTAATTGCAGCCCTAACCCTAACCCTAACCCTCATTTCAGCCCTAACCCTATTCACCCTAGGGTGAATAACTCTGCGCTGCTTGCTCGAAACGGGCGGAAATTCGGCGTGGGTGCGTGGCTGTCTCTCCTTTATCATGTGTGAAATGCCCAAGTCTCTACGACGTTCCGACAAAAAGTTATTCAAAAATATCGTGTACTTTTTGGTTGAGATTTGGTGCTTTGACCCCTTCCGAAGGTCGTAGAACCTCGGGGATGGTACCAATGGATCGGGCATCCCCACATTAGTTCAGATGGAACCCACTTCCAAGTCTCTATGACCTTCAGAACAAAAGTTATTCAAGAATATCTTGATCTCCAATGGGTTTTCCTCCCCAACCCTAACCCTAACCCTGGCTGCAACCCTAACCCTAATTGCAGCCCTAACCCTAACCCTAACCCTCATTTCAGCCCTAACCCTATTCACCCTAGGGTGAATAACTCTGCGCTGCTTGCTCGAAACGGGCGGAAATTCGGCGTGGGTGCGTGGCTGTCTCTCCTTTATCATGTGTGAAATGCCCAAGTCTCTACGACGTTCCGACAAAAAGTTATTCAAAAATATCGTGTACTTTTTGGTTGAGATTTGGTGCTTTGACCCCTTCCGAAGGTCGTAGAACCTCGGGGATGGTACCAATGGATCGGGCATCCCCACATTAGTTCAGATGGAACCCACTTCCAAGTCTCTATGACCTTCAGAACAAAAGTTATTCAAGAATATCTTGATCTCCAATGGGTTTTCCTCCCCAACCCTAACCCTAACCCTGGCTGCAACCCTAACCCTAATTGCAGCCCTAACCCTAACCCTAACCCTCATTTCAGCCCTAACCCTATTCACCCTAGGGTGAATAACTCTGCGCTGCTTGCTCGAAACGGGCGGAAATTCGGCGTGGGTGCGTGGCTGTCTCTCCTTTATCATGTGTGAAATGCCCAAGTCTCTACGACGTTCCGACAAAAAGTTATTCAAAAATATCGTGTACTTTTTGGTTGAGATTTGGTGCTTTGACCCCTTCCGAAGGTCGTAGAACCTCGGGGATGGTACCAATGGATCGGGCATCCCCACATTAGTTCAGATGGAACCCACTTCCAAGTCTCTATGACCTTCAGAACAAAAGTTATTCAAGAATATCTTGATCTCCAATGGGTTTTCCTCCCCAACCCTAACCCTAACCCTGGCTGCAACCCTAACCCTAATTGCAGCCCTAACCCTAACCCTAACCCTCATTTCAGCCCTAACCCTATTCACCCTAGGGTGAATAACTCTGCGCTGCTTGCTCGAAACGGGCGGAAATTCGGCGTGGGTGCGTGGCTGTCTCTCCTTTATCATGTGTGAAATGCCCAAGTCTCTACGACGTTCCGACAAAAAGTTATTCAAAAATATCGTGTACTTTTTGGTTGAGATTTGGTGCTTTGACCCCTTCCGAAGGTCGTAGAACCTCGGGGATGGTACCAATGGATCGGGCATCCCCACATTAGTTCAGATGGAACCCACTTCCAAGTCTCTATGACCTTCAGAACAAAAGTTATTCAAGAATATCTTGATCTCCAATGGGTTTTCCTCCCCAACCCTAACCCTAACCCTGGCTGCAACCCTAACCCTAATTGCAGCCCTAACCCTAACCCTAACCCTCATTTCAGCCCTAACCCTATTCACCCTAGGGTGAATAACTCTGCGCTGCTTGCTCGAAACGGGCGGAAATTCGGCGTGGGTGCGTGGCTGTCTCTCCTTTATCATGTGTGAAATGCCCAAGTCTCTACGACGTTCCGACAAAAAGTTATTCAAAAATATCGTGTACTTTTTGGTTGAGATTTGGTGCTTTGACCCCTTCCGAAGGTCGTAGAACCTCGGGGATGGTACCAATGGATCGGGCATCCCCACATTAGTTCAGATGGAACCCACTTCCAAGTCTCTATGACCTTCAGAACAAAAGTTATTCAAGAATATCTTGATCTCCAATGGGTTTTCCTCCCCAACCCTAACCCTAACCCTGGCTGCAACCCTAACCCTAATTGCAGCCCTAACCCTAACCCTAACCCTCATTTCAGCCCTAACCCTATTCACCCTAGGGTGAATAACTCTGCGCTGCTTGCTCGAAACGGGCGGAAATTCGGCGTGGGTGCGTGGCTGTCTCTCCTTTATCATGTGTGAAATGCCCAAGTCTCTACGACGTTCCGACAAAAAGTTATTCGAAAATATCGTGTACTTTTTGGTTGAGATTTGGTGCTTTGACCCCTTCCGAAGGTCGTAGAACCTCGGGGATGGTACCAATGGATCGGGCATCCCCACATTAGTTCAGATGGAACCCACTTCCAAGTCTCTATGACCTTCAGAACAAAAGTTATTCAAGAATATCTTGATCTCCAATGGGTTTTCCTCCCCAACCCTAACCCTAACCCTGGCTGCAACCCTAACCCTAATTGCAGCCCTAACCCTAACCCTAACCCTCATTTCAGCCCTAACCCTATTCACCCTAGGGTGAATAACTCTGCGCTGCTTGCTCGAAACGGGCGGAAATTCGGCGTGGGTGCGTGGCTGTCTCTCCTTTATCATGTGTGAAATGCCCAAGTCTCTACGACGTTCCGACAAAAAGTTATTCGAAAATATCGTGTACTTTTTGGTTGAGATTTGGTGCTTTGACCCCTTCCGAAGGTCGTAGAACCTCGGGGATGGTACCAATGGATCGGGCATCCCCACATTAGTTCAGATGGAACCCACTTCCAAGTCTCTATGACCTTCAGAACAAAAGTTATTCAAGAATATCTTGATCTCCAATGGGTTTTCCTCCCCAACCCTAACCCTAACCCTGGCTGCAACCCTAACCCTAATTGCAGCCCTAACCCTAACCCTAACCCTCATTTCAGCCCTAACCCTATTCACCCTAGGGTGAATAACTCTGCGCTGCTTGCTCGAAACGGGCTGAAATTCGGCGTGGGTGCGTGGCTGTCTCTCCTTTATCATGTGTGAAATGCCCAAGTCTCTACGACGTTCCGACAAAAAGTTATTCAAAAATATCGTGTACTTTTTGGTTGAGATTTGGTGCTTTGACCCCTTCCGAAGGTCGTAGAACCTCGGGGATGGTACCAATGGATCGGGCATCCCCACATTAGTTCAGATGGAACCCACTTCCAAGTCTCTATGACCTTCAGAACAAAAGTTATTCAAGAATATCTTGATCTCCAATGGGTTTTCCTACCCAACCCTAACCCTAACCCTGGCTGCAACCCTAACCCTAATTGCAGCCCTAACCCTAACCCTAACCCTCATTTCAGCCCTAACCCTATTCACCCTAGGGTGAATAACTCTGCGCTGCTTGCTCGAAACGGGCGGAAATTCGGCGTGGGTGCGTGGCTGTCTCTCCTTTATCATGTGTGAAATGCCCAAGTCTCTACGACGTTCCGACAAAAAGTTATTCAAAAATATCGTGTACTTTTTGGTTGAGATTTGGTGCTTTGACCCCTTCCGAAGGTCGTAGAACCTCGGGGATGGTACCAATGGATCGGGCATCCCCACATTAGTTCAGATGGAACCCACTTCCAAGTCTCTATGACCTTCAGAACAAAAGTTATTCAAGAATATCTTGATCTCCAATGGGTTTTCCTCCCCAACCCTAACCCTAACCCTGGCTGCAACCCTAACCCTAATTGCAGCCCTAACCCTAACCCTAACCCTCATTTCAGCCCTAACCCTATTCACCCTAGGGTGAATAACTCTGCGCTGCTTGCTCGAAACGGGCTGAAATTCGGCGTGGGTGCGTGGCTGTCTCTCCTTTATCATGTGTGAAATGCCCAAGTCTCTACGACGTTCCGACAAAAAGTTATTCAAAAATATCGTGTACTTTTTGGTTGAGATTTGGTGCTTTGACCCCTTCCGAAGGTCGTAGAACCTCGGGGATGGTACCAATGGATCGGGCATCCCCACATTAGTTCAGATGGAACCCACTTCCAAGTCTCTATGACCTTCAGAACAAAAGTTATTCAAGAATATCTTGATCTCCAATGGGTTTTCCTCCCCAACCCTAACCCTAACCCTGGCTGCAACCCTAACCCTAATTGCAGCCCTAACCCTAACCCTAACCCTCATTTCAGCCCTAACCCTATTCACCCTAGGGTGAATAACTCTGCGCTGCTTGCTCGAAACGGGCGGAAATTCGGCGTGGGTGCGTGGCTGTCTCTCCTTTATCATGTGTGAAATGCCCAAGTCTCTACGACGTTCCGACAAAAAGTTATTCAAAAATATCGTGTACTTTTTGGTTGAGATTTGGTGCTTTGACCCCTTCCGAAGGTCGTAGAACCTCGGGGATGGTACCAATGGATCGGGCATCCCCACATTAGTTCAGATGGAACCCACTTCCAAGTCTCTATGACCTTCAGAACAAAAGTTATTCAAGAATATCTTGATCTCCAATGGGTTTTCCTCCCCAACCCTAACCCTAACCCTGGCTGCAACCCTAACCCTAATTGCAGCCCTAACCCTAACCCTAACCCTCATTTCAGCCCTAACCCTATTCACCCTAGGGTGAATAACTCTGCGCTGCTTGCTCGAAACGGGCGGAAATTCGGCGTGGGTGCGTGGCTGTCTCTCCTTTATCATGTGTGAAATGCCCAAGTCTCTACGACGTTCCGACAAAAAGTTATTCGAAAATATCGTGTACTTTTTGGTTGAGATTTGGTGCTTTGACCCCTTCCGAAGGTCGTAGAACCTCGGGGATGGTACCAATGGATCGGGCATCCCCACATTAGTTCAGATGGAACCCACTTCCAAGTCTCTATGACCTTCAGAACAAAAGTTATTCAAGAATATCTTGATCTCCAATGGGTTTTCCTCCCCAACCCTAACCCTAACCCTGGCTGCAACCCTAACCCTAATTGCAGCCCTAACCCTAACCCTAACCCTCATTTCAGCCCTAACCCTATTCACCCTAGGGTGAATAACTCTGCGCTGCTTGCTCGAAACGGGCTGAAATTCGGCGTGGGTGCGTGGCTGTCTCTCCTTTATCATGTGTGAAATGCCCAAGTCTCTACGACGTTCCGACAAAAAGTTATTCAAAAATATCGTGTACTTTTTGGTTGAGATTTGGTGCTTTGACCCCTTCCGAAGGTCGTAGAACCTCGGGGATGGTACCAATGGATCGGGCATCCCCACATTAGTTCAGATGGAACCCACTTCCAAGTCTCTATGACCTTCAGAACAAAAGTTATTCAAGAATATCTTGATCTCCAATGGGTTTTCCTCCCCAACCCTAACCCTAACCCTGGCTGCAACCCTAACCCTAATTGCAGCCCTAACCCTAACCCTAACCCTCATTTCAGCCCTAACCCTATTCACCCTAGGGTGAATAACTCTGCGCTGCTTGCTCGAAACGGGCTGAAATTCGGCGTGGGTGCGTGGCTGTCTCTCCTTTATCATGTGTGAAATGCCCAAGTCTCTACGACGTTCCGACAAAAAGTTATTCAAAAATATCGTGTACTTTTTGGTTGAGATTTGGTGCTTTGACCCCTTCCGAAGGTCGTAGAACCTCGGGGATGGTACCAATGGATCGGGCATCCCCACATTAGTTCAGATGGAACCCACTTCCAAGTCTCTATGACCTTCAGAACAAAAGTTATTCAAGAATATCTTGATCTCCAATGGGTTTTCCTCCCCAACCCTAACCCTAACCCTGGCTGCAACCCTAACCCTAATTGCAGCCCTAACCCTAACCCTAACCCTCATTTCAGCCCTAACCCTATTCACCCTAGGGTGAATAACTCTGCGCTGCTTGCTCGAAACGGGCGGAAATTCGGCGTGGGTGCGTGGCTGTCTCTCCTTTATCATGTGTGAAATGCCCAAGTCTCTACGACGTTCCGACAAAAAGTTATTCAAAAATATCGTGTACTTTTTGGTTGAGATTTGGTGCTTTGACCCCTTCCGAAGGTCGTAGAACCTCGGGGATGGTACCAATGGATCGGGCATCCCCACATTAGTTCAGATGGAACCCACTTCCAAGTCTCTATGACCTTCAGAACAAAAGTTATTCAAGAATATCTTGATCTCCAATGGGTTTTCCTCCCCAACCCTAACCCTAACCCTGGCTGCAACCCTAACCCTAATTGCAGCCCTAACCCTAACCCTAACCCTCATTTCAGCCCTAACCCTATTCACCCTAGGGTGAATAACTCTGCGCTGCTTGCTCGAAACGGGCGGAAATTCGGCGTGGGTGCGTGGCTGTCTCTCCTTTATCATGTGTGAAATGCCCAAGTCTCTACGACGTTCCGACAAAAAGTTATTCAAAAATATCGTGTACTTTTTGGTTGAGATTTGGTGCTTTGACCCCTTCCGAAGGTCGTAGAACCTCGGGGATGGTACCAATGGATCGGGCATCCCCACATTAGTTCAGATGGAACCCACTTCCAAGTCTCTATGACCTTCAGAACAAAAGTTATTCAAGAATATCTTGATCTCCAATGGGTTTTCCTCCCCAACCCTAACCCTAACCCTGGCTGCAACCCTAACCCTAATTGCAGCCCTAACCCTAACTCTAACCCTCATTTCAGCCCTAACCCTATTCACCCTAGGGTGAATAACTCTGCGCTGCTTGCTCGAAACGGGCGGAAATTCGGCGTGGGTGCGTGGCTGTCTCTCCTTTATCATGTGTGAAATGCCCAAGTCTCTACGACGTTCCGACAAAAAGTTATTCAAAAATATCGTGTACTTTTTGGTTGAGATTTGGTGCTTTGACCCCTTCCGAAGGTCGTAGAACCTCGGGGATGGTACCAATGGATCGGGCATCCCCACATTAGTTCAGATGGAACCCACTTCCAAGTCTCTATGACCTTCAGAACAAAAGTTATTCAAGAATATCTTGATCTCCAATGGGTTTTCCTCCCCAACCCTAACCCTAACCCTGGCTGCAACCCTAACCCTAATTGCAGCCCTAACCCTAACCCTAACCCTCATTTCAGCCCTAACCCTATTCACCCTAGGGTGAATAACTCTGCGCTGCTTGCTCGAAACGGGCGGAAATTCGGCGTGGGTGCGTGGCTGTCTCTCCTTTATCATGTGTGAAATGCCCAAGTCTCTACGACGTTCCGACAAAAAGTTATTCAAAAATATCGTGTACTTTTTGGTTGAGATTTGGTGCTTTGACCCCTTCCGAAGGTCGTAGAACCTCGGGGATGGTACCAATGGATCGGGCATCCCCACATTAGTTCAGATGGAACCCACTTCCAAGTCTCTATGACCTTCAGAACAAAAGTTATTCAAGAATATCTTGATCTCCAATGGGTTTTCCTCCCCAACCCTAACCCTAACCCTGGCTGCAACCCTAACCCTAATTGCAGCCCTAACCCTAACCCTAACCCTCATTTCAGCCCTAACCCTATTCACCCTAGGGTGAATAACTCTGCGCTGCTTGCTCGAAACGGGCGGAAATTCGGCGTGGGTGCGTGGCTGTCTCTCCTTTATCATGTGTGAAATGCCCAAGTCTCTACGACGTTCCGACAAAAAGTTATTCGAAAATATCGTGTACTTTTTGGTTGAGATTTGGTGCTTTGACCCCTTCCGAAGGTCGTAGAACCTCGGGGATGGTACCAATGGATCGGGCATCCCCACATTAGTTCAGATGGAACCCACTTCCAAGTCTCTATGACCTTCAGAACAAAAGTTATTCAAGAATATCTTGATCTCCAATGGGTTTTCCTCCCCAACCCTAACCCTAACCCTGGCTGCAACCCTAACCCTAATTGCAGCCCTAACCCTAACCCTAACCCTCATTTCAGCCCTAACCCTATTCACCCTAGGGTGAATAACTCTGCGCTGCTTGCTCGAAACGGGCGGAAATTCGGCGTGGGTGCGTGGCTGTCTCTCCTTTATCATGTGTGAAATGCCCAAGTCTCTACGACGTTCCGACAAAAAGTTATTCAAAAATATCGTGTACTTTTTGGTTGAGATTTGGTGCTTTGACCCCTTCCGAAGGTCGTAGAACCTCGGGGATGGTACCAATGGATCGGGCATCCCCACATTAGTTCAGATGGAACCCACTTCCAAGTCTCTATGACCTTCAGAACAAAAGTTATTCAAGAATATCTTGATCTCCAATGGGTTTTCCTCCCCAACCCTAACCCTAACCCTGGCTGCAACCCTAACCCTAATTGCAGCCCTAACCCTAACCCTAACCCTCATTTCAGCCCTAACCCTATTCACCCTAGGGTGAATAACTCTGCGCTGCTTGCTCGAAACGGGCGGAAATTCGGCGTGGGTGCGTGGCTGTCTCTCCTTTATCATGTGTGAAATGCCCAAGTCTCTACGACGTTCCGACAAAAAGTTATTCAAAAATATCGTGTACTTTTTGGTTGAGATTTGGTGCTTTGACCCCTTCCGAAGGTCGTAGAACCTCGGGGATGGTACCAATGGATCGGGCATCCCCACATTAGTTCAGATGGAACCCACTTCCAAGTCTCTATGACCTTCAGAACAAAAGTTATTCAAGAATATCTTGATCTCCAATGGGTTTTCCTCCCCAACCCTAACCCTAACCCTGGCTGCAACCCTAACCCTAATTGCAGCCCTAACCCTAACCCTAACCCTCATTTCAGCCCTAACCCTATTCACCCTAGGGTGAATAACTCTGCGCTGCTTGCTCGAAACGGGCGGAAATTCGGCGTGGGTGCGTGGCTGTCTCTCCTTTATCATGTGTGAAATGCCCAAGTCTCTACGACGTTCCGACAAAAAGTTATTCAAAAATATCGTGTACTTTTTGGTTGAGATTTGGTGCTTTGACCCCTTCCGAAGGTCGTAGAACCTCGGGGATGGTACCAATGGATCGGGCATCCCCACATTAGTTCAGATGGAACCCACTTCCAAGTCTCTATGACCTTCAGAACAAAAGTTATTCAAGAATATCTTGATCTCCAATGGGTTTTCCTCCCCAACCCTAACCCTAACCCTGGCTGCAACCCTAACCCTAATTGCAGCCCTAACCCTAACCCTAACCCTCATTTCAGCCCTAACCCTATTCACCCTAGGGTGAATAACTCTGCGCTGCTTGCTCGAAACGGGCTGAAATTCGGCGTGGGTGCGTGGCTGTCTCTCCTTTATCATGTGTGAAATGCCCAAGTCTCTACGACGTTCCGACAAAAAGTTATTCAAAAATATCGTGTACTTTTTGGTTGAGATTTGGTGCTTTGACCCCTTCCGAAGGTCGTAGAACCTCGGGGATGGTACCAATGGATCGGGCATCCCCACATTAGTTCAGATGGAACCCACTTCCAAGTCTCTATGACCTTCAGAACAAAAGTTATTCAAGAATATCTTGATCTCCAATGGGTTTTCCTCCCCAACCCTAACCCTAACCCTGGCTGCAACCCTAACCCTAATTGCAGCCCTAACCCTAACCCTAACCCTCATTTCAGCCCTAACCCTATTCACCCTAGGGTGAATAACTCTGCGCTGCTTGCTCGAAACGGGCGGAAATTCGGCGTGGGTGCGTGGCTGTCTCTCCTTTATCATGTGTGAAATGCCCAAGTCTCTACGACGTTCCGACAAAAAGTTATTCGAAAATATCGTGTACTTTTTGGTTGAGATTTGGTGCTTTGACCCCTTCCGAAGGTCGTAGAACCTCGGGGATGGTACCAATGGATCGGGCATCCCCACATTAGTTCAGATGGAACCCACTTCCAAGTCTCTATGACCTTCAGAACAAAAGTCATTCAAGAATATCTTGATCTCCAATGGGTTTTCCTCCCCAACCCTAACCCTAACCCTGGCTGCAACCCTAACCCTAATTGCAGCCCTAACCCTAACCCTAACCCTCATTTCAGCCCTAACCCTATTCACCCTAGGGTGAATAACTCTGCGCTGCTTGCTCGAAACGGGCTGAAATTCGGCGTGGGTGCGTGGCTGTCTCTCCTTTATCATGTGTGAAATGCCCAAGTCTCTACGACGTTCCGACAAAAAGTTATTCAAAAATATCGTGTACTTTTTGGTTGAGATTTGGTGCTTTGACCCCTTCCGAAGGTCGTAGAACCTCGGGGATGGTACCAATGGATCGGGCATCCCCACATTAGTTCAGATGGAACCCACTTCCAAGTCTCTATGACCTTCAGAACAAAAGTTATTCAAGAATATCTTGATCTCCAATGGGTTTTCCTCCCCAACCCTAACCCTAACCCTGGCTGCAACCCTAACCCTAATTGCAGCCCTAACCCTAACCCTAACCCTCATTTCAGCCCTAACCCTATTCACCCTAGGGTGAATAACTCTGCGCTGCTTGCTCGAAACGGGCGGAAATTCGGCGTGGGTGCGTGGCTGTCTCTCCTTTATCATGTGTGAAATGCCCAAGTCTCTACGACGTTCCGACAAAAAGTTATTCAAAAATATCGTGTACTTTTTGGTTGAGATTTGGTGCTTTGACCCCTTCCGAAGGTCGTAGAACCTCGGGGATGGTACCAATGGATCGGGCATCCCCACATTAGTTCAGATGGAACCCACTTCCAAGTCTCTATGACCTTCAGAACAAAAGTCATTCAAGAATATCTTGATCTCCAATGGGTTTTCCTCCCCAACCCTAACCCTAACCCTGGCTGCAACCCTAACCCTAATTGCAGCCCTAACCCTAACCCTAACCCTCATTTCAGCCCTAACCCTATTCACCCTAGGGTGAATAACTCTGCGCTGCTTGCTCGAAACGGGCTGAAATTCGGCGTGGGTGCGTGGCTGTCTCTCCTTTATCATGTGTGAAATGCCCAAGTCTCTACGACGTTCCGACAAAAAGTTATTCAAAAATATCGTGTACTTTTTGGTTGAGATTTGGTGCTTTGACCCCTTCCGAAGGTCGTAGAACCTCGGGGATGGTACCAATGGATCGGGCATCCCCACATTAGTTCAGATGGAACCCACTTCCAAGTCTCTATAACCTTCAGAACAAAAGTTATTCAAGAATATCTTGATCTCCAATGGGTTTTCCTCCCCAACCCTAACCCTAACCCTGGCTGCAACCCTAACCCTAATTGCAGCCCTAACCCTAACCCTAACCCTCATTTCAGCCCTAACCCTATTCACCCTAGGGTGAATAACTCTGCGCTGCTTGCTCGAAACGGGCGGAAATTCGGCGTGGGTGCGTGGCTGTCTCTCCTTTATCATGTGTGAAATGCCCAAGTCTCTACGACGTTCCGACAAAAAGTTATTCAAAAATATCGTGTACTTTTTGGTTGAGATTTGGTGCTTTGACCCCTTCCGAAGGTCGTAGAACCTCGGGGATGGTACCAATGGATCGGGCATCCCCACATTAGTTCAGATGGAACCCACTTCCAAGTCTCTATGACCTTCAGAACAAAAGTTATTCAAGAATATCTTGATCTCCAATGGGTTTTCCTCCCCAACCCTAACCCTAACCCTGGCTGCAACCCTAACCCTAATTGCAGCCCTAACCCTAACCCTAACCCTCATTTCAGCCCTAACCCTATTCACCCTAGGGTGAATAACTCTGCGCTGCTTGCTCGAAACGGGCGGAAATTCGGCGTGGGTGCGTGGCTGTCTCTCCTTTATCATGTGTGAAATGCCCAAGTCTCTACGACGTTCCGACAAAAAGTTATTCAAAAATATCGTGTACTTTTTGGTTGAGATTTGGTGCTTTGACCCCTTCCGAAGGTCGTAGAACCTCGGGGATGGTACCAATGGATCGGGCATCCCCACATTAGTTCAGATGGAACCCACTTCCAAGTCTCTATGACCTTCAGAACAAAAGTTATTCAAGAATATCTTGATCTCCAATGGGTTTTCCTCCCCAACCCTAACCCTAACCCTGGCTGCAACCCTAACCCTAATTGCAGCCCTAACCCTAACCCTAACCCTCATTTCAGCCCTAACCCTATTCACCCTAGGGTGAATAACTCTGCGCTGCTTGCTCGAAACGGGCGGAAATTCGGCGTGGGTGCGTGGCTGTCTCTCCTTTATCATGTGTGAAATGCCCAAGTCTCTACGACGTTCCGACAAAAAGTTATTCGAAAATATCGTGTACTTTTTGGTTGAGATTTGGTGCTTTGACCCCTTCCGAAGGTCGTAGAACCTCGGGGATGGTACCAATGGATCGGGCATCCCCACATTAGTTCAGATGGAACCCACTTCCAAGTCTCTATGACCTTCAGAACAAAAGTCATTCAAGAATATCTTGATCTCCAATGGGTTTTCCTCCCCAACCCTAACCCTAACCCTGGCTGCAACCCTAACCCTAATTGCAGCCCTAACCCTAACCCTAACCCTCATTTCAGCCCTAACCCTATTCACCCTAGGGTGAATAACTCTGCGCTGCTTGCTCGAAACGGGCGGAAATTCGGCGTGGGTGCGTGGCTGTCTCTCCTTTATCATGTGTGAAATGCCCAAGTCTCTACGACGTTCCGACAAAAAGTTATTCAAAAATATCGTGTACTTTTTGGTTGAGATTTGGTGCTTTGACCCCTTCCGAAGGTCGTAGAACCTCGGGGATGGTACCAATGGATCGGGCATCCCCACATTAGTTCAGATGGAACCCACTTCCAAGTCTCTATGACCTTCAGAACAAAAGTTATTCAAGAATATCTTGATCTCCAATGGGTTTTCCTCCCCAACCCTAACCCTAACCCTGGCTGCAACCCTAACCCTAATTGCAGCCCTAACCCTAACCCTAACCCTCATTTCAGCCCTAACCCTATTCACCCTAGGGTGAATAACTCTGCGCTGCTTGCTCGAAACGGGCGGAAATTCGGCGTGGGTGCGTGGCTGTCTCTCCTTTATCATGTGTGAAATGCCCAAGTCTCTACGACGTTCCGACAAAAAGTTATTCGAAAATATCGTGTACTTTTTGGTTGAGATTTGGTGCTTTGACCCCTTCCGAAGGTCGTAGAACCTCGGGGATGGTACCAATGGATCGGGCATCCCCACATTAGTTCAGATGGAACCCACTTCCAAGTCTCTATGACCTTCAGAACAAAAGTCATTCAAGAATATCTTGATCTCCAATGGGTTTTCCTCCCCAACCCTAACCCTAACCCTGGCTGCAACCCTAACCCTAATTGCAGCCCTAACCCTAACCCTAACCCTCATTTCAGCCCTAACCCTATTCACCCTAGGGTGAATAACTCTGCGCTGCTTGCTCGAAACGGGCTGAAATTCGGCGTGGGTGCGTGGCTGTCTCTCCTTTATCATGTGTGAAATGCCCAAGTCTCTACGACGTTCCGACAAAAAGTTATTCAAAAATATCGTGTACTTTTTGGTTGAGATTTGGTGCTTTGACCCCTTCCGAAGGTCGTAGAACCTCGGGGATGGTACCAATGGATCGGGCATCCCCACATTAGTTCAGATGGAACCCACTTCCAAGTCTCTATGACCTTCAGAACAAAAGTTATTCAAGAATATCTTGATCTCCAATGGGTTTTCCTCCCCAACCCTAACCCTAACCCTGGCTGCAACCCTAACCCTAATTGCAGCCCTAACCCTAACCCTAACCCTCATTTCAGCCCTAACCCTATTCACCCTAGGGTGAATAACTCTGCGCTGCTTGCTCGAAACGGGCTGAAATTCGGCGTGGGTGCGTGGCTGTCTCTCCTTTATCATGTGTGAAATGCCCAAGTCTCTACGACGTTCCGACAAAACGTTATTCAAAAATATCGTGTACTTTTTGGTTGAGATTTGGTGCTTTGACCCCTTCTGAAGGTCGTAGAACCTCGGGGATGGTACCAATGGATCGGGCATCCCCACATTAGTTCAGATGGAACCCACTTCCAAGTCTCTATGACCTTCAGAACAAAAGTTATTCAAGAATATCTTGATCTCCAATGGGTTTTCCTCCCCAACCCTAACCCTAACCCTCATTTCAGCCCTAACCCTAATTGCAGCCCTAACCCTAACCCTAACCCTCATTTCAGCCCTAACCCTATTCACCCTAGGGTGAATAACTCTGCGCTGCTTGCTCGAAACGGGCTGAAATTCGGCGTGGGTGCGTGGCTGTCTCTCCTTTATCATGTGTGAAATGCCCAAGTCTCTACGACGTTCCGACAAAAAGTTATTCAAAAATATCGTGTACTTTTTGGTTGAGATTTGGTGCTTTGACCCCTTCCGAAGGTCGTAGAACCTCGGGGATGGTACCAATGGATCGGGCATCCCCACATTAGTTCAGATGGAACCCACTTCCAAGTCTCTATAACCTTCAGAACAAAAGTTATTCAAGAATATCTTGATCTCCAATGGGTTTTCCTCCCCAACCCTAACCCTAACCCTGGCTGCAACCCTAACCCTAATTGCAGCCCTAACCCTAACCCTAACCCTCATTTCAGCCCTAACCCTATTCACCCTAGGGTGAATAACTCTGCGCTGCTTGCTCGAAACGGGCTGAAATTCGGCGTGGGTGCGTGGCTGTCTCTCCTTTATCATGTGTGAAATGCCCAAGTCTCTACGACGTTCCGACAAAAAGTTATTCAAAAATATCGTGTACTTTTTGGTTGAGATTTGGTGCTTTGACCCCTTCCGAAGGTCGTAGAACCTCGGGGATGGTACCAATGGATCGGGCATCCCCACATTAGTTCAGATGGAACCCACTTCCAAGTCTCTATGACCTTCAGAACAAAAGTTATTCAAGAATATCTTGATCTCCAATGGGTTTTCCTCCCCAACCCTAACCCTAACCCTGGCTGCAACCCTAACCCTAATTGCAGCCCTAACCCTAACCCTAACCCTCATTTCAGCCCTAACCCTATTCACCCTAGGGTGAATAACTCTGCGCTGCTTGCTCGAAACGGGCTGAAATTCGGCGTGGGTGCGTGGCTGTCTCTCCTTTATCATGTGTGAAATGCCCAAGTCTCTACGACGTTCCGACAAAAAGTTATTCAAAAATATCGTGTACTTTTTGGTTGAGATTTGGTGCTTTGACCCCTTCCGAAGGTCGTAGAACCTCGGGGATGGTACCAATGGATCGGGCATCCCCACATTAGTTCAGATGGAACCCACTTCCAAGTCTCTATGACCTTCAGAACAAAAGTTATTCAAGAATATCTTGATCTCCAATGGGTTTTCCTCCCCAACCCTAACCCTAACCCTGGCTGCAACCCTAACCCTAATTGCAGCCCTAACCCTAACCCTAACCCTCATTTCAGCCCTAACCCTATTCACCCTAGGGTGAATAACTCTGCGCTGCTTGCTCGAAACGGGCTGAAATTCGGCGTGGGTGTGTGGCTGTCTCTCCTTTATCATGTGTGAAATGCCCAAGTCTCTACGACGTTCCGACAAAAAGTTATTCAAAAATATCGTGTACTTTTTGGTTGAGATTTGGTGCTTTGACCCCTTCCGAAGGTCGTAGAACCTCGGGGATGGTACCAATGGATCGGGCATCCCCACATTAGTTCAGATGGAACCCACTTCCAAGTCTCTATGACCTTCAGAACAAAAGTTATTCAAGAATATCTTGATCTCCAATGGGTTTTCCTCCCCAACCCTAACCCTAACCCTGGCTGCAACCCTAACCCTAATTGCAGCCCTAACCCTAACCCTAACCCTCATTTCAGCCCTAACCCTATTCACCCTAGGGTGAATAACTCTGCGCTGCTTGCTCGAAACGGGCTGAAATTCGGCGTGGGTGCGTGGCTGTCTCTCCTTTATCATGTGTGAAATGCCCAAGTCTCTACGACGTTCCGACAAAAAGTTATTCAAAAATATCGTGTACTTTTTGGTTGAGATTTGGTGCTTTGACCCCTTCCGAAGGTCGTAGAACCTCGGGGATGGTACCAATGGATCGGGCATCCCCACATTAGTTCAGATGGAACCCACTTCCAAGTCTCTATGACCTTCAGAACAAAAGTTATTCAAGAATATCTTGATCTCCAATGGGTTTTCCTCCCCAACCCTAACCCTAACCCTGGCTGCAACCCTAACCCTAATTGCAGCCCTAACCCTAACCCTAACCCTCATTTCAGCCCTAACCCTATTCACCCTAGGGTGAATAACTCTGCGCTGCTTGCTCGAAACGGGCTGAAATTCGGCGTGGGTGCGTGGCTGTCTCTCCTTTATCATGTGTGAAATGCCCAAGTCTCTACGACGTTCCGACAAAAAGTTATTCAAAAATATCGTGTACTTTTTGGTTGAGATTTGGTGCTTTGACCCCTTCCGAAGGTCAAAGGGCATCCCCACATTAGTTCAGATGGAACCCACTTCCAAGTCTCTATGACCTTCAGAACAAAAGTCATTCAAGAATATCTTGATCTCCAATGGGTTTTCCTCCCCAACCCTAACCCTAACCCTGGCTGCAACCCTAACCCTAATTGCAGCCCTAACCCTAACCCTAACCCTCATTTCAGCCCTAACCCTATTCACCCTAGGGTGAATAACTCTGCGCTGCTTGCTCGAAACGGGCTGAAATTCGGCGTGGGTGCGTGGCTGTCTCTCCTTTATCATGTGTGAAATGCCCAAGTCTCTACGACGTTCCGACAAAAAGTTATTCAAAAATATCGTGTACTTTTTGGTTGAGATTTGGTGCTTTGACCCCTTCCGAAGGTCGTAGAACCTCGGGGATGGTACCAATGGATCGGGCATCCCCACATTAGTTCAGATGGAACCCACTTCCAAGTCTCTATGACCTTCAGAACAAAAGTTATTCAAGAATATCTTGATCTCCAATGGGTTTTCCTCCCCAACCCTAACCCTAACCCTGGCTGCAACCCTAACCCTAATTGCAGCCCTAACCCTAACCCTAACCCTCATTTCAGCCCTAACCCTATTCACCCTAGGGTGAATAACTCTGCGCTGCTTGCTCGAAACGGGCTGAAATTCGGCGTGGGTGCGTGGCTGTCTCTCCTTTATCATGTGTGAAATGCCCAAGTCTCTACGACGTTCCGACAAAACGTTATTCAAAAATATCGTGTACTTTTTGGTTGAGATTTGGTGCTTTGACCCCTTCTGAAGGTCGTAGAACCTCGGGGATGGTACCAATGGATCGGGCATCCCCACATTAGTTCAGATGGAACCCACTTCCAAGTCTCTATGACCTTCAGAACAAAAGTTATTCAAGAATATCTTGATCTCCAATGGGTTTTCCTCCCCAACCCTAACCCTAACCCTCATTTCAGCCCTAACCCTAATTGCAGCCCTAACCCTAACCCTAACCCTCATTTCAGCCCTAACCCTATTCACCCTAGGGTGAATAACTCTGCGCTGCTTGCTCGAAACGGGCTGAAATTCGGCGTGGGTGTGTGGCTGTCTCTCCTTTATCATGTGTGAAATGCCCAAGTCTCTACGACGTTCCGACAAAAAGTTATTCAAAAATATCGTGTACTTTTTGGTTGAGATTTGGTGCTTTGACCCCTTCCGAAGGTCGTAGAACCTCGGGGATGGTACCAATGGATCGGGCATCCCCACATTAGTTCAGATGGAACCCACTTCCAAGTCTCTATGACCTTCAGAACAAAAGTTATTCAAGAATATCTTGATCTCCAATGGGTTTTCCTCCCCAACCCTAACCCTAACCCTGGCTGCAACCCTAACCCTAATTGCAGCCCTAACCCTAACCCTAACCCTCATTTCAGCCCTAACCCTATTCACCCTAGGGTGAATAACTCTGCGCTGCTTGCTCGAAACGGGCTGAAATTCGGCGTGGGTGCGTGGCTGTCTCTCCTTTATCATGTGTGAAATGCCCAAGTCTCTACGACGTTCCGACAAAAAGTTATTCAAAAATATCGTGTACTTTTTGGTTGAGATTTGGTGCTTTGACCCCTTCCGAAGGTCGTAGAACCTCGGGGATGGTACCAATGGATCGGGCATCCCCACATTAGTTCAGATGGAACCCACTTCCAAGTCTCTATGACCTTCAGAACAAAAGTCATTCAAGAATATCTTGATCTCCAATGGGTTTTCCTCCCCAACCCTAACCCTAACCCTGGCTGCAACCCTAACCCTAATTGCAGCCCTAACCCTAACCCTAACCCTCATTTCAGCCCTAACCCTATTCACCCTAGGGTGAATAACTCTGCGCTGCTTGCTCGAAACGGGCTGAAATTCGGCGTGGGTGCGTGGCTGTCTCTCCTTTATCATGTGTGAAATGCCCAAGTCTCTACGACGTTCCGACAAAAAGTTATTCAAAAATATCGTGTACTTTTTGGTTGAGATTTGGTGCTTTGACCCCTTCCGAAGGTCGTAGAACCTCGGGGATGGTACCAATGGATCGGGCATCCCCACATTAGTTCAGATGGAACCCACTTCCAAGTCTCTATGACCTTCAGAACAAAAGTCATTCAAGAATATCTTGATCTCCAATGGGTTTTCCTCCCCAACCCTAACCCTAACCCTGGCTGCAACCCTAACCCTAATTGCAGCCCTAACCCTAACCCTAACCCTCATTTCAGCCCTAACCCTATTCACCCTAGGGTGAATAACTCTGCGCTGCTTGCTCGAAACGGGCTGAAATTCGGCGTGGGTGCGTGGCTGTCTCTCCTTTATCATGTGTGAAATGCCCAAGTCTCTACGACGTTCCGACAAAAAGTTATTCAAAAATATCGTGTACTTTTTGGTTGAGATTTGGTGCTTTGACCCCTTCCGAAGGTCGTAGAACCTCGGGGATGGTACCAATGGATCGGGCATCCCCACATTAGTTCAGATGGAACCCACTTCCAAGTCTCTATGACCTTCAGAACAAAAGTTATTCAAGAATATCTTGATCTCCAATGGGTTTTCCTCCCCAACCCTAACCCTAACCCTGGCTGCAACCCTAACCCTAATTGCAGCCCTAACCCTAACCCTAACCCTCATTTCAGCCCTAACCCTATTCACCCTAGGGTGAATAACTCTGCGCTGCTTGCTCGAAACGGGCTGAAATTCGGCGTGGGTGCGTGGCTGTCTCTCCTTTATCATGTGTGAAATGCCCAAGTCTCTACGACGTTCCGACAAAAAGTTATTCAAAAATATCGTGTACTTTTTGGTTGAGATTTGGTGCTTTGACCCCTTCCGAAGGTCGTAGAACCTCGGGGATGGTACCAATGGATCGGGCATCCCCACATTAGTTCAGATGGAACCCACTTCCAAGTCTCTATGACCTTCAGAACAAAAGTCATTCAAGAATATCTTGATCTCCAATGGGTTTTCCTCCCCAACCCTAACCCTAACCCTGGCTGCAACCCTAACCCTAATTGCAGCCCTAACCCTAACCCTAACCCTCATTTCAGCCCTAACCCTATTCACCCTAGGGTGAATAACTCTGCGCTGCTTGCTCGAAACGGGCTGAAATTCGGCGTGGGTGCGTGGCTGTCTCTCCTTTATCATGTGTGAAATGCCCAAGTCTCTACGACGTTCCGACAAAAAGTTATTCAAAAATATTGTGTACTTTTTGGTTGAGATTTGGTGCTTTGACCCCTTCCGAAGGTCGTAGAACCTCGGGGATGGTACCAATGGATCGGGCATCCCCACATTAGTTCAGATGGAACCCACTTCCAAGTCTCTATGACCTTCAGAACAAAAGTTATTCAAGAATATCTTGATCTCCAATGGGTTTTCCTCCCCAACCCTAACCCTAACCCTGGCTGCAACCCTAACCCTAATTGCAGCCCTAACCCTAACCCTAACCCTCATTTCAGCCCTAACCCTATTCACCCTAGGGTGAATAACTCTGCGCTGCTTGCTCGAAACGGGCTGAAATTCGGCGTGGGTGCGTGGCTGTCTCTCCTTTATCATGTGTGAAATGCCCAAGTCTCTACGACGTTCCGACAAAAAGTTATTCGAAAATATCGTGTACTTTTTGGTTGAGATTTGGTGCTTTGACCCCTTCCGAAGGTCGTAGAACCTCGGGGATGGTACCAATGGATCGGGCATCCCCACATTAGTTCAGATGGAACCCACTTCCAAGTCTCTATGACCTTCAGAACAAAAGTTATTCAAGAATATCTTGATCTCCAATGGGTTTTCCTCCCCAACCCTAACCCTAACCCTGGCTGCAACCCTAACCCTAATTGCAGCCCTAACCCTAACCCTAACCCTCATTTCAGCCCTAACCCTATTCACCCTAGGGTGAATAACTCTGCGCTGCTTGCTCGAAACGGGCTGAAATTCGGCGTGGGTGCGTGGCTGTCTCTCCTTTATCATGTGTGAAATGCCCAAGTCTCTACGACGTTCCGACAAAAAGTTATTCAAAAATATCGTGTACTTTTTGGTTGAGATTTGGTGCTTTGACCCCTTCCGAAGGTCGTAGAACCTCGGGGATGGTACCAATGGATCGGGCATCCCCACATTAGTTCAGATGGAACCCACTTCCAAGTCTCTATGACCTTCAGAACAAAAGTCATTCAAGAATATCTTGATCTCCAATGGGTTTTCCTCCCCAACCCTAACCCTAACCCTGGCTGCAACCCTAACCCTAATTGCAGCCCTAACCCTAACCCTAACCCTCATTTCAGCCCTAACCCTATTCACCCTAGGGTGAATAACTCTGCGCTGCTTGCTCGAAACGGGCTGAAATTCGGCGTGGGTGCGTGGCTGTCTCTCCTTTATCATGTGTGAAATGCCCAAGTCTCTACGACGTTCCGACAAAAAGTTATTCAAAAATATCGTGTACTTTTTGGTTGAGATTTGGTGCTTTGACCCCTTCCGAAGGTCGTAGAACCTCGGGGATGGTACCAATGGATCGGGCATCCCCACATTAGTTCAGATGGAACCCACTTCCAAGTCTCTATGACCTTCAGAACAAAAGTTATTCAAGAATATCTTGATCTCCAATGGGTTTTCCTCCCCAACCCTAACCCTAACCCTGGCTGCAACCCTAACCCTAATTGCAGCCCTAACCCTAACCCTAACCCTCATTTCAGCCCTAACCCTATTCACCCTAGGGTGAATAACTCTGCGCTGCTTGCTCGAAACGGGCTGAAATTCGGCGTGGGTGCGTGGCTGTCTCTCCTTTATCATGTGTGAAATGCCCAAGTCTCTACGACGTTCCGACAAAAAGTTATTCAAAAATATCGTGTACTTTTTGGTTGAGATTTGGTGCTTTGACCCCTTCCGAAGGTCGTAGAACCTCGGGGATGGTACCAATGGATCGGGCATCCCCACATTAGTTCAGATGGAACCCACTTCCAAGTCTCTATGACCTTCAGAACAAAAGTTATTCAAGAATATCTTGATCTCCAATGGGTTTTCCTCCCCAACCCTAACCCTAACCCTGGCTGCAACCCTAACCCTAATTGCAGCCCTAACCCTAACCCTAACCCTCATTTCAGCCCTAACCCTATTCACCCTAGGGTGAATAACTCTGCGCTGCTTGCTCGAAACGGGCTGAAATTCGGCGTGGGTGCGTGGCTGTCTCTCCTTTATCATGTGTGAAATGCCCAAGTCTCTACGACGTTCCGACAAAAAGTTATTCAAAAATATCGTGTACTTTTTGGTTGAGATTTGGTGCTTTGACCCCTTCCGAAGGTCGTAGAACCTCGGGGATGGTACCAATGGATCGGGCATCCCCACATTAGTTCAGATGGAACCCACTTCCAAGTCTCTATGACCTTCAGAACAAAAGTTATTCAAGAATATCTTGATCTCCAATGGGTTTTCCTCCCCAACCCTAACCCTAACCCTGGCTGCAACCCTAACCCTAATTGCAGCCCTAACCCTAACCCTAACCCTCATTTCAGCCCTAACCCTATTCACCCTAGGGTGAATAACTCTGCGCTGCTTGCTCGAAACGGGCTGAAATTCGGCGTGGGTGCGTGGCTGTCTCTCCTTTATCATGTGTGAAATGCCCAAGTCTCTACGACGTTCCGACAAAAAGTTATTCAAAAATATCGTGTACTTTTTGGTTGAGATTTGGTGCTTTGACCCCTTCCGAAGGTCGTAGAACCTCGGGGATGGTACCAATGGATCGGGCATCCCCACATTAGTTCAGATGGAACCCACTTCCAAGTCTCTATGACCTTCAGAACAAAAGTTATTCAAGAATATCTTGATCTCCAATGGGTTTTCCTCCCCAACCCTAACCCTAACCCTGGCTGCAACCCTAACCCTAATTGCAGCCCTAACCCTAACCCTAACCCTCATTTCAGCCCTAACCCTATTCACCCTAGGGTGAATAACTCTGCGCTGCTTGCTCGAAACGGGCTGAAATTCGGCGTGGGTGCGTGGCTGTCTCTCCTTTATCATGTGTGAAATGCCCAAGTCTCTACGACGTTCTGACAAAAAGTTATTCAAAAATATCGTGTACTTTTTGGTTGAGATTTGGTGCTTTGACCCCTTCCGAAGGTCGTAGAACCTCGGGGATGGTACCAATGGATCGGGCATCCCCACATTAGTTCAGATGGAACCCACTTCCAAGTCTCTATGACCTTCAGAACAAAAGTCATTCAAGAATATCTTGATCTCCAATGGGTTTTCCTCCCCAACCCTAACCCTAACCCTGGCTGCAACCCTAACCCTAATTGCAGCCCTAACCCTAACCCTAACCCTCATTTCAGCCCTAACCCTATTCACCCTAGGGTGAATAACTCTGCGCTGCTTGCTCGAAACGGGCTGAAATTCGGCGTGGGTGCGTGGCTGTCTCTCCTTTATCATGTGTGAAATGCCCAAGTCTCTACGACGTTCCGACAAAAAGTTATTGAAAAATATCGTGTACTTTTTGGTTGAGATTTGGTGCTTTGACCCCTTCCGAAGGTCGTAGAACCTCGGGGATGGTACCAATGGATCGGGCATCCCCACATTAGTTCAGATGGAACCCACTTCCAAGTCTCTATGACCTTCAGAACAAAAGTTATTCAAGAATATCTTGATCTCCAATGGGTTTTCCTCCCCAACCCTAACCCTAACCCTGGCTGCAACCCTAACCCTAATTGCAGCCCTAACCCTAACCCTAACCCTCATTTCAGCCCTAACCCTATTCACCCTAGGGTGAATAACTCTGCGCTGCTTGCTCGAAACGGGCTGAAATTCGGCGTGGGTGCGTGGCTGTCTCTCCTTTATCATGTGTGAAATGCCCAAGTCTCTACGACGTTCCGACAAAAAGTTATTCAAAAATATCGTGTACTTTTTGGTTGAGATTTGGTGCTTTGACCCCTTCCGAAGGTCGTAGAACCTCGGGGATGGTACCAATGGATCGGGCATCCCCACATTAGTTCAGATGGAACCCACTTCCAAGTCTCTATGACCTTCAGAACAAAAGTCATTCAAGAATATCTTGATCTCCAATGGGTTTTCCTCCCCAACCCTAACCCTAACCCTGGCTGCAACCCTAACCCTAATTGCAGCCCTAACCCTAACCCTAACCCTCATTTCAGCCCTAACCCTATTCACCCTAGGGTGAATAACTCTGCGCTGCTTGCTCGAAACGGGCTGAAATTCGGCGTGGGTGCGTGGCTGTCTCTCCTTTATCATGTGTGAAATGCCCAAGTCTCTACGACGTTCCGACAAAAAGTTATTCAAAAATATCGTGTACTTTTTGGTTGAGATTTGGTGCTTTGACCCCTTCCGAAGGTCGTAGAACCTCGGGGATGGTACCAATGGATCGGGCATCCCCACATTAGTTCAGATGGAACCCACTTCCAAGTCTCTATGACCTTCAGAACAAAAGTTATTCAAGAATATCTTGATCTCCAATGGGTTTTCCTCCCCAACCCTAACCCTAACCCTGGCTGCAACCCTAACCCTAATTGCAGCCCTAACCCTAACCCTAACCCTCATTTCAGCCCTAACCCTATTCACCCTAGGGTGAATAACTCTGCGCTGCTTGCTCGAAACGGGCTGAAATTCGGCGTGGGTGCGTGGCTGTCTCTCCTTTATCATGTGTGAAATGCCCAAGTCTCTACGACGTTCCGACAAAAAGTTATTCAAAAATATCGTGTACTTTTTGGTTGAGATTTGGTGCTTTGACCCCTTCCGAAGGTCGTAGAACCTCGGGGATGGTACCAATGGATCGGGCATCCCCACATTAGTTCAGATGGAACCCACTTCCAAGTCTCTATGACCTTCAGAACAAAAGTTATTCAAGAATATCTTGATCTCCAATGGGTTTTCCTCCCCAACCCTAACCCTAACCCTGGCTGCAACCCTAACCCTAATTGCAGCCCTAACCCTAACCCTAACCCTCATTTCAGCCCTAACCCTATTCACCCTAGGGTGAATAACTCTGCGCTGCTTGCTCGAAACGGGCTGAAATTCGGCGTGGGTGCGTGGCTGTCTCTCCTTTATCATGTGTGAAATGCCCAAGTCTCTACGACGTTCCGACAAAAAGTTATTCAAAAATATCGTGTACTTTTTGGTTGAGATTTGGTGCTTTGACCCCTTCCGAAGGTCGTAGAACCTCGGGGATGGTACCAATGGATCGGGCATCCCCACATTAGTTCAGATGGAACCCACTTCCAAGTCTCTATGACCTTCAGAACAAAAGTTATTCAAGAATATCTTGATCTCCAATGGGTTTTCCTCCCCAACCCTAACCCTAACCCTGGCTGCAACCCTAACCCTAATTGCAGCCCTAACCCTAACCCTAACCCTCATTTCAGCCCTAACCCTATTCACCCTAGGGTGAATAACTCTGCGCTGCTTGCTCGAAACGGGCTGAAATTCGGCGTGGGTGCGTGGCTGTCTCTCCTTTATCATGTGTGAAATGCCCAAGTCTCTACGACGTTCCGACAAAAAGTTATTCAAAAATATCGTGTACTTTTTGGTTGAGATTTGGTGCTTTGACCCCTTCCGAAGGTCGTAGAACCTCGGGGATGGTACCAATGGATCGGGCATCCCCACATTAGTTCAGATGGAACCCACTTCCAAGTCTCTATGACCTTCAGAACAAAAGTTATTCAAGAATATCTTGATCTCCAATGGGTTTTCCTCCCCAACCCTAACCCTAACCCTGGCTGCAACCCTAACCCTAATTGCAGCCCTAACCCTAACCCTAACCCTCATTTCAGCCCTAACCCTATTCACCCTAGGGTGAATAACTCTGCGCTGCTTGCTCGAAACGGGCTGAAATTCGGCGTGGGTGCGTGGCTGTCTCTCCTTTATCATGTGTGAAATGCCCAAGTCTCTACGACGTTCCGACAAAAAGTTATTCAAAAATATCGTGTACTTTTTGGTTGAGATTTGGTGCTTTGACCCCTTCCGAAGGTCGTAGAACCTCGGGGATGGTACCAATGGATCGGGCATCCCCACATTAGTTCAGATGGAACCCACTTCCAAGTCTCTATGACCTTCAGAACAAAAGTTATTCAAGAATATCTTGATCTCCAATGGGTTTTCCTCCCCAACCCTAACCCTAACCCTGGCTGCAACCCTAACCCTAATTGCAGCCCTAACCCTAACCCTAACCCTCATTTCAGCCCTAACCCTATTCACCCTAGGGTGAATAACTCTGCGCTGCTTGCTCGAAACGGGCTGAAATTCGGCGTGGGTGCGTGGCTGTCTCTCCTTTATCATGTGTGAAATGCCCAAGTCTCTACGACGTTCCGACAAAAAGTTATTCAAAAATATCGTGTACTTTTTGGTTGAGATTTGGTGCTTTGACCCCTTCCGAAGGTCGTAGAACCTCGGGGATGGTACCAATGGATCGGGCATCCCCACATTAGTTCAGATGGAACCCACTTCCAAGTCTCTATGACCTTCAGAACAAAAGTTATTCAAGAATATCTTGATCTCCAATGGGTTTTCCTCCCCAACCCTAACCCTAACCCTGGCTGCAACCCTAACCCTAATTGCAGCCCTAACCCTAACCCTAACCCTCATTTCAGCCCTAACCCTATTCACCCTAGGGTGAATAACTCTGCGCTGCTTGCTCGAAACGGGCTGAAATTCGGCGTGGGTGCGTGGCTGTCTCTCCTTTATCATGTGTGAAATGCCCAAGTCTCTACGACGTTCCGACAAAAAGTTATTCAAAAATATCGTGTACTTTTTGGTTGAGATTTGGTGCTTTGACCCCTTCCGAAGGTCGTAGAACCTCGGGGATGGTACCAATGGATCGGGCATCCCCACATTAGTTCAGATGGAACCCACTTCCAAGTCTCTATGACCTTCAGAACAAAAGTTATTCAAGAATATCTTGATCTCCAATGGGTTTTCCTCCCCAACCCTAACCCTAACCCTGGCTGCAACCCTAACCCTAATTGCAGCCCTAACCCTAACCCTAACCCTCATTTCAGCCCTAACCCTATTCACCCTAGGGTGAATAACTCAGCGCTGCTTGCTCGAAACGGGCTGAAATTCGGCGTGGGTGCGTGGCTGTCTCTCCTTTATCATGTGTGAAATGCCCAAGTCTCTACGACGTTCCGACAAAAAGTTATTCAAAAATATCGTGTACTTTTTGGTTGAGATTTGGTGCTTTGACCCCTTCCGAAGGTCGTAGAACCTCGGGGATGGTACCAATGGATCGGGCATCCCCACATTAGTTCAGATGGAACCCACTTCCAAGTCTCTATGACCTTCAGAACAAAAGTTATTCAAGAATATCTTGATCTCCAATGGGTTTTCCTCCCCAACCCTAACCCTAACCCTGGCTGCAACCCTAACCCTAATTGCAGCCCTAACCCTAACCCTAACCCTCATTTCAGCCCTAACCCTATTCACCCTAGGGTGAATAACTCTGCGCTGCTTGCTCGAAACGGGCTGAAATTCGGCGTGGGTGCGTGGCTGTCTCTCCTTTATCATGTGTGAAATGCCCAAGTCTCTACGACGTTCCGACAAAAAGTTATTCAAAAATATCGTGTACTTTTTGGTTGAGATTTGGTGCTTTGACCCCTTCCGAAGGTCGTAGAACCTCGGGGATGGTACCAATGGATCGGGCATCCCCACATTAGTTCAGATGGAACCCACTTCCAAGTCTCTATGACCTTCAGAACAAAAGTCATTCAAGAATATCTTGATCTCCAATGGGTTTTCCTCCCCAACCCTAACCCTAACCCTGGCTGCAACCCTAACCCTAATTGCAGCCCTAACCCTAACCCTAACCCTCATTTCAGCCCTAACCCTATTCACCCTAGGGTGAATAACTCTGCGCTGCTTGCTCGAAACGGGCTGAAATTCGGCGTGGGTGCGTGGCTGTCTCTCCTTTATCATGTGTGAAATGCCCAAGTCTCTACGACGTTCCGACAAAAAGTTATTCAAAAATATCGTGTACTTTTTGGTTGAGATTTGGTGCTTTGACCCCTTCCGAAGGTCGTAGAACCTCGGGGATGGTACCAATGGATCGGGCATCCCCACATTAGTTCAGATGGAACCCACTTCCAAGTCTCTATGACCTTCAGAACAAAAGTCATTCAAGAATATCTTGATCTCCAATGGGTTTTCCTCCCCAACCCTAACCCTAACCCTGGCTGCAACCCTAACCCTAATTGCAGCCCTAACCCTAACCCTAACCCTCATTTCAGCCCTAACCCTATTCACCCTAGGGTGAATAACTCTGCGCTGCTTGCTCGAAACGGGCTGAAATTCGGCGTGGGTGCGTGGCTGTCTCTCCTTTATCATGTGTGAAATGCCCAAGTCTCTACGACGTTCCGACAAAAAGTTATTCAAAAATATCGTGTACTTTTTGGTTGAGATTTGGTGCTTTGACCCCTTCCGAAGGTCGTAGAACCTCGGGGATGGTACCAATGGATCGGGCATCCCCACATTAGTTCAGATGGAACCCACTTCCAAGTCTCTATGACCTTCAGAACAAAAGTTATTCAAGAATATCTTGATCTCCAATGGGTTTTCCTCCCCAACCCTAACCCTAACCCTGGCTGCAACCCTAACCCTAATTGCAGCCCTAACCCTAACCCTCATTTCAGCCCTAACCCTATTCACCCTAGGGTGAATAACTCTGCGCTGCTTGCTCGAAACGGGCTGAAATTCGGCGTGGGTGCGTGGCTGTCTCTCCTTTATCATGTGTGAAATGCCCAAGTCTCTACGACGTTCCGACAAAAAGTTATTCAAAAATATCGTGTACTTTTTGGTTGAGATTTGGTGCTTTGACCCCTTCCGAAGGTCGTAGAACCTCGGGGATGGTACCAATGGATCGGGCATCCCCACATTAGTTCAGATGGAACCCACTTCCAAGTCTCTATGACCTTCAGAACAAAAGTTATTCAAGAATATCTTGATCTCCAATGGGTTTTCCTCCCCAACCCTAACCCTAACCCTGGCTGCAACCCTAACCCTAATTGCAGCCCTAACCCTAACCCTAACCCTCATTTCAGCCCTAACCCTATTCACCCTAGGGTGAATAACTCTGCGCTGCTTGCTCGAAACGGGCTGAAATTCGGCGTGGGTGCGTGGCTGTCTCTCCTTTATCATGTGTGAAATGCCCAAGTCTCTACGACGTTCCGACAAAAAGTTATTCGAAAATATCGTGTACTTTTTGGTTGAGATTTGGTGCTTTGACCCCTTCCGAAGGTCGTAGAACCTCGGGGATGGTACCAATGGATCGGGCATCCCCACATTAGTTCAGATGGAACCCACTTCCAAGTCTCTATGACCTTCAGAACAAAAGTTATTCAAGAATATCTTGATCTCCAATGGGTTTTCCTCCCCAACCCTAACCCTAACCCTGGCTGCAACCCTAACCCTAATTGCAGCCCTAACCCTAACCCTAACCCTCATTTCAGCCCTAACCCTATTCACCCTAGGGTGAATAACTCTGCGCTGCTTGCTCGAAACGGGCTGAAATTCGGCGTGGGTGCGTGGCTGTCTCTCCTTTATCATGTGTGAAATGCCCAAGTCTCTACGACGTTCCGACAAAAAGTTATTCAAAAATATCGTGTACTTTTTGGTTGAGATTTGGTGCTTTGACCCCTTCCGAAGGTCGTAGAACCTCGGGGATGGTACCAATGGATCGGGCATCCCCACATTAGTTCAGATGGAACCCACTTCCAAGTCTCTATGACCTTCAGAACAAAAGTCATTCAAGAATATCTTGATCTCCAATGGGTTTTCCTCCCCAACCCTAACCCTAACCCTGGCTGCAACCCTAACCCTAATTGCAGCCCTAACCCTAACCCTAACCCTCATTTCAGCCCTAACCCTATTCACCCTAGGGTGAATAACTCTGCGCTGCTTGCTCGAAACGGGCTGAAATTCGGCGTGGGTGCGTGGCTGTCTCTCCTTTATCATGTGTGAAATGCCCAAGTCTCTACGACGTTCCGACAAAAAGTTATTCAAAAATATCGTGTACTTTTTGGTTGAGATTTGGTGCTTTGACCCCTTCCGAAGGTCGTAGAACCTCGGGGATGGTACCAATGGATCGGGCATCCCCACATTAGTTCAGATGGAACCCACTTCCAAGTCTCTATGACCTTCAGAACAAAAGTCATTCAAGAATATCTTGATCTCCAATGGGTTTTCCTCCCCAACCCTAACCCTAACCCTGGCTGCAACCCTAACCCTAATTGCAGCCCTAACCCTAACCCTAACCCTCATTTCAGCCCTAACCCTATTCACCCTAGGGTGAATAACTCTGCGCTGCTTGCTCGAAACGGGCTGAAATTCGGCGTGGGTGCGTGGCTGTCTCTCCTTTATCATGTGTGAAATGCCCAAGTCTCTACGACGTTCCGACAAAAAGTTATTCAAAAATATCGTGTACTTTTTGGTTGAGATTTGGTGCTTTGACCCCTTCCGAAGGTCGTAGAACCTCGGGGATGGTACCAATGGATCGGGCATCCCCACATTAGTTCAGATGGAACCCACTTCCAAGTCTCTATGACCTTCAGAACAAAAGTTATTCAAGAATATCTTGATCTCCAATGGGTTTTCCTCCCCAACCCTAACCCTAACCCTGGCTGCAACCCTAACCCTAATTGCAGCCCTAACCCTAACCCTAACCCTCATTTCAGCCCTAACCCTATTCACCCTAGGGTGAATAACTCTGCGCTGCTTGCTCGAAACGGGCTGAAATTCGGCGTGGGTGCGTGGCTGTCTCTCCTTTATCATGTGTGAAATGCCCAAGTCTCTACGACGTTCCGACAAAAAGTTATTCAAAAATATCGTGTACTTTTTGGTTGAGATTTGGTGCTTTGACCCCTTCCGAAGGTCGTAGAACCTCGGGGATGGTACCAATGGATCGGGCATCCCCACATTAGTTCAGATGGAACCCACTTCCAAGTCTCTATGACCTTCAGAACAAAAGTTATTCAAGAATATCTTGATCTCCAATGGGTTTTCCTCCCCAACCCTAACCCTAACCCTGGCTGCAACCCTAACCCTAATTGCAGCCCTAACCCTAACCCTAACCCTCATTTCAGCCCTAACCCTATTCACCCTAGGGTGAATAACTCTGCGCTGCTTGCTCGAAACGGGCTGAAATTCGGCGTGGGTGCGTGGCTGTCTCTCCTTTATCATGTGTGAAATGCCCAAGTCTCTACGACGTTCCGACAAAAAGTTATTCGAAAATATCGTGTACTTTTTGGTTGAGATTTGGTGCTTTGACCCCTTCCGAAGGTCGTAGAACCTCGGGGATGGTACCAATGGATCGGGCATCCCCACATTAGTTCAGATGGAACCCACTTCCAAGTCTCTATGACCTTCAGAACAAAAGTTATTCAAGAATATCTTGATCTCCAATGGGTTTTCCTCCCCAACCCTAACCCTAACCCTGGCTGCAACCCTAACCCTAATTGCAGCCCTAACCCTAACCCTAACCCTCATTTCAGCCCTAACCCTATTCACCCTAGGGTGAATAACTCTGCGCTGCTTGCTCGAAACGGGCTGAAATTCGGCGTGGGTGCGTGGCTGTCTCTCCTTTATCATGTGTGAAATGCCCAAGTCTCTACGACGTTCCGACAAAAAGTTATTCAAAAATATCGTGTACTTTTTGGTTGAGATTTGGTGCTTTGACCCCTTCCGAAGGTCGTAGAACCTCGGGGATGGTACCAATGGATCGGGCATCCCCACATTAGTTCAGATGGAACCCACTTCCAAGTCTCTATGACCTTCAGAACAAAAGTTATTCAAGAATATCTTGATCTCCAATGGGTTTTCCTCCCCAACCCTAACCCTAACCCTGGCTGCAACCCTAACCCTAATTGCAGCCCTAACCCTAACCCTAACCCTCATTTCAGCCCTAACCCTATTCACCCTAGGGTGAATAACTCTGCGCTGCTTGCTCGAAACGGGCTGAAATTCGGCGTGGGTGCGTGGCTGTCTCTCCTTTATCATGTGTGAAATGCCCAAGTCTCTACGACGTTCCGACAAAAAGTTATTCGAAAATATCGTGTACTTTTTGGTTGAGATTTGGTGCTTTGACCCCTTCCGAAGGTCGTAGAACCTCGGGGATGGTACCAATGGATCGGGCATCCCCACATTAGTTCAGATGGAACCCACTTCCAAGTCTCTATGACCTTCAGAACAAAAGTTATTCAAGAATATCTTGATCTCCAATGGGTTTTCCTCCCCAACCCTAACCCTAACCCTGGCTGCAACCCTAACCCTAATTGCAGCCCTAACCCTAACCCTAACCCTCATTTCAGCCCTAACCCTATTCACCCTAGGGTGAATAACTCTGCGCTGCTTGCTCGAAACGGGCTGAAATTCGGCGTGGGTGCGTGGCTGTCTCTCCTTTATCATGTGTGAAATGCCCAAGTCTCTACGACGTTCCGACAAAAAGTTATTCAAAAATATCGTGTACTTTTTGGTTGAGATTTGGTGCTTTGACCCCTTCCGAAGGTCGTAGAACCTCGGGGATGGTACCAATGGATCGGGCATCCCCACATTAGTTCAGATGGAACCCACTTCCAAGTCTCTATGACCTTCAGAACAAAAGTTATTCAAGAATATCTTGATCTCCAATGGGTTTTCCTCCCCAACCCTAACCCTAACCCTGGCTGCAACCCTAACCCTAATTGCAGCCCTAACCCTAACCCTAACCCTCATTTCAGCCCTAACCCTATTCACCCTAGGGTGAATAACTCTGCGCTGCTTGCTCGAAACGGGCTGAAATTCGGCGTGGGTGCGTGGCTGTCTCTCCTTTATCATGTGTGAAATGCCCAAGTCTCTACGACGTTCCGACAAAAAGTTATTCAAAAATATCGTGTACTTTTTGGTTGAGATTTGGTGCTTTGACCCCTTCCGAAGGTCGTAGAACCTCGGGGATGGTACCAATGGATCGGGCATCCCCACATTAGTTCAGATGGAACCCACTTCCAAGTCTCTATGACCTTCAGAACAAAAGTTATTCAAGAATATCTTGATCTCCAATGGGTTTTCCTCCCCAACCCTAACCCTAACCCTGGCTGCAACCCTAACCCTAATTGCAGCCCTAACCCTAACCCTAACCCTCATTTCAGCCCTAACCCTATTCACCCTAGGGTGAATAACTCTGCGCTGCTTGCTCGAAACGGGCTGAAATTCGGCGTGGGTGCGTGGCTGTCTCTCCTTTATCATGTGTGAAATGCCCAAGTCTCTACGACGTTCCGACAAAAAGTTATTCAAAAATATCGTGTACTTTTTGGTTGAGATTTGGTGCTTTGACCCCTTCCGAAGGTCGTAGAACCTCGGGGATGGTACCAATGGATCGGGCATCCCCACATTAGTTCAGATGGAACCCACTTCCAAGTCTCTATGACCTTCAGAACAAAAGTTATTCAAGAATATCTTGATCTCCAATGGGTTTTCCTCCCCAACCCTAACCCTAACCCTGGCTGCAACCCTAACCCTAATTGCAGCCCTAACCCTAACCCTAACCCTCATTTCAGCCCTAACCCTATTCACCCTAGGGTGAATAACTCTGCGCTGCTTGCTCGAAACGGGCTGAAATTCGGCGTGGGTGCGTGGCTGTCTCTCCTTTATCATGTGTGAAATGCCCAAGTCTCTACGACGTTCCGACAAAAAGTTATTCAAAAATATCGTGTACTTTTTGGTTGAGATTTGGTGCTTTGACCCCTTCCGAAGGTCGTAGAACCTCGGGGATGGTACCAATGGATCGGGCATCCCCACATTAGTTCAGATGGAACCCACTTCCAAGTCTCTATGACCTTCAGAACAAAAGTCATTCAAGAATATCTTGATCTCCAATGGGTTTTCCTCCCCAACCCTAACCCTAACCCTGGCTGCAACCCTAACCCTAATTGCAGCCCTAACCCTAACCCTAACCCTCATTTCAGCCCTAACCCTATTCACCCTAGGGTGAATAACTCTGCGCTGCTTGCTCGAAACGGGCTGAAATTCGGCGTGGGTGCGTGGCTGTCTCTCCTTTATCATGTGTGAAATGCCCAAGTCTCTACGACGTTCCGACAAAAAGTTATTCAAAAATATCGTGTACTTTTTGGTTGAGATTTGGTGCTTTGACCCCTTCCGAAGGTCGTAGAACCTCGGGGATGGTACCAATGGATCGGGCATCCCCACATTAGTTCAGATGGAACCCACTTCCAAGTCTCTATGACCTTCAGAACAAAAGTTATTCAAGAATATCTTGATCTCCAATGGGTTTTCCTCCCCAACCCTAACCCTAACCCTGGCTGCAACCCTAACCCTAATTGCAGCCCTAACCCTAACCCTAACCCTCATTTCAGCCCTAACCCTATTCACCCTAGGGTGAATAACTCTGCGCTGCTTGCTCGAAACGGGCTGAAATTCGGCGTGGGTGCGTGGCTGTCTCTCCTTTATCATGTGTGAAATGCCCAAGTCTCTACGACGTTCCGACAAAAAGTTATTCAAAAATATCGTGTACTTTTTGGTTGAGATTTGGTGCTTTGACCCCTTCCGAAGGTCGTAGAACCTCGGGGATGGTACCAATGGATCGGGCATCCCCACATTAGTTCAGATGGAACCCACTTCCAAGTCTCTATGACCTTCAGAACAAAAGTTATTCAAGAATATCTTGATCTCCAATGGGTTTTCCTCCCCAACCCTAACCCTAACCCTGGCTGCAACCCTAACCCTAATTGCAGCCCTAACCCTAACCCTAACCCTCATTTCAGCCCTAACCCTATTCACCCTAGGGTGAATAACTCTGCGCTGCTTGCTCGAAACGGGCTGAAATTCGGCGTGGGTGCGTGGCTGTCTCTCCTTTATCATGTGTGAAATGCCCAAGTCTCTACGACGTTCCGACAAAAAGTTATTCAAAAATATCGTGTACTTTTTGGTTGAGATTTGGTGCTTTGACCCCTTCCGAAGGTCGTAGAACCTCGGGGATGGTACCAATGGATCGGGCATCCCCACATTAGTTCAGATGGAACCCACTTCCAAGTCTCTATGACCTTCAGAACAAAAGTTATTCAAGAATATCTTGATCTCCAATGGGTTTTCCTCCCCAACCCTAACCCTAACCCTGGCTGCAACCCTAACCCTAATTGCAGCCCTAACCCTAACCCTAACCCTCATTTCAGCCCTAACCCTATTCACCCTAGGGTGAATAACTCTGCGCTGCTTGCTCGAAACGGGCTGAAATTCGGCGTGGGTGCGTGGCTGTCTCTCCTTTATCATGTGTGAAATGCCCAAGTCTCTACGACGTTCCGACAAAAAGTTATTCAAAAATATCGTGTACTTTTTGGTTGAGATTTGGTGCTTTGACCCCTTCCGAAGGTCGTAGAACCTCGGGGATGGTACCAATGGATCGGGCATCCCCACATTAGTTCAGATGGAACCCACTTCCAAGTCTCTATGACCTTCAGAACAAAAGTTATTCAAGAATATCTTGATCTCCAATGGGTTTTCCTCCCCAACCCTAACCCTAACCCTGGCTGCAACCCTAACCCTAATTGCAGCCCTAACCCTAACCCTAACCCTCATTTCAGCCCTAACCCTATTCACCCTAGGGTGAATAACTCTGCGCTGCTTGCTCGAAACGGGCTGAAATTCGGCGTGGGTGCGTGGCTGTCTCTCCTTTATCATGTGTGAAATGCCCAAGTCTCTACGACGTTCCGACAAAAAGTTATTCAAAAATATCGTGTACTTTTTGGTTGAGATTTGGTGCTTTGACCCCTTCCGAAGGTCGTAGAACCTCGGGGATGGTACCAATGGATCGGGCATCCCCACATTAGTTCAGATGGAACCCACTTCCAAGTCTCTATGACCTTCAGAACAAAAGTTATTCAAGAATATCTTGATCTCCAATGGGTTTTCCTCCCCAACCCTAACCCTAACCCTGGCTGCAACCCTAACCCTAATTGCAGCCCTAACCCTAACCCTAACCCTCATTTCAGCCCTAACCCTATTCACCCTAGGGTGAATAACTCTGCGCTGCTTGCTCGAAACGGGCTGAAATTCGGCGTGGGTGCGTGGCTGTCTCTCCTTTATCATGTGTGAAATGCCCAAGTCTCTACGACGTTCCGACAAAAAGTTATTCAAAAATATCGTGTACTTTTTGGTTGAGATTTGGTGCTTTGACCCCTTCCGAAGGTCGTAGAACCTCGGGGATGGTACCAATGGATCGGGCATCCCCACATTAGTTCAGATGGAACCCACTTCCAAGTCTCTATGACCTTCAGAACAAAAGTCATTCAAGAATATCTTGATCTCCAATGGGTTTTCCTCCCCAACCCTAACCCTAACCCTGGCTGCAACCCTAACCCTAATTGCAGCCCTAACCCTAACCCTAACCCTCATTTCAGCCCTAACCCTATTCACCCTAGGGTGAATAACTCTGCGCTGCTTGCTCGAAACGGGCTGAAATTCGGCGTGGGTGCGTGGCTGTCTCTCCTTTATCATGTGTGAAATGCCCAAGTCTCTACGACGTTCCGACAAAAAGTTATTCAAAAATATCGTGTACTTTTTGGTTGAGATTTGGTGCTTTGACCCCTTCCGAAGGTCGTAGAACCTCGGGGATGGTACCAATGGATCGGGCATCCCCACATTAGTTCAGATGGAACCCACTTCCAAGTCTCTATGACCTTCAGAACAAAAGTCATTCAAGAATATCTTGATCTCCAATGGGTTTTCCTCCCCAACCCTAACCCTAACCCTGGCTGCAACCCTAACCCTAATTGCAGCCCTAACCCTAACCCTAACCCTCATTTCAGCCCTAACCCTATTCACCCTAGGGTGAATAACTCTGCGCTGCTTGCTCGAAACGGGCTGAAATTCGGCGTGGGTGTGTGGCTGTCTCTCCTTTATCATGTGTGAAATGCCCAAGTCTCTACGACGTTCCGACAAAAAGTTATTCAAAAATATCGTGTACTTTTTGGTTGAGATTTGGTGCTTTGACCCCTTCCGAAGGTCGTAGAACCTCGGGGATGGTACCAATGGATCGGGCATCCCCACATTAGTTCAGATGGAACCCACTTCCAAGTCTCTATGACCTTCAGAACAAAAGTTATTCAAGAATATCTTGATCTCCAATGGGTTTTCCTCCCCAACCCTAACCCTAACCCTGGCTGCAACCCTAACCCTAATTGCAGCCCTAACCCTAACCCTAACCCTCATTTCAGCCCTAACCCTATTCACCCTAGGGTGAATAACTCTGCGCTGCTTGCTCGAAACGGGCTGAAATTCGGCGTGGGTGCGTGGCTGTCTCTCCTTTATCATGTGTGAAATGCCCAAGTCTCTACGACGTTCCGACAAAAAGTTATTCAAAAATATCGTGTACTTTTTGGTTGAGATTTGGTGCTTTGACCCCTTCCGAAGGTCGTAGAACCTCGGGGATGGTACCAATGGATCGGGCATCCCCACATTAGTTCAGATGGAACCCACTTCCAAGTCTCTATGACCTTCAGAACAAAAGTTATTCAAGAATATCTTGATCTCCAATGGGTTTTCCTCCCCAACCCTAACCCTAACCCTGGCTGCAACCCTAACCCTAATTGCAGCCCTAACCCTAACCCTAACCCTCATTTCAGCCCTAACCCTATTCACCCTAGGGTGAATAACTCTGCGCTGCTTGCTCGAAACGGGCGGAAATTTGGCGTGGGTGCGTGGCTGTCTCTCCTTTATCATGTGTGAAATGCCCAAGTCTCTACGACGTTCCGACAAAAAGTTATTCGAAAATATCGTGTACTTTTTGGTTGAGATTTGGTGCTTTGACCCCTTCCGAAGGTCGTAGAACCTCGGGGATGGTACCAATGGATCGGGCATCCCCACATTAGTTCAGATGGAACCCACTTCCAAGTCTCTATGACCTTCAGAACAAAAGTTATTCAAGAATATCTTGATCTCCAATGGGTTTTCCTCCCCAACCCTAACCCTAACCCTGGCTGCAACCCTAACCCTAATTGCAGCCCTAACCCTAACCCTAACCCTCATTTCAGCCCTAACCCTATTCACCCTAGGGTGAATAACTCTGCGCTGCTTGCTCGAAACGGGCTGAAATTCGGCGTGGGTGCGTGGCTGTCTCTCCTTTATCATGTGTGAAATGCCCAAGTCTCTACGACGTTCCGACAAAAAGTTATTCAAAAATATCGTGTACTTTTTGGTTGAGATTTGGTGCTTTGACCCCTTCCGAAGGTCGTAGAACCTCGGGGATGGTACCAATGGATCGGGCATCCCCACATTAGTTCAGATGGAACCCACTTCCAAGTCTCTATGACCTTCAGAACAAAAGTTATTCAAGAATATCTTGATCTCCAATGGGTTTTCCTCCCCAACCCTAACCCTAACCCTGGCTGCAACCCTAACCCTAATTGCAGCCCTAACCCTAACCCTAACCCTCATTTCAGCCCTAACCCTATTCACCCTAGGGTGAATAACTCTGCGCTGCTTGCTCGAAACGGGCTGAAATTCGGCGTGGGTGCGTGGCTGTCTCTCCTTTATCATGTGTGAAATGCCCAAGTCTCTACGACGTTCCGACAAAAAGTTATTCAAAAATATCGTGTACTTTTTGGTTGAGATTTGGTGCTTTGACCCCTTCCGAAGGTCGTAGAACCTCGGGGATGGTACCAATGGATCGGGCATCCCCACATTAGTTCAGATGGAACCCACTTCCAAGTCTCTATGACCTTCAGAACAAAAGTCATTCAAGAATATCTTGATCTCCAATGGGTTTTCCTCCCCAACCCTAACCCTAACCCTGGCTGCAACCCTAACCCTAATTGCAGCCCTAACCCTAACCCTAACCCTCATTTCAGCCCTAACCCTATTCACCCTAGGGTGAATAACTCTGCGCTGCTTGCTCGAAACGGGCTGAAATTCGGCGTGGGTGCGTGGCTGTCTCTCCTTTATCATGTGTGAAATGCCCAAGTCTCTACGACGTTCCGACAAAAAGTTATTCAAAAATATCGTGTACTTTTTGGTTGAGATTTGGTGCTTTGACCCCTTCCGAAGGTCGTAGAACCTCGGGGATGGTACCAATGGATCGGGCATCCCCACATTAGTTCAGATGGAACCCACTTCCAAGTCTCTATGACCTTCAGAACAAAAGTCATTCAAGAATATCTTGATCTCCAATGGGTTTTCCTCCCCAACCCTAACCCTAACCCTGGCTGCAACCCTAACCCTAATTGCAGCCCTAACCCTAACCCTAACCCTCATTTCAGCCCTAACCCTATTCACCCTAGGGTGAATAACTCTGCGCTGCTTGCTCGAAACGGGCTGAAATTCGGCGTGGGTGCGTGGCTGTCTCTCCTTTATCATGTGTGAAATGCCCAAGTCTCTACGACGTTCCGACAAAAAGTTATTCAAAAATATCGTGTACTTTTTGGTTGAGATTTGGTGCTTTGACCCCTTCCGAAGGTCGTAGAACCTCGGGGATGGTACCAATGGATCGGGCATCCCCACATTAGTTCAGATGGAACCCACTTCCAAGTCTCTATGACCTTCAGAACAAAAGTTATTCAAGAATATCTTGATCTCCAATGGGTTTTCCTCCCCAACCCTAACCCTAACCCTGGCTGCAACCCTAACCCTAATTGCAGCCCTAACCCTAACCCTAACCCTCATTTCAGCCCTAACCCTATTCACCCTAGGGTGAATAACTCTGCGCTGCTTGCTCGAAACGGGCTGAAATTCGGCGTGGGTGCGTGGCTGTCTCTCCTTTATCATGTGTGAAATGCCCAAGTCTCTACGACGTTCCGACAAAAAGTTATTCAAAAATATCGTGTACTTTTTGGTTGAGATTTGGTGCTTTGACCCCTTCCGAAGGTCGTAGAACCTCGGGGATGGTACCAATGGATCGGGCATCCCCACATTAGTTCAGATGGAACCCACTTCCAAGTCTCTATGACCTTCAGAACAAAAGTCATTCAAGAATATCTTGATCTCCAATGGGTTTTCCTCCCCAACCCTAACCCTAACCCTGGCTGCAACCCTAACCCTAATTGCAGCCCTAACCCTAACCCTAACCCTCATTTCAGCCCTAACCCTATTCACCCTAGGGTGAATAACTCTGCGCTGCTTGCTCGAAACGGGCTGAAATTCGGCGTGGGTGCGTGGCTGTCTCTCCTTTATCATGTGTGAAATGCCCAAGTCTCTACGACGTTCCGACAAAAAGTTATTCAAAAATATCGTGTACTTTTTGGTTGAGATTTGGTGCTTTGACCCCTTCCGAAGGTCGTAGAACCTCGGGGATGGTACCAATGGATCGGGCATCCCCACATTAGTTCAGATGGAACCCACTTCCAAGTCTCTATGACCTTCAGGACAAAAGTCATTCAAGAATATCTTGATCTCCAATGGGTTTTCCTCCCCAACCCTAACCCTAACCCTGGCTGCAACCCTAACCCTAATTGCAGCCCTAACCCTAACCCTAACCCTCATTTCAGCCCTAACCCTATTCACCCTAGGGTGAATAACTCTGCGCTGCTTGCTCGAAACGGGCTGAAATTCGGCGTGGGTGCGTGGCTGTCTCTCCTTTATCATGTGTGAAATGCCCAAGTCTCTACGACGTTCCGACAAAAAGTTATTCAAAAATATCGTGTACTTTTTGGTTGAGATTTGGTGCTTTGACCCCTTCCGAAGGTCGTAGAACCTCGGGGATGGTACCAATGGATCGGGCATCCCCACATTAGTTCAGATGGAACCCACTTCCAAGTCTCTATGACCTTCAGAACAAAAGTTATTCAAGAATATCTTGATCTCCAATGGGTTTTCCTCCCCAACCCTAACCCTAACCCTGGCTGCAACCCTAACCCTAATTGCAGCCCTAACCCTAACCCTAACCCTCATTTCAGCCCTAACCCTATTCACCCTAGGGTGAATAACTCTGCGCTGCTTGCTCGAAACGGGCTGAAATTCGGCGTGGGTGCGTGGCTGTCTCTCCTTTATCATGTGTGAAATGCCCAAGTCTCTACGACGTTCCGACAAAAAGTTATTCAAAAATATCGTGTACTTTTTGGTTGAGATTTGGTGCTTTGACCCCTTCCGAAGGTCGTAGAACCTCGGGGATGGTACCAATGGATCGGGCATCCCCACATTAGTTCAGATGGAACCCACTTCCAAGTCTCTATGACCTTCAGAACAAAAGTCATTCAAGAATATCTTGATCTCCAATGGGTTTTCCTCCCCAACCCTAACCCTAACCCTGGCTGCAACCCTAACCCTAATTGCAGCCCTAACCCTAACCCTAACCCTCATTTCAGCCCTAACCCTATTCACCCTAGGGTGAATAACTCTGCGCTGCTTGCTCGAAACGGGCTGAAATTCGGCGTGGGTGCGTGGCTGTCTCTCCTTTATCATGTGTGAAATGCCCAAGTCTCTACGACGTTCCGACAAAAAGTTATTCAAAAATATCGTGTACTTTTAGGTTGAGATTTGGTGCTTTGACCCCTTCCGAAGGTCGTAGAACCTCGGGGATGGTACCAATGGATCGGGCATCCCCACATTAGTTCAGATGGAACCCACTTCCAAGTCTCTATGACCTTCAGGACAAAAGTTATTCAAGAATATCTTGATCTCCAATGGGTTTTCCTCCCCAACCCTAACCCTAACCCTGGCTGCAACCCTAACCCTAATTGCAGCCCTAACCCTAACCCTAACCCTCATTTCAGCCCTAACCCTATTCACCCTAGGGTGAATAACTCTGCGCTGCTTGCTCGAAACGGGCTGAAATTCGGCGTGGGTGCGTGGCTGTCTCTCCTTTATCATGTGTGAAATGCCCAAGTCTCTACGACGTTCCGACAAAAAGTTATTCAAAAATATCGTGTACTTTTTGGTTGAGATTTGGTGCTTTGACCCCTTCCGAAGGTCGTAGAACCTCGGGGATGGTACCAATGGATCGGGCATCCCCACATTAGTTCAGATGGAACCCACTTCCAAGTCTCTATGACCTTCAGAACAAAAGTTATTCAAGAATATCTTGATCTCCAATGGGTTTTCCTCCCCAACCCTAACCCTAACCCTGGCTGCAACCCTAACCCTAATTGCAGCCCTAACCCTAACCCTAACCCTCATTTCAGCCCTAACCCTATTCACCCTAGGGTGAATAACTCTGCGCTGCTTGCTCGAAACGGGCTGAAATTCGGCGTGGGTGCGTGGCTGTCTCTCCTTTATCATGTGTGAAATGCCCAAGTCTCTACGACGTTCCGACAAAAAGTTATTCAAAAATATCGTGTACTTTTTGGTTGAGATTTGGTGCTTTGACCCCTTCCGAAGGTCGTAGAACCTCGGGGATGGTACCAATGGATCGGGCATCCCCACATTAGTTCAGATGGAACCCACTTCCAAGTCTCTATGACCTTCAGAACAAAAGTTATTCAAGAATATCTTGATCTCCAATGGGTTTTCCTCCCCAACCCTAACCCTAACCCTGGCTGCAACCCTAACCCTAATTGCAGCCCTAACCCTAACCCTAACCCTCATTTCAGCCCTAACCCTATTCACCCTAGGGTGAATAACTCTGCGCTGCTTGCTCGAAACGGGCTGAAATTCGGCGTGGGTGCGTGGCTGTCTCTCCTTTATCATGTGTGAAATGCCCAAGTCTCTACGACGTTCCGACAAAAAGTTATTCAAAAATATCGTGTACTTTTTGGTTGAGATTTGGTGCTTTGACCCCTTCCGAAGGTCGTAGAACCTCGGGGATGGTACCAATGGATCGGGCATCCCCACATTAGTTCAGATGGAACCCACTTCCAAGTCTCTATGACCTTCAGAACAAAAGTCATTCAAGAATATCTTGATCTCCAATGGGTTTTCCTCCCCAACCCTAACCCTAACCCTGGCTGCAACCCTAACCCTAATTGCAGCCCTAACCCTAACCCTAACCCTCATTTCAGCCCTAACCCTATTCACCCTAGGGTGAATAACTCTGCGCTGCTTGCTCGAAACGGGCTGAAATTCGGCGTGGGTGCGTGGCTGTCTCTCCTTTATCATGTGTGAAATGCCCAAGTCTCTACGACGTTCCGACAAAAAGTTATTCAAAAATATCGTGTACTTTTTGGTTGAGATTTGGTGCTTTGACCCCTTCCGAAGGTCGTAGAACCTCGGGGATGGTACCAATGGATCGGGCATCCCCACATTAGTTCAGATGGAACCCACTTCCAAGTCTCTATGACCTTCAGGACAAAAGTCATTCAAGAATATCTTGATCTCCAATGGGTTTTCCTCCCCAACCCTAACCCTAACCCTGGCTGCAACCCTAACCCTAATTGCAGCCCTAACCCTAACCCTAACCCTCATTTCAGCCCTAACCCTATTCACCCTAGGGTGAATAACTCTGCGCTGCTTGCTCGAAACGGGCTGAAATTCGGCGTGGGTGCGTGGCTGTCTCTCCTTTATCATGTGTGAAATGCCCAAGTCTCTACGACGTTCCGACAAAAAGTTATTCAAAAATATCGTGTACTTTTTGGTTGAGATTTGGTGCTTTGACCCCTTCCGAAGGTCGTAGAACCTCGGGGATGGTACCAATGGATCGGGCATCCCCACATTAGTTCAGATGGAACCCACTTCCAAGTCTCTATGACCTTCAGAACAAAAGTTATTCAAGAATATCTTGATCTCCAATGGGTTTTCCTCCCCAACCCTAACCCTAACCCTGGCTGCAACCCTAACCCTAATTGCAGCCCTAACCCTAACCCTAACCCTCATTTCAGCCCTAACCCTATTCACCCTAGGGTGAATAACTCTGCGCTGCTTGCTCGAAACGGGCTGAAATTCGGCGTGGGTGCGTGGCTGTCTCTCCTTTATCATGTGTGAAATGCCCAAGTCTCTACGACGTTCCGACAAAAAGTTATTCAAAAATATCGTGTACTTTTTGGTTGAGATTTGGTGCTTTGACCCCTTCCGAAGGTCGTAGAACCTCGGGGATGGTACCAATGGATCGGGCATCCCCACATTAGTTCAGATGGAACCCACTTCCAAGTCTCTATGACCTTCAGAACAAAAGTCATTCAAGAATATCTTGATCTCCAATGGGTTTTCCTCCCCAACCCTAACCCTAACCCTGGCTGCAACCCTAACCCTAATTGCAGCCCTAACCCTAACCCTAACCCTCATTTCAGCCCTAACCCTATTCACCCTAGGGTGAATAACTCTGCGCTGCTTGCTCGAAACGGGCTGAAATTCGGCGTGGGTGCGTGGCTGTCTCTCCTTTATCATGTGTGAAATGCCCAAGTCTCTACGACGTTCCGACAAAAAGTTATTCAAAAATATCGTGTACTTTTAGGTTGAGATTTGGTGCTTTGACCCCTTCCGAAGGTCGTAGAACCTCGGGGATGGTACCAATGGATCGGGCATCCCCACATTAGTTCAGATGGAACCCACTTCCAAGTCTCTATGACCTTCAGGACAAAAGTTATTCAAGAATATCTTGATCTCCAATGGGTTTTCCTCCCCAACCCTAACCCTAACCCTGGCTGCAACCCTAACCCTAATTGCAGCCCTAACCCTAACCCTAACCCTCATTTCAGCCCTAACCCTATTCACCCTAGGGTGAATAACTCTGCGCTGCTTGCTCGAAACGGGCTGAAATTCGGCGTGGGTGCGTGGCTGTCTCTCCTTTATCATGTGTGAAATGCCCAAGTCTCTACGACGTTCCGACAAAAAGTTATTCAAAAATATCGTGTACTTTTTGGTTGAGATTTGGTGCTTTGACCCCTTCCGAAGGTCGTAGAACCTCGGGGATGGTACCAATGGATCGGGCATCCCCACATTAGTTCAGATGGAACCCACTTCCAAGTCTCTATGACCTTCAGAACAAAAGTTATTCAAGAATATCTTGATCTCCAATGGGTTTTCCTCCCCAACCCTAACCCTAACCCTGGCTGCAACCCTAACCCTAATTGCAGCCCTAACCCTAACCCTAACCCTCATTTCAGCCCTAACCCTATTCACCCTAGGGTGAATAACTCTGCGCTGCTTGCTCGAAACGGGCTGAAATTCGGCGTGGGTGCGTGGCTGTCTCTCCTTTATCATGTGTGAAATGCCCAAGTCTCTACGACGTTCCGACAAAAAGTTATTCAAAAATATCGTGTACTTTTTGGTTGAGATTTGGTGCTTTGACCCCTTCCGAAGGTCGTAGAACCTCGGGGATGGTACCAATGGATCGGGCATCCCCACATTAGTTCAGATGGAACCCACTTCCAAGTCTCTATGACCTTCAGAACAAAAGTCATTCAAGAATATCTTGATCTCCAATGGGTTTTCCTCCCCAACCCTAACCCTAACCCTGGCTGCAACCCTAACCCTAATTGCAGCCCTAACCCTAACCCTAACCCTCATTTCAGCCCTAACCCTATTCACCCTAGGGTGAATAACTCTGCGCTGCTTGCTCGAAACGGGCTGAAATTCGGCGTGGGTGCGTGGCTGTCTCTCCTTTATCATGTGTGAAATGCCCAAGTCTCTACGACGTTCCGACAAAAAGTTATTCAAAAATATCGTGTACTTTTTGGTTGAGATTTGGTGCTTTGACCCCTTCCGAAGGTCGTAGAACCTCGGGGATGGTACCAATGGATCGGGCATCCCCACATTAGTTCAGATGGAACCCACTTCCAAGTCTCTATGACCTTCAGAACAAAAGTCATTCAAGAATATCTTGATCTCCAATGGGTTTTCCTCCCCAACCCTAACCCTAACCCTGGCTGCAACCCTAACCCTAATTGCAGCCCTAACCCTAACCCTAACCCTCATTTCAGCCCTAACCCTATTCACCCTAGGGTGAATAACTCTGCGCTGCTTGCTCGAAACGGGCTGAAATTCGGCGTGGGTGCGTGGCTGTCTCTCCTTTATCATGTGTGAAATGCCCAAGTCTCTACGACGTTCCGACAAAAAGTTATTCAAAAATATCGTGTACTTTTTGGTTGAGATTTGGTGCTTTGACCCCTTCCGAAGGTCGTAGAACCTCGGGGATGGTACCAATGGATCGGGCATCCCCACATTAGTTCAGATGGAACCCACTTCCAAGTCTCTATGACCTTCAGAACAAAAGTTATTCAAGAATATCTTGATCTCCAATGGGTTTTCCTCCCCAACCCTAACCCTAACCCTGGCTGCAACCCTAACCCTAATTGCAGCCCTAACCCTAACCCTAACCCTCATTTCAGCCCTAACCCTATTCACCCTAGGGTGAATAACTCTGCGCTGCTTGCTCGAAACGGGCTGAAATTCGGCGTGGGTGCGTGGCTGTCTCTCCTTTATCATGTGTGAAATGCCCAAGTCTCTACGACGTTCCGACAAAAAGTTATTCAAAAATATCGTGTACTTTTTGGTTGAGATTTGGTGCTTTGACCCCTTCCGAAGGTCGTAGAACCTCGGGGATGGTACCAATGGATCGGGCATCCCCACATTAGTTCAGATGGAACCCACTTCCAAGTCTCTATGACCTTCAGAACAAAAGTCATTCAAGAATATCTTGATCTCCAATGGGTTTTCCTCCCCAACCCTAACCCTAACCCTGGCTGCAACCCTAACCCTAATTGCAGCCCTAACCCTAACCCTAACCCTCATTTCAGCCCTAACCCTATTCACCCTAGGGTGAATAACTCTGCGCTGCTTGCTCGAAACGGGCTGAAATTCGGCGTGGGTGCGTGGCTGTCTCTCCTTTATCATGTGTGAAATGCCCAAGTCTCTACGACGTTCCGACAAAAAGTTATTCAAAAATATCGTGTACTTTTTGGTTGAGATTTGGTGCTTTGACCCCTTCCGAAGGTCGTAGAACCTCGGGGATGGTACCAATGGATCGGGCATCCCCACATTAGTTCAGATGGAACCCACTTCCAAGTCTCTATGACCTTCAGAACAAAAGTCATTCAAGAATATCTTGATCTCCAATGGGTTTTCCTCCCCAACCCTAACCCTAACCCTGGCTGCAACCCTAACCCTAATTGCAGCCCTAACCCTAACCCTAACCCTCATTTCAGCCCTAACCCTATTCACCCTAGGGTGAATAACTCTGCGCTGCTTGCTCGAAACGGGCTGAAATTCGGCGTGGGTGCGTGGCTGTCTCTCCTTTATCATGTGTGAAATGCCCAAGTCTCTACGACGTTCCGACAAAAAGTTATTCAAAAATATCGTGTACTTTTTGGTTGAGATTTGGTGCTTTGACCCCTTCCGAAGGTCGTAGAACCTCGGGGATGGTACCAATGGATCGGGCATCCCCACATTAGTTCAGATGGAACCCACTTCCAAGTCTCTATGACCTTCAGAACAAAAGTTATTCAAGAATATCTTGATCTCCAATGGGTTTTCCTCCCCAACCCTAACCCTAACCCTGGCTGCAACCCTAACCCTAATTGCAGCCCTAACCCTAACCCTAACCCTCATTTCAGCCCTAACCCTATTCACCCTAGGGTGAATAACTCTGCGCTGCTTGCTCGAAACGGGCTGAAATTCGGCGTGGGTGCGTGGCTGTCTCTCCTTTATCATGTGTGAAATGCCCAAGTCTCTACGACGTTCCGACAAAAAGTTATTCAAAAATATCGTGTACTTTTTGGTTGAGATTTGGTGCTTTGACCCCTTCCGAAGGTCGTAGAACCTCGGGGATGGTACCAATGGATCGGGCATCCCCACATTAGTTCAGATGGAACCCACTTCCAAGTCTCTATGACCTTCAGAACAAAAGTTATTCAAGAATATCTTGATCTCCAATGGGTTTTCCTCCCCAACCCTAACCCTAACCCTGGCTGCAACCCTAACCCTAATTGCAGCCCTAACCCTAACCCTAACCCTAACCCTCATTTCAGCCCTAACCCTATTCACCCTAGGGTGAATAACTCTGCGCTGCTTGCTCGAAACGGGCTGAAATTCGGCGTGGGTGCGTGGCTGTCTCTCCTTTATCATGTGTGAAATGCCCAAGTCTCTACGACGTTCCGACAAAAAGTTATTCAAAAATATCGTGTACTTTTTGGTTGAGATTTGGTGCTTTGACCCCTTCCGAAGGTCGTAGAACCTCGGGGATGGTACCAATGGATCGGGCATCCCCACATTAGTTCAGATGGAACCCACTTCCAAGTCTCTATGACCTTCAGAACAAAAGTTATTCAAGAATATCTTGATCTCCAATGGGTTTTCCTCCCCAACCCTAACCCTAACCCTGGCTGCAACCCTAACCCTAATTGCAGCCCTAACCCTAACCCTCATTTCAGCCCTAACCCTATTCACCCTAGGGTGAATAACTCTGCGCTGCTTGCTTGAAACGGGCTGAAATTCAGTGTGGGTGCGTGGCTGTCTCCCCTTTATCATGTTTGAAATGCCCAAGTCTCTACGACTTTCCAAAAAAAAGTTATTTAAAAATATTGTGTACCTTTTGGTTGAGATTTGTTGGTTTGACCCCTTCCGGGGTAACTAGCTAGTTACTTAACTAGTTAACATGTAAACACATATTAACAGCTAAGAGTGGCAAGGCAGAGAGTTGGTTTTCTCAAATTAAATTCTGTAATTAATATATTATTTTACAATGAAAAAACGATTTGGCTTAAGAAGTTCCCATCCTGTCCCATTTTCAAAAGCACACATTAAAATTAATAAAAAATGTAATCCCCTTTAAGCACTCAGATTATTTAAAATGTTATATACATAACAGACCCTGAAAGTGTTTTTTTTTCTCTTCAATTTTTTTTAATCTGTTATTGTATTACTCTTGTTATATTTTCATAATAATTATAATTAACTGATCATAATTTATGTGTGTCTGTATCTGTCCTATTCATGTCATTTCAGTGAGCCATTAAGTGGAGGAAAAGACATGTATGCAGGAAATCAATACAAGGGATTCTAGTGAACGGCCTATAGTTTTTTTGTTTTTGTTTTACCGTGGCAATGTTTCTGAGCTTATAACTACTTAATTTCCTCCTTACCCTCCCATACTGCCACACGCACGCACACACACGAGTGAGAGTAAACAAACTGCAGCTTTAATAAAAGTATTATTTTCCAACAAGACCCTCTGTATGTATTTAATTATAGATATTGAGTTTGTGTGTTTGTAGGTGTCATTTTGGTATAAACTTTGCTCGTCCTTAAAAGCATAAGCTCTATTGAAAGAAAAAATTCCGGACCTCACTAATTTCTAAACCCTGGCTACGGCCCTGCCCACAAGTAACAAGAACTTTGCAGCGTGAAACTTGAATTCCTGTTGTCAAGAATCAGCAGACGAAAACACTGCAGAGCCAGAAGTCATATGAGGGCACTCCAGCAATAACAAAATGTGATAACATCTGTCAGGGATGTGTCACTGCAGAGCTGTGCAGTGACAGAAATGAAGAGTGAGCGGTTTGATATGTTAGTTGCCAAAAAAAATGGCTTGCTAAAACAAGCTGATGTGGCTGAAGATGTTCCGATACAGGTGATGTTAAACTGTCAGGTGCAACAGAGCAAGTTTACCTGGACGATGACCTCACAACCACTATATTGTTGAAGTTGTCATGTCAAAATACTGATGCTAAAAACATCGAAAACATATAACAATAATAATTATAACAGAAAATATTAATCATAATTGTTGTGCCTCCCTGCTGGGGACTTTCAGTGAAATGAGGCATTATGTTTTTGAGTTGTCTGTCTCTCCATCCCGCCTCATGAACACGATATCTCGAGAATGCCTTAAGGGCGAATCTTCAAATTTGGCACAAATGTTCACTAAGACTCACGCATTAACTAATTCAATGTTGGTGGCCAAAGGTCAAGTTCGCTGTGACAACAAACCCCTTGTGAAGTGATATATTAAATAAAACCTTAGAGTATTGCACCTTCACAGAGAAAAAAAAAACCTTACCTCGTTGCCACAACTGCCACAGACATATTCTCCAGTATGGTACTCGTACAATCCACTGCAGCACCTGATTAATATTTATGCTGCCTCTCATCTATAGATCTCTATAGAGCTGACTTCAACAGTTTCTTCGTCTAAACCATCATCTTGTCTTTTCAAACTAGGATGTTCGAGGATGCTTTACCTTTAATTAAGATCTCCATATTGAATCCAATCAATGTTCTTTCATTAACAGAGTACATACTACAGGCTTTTAATGTTAAAGCAATTAAACTTCTACTTAAAAAGCCTACTCTAAAAGCAGTTGTTTATAGCTTTAACTATAAATTGTAAAACAAACTAAGAGTTGACATTAATCACTGGGACTCTTGAGGAGAGTAGAGTTGTTAATGTTATCATGAACAACTGTGCTTTTCTTCTATGACTGAAAAAGGCTAATAAGAAGGTTACACCTGAACTTACTGCTCTTATTACTATCAAAAGAACCACAGACTGATGTATGTATTCATGTAGCTATGTTAATTGTCCACTAACATGGAGGAGACAGGGTCTATGAATATGTTGTGCAGCCAGCCACCCGGGCATGATCAAGATAGTTTGGCTTCACTTATGAAGAGCTGTCATGTCGTCTATTGTTATATTAAGTTTATGATAACAACCAGTACTTCAATACAGCAGTATATACAACTGTTGCTGGTATCTTCCCCCCTCTCCCACTCCTCTCCCCCTCCTCTTCTCTTTCCAGCCACATCTGTTCTTTCCACATAACCAGTCGATGGACGCCCCCCTACATTTTGTCCATGCTCAAAAGAAAAAAGCAACACGTTGTCTTAATCACTCATTCACTTAAGAGTGCATTTATTCTTACGACTGCCTCCTACATTAGGCTCATTACGTGTCGCGTGTGGACAATGCTTTGACAAATAGGACCTAGAAGTAAAATCAATAATATTGAAACAATCCTATCTCAAAACCTTCTGACCTCCCTGACCTTTCTGCTACATTACTGGTTCAGAGCAGTTAATAAAACCCACCACACCCGACCACTGCTCCCTTCCTCCCTCCTAATGTGCATCGTATAATGAAATGTGCAGCTGTACTCCAGGTTAATAAAGCAGCCACGCATGCACACAAACACACACACACACCAAATTCTCGTTCACCTCCAAAGTGACTCATTAACTTGGTATTGATTGGACCCTGCTGGGACGACTGTGGGTCATGTTCTGCTGTCAGAAATCATCAAGATAAGAGAGAGAGAGAGACAGAGAGAGAAAGAGCGAGAACGAAAGAGAGAGAGAGAGAGAAAGATAGAGTGAAAGAAAAGCTGAGAGGAAATTAATGCGGCAAGGAAATGACACAGAGAAAGAGTCCTCACATACAAGAAGATGACGCATTGTGTGTGTATGCTTACTGTATATACTGGATTAACAACATAATTACAGTGAGATACGTAATAAAACTTTAGTACCTTCCTCACTCGAGCAAATACATGTCAAAGAGTGATTGTGAGTGTAATTTTTATACTATGAGTATATTCTGCTGTGAGCTGTTTTCAGTCTGAGCTGAGATGAGAGCTCACCTGCTGCTGCTGCTGCTGCTGCTGCTGACAGGATTTTCAAAATAAAATTGAACCATATATTGATGATCAGCCGGCGCTGATTTGTTTAGAACTTCATAATTGATGTATATAAAGGAAGTAAGAATTTAAAAAACAGGTAATATAAAAAACACGAATCAATCTCTGCATCAAGTGTCCTCAAGCATCCACACATACAAAGTCCAATCTAAAAAACATGCATGCCATTCTTTACACACACACACACACACACACACATCCACACACACAGTCTCATTCTCCATCATGCCTCCCTCATATTAGAAAGGATAACTTTGTCTGTTTGCTCCTCAGCTCTTCGGCGCTCTCCATTATTGCAGCCTCTTGCTCGAGTGGCTATGCAGTCACTCAGAATTGGCTCCAGTCCTAAACCTCACTGGCCCAATCTCCCCTGCATGATTGAATAGGCTAAGTGTTATCTCCCCCGGTCAATATCATATACCTGCCGGTGCTAAGCGATTGCTTTTCTCCCCATGTAGATGCTTGTCAAATTGAACTGGGGCCAGAGTTTATTGATTGGGTGATAACGGAGGTGGCAATTGAGGGATTGGGTGAATTTGGGTTGTTCTGGTGGTCCTGGGGTGAGGGTTGAACAGGTCCTTGAGCAGCTCACTTTTGTGTGCGTTTGTGTCAACGTCTCTGTCTATCATCATACTGTTTTTTATGTCTCTCTGTTCCTACAAGGACAAGTACTCATACTGTAAGTCCATAGATGAAATAAATGGCAGGTGCATTTGTTCTCAGGTCCATTTTATTCTATTATCACAGCTCTTTTAGCAGCTGCAGCCTTTTATATGTGTGATCTTGTCTGTATCATCTAACCGTCTCAGCAGCCACTCATGTTGTTGTCTTCCTCTCCTCCACCTGACGGGGGTGAGATGCCATACTGTAATAATGGTTAGTTTTCTCTATAACGTACTTCAGGGCTGTGGGTAAAGAAAGAGCACAGAGACACTCATCTGTGTTTCCAAAGTATAACACCATAACATGAGACACCTGAACTCCTCACAACTAAAAGGGGCACACCACTTCTTACATTATATGAATCCGTCAATGTTTAACCTCACTGATATGATATAGTCCCAGATCTAATATAAATACATTATGCATACCGTATTGTGTACATTATTACCATTATATAGATAATGACAAATAAGGTGAACATAAATCTCCCTAAGAATGATGAATAAAACTAAAGTAAAACTGATTTAAAGGAATTTTCGTGAATTTTCACAAGCCTGACTCAACCTCCTGCAATGGATATACTGAATATCATCGTTTCCACTTGTAGAACGGATAAGTTGTTGTGTTGTGTCGTATGATGATTGTTCTTGTTATCCTTATTAATGTTATCACTGCTTATCTGTTATCCCTTTTTATTTCTAAAGCACTTTGGATCGTCGATGTTGTGTTTAAAGCACTATATAAACAAAGTTGTAGATCCAAATGGCCTGTTCACATGATCAAACCCCATCACATCAGAAAAAAAGGTGTGAGTGCCATCAACAGCACTTAAACATGACTGTGAAATCAGAGCAGATGATACTTGTATTCCATAAAAACTTTCCTTTCACACCTCACCGCTCAGTCAGTGCCTCATTAGCTGGCTGACCTGACACTACAACCACAGGGCTAAAAGTTGAGCATCAGAGGTAAAACAGTATTATTACAGCAGAAATTATAGCTACACATACATGTTTGAAAAAGAAAAGAGCCTATTTGATGTGCCTGCCCCCACAGAAAATGCTTTGTCTGCACTATATGAACCAGGTCTTGGAAAGGTCCTCCCTATATTTTATGTCTTGCATTGTGCAATCGTCAGAGCTTTTACAGCAGTAAAATGCACAAAGAGAGATGGCATGTTACCAAGCTAAACCAAATATGGAGACGGGTTGGATAGATCACTCTTTTCCAGGAATAAACAAGGAGTACAGAGAAGGGTATGAAGAATGCCAAGCCAGTTTAATGATTTCCCATAATGAGTGACCAGTTTCATTAAAACAACTGTCTCCCTTCCATCCAACAGTTATTTATCAGATGGAAAAATAATAAACAGTAGCTAAAAAATTTACTCTGTCATTTCATGGAATGGGAAATACACAGTATATTCTGTGGTTTACTGTATATAAGGCAAAATTAAACATTTAGATCACAATGCTTCATTAGGGTGAAATCAAGACAAATCCCTCACCTTGGGTTAATAATGATACTCACCCACTAAAGAGAGAGTGTATTATGGTCCCACATGCACTTGTTGTTCTGTGGCCCTGAGTCTACCTTTACAGAGGCATATAAGGACAAGTTGTGTGTAAATGAGTCTGTGACCTCTGGGTTGCTCCCAGACTATTTTAAACAAGCACATGTTTAGTCCCTTTTAAATAAATGTGGCTGTGATCCAAAACCCCTTCAATAATTATAGACCAATCTCTGCATTCCTCTCTGGATCTTACACCCGGTGCAATGCGAAAGGAAGCGCAATAGAAAGTGTCGCTGTTGGTCTTCAGACTGATGCAGTTGTTAATTTTCTCATCAAACTTCACATTGTTCAAAAGGAAAGTAAGCACACACCCATTTGAGTGACCAAGGGCTTGTTGGTCTTCAAATAAGATGTTAGTAGGTCACTTTCTTTGTATATCCCAATCCCAGTTTCAAAGGATACAAGTCCATACCTGGAACTTTTGACCACCCTATCTTCATTTTTGCAATTCAGAAATATCAAAATAATAATTCCACATTGTCTGGGGGACGTCACAGAGCAAATCATCTATGTCTTTATCGCTCCCCTCCTGGATTACTGTAAGTTTCTTCTTTCTGATAAACCCCAGTTGTATCACCTTAACTGAGTGAAGTATTGTAGCAAGGGGACTTGATTGTGTACAGGACACAAACGGCAAATAAAAAGCCCCACACTTACTACTAAAATCAGCAGGGAGCCCTTTTACTGTCTTATTGCTGCCGGACAACAGGACAAACTGTTTCTTGAGGTAAAAGAGGTTAAATGAACAAGCAGAATAAATTGGTATGTGCAACAGTAGTTTCATACTTGGAGTAACCACACAGCCGTTGTTCCTATAGCTATAAAAACTAAAACATTAACTTCTCCACATGGAATTTCAGGCTGTAAAACGAAGCAATGATTGTAAATGTGCAAAATGACCATAAACATTCTAATGAATACAGTTAGGTGTTTGTCAACCCAACGTGCAAGTGTGTACTGTTAATCCTGGACCTCATGTTTTTTTGGTCCAACTAAGTGGGGAGCAGGTACAAAACATAGTAAACAAAATTCAGTTGCCTGCTGTGATAGTCGGACTTACTGACAGTGATTGAGTGGAAAGAGTTTGCACAGAACAAGAAAGCACAACTTTAAACACGGCCAAACTACATCAAACTGACCTGATGAAAACTGCGTAATGACCAGACATTAAACATGAGGCTGTTGCTGCATTTACTTCTTTCTGCAGAAGACACAAGAGCCAAAGACCAGTTTGTGTGTTGCATTAAACAATAAGTCCATAAAGGGTTCAGTCAGGACGACTATCTGTACTTCCCATTTATTCCCAATTCTCTCTCACTCCTCCAGTCTCTTCATGTCAGCTGAACTTTGGGCGTTCACATTTATCCAATCAGAATTTGCCGTGATCTCAATCAGCTGCCAAACTTTAAATCTATTCTCCTGTCTCTCGCTGTCACAGCAAGAAAGTTTGTTCTAATTTGGGAAAATTTAAAGTAAATATTTCAGAAAGTCACTATACACAATTAATATTCTCAGCTTTCCCTCCTTTCAGGTAACTCTTACTTACCATTCAAATGCCCTTGAACAAGAAATTCAATACTGAATAATTCCAGTACAGCAGCTCTATTGCGAACACTACAAGGCTTTGGTCCTCAGGTGCCTCAGGTGGGGGAAAAAATCATGTAATAAAAGAATGCATGATCAGCAAAAACCTCTTTGAGATAAATTAAGGTTAAAGAAATAGTGCAGAGGGCAGCCAAACACCTAAACTGGGCCTGTGCCCAACATCCTTAAGATCGAAGCGACGGAGACGGCGAGAGAAGACATAATTGATGTCTGAATTTCCTCATTTTAAATATATGGATCATTTGGCAATGGTTCAATTGGTGCTTAGAAGTGAAAGAGCAATAAATCACAATTTTTGCTACTGTTGAAGTCTAGGACAAGATGAAGCACTGTAGCTGAGTTGGTGGTTATAATTACAGGTCTTTAATTTCCTCTTTGTGAAGACATGTCAAAAACTAGACAGTCACCAGGAGAGCACTTACCTCCACCAGGGCCCAACAGTCCCCTAATGAAAACACATTCAAATTCACTAGATCCAGATTTTAATTTGTATCTGCACCAAATTGCACACACATAAATATCAGGCCCCTAAATATGTCAGATTTTTTAAAAATCATGATCCATGAGTTAAGTTCTGAGAAGTCAAGGAAAACTAAAATCTATTTTAAAAGAAAATTTAAAAGAATTTCCCCACACCAAACTTTTATGAGTTCTTCCCTGAGCCGTCCAGGTTTTACATAATCCTGCTAACTAACAGACAAAGAAAATCGCAGATGAACTCATTACCTCAAAGTTATGAAGTTAAAAAGTAAAGAGCTGCTTACAGACATTGCTGTAAGTCTGCGGGTACTCGAACAGAAACTTTATTTTAATAGATATTCAAACAGTATAACAATGTTGCTGCTGTTACCAAGTCCTCTGACGCCTTTTCATTCCTGGTTGGAAGTCAATTTCACTCTCAATCACAACGCTCTCATGCATTTTGTCTCTACATGCAAAATGTTATTATTCACAAAGGGAGACAGTGCAAACAATAAAGGTTTGAATGTCTTGTAAGCAATCACCACATCTTGCGTTCATGTAGTACTCGTGCTTAAATGTGAAACTGATTGATTTTCTGTCCTGTTTGTTACACTACACTTGAATAATCGAAACAATAAACTGAAATCAGTCTGCATGTTGCCTCTTTCTTTTATTCTACCTTCATTTTTTTGTGCCTAATCAATTTCTTGCTTTTACTACTCTGATATCACCAGGTTTAAAAGTATATAGAATGTAATGCAGAAAGAAAACAGCCAAAAAGTGGCAGGCATGTGGATGATAGCATTAAAGTGATTGTTAGTAGGGGAAGAGACAGAAAGAGGTGAGACAGACAAAGGAATTCAATGAGAGATAGAAAAAGGGATGAAAAAAAGAAACAGAGGGACGGAGAGGACTAGAGACTCCTCCCCAGGTTAATAGAAAGGCTCTGGTGTAAATGAGTGCACAGTGCTGGGGCAGCTCCCTGAAAACGTAAGGAACAGGAAGAGAAACGCAAAAGGGGGCGAATCAATGTAACAAACAGGGTGAAGGAAGGAGCCATGAACTATTAATGAGAACCCATTTTACCTGATGGGGGGAGAGACAGGAGAAGAAGGTCAGTGAATGCCTGGACGAGGTGGTTTGCTACTGAAACAGCAGAACACTGATGAGCGACGTATCAGAGGGAACATTGACCAGACTAGCCTGCGGCAAATCTGAGCTGGCGCTGTGCAGAAATTATGTCTTAGGCAGGAGACAGAGAAGTGAAGTGAGCAAGGACGTGTGGGTCAGTGCAGCAACAGACAGCAGACGCTCGGTGCTGGAGTCAGCGCTTTGTTCAGTGCAGCGATCGGAGGATTCTCTACATCTTTAAGTTGAGTGTGATAAATCTGATAAATTATAATTATTTGTGAAAACAAGAGAATGAAATGACAGTTGTTTACATGGACAGCAATGTCTTACAATATTGACCCAATAAGACAACAATCTGAGTAAGACGCTGACAGAATTTTCTCATTACTGTAACCCGAATAAATACACTTGGAATAAGCAATAAGCAAATTGAGAAATGTGGAGTTTTCTGACCTCAGTTACATTATGTAGACAGTAGACATTTTAATTCTATTTGTAATAGAACGTGCAACATAGATTTCTGGCAGTGACCAACTGCTTGACAACACATGCTCTGTGTTTGAGTGTAAACAAGTACACAAATAATGTCGACTCATCACGAGGCTCATCACCCCCGATCCTCTGTCTAATTTCCTACATTACGCTTAGAGGTCGCTCACAATAAATGTCATGTAAATATGGGTCTAAATAATCGATTACCTCAGGGGACAGATATGCTAACTATACCTCCAGATTAGCTTATTAGTTGGTAGTTAGCATCTAGCCAACTGCTGGATGTGTCAATATCAAACTGCTGATACAGTCACATGTCTCGCTCAAAGGTCGATCATTTGTCCAATTCTTTGTTTTTTCTGCTGAAAACTGCCGTACTATATATAAAAAGGATTGTTCACAGAAAAATTTAAATCCACTCATTATCCAGGATGGAGGGGTGAAGTGTCTGAGTCCACAAAACACTTCTGGAGTCTCAGGGGTAAACAGTGTTGCAGCCAAAGTGACTTCTTCTTCAGACTTTATAAAACAATAGAAAGATAACGTAACATGCCTCCATACTGCTTGTGTGGTGTCATCCAGTGTTTAGGCCCAGTGTGATCTCCCTTCACTGGGCTCAAAATCCCTGCCGGCGCCCCTGGGCTCACATTTGAATAGATCCTTTAGATAAGATGAGAGCAGGATTGAAAGGATTAGGAAAGGTTTTTATTGATGGAAACCCAGTAAGACAAAAATGGCTGAGAGAGGACACTGGTTCCTCCTCACTGGATGGAGGAAATGAGTGGCGGAATACTGCCCCAGGTCTTTCTGAAAAATGAAATAATGTGATTGTCTCATTGGCGAGGAGTTAAAGTACTTGCGTTGAATGGGGAATCCTGTTGTCGGGCCAAGTGAAAAGGAAAGCTTTAAAAAAATATATTATCCCGAATAATGGATCTACCCAAGGCGATGTCTGATACACTTGGAGGATTGCACGGACTTGAAAGATATCACGGCCTTTCACTATGCCTGTGAAATTTAAAGGAACCCAACTGCAATTCGCTGGTCCTCTCATATTCAATAAGCCCACTTTTTGGCGAATGAGATGTGAAATTACCTACTATCAATATAAGGCCCCTTGGTAAGAGGCATTTCAGATCTCTCAGAATTGGATTGTTCCACCATTCATTTTCGGTCACTGAGTTAATGAGCATTATGAATGCAGAGGTAGTCAGGCAGGGACCATGACTCTGGCCGTGTTTAATAGGCCTGCAGAGAGAGCCAGGTAAGTAATCCAGAACTGGCCATGTGAAAGAAATGACATCGTTTGATAATTTAGAAGGTGTTTTTCAGCGAGGGAGGAGAGGAGCGAGCAGGTGGGGAGAGGAGAAAAGATGGACTGAGGAAGTGGGGAAGACACATTGTTGCTTTGCCTGGAGAGCAGTTTTTGGAAAGAAACTTTTTTCCTTTCTTAAAATAAATCTTTTAAATGATTTATAGAGTGAGATTTCTCCTATATTTTTTTATTTATTTAAAATTGAAAGATTCTTGGCTTTAAATGATAGAGTTGTTTTTCGTTGGCACTGTCAGTGGAACATAGAGATCAGGTCAAGGTGTGTAGAGGGGTCACAAACAGAAAATATTAGTCTTTACAAATATTAGGCATTCAAACCTTTTGTCCTGTGCCTGTAATTATCATCACTGCAAAGGAATCATGCAAAAAACCTGCAATCAGCAACCTCCGAGCAAAGAGGATGACGGAAAATGATAATGAATAAATTAAACTCAGGCAGATGAGTGAACAACTCCAGGACAAAAAAATAAAATACATCAGGGACAGAGATAAGAAAAAGTGTATTTATAGGATGGAATTCATAAAATGTTTATATTTGCTGACCTTAATGTGGACAGAGAGGGATAATAATTCAATCTGTCACTTTGGGCTTGCCGCCACATAAACAAGACAATAAGAGAGGAACATATGAGAATGAGATTTCCCACTTATTTGTTGACTATGAACCTGAGATGAAAGCAGGCGGCTACCCAGGTTCATACTGTATATGCTTAAGAAATAAACCCTTGCACAAGCACAACTTCCATATTTAATTGAACTAGTGAGAAAAATCCAACATCACCATGTCTCTGAATGATATTCAGGAATAATGCATATACAGAAAAAAAGAAATGAAACGCTCTTGTCTTGCTCTCTTGCACCCTCATCTCTTTCTGCTGCACATTTCATTTCCACAAACCAAAAACACAATACACTCTCCTTTGCAAATTGGTTACATCACATTTCTGCTGTAATGAGTAAATAACATGTTCATGTCCGTGTGCTTTTTCCTGCACCAGTTTGCCAATCAGCGACAAATGGGACGCTGCAGATAAATCTTATTTGAGTAGGAGTGAGTTAAATTACGACTGCGAGGTGGTGGCATTTATCCGTCAGCGTGACCACATAGCTCGCTCTGGTATTCCACGCAGCTCAGCAGATTGATTCGCCTCAGTCCTGCTTGGCTGTGGCAGATTCTCAAACTGCATTGATTGGGACAAACAAATCAATTTTTATGCATTTCTCAAAAGTTGATTCAGGTGCATCATTTAAATTCAACAGAGAGACCGTCATGTGGTCACATCTACCTCGAGTTTGCAAACATTTAATGTGCTTTATTACTGCCGGCATATAGATGATAATATTAAAGCTTGTTTGGACCTTTTAGTGCTATATGGTGGTTTTCTTTTATGACCTTAGTAGGGACAGCAAGTTTGATGCTAATGGTCCTTATGCAAGCTGCAGTTATTAATGCGTTTTTCCTTGAAGTGCTGCCCGAAGTAGCATCATGAACTACAGTTACACCGAAGAGGAAGATAGTTTCTGACTGGCAACACCACCGTAAAGCAGACATGCAATCTGAAGAGTGCATTAGAAAATACTCAAATTAAACAGATGTTCATGTTTCATAAAAAGTGCAGCCAACTGAGGCCACAATCTTCAGTGCACAGGGTGACAGATCCTGCAGTCATGTCTGCTACCACAGCCTGTCTCTGCACAAAAGTCTGGAGCTGAGGCTCATCAGGGAGTATGTTCATCAGGGTCAGTTTGCTACTAAGTTGTGCAGGATATTGTCACATTTATGTGCACAATCTGATTTGTTACGTTCATGTAACGTAACATAAAGTTGTAATTGATTGTTTCCACATCATTGCAGGAAAAGCTTAATGTTTAAATACCAGTATTAATTATGGTTACACTCCATTTCTGTGTTAATTAAGCTGCAGGGTTTGGTGTTGTACATGCGGACACACTGAACAGCTTCCTGGGACACTTAATGAAATGGAGCCATAATTGATGTTACTAGTTCCAGCTGTGACTTTCCCAATATAATAAATCTAAATGTCCAACAGAGACTGTTCACTCTGAACAAGTTGACATATCCATTTATTAATACAGAAGTGCCTGAAAAAGATTCATATTAACAAAACTTCAGTTTCCATAGATGCATGGGTATATTTGGTTTGTTTTGTTTGAATCTTTAAAATAAAGAATTATGTGTGGTCTCTTTTTTTTAACACTTCCCATAATAACATAGCAGATCTCTAACCTGGTGTTTTGGTCCATTGCTGCATTATATAGCTGTGTGCAGCACTGTTACTGTGTGCCAGCTCTCGCTAATGTCCAAAAAGGTTTTACCATCCATGGTGACAGTCAGACCTCATGCCTTTCACTCTTTAGTCTGTGTACCTGTCTCTTGAAGTGACTTGGAAGTGAGTTTGCCTGTGCACCCCAGCTGCTGTCCTAAATTGAATGAATTATGTGGGAAACTCTGTCTCACCATTAAAATAATACAACCTTCCTTCAGAGTTCTGAAAAACTTAATCTGAATAATATTTATTGACTAATACGTTGGAGCCTTCAACTGAGGGGATGGATTTCATGCGTTGCCAAATGTGTATACTGCAGTATACTGGAGGCACCAGCCAATTAAATTATGTTTAAACAAACGAGGTGTGTGTTCATCTGGTTATGGGTGGTACATCTGGTGTACTTCTCTTTTGCATTGCATTGATAGCTAGCATTAGCACGACAGCTGGCTCTACTGTGTGTCCCAAGCAGGATACTGTTGTCATTTCAAGATAAGGTCAGCACAAAGTCAGGTCTGCTCGGCGTAAAGCGTTAACACAATGCATATTAAAATGAACTTTGTGTTAATCCTGAGTCATTTCATATCATATTTTTTCTGAATGTTGTGCCATCCCACTCTATTTCCGTTGATGAAAACAATTAGAGGAAGTTAAGTGGCTTAGAGAGATTCTGGGGGATTGAGTCAGGATTAATGGACAATGGAAATGATAGATAGAAAAAAGGAAAAGAGAAAGCAGAGGTTGAAGATAAACTGGCAGACAATGGAGCTTATATAAGAAGGAAGAAAACATGCAGAACAGCAAGAGAAGAAGCAAAGTGATGGAGGTGAAGGGGAGGAGAACAAAAGAGGATAGGGATGGAAAAAGAGAGGGAGACTTACAAAGGATCTGAGAATGCTAAAGAGGAATGATGGCAGGGAAGAATGACTGTGAGAGAGAGGGAGAGAGACGGGGAGGGACTGGGGTCACCATCCCTCCCAGTTTGAGGGAACCATTAGCAGTGTCTGCCTCAGATTTCTGCCCATTCCTATTACCATCACAGCTGGATGCATCCAAGTGTGAGACCTGGCTTATTCTCTTTCTCTCCTTCTCTACTACTATTCCTACTACACACACACACACATATACGTAATTTCTTTATGAAACTAATGCTTATGCACATGTTTATTTTGGCATTTTGTGTGTGTATGAGCATAAACCACAATTTGCTCAACCTCAGTCTCCCGACTGGGTTCAAACCCAGGTTAGTTGCTTATTCCAGCGCCGATAACCACATCCTTCCCTGTCAATGGCTCTGTCAAGCGTGATATCTTATTTAGAAAACCTATAAAAACGGGTAAAACATTTTGTTTTAAAAGAGGGCAGGAGGAGAGTCTAAACTCAGAGCGGTGCAGTGTGACTGGTTGTGTGTTTCACGTGAGCGACTGCCTTATGAATGATTTGTGAGCACTCAATTATTGACGAGGCCTCAGCGATCTGATGAGGCCCTCTGAGCCACTCGCTGCGACGCTCGGGTGGTGTGAGTTGGATGGTTCCCGGAGATCAGATGGCAACTTCTGCGTGTGTGATTCCAGTAAACGCACAAATGTTTCCCCCCTTGCCGTGGCTGAAGCATGACGAGATCACAGCTGGTAATAGGATGTGAGTGTGTGCATGTGTGTGTGGGTGGGTAAACCACCTACTCCAGGGTCTGGAATAAAGCTCAAGGCGAAAGAGATTGTATCACTCTGCTAAATGTGATTAATTAAAGAAGTTCTTTGCATATGATTAGCATCAAGATGTGTGTGTTTGCATGAAGATCATTATAACCATGCCATGCCTCAACTGTTCTACATAAAGTTGTCTAATTGGTTTACATCATTACCTGTGGGTTTAAACTACGTGCCCCATATATCCGCAACGTACGAATTGTATTCATAAATAAAATAAGGTGTCTCTATTGAATACCTCCGGGGGCTTTTATTATATTTGCGGACTTTGATGTTTCCAGTATCATTCTGAGGGGTCTTTATTAGATCAACAGCTGTAACAAGAGCTCCCTCAGATACCCCTCAGCTGTTTAAAGAGGTTTGAGTGCTGGGGTGAGGTTGGGAAAGAAAAAGGGGAAGATGAAAGGGAGGTGAAGAAGAAAAAGAAAAGTGAGAGCAGCAGAAAGAGACAATTTTTGGTTTCCAAATGCACAATAACTGAGGGAAGAGGTTTCAGAAGTGGAACCAAAAGAGTGAAAGTAGGGGAGTTCTGAAAAGAGAAGAGAGAAGGGGAAAGATTATAAGATCGGAAGAAAGAGGGAAGAGGAAAGAAATATGCAACAAATAACTTCCAGTTTAAAAACTGAGAAGTGACGGTTGACTGCTGATCTACAACTGAAAACTCAAACGCTGCATGTAGTGTAGTACCAGTAGTGAATCAAAACCAGTGCTAACATACAACAGTTCCACCTCGTCATCAGTCCAAGAAAATAAATCCCTGCTCTTACTTTCTTGTTTCTCATAGACGTGATAATGTGTGTTAATATGGATGTGGATTATTAATTATACATACCTAAAATGCCATTTTTTTATGTGCTGTAGCTTTAAAAAGGACAGAGAGAAGATCGCTTGCACACTTGGCCAATTACTAAAAATCCCAAATGATGATGCCATTGACAATGGAGAGATCCATTTCCCAAAAACTATAAAAACTGTATTTCTAGACATATTTAAATTTCTCATGAAAAGCTCTCCACACAAATCCCTTCATATTGCACAGGCTGCACCATGTGCTCATTTTGGAAGCCCTGGTATTCAATATCATTAACTCAAGTAATCACAGCTGGAACCCAATTAACACACAGGTCCCCATGAGAAAATGCTAAGAATCAAATTTGTTCACACACCAATCAGAACCTTAGGATGGAAGATAGATAAAAGGGCCATGGGTCAGTTAACTAGTGTGGAAAAGGTAAAGGAAGAAGATAAAGGTGGTTTTGGATGAGATTCACGCACCTTGTCAATCGTGCCATTGTCCAGTTTCTAGAGGCTTCACAGTAGTCTCTATAAACTGGGATTCATCTTAGTTGGAGAGATATTTGATATTAATGCCGGTGACACTTCTCGTGAACTCATGTTAGCTCATGCTGCAGAATTTTATTTTACCAAAAGGTGGAGGACAATGAGCCAGAGAGAAGGGAAAGGGACCATGTGTGCTACCATCAACATCTGAGGGGTTCTCCACCTCCATGTCGTCCTCAGTCCATACAACCCCATGTATCTGCTGGCTTTACTTGAATCCTGAGAGAGCCAGTACAACCACAGAGGCAGTGCTACAAGTTCATGGACAACCTAAGAATCAGCAACTGCTATATACCTTCATATTGTCCCTTCCTAACCCCATCCAAGAAATATAGTTGCTAAACGGTCAGAGCTTCTTGACAAAGAGCCTTATATCCATGTTTTCCTTCTCCAGGCCAGGCTGGGGGCTTGTTCTAACATTATGGTTGAGTCTTGCCAGGGGTGATGAAAGCATACTAGGCGTTCCCCCATTACATAGTATAGTATCTTCAAACTACAATTGTGAGAAGAGAGAAAAGCGTTGCAATTAAAAATGAAGACTGACAGGCTGCATTTTTATACAATTTCTATAAACAGATATAGTGACAGCTTTACAACCTGTTATTGGGGAACACCAAAAAAATGATGAGCCATTTGGTAAACAATAAACACGATCAACAGCAGTTTTAGTAGCTCTAATATTCACTACATAATTCCATCTGGCAACGCTTATGCTCATGTTTACTTTATTGGTGCATGATTGCCAAGTTTGTTTTGTTTTCATCACATCTGACATTTTCCATTGCATTTAATATGGTTCTCATTCCCCTTTTTTTCTACAGGATTACATTCTGTCAACATTTCTTACCCATATAACAGCCATACCAGAGACCAGACTCTGTATTTAAAGTCTGTGGTTAGGTTTAGGGAAGAATAGCCCTCGAGGTAAGGTCATAAGGAAATATCAGGGTTAGGGTGACCACAACCTTTTCGTGACCAAAATAAGGGATAATAATAAAATATTTTGTAAATACTGTAGTCACTCCAAATCATAGATTGAATATTTTGGTGAAAAACTAATCTGTTTTCAGGAAACATTTTACAGATTCAATCAGCACCAACATACTTTCAACTTGCCAAATATGCAAATTAACTGTGTCCTCATTAAGTCAATAAAAAACTAATCCCATTGCAATTAGAGTTTCTACATGACGTACTTGCTGATGCAAATTAGTTGTAAATAAATGTAATTTAGGACACGGGAGGGGGTTGCTTTGGATAAGTCAATGACAAATACAGTTTGTCACCTGTGATGACAAACTAATCATGTTTCCATGAGGGGTTTACTGATGTAAATGTAATCATCTATCCACGTCAATAAGGCATTGTTGTGACCATACAGACAGAAAGAAGTGTGTGATTACAGCATTAGTATAAAAGTATAAAGTAAGTATAAAGTCATTTATGACCCTTTAACACAGAGTTGAGATGCAAAGTTTTCCAAAACTGTATCTGCAAAACTTGGAAATAAATTATAAGGACGAATGAATGAACTTGTAATCTGAACCATTCTCCTTTCCCCCCCTGATTTACTGGGGCTGGAGACACTGGCAGAGAGAGCAGCATTAAAACACAACCCAAAAAAGATGGATAAAAGAGATGTAGCAAGAGACTACAGTTTGAAAAGGGGAGTCTGCAGAGGCAAGCAGAGAAAGAGAAACAAAAAGAGAAAGTAAGTTGTTTCCGACGTAGTTGGGACGGAGCTACTTTGCTTTATAAGCCAGTGCTTGAGTTTTCACATCCAACAGGCCTGGCGAGCGCCAAATTAAACTTGTGCTGGTTTCTGGCATCCTGCCCCCAACAAATAAACCTCATAGAGGAACTCTATTGGGTTCCAAGTGGGAACATTCATTTTCATTACCACAGGTTTATCGGCCCCCACATGATGTAACGCCGCTCTGCAGAGGTGTAGTCAGGTAGTGGAGCGATGGGGGTGGAGGAGTGAGTGTTGGGTACAAGTGAGAAAAGAGGTGGAGAAGTGGGAGGGCGAGTAGGGGTGGCGCTGGCTCATCCCTCAACAAGCATTTTCTCTGTTTTCCCTTGTTAAAGCTGTTTTCCACTCCACATTCGATATTCATCTTAATCACAGGGTGGAAAAGCATAATTCCATTTTTTTGGGTCAGGCAGATGGTACCTTTGTTGAGGAGATTAATCACCACGCTGCACAACATTAATAAAGGCAAATATTTGAAGGGGAAATGCAATTTGCTCCGAGTGCAAGGCTATAGTGTAAATAGGTGAGTCAGGGCCGGAGAAGGCAGAGCCGGTGGGTGGATCATAATTTATTCTCTCAGTAGTGCCTGTTGAGCCTAAAGCTGGCAGAGCAGAGCAGACAGGGAGACTAATGGGCATTCAACCACCTGGCAGCAAAGTGGGGATCATAGCACACACCAGGCCAGGAGAGGCTGCACAGTGTTAAAGCTTTAATTCCTACCTTCTTCCTTTTTGAGGTGTATTCAATTTTACTTATTCATCTTTTCTTGCATTTAAGATTCTTGAAGTTTTGAGAAGCCAGTCTTTTGGAAAAATTTGAACAAACCTTTATTTTAACTAAAGAGTTGCAATGCAGAATCTATCTATCTATCTATCTATCTATCTGTCTATCTATCTGTCTATCTATCTATCTATCTATCTGTCTATCTATCTATCTATCTATCTATCTATCTTACCATCAATTATCCATCCATTTACCTATCCATCCATCAATCCAGTTTAGAACAATCCAATGTGCTCAACACACATTTTGTGGGTGCATAAAGCCAACAATACCTTGTGCAAAAACATTTCTCTTTTAAAGTGTGCACGTCAAAAAGAAAAAAACAAACTTAAGTTCTTTAGCTATTTTTACTTCTAAAGCTCAGGGGATATATAATATGAGCGTAAATTAAAAATAGCAGAAGACTTTTGAAGCTTTTTTTATCTTTTTTGTTGTGCAGATCTTACGGCAAAAACACAGTGTTTTATTTTGCAGTGGATGTGGGATCAAAGGCACGAGATCTTTATCAAGCCAACAATTATAAATAAGAAATATGATATCCCGTCAAATAAAAAATCTTTCTCGCCACTGTGTTCCAGCCACAGATCTCAGTCAGAAAAACCACAGGCAGCATCGGGAAGCAGAGCACGAATGCTTGCCGTGGAGTTGTGCCAGACAAATTGCCGTCAGCAAGACGGGCTGTAATTTTCCTGAAATCCAGAACATATCAGGGAAATGAAAGGAGAAGAGAAGCACCTGAGCAGCCCCCTGGAGACAGTGAGAGACTATAACTTCAAAGATGAGAGCTTTTAGGAAGATTTTCCAGTGAGGAGCGACAGAAGACAGGGCAAAACAATCTGCACTTTTATTACCAGGTGGTTACAATATGGGATGCAGAGGCCAAAAATTGAACATGAACGTAATCAGAAGAGGTTAAACTGCAGTCCTGTATAAGAGTGTCTGCCTCGGCGTGTGCTTGCATATGCCTGCAAGCATTGATTGAAAAAATAGTTAAATCTTCTGTTAAAGTAGTAGAAGAAAAGGCAGAGGTTGACTTGAATTACCGTCAAAACTCAAAGCTGTGCATTAAATGTTTTACTTCGGTACCTAGTTTATATCCTTGATTATTTTTCACCACAGCCTAAATCCTCCGACTTCCAGCCAGCAAGAATAATTCTGACTTTTGTGGGTTTTTAAGTTGCACCTCCCAGAAAAATCACATTAACAACGAAAAAGTTAACAAAGAAAGAATATAACTGAAAAGCTAAACGTGAACTGCTGAACCACACATATAAAAAAAAAAAACCGTGAGCTGCAAGTGTTGTCAGCTTCCTCCACATCTGTGCTTCCTTTACAGACGTTGTTTACTTCATTTCAAGGCTGACAACGTATCAAGATGAGTCACAAGATGCACCGCCTACTTCCACACAAAAAGGACAAGGTGGCTTTCGCTGAAAACATTTGAAGCTGGGATCAAAGAATGCAAAACACTGTCTGTTTATTAATGTTAATGTTGTTTTTTCTGACTTATCAGAAATACCAGTGAATGTGTGTTATCAAAGGATTATGTTGTTTCATTTGTTTCATTTTACAATTGAGGTTTGTACTGTAGATTTTGCTTATTTCTGCTGTAGGCTATTGATGAGTAATGAGTAGTGGTTGTTATGAGCCAACTTTGCCCTTGTCATAAAAGGAATTAAGAAGTTGGTTGACAAAGGTCTGTGTAATAGTGACTAAGCACTTTTACATGAGAGACAGCCAGACTTATAACCATGACAATGAGGTTTTTCTAACGTTGATTAAATTCTTATTGTATTTTAACTCAGTCTTTTCTAAACCTATTAATGATAATGACGGCCGCTCCCCAAAAGTGAAGCCAAAATATCTTGATCTCCACTCTGTGGCTGGCTGCAATATAGATCATAAATCCCACTTTCCCATGGGCCAAATTAAAAAGTCAGAAAAGATGTACAATACTTTTTGTTTATTCCATTTTTTTTTGAAGTTCTTATCACACTGATGTATGTTTAACTTTTTACTTTTCCAGACCATGTTAATCAGCAGGATCTGGAATGCTACTGCAGCTCCACTCCATAGTCACTACTGAACCTTCCCACTCTGGATACAAATGATTTCACTATTGTAAGATGGTGGCAACAGTGAGAGGAAGTAAAGAGACATGTTTTACATAAGCATTATTATTATTGCTTACAGATTTACCTTTACCCTTAAGTTTGGCCTGTTCTGTTGATTACAAGGCCAAAACACTTGATAGCCCTGAGGTGTACAACTGAAGTTATATCCCTAACATCCACTGACATCAACTGGTGGCTGCTAACAACTGCTCACATCTAATGGTAGTTGGGAACTTAAATTGTGCAGAAGACCTTCAAACGTACCAGGGATATTCACCACTTGTCTTGTCTTGTCATATTCTAAATTACAGTCTATGTTTAAACCTGCATAAGCAGTTTTTGGGCTGAACCTAAACTAAACTGTGATTGTTAAACAGGCTTAATGGCACGTTTATTATGGTGACCATGACAGAGAAGGTATCCATAGGTAAGGACAAACAACTTTTGTTTGTCTAGGTTGGTGGATGTCTTCCTTTGACTGCTAGATGATTTCTGTACAGAGGTTATTGACAATAGAGATTTTATCACAATAAATTAAAGGTTCAATAGACAGAGTTAGTGAGACAGTCCAAGGTTTTTGTGACAAAGCATGAAGCCATTAAGTATTAACTACAGGACTTCACTTAAACCCTTGAGAAAAATGCTGAAGCTGATGAGAAAGCAGGATAGTTGTTGTATTTCATGATTTAAGTGGATGCTGTCTGACTGCACCCACCAAAAATTCCAATTCTGAACATAAAATAATGATTACAGGGAGTGGAAGATGAAGGGGTAAAATGTGACACAAATTACTTTCTTTGTGAGTTCACCTGTTGAGTTTGACATTGATTAAAACCCAGATTGAAACCGTGGTTTCATTTGAGTTGATTATTTGCTCATGATGGTGTATTTCCAGTGGTTGGCCTCTCTCACTCTTGTGTTTGGGGTCATCAGAAGAAAGAGATTGCAACTGCACTCTGGAAACTCATGGCAAATGAGCTAGAAGATCCAATCAAATTAGTGTCCGACACGCTTCAGCAATATTTCACTGATTGAATGGCATTACCTCAGTGTTTTTCAAGCCCGGATCTCTGTATGTTTCAAGAACTTGTTCCAATTTTCATGATACTCGATTTATTCTTGATGCGTTTATTTCTGATGGACAGTTACATGACAAGTTATTATAGTTAGAAGGTAAATAAGCTACAAAACAAGTGAGAATAAGCAGGTGAGGAAGGGAAATTTGAGAGTTATAGTATATTTAAGGGTACCCCTGTGAAGTAATAGACCATGGTGTGCGTTTTGCACTACTAGTAATGCATGCAAACAAGCCTGTAGTTGCAGTGAGACAGTCTCACTATAGACGTCATATAAATATGTGTCTCGCTGTCCAACCATTGTATGGGTTCTGCACCTTGTGCTTTTTAAGTCATTTAAAGAAGTGTGTGCAGCAGTAACCATACGGATGAGCCACAGTATTGAGGTCCCATGATATACTGTACAAGCTCAACCAATCATGATTTTTCAGCTGTCAATCATGACATTTCACCCCTTTTTTCAGCATCAAGTATCATACATCAGTGTGATAAGAACCACCTAAAATTACAGATTCTTTCAAAAGAAATTATTTGAATTTGACTGTATGTTTTGGTCCATGTCCCATTCACTAACATGGAGGATGCAGGGTCTATGGACTTTGCTGCAGCCAGGCAGCAGGAGTCTCAAGATGATATAGCTTCACTTTTGTGTAGCTTTCATATTGTCAATCTTTATACACTATGTTTCTTACCAGCTGGTAAGAGCGAGATGAAAATGTGAAATAAACAAACGCCATAAAACACAAATAAGATGACATGAAATGAAAAACTTAAATGTTTTAATTGTCTCATCAAGTGCTGACTAGGTGTGCATGTCAACTTATATAATGTAATTTGATATTAAGCTGGAAGTCACCTCTGTCAAAATACAAGATGATAAGTACGATGTGTTTTTTAAATATGAAGAAATTACACACACTGTTAAAAACTGTGTAAAAAAGTGAGATCACATGGCATCACTAATGTAACAGAATCAGAAAACAGGTCATTTGAATATTAAATGTTGTTTGTCTGATGTTGTTCAACAAGAAACCCCCAAAAAAGAGGCTTTAGAATGTTTTGGTATTGCTGAACAAAAAAAGAAAATCAAAAATGCAGGACTTGTAACTTTAATCCTCTTAACAGTTTAATTTGACACACTTGAGGCTGAAGTGTGTGTTTTGGTTTCTGCCGCTCACGTCTCTCGGCAGACAGCATCCTCTCATCCTCATTGATTAACTCCTCAGACTGACCAGCTGTGTTTCGCCAGAGATAATGTTTTAATTAACGAACTTCAATATCTAATTAAGATTAGATGTAGATGCTTTATAGAGGTCATTTAAATGAAGGCAGACAGGCCAGCAGGGGAAGGTCTGGGTTGATGATGAGATCAATAATACGCTGCTGTTGGGGAGAACCTGCCTGCGGTGCTTTCAACGGAGCGGTTCGCTGCGTTGCTTTAGCGCGGCCTGTAAGTGAGTGAAGGGTGAGTGAACACAAGTGGCCACTCCTTTGAGTTAAGTTCATTTGGCCTGTGTTTGGCTGCACTAAACACTGACCCGATAAACTGACACAAGTCTTTAAGGTTAGGCCAAAAACGAAAGTGAATGATATTACAAAGTCAATGCAGAGACATAATTAGATGCAAAATTTGCCTGAATTGCTTTAGTCACTTGAGTTAAAATATTTATACTCGAGAGAAATATTTGTGTGACTCAATGCCACGAAAGCCTCATTTCAAGCTCAATATGAAAAGCCTCAAAATGGAAATATTTCCACTTCTCGGTAGCATGACTTTGCACACAATATCTCTGATGAGCTGCACAATCATTTTGGGTAAATTATGTGGACAATTGTGGACATTTTTGTCTGACAATGGTGCTGAAGAAAAGGTTGTGTGGAAAACAAAACCTTTATCCTCTGGGGACAATGAGTGTTGACAGCAAAATTCACATACTTCTGGATGTACTTCAGAGTCGCATTATGTTGCTCTGAAACCATTCCAGCACATAACTCAGGTTTAACAACATTATGTTATACTTAATGTACAAGTCCAAATTTATGAGATTAATATGTACTTTATGTTTACTGTGGTACATGAGAAAGCAACTGGTAAAACAGAAAATCCAGATTTAAGATCAACATCTACCATCATCTCAGGGAAGGACAAATAAAAGAAAGAAAAGTGGGCGTACTGCTGCACAGGCAGCATTTCTAGGACAGAGCTGATTACATTATGGCAGAGTGTTAAACAGAGCAAGACCAAGTAAGATAAATGGTCATAAATGGTGTTCATGATTTTCCAATAGCTGAACCTTTTCCCACTTTTCACCCCCACTGTTTTAATCAATAGAAAGCTGTTTCTCCCGCTTCATCATTTAGTTTATGTATCTCAGAGCCTTGTCAGGATATATTGGACCGAGACGCCATCGGTCATTTTAAACTGCAACTATACTGTTACTGTTCGTCTCACTTAAAAAATCTAAGCAATATAAAAGTTGTTTAACATGAAATTGATAGAAAATGAAAGCTGGCATGGGGCCCTAGTGGGAAAGTATTTGAAGCTAGCACAACAAATAGTTTTTTGGCCTTGAACATTTAATGGTCTTTCTAAATCCCTGTGTGTTCCTTCATTCTAGGAAAAAAGTGATTGTTACTACCAACATATTGTAGTGTAACTCTCCACCAGCCTATTTGTACCTAGAGACCAAAAACTCCCCAACTGCCTGAAATCATAGGCTATGATGAGAATAAAATGTCAGCATGTATAAGGTGGTAAATAGCCTTTGCAATGGTGGTACATATGTGTAAGATAAAACAAATCAAGGGGACAGGAGGATGAGGAGAAGAATGTGGACCCAGGGAAAAGAGGCCAACTTTAGGTGTCTTATTTTGCAAAGAGAGCTTGAGGTAAGTATTTTTTAGCATAAATAAATATCTCTAGTTGTGAACTCCATAGTGATTTGATTTCCATTCTACCAGATACATAATTAACATGAACAAATTAAATTAAGAACCATTTTGGAGCCAGAACCTTTCACGTTTGTATCTTTTCGGAAAAAAAGACCATAGTCGCAGAGTGTAAACCTGCCTTAACTCAACGTGTACTGATTGTGGGTAATTGTGCAGAAATACGTCACTTGCATTGGGGAAGGCCAAGTGTCCCAGCCAACGTTACAGATGATGCCCCAGGGACGACTGGTGCTAACCATGCAGACCAAATACAATCATACCTACCACGACCCATGTTCACGACCAGATTTATCATAACCAGCTTGTTTAGGCCACAACTACTCCGGTTTGTGTGCCTGGAAACAAAAGAAATAAACAACTAAACCGAAACCAGTAGGTGTCCTTGTCTTTCCAGAGAGAGAAATCCAGATCATTGAGGAAACATGGCTTTTATGCTCTTCTTCACAGTTGCCAATCAATGGCGAGCGGGGCCCCACAGCCAGGAGGGCAAGTCAAAAGAACAGGGCACAGCAGGCCATATCAGCACAGCAGTGGGGGGGTAGACCACTGATAACACATAACATGGAGTCAAACAAACTGCGAGGAACAGACGACCAGGGCTGCTGCATTTGCAAGACGGCAAGAGGTCCCCTTGTCAGGAAATGAAACGCTCTAATTTTCCGAGTGAGGATGGTTTTGTTCTGTAATTGTGTGATTGGTTACGTGGCACACAAGGTTTCCACAAAACTCAAAAGATGCTTTCTGCCAACCTGGTTCATTAATTTGTCTGACAACAGGACAAATGTATCTCAGAGATGAGAGGGCATGGGCCGGCGTGTTGTATTCTCTCAGCCTAATGAGTGGTCAGACCTCCACAAGGTGACTTTGATTCGTCACCACAGGACTTTTTCTCTTTGCTTACTCTGCCGTCGAGCCCTCCGCAACCTCGCCAGACCGACCAGCTGCAGTCACACAATAACAATCAGCAATCAGCTCTAATTAAAACCAGTGTTTAAATACCTTTGCTCATCCATAGACTATTGTTGTGTATTGAGACTCCAATCATTGATTAGACAAGCAGGTTTAAAGCCAAGAGAGGCAAACTCATTAGAGGACATTTGAAAGATGCGCCCTGCTGATGGTTCGAAGGGGAACTAGACGCTGTGCTCTGACATATTAATAGCTTTCAAATAAAGTTATTGATATTCTTTCAAGGACAGCAAAATGAATGTAGCAATGACAGAAATTAAAAAGCAAGTTTGAACGGTGAGTTTTTTTATTTTTCAGTTGAATAAAGACATTTTTTATTCACTTTATCATTCTTCAAGGCGACCATGATGAAAAATCATGTGATCACGTCACAGTAGAAATTGACTTGAGGAAAACATACTCATATTTAATGTACAAACATTAATTATATATAAAAAGAAAAATGCTTGAAGAAAGAGAGCTGCTTCCTTGAGTTTTTCAATTTAGTACCCTACGTGATCTCATTAGATTTGAACCCAGCTCATCTCAGGTCAGTAAACCCATGAAGACCCCACTATGTTACTAACTGTTGAAGGTTCAGTTCAACCAAACAACTTAGGACATATCTTCTAATTTATATTTATCTTATGTGGAAACCCAAACCTGGTGAAAACAAAACGAGTCTGACCTGAATCTGATCCAACACTGATGCACTTAATGCAGATTTTGTTCAGCTAGAGGCAGAGGACCAGAGATCCACAGAGGTTCTGGTGAATCCTTCAGAGACTTGCTTGGATGCAGCTTTGGAATAAAGAGGAAAAGAGAGAAACTATTACCTCATGTAGAGAAAGAGTGAAAAAAAGAGCATCCATCCTCCTATTCCCCAGAGTGGTCATTGATCTACAGACTCTGATTCAAGCTCCGTGTTAAATCACCCTGGGGTCTGCAGCCAGCCTGCTCTCCCTTCCCCTTTGTTCAGACCAACACCAAAGATAATAGAAAGCGTTTTGCGCTGGGAGTGCCACTGGGCCCCAATCACACCACTTGCATTTTTTTTTTTTAATCCCTTCTTTCCTCACTTTTTCTGCACCCCTTTCTTCACCTCTATCTGTTTCTCTTTGGCTAACTTTCTTCTCTTCCCTCTGAACCTCTGTCTTCTTCCTTTACCACATTGCAGAGAGAGTCCTTTGTACAGCCCTGATGGAAAGACCACTTTCAAACAAAGACAGCTCGCATTGCGAAATAGGGACAACAAATAGGATCTTTTGTGGGAGGTCTGAAGGTGCTCTTTCATCACAGACAGACAGGGAGAAAGGAGAAGAAAAGAAAAGAGGGAGAGGTAGAGTTTTATGCATCGCAAAACCTGAAACTCTCAAAGGAAAGTTTGATGGGTTCTCCTGAGCCTTTAACATCAGGATTCATTATAAGAAACTTTAGTTTGTATTTACTAAAAAATATTAGTACAGTTAATATTAGACAAAATTAACTTGAAGCCTGATAATCAGAAATAAGAGAGAAAAGAACAAATGCAACAAAATAGGTAATGATACAGATAATATTGCTTTCTACCACTCCCTCTGATATATGACCAGTTAATATACAATTACTGAAATGATATTGGATTGTGTTTGTCATATATTCTTCTTCAACTCGTCATCAGCTCCAACAACTTAAACATTATTTTAAGGTTTTAAAAATATAGAAGGTTCAGTCTGCTTTTTGGTTTGGGGGAAATATGCATCAAAACAGTCGCCCCAGTCATTTGTATGTGAAACAAAAAAACAGTGCCTTCAAAACCAGTCACCTTTCAAAAGAAAACCCACATTTCTCTGTCCCCTGCTGAGCTCATCCTGGCTACTTGACTCCTTCTCTTGTCAGGAGATAGCATGTTTTCTCCTGTGGTCTTGTACCTGTCACAGTGAATGAGGAGGAACCCATTGCTCTGGTTTAAAAATATCTGGACCTCTATAAGCTGGTTCTCCAGGTGAGTAATAGCCGGTGACATTTGTTCTTCGGGTGAGGAATCAAGTGAGATGTCACACAGAGACACTTCAGACTCACCTTCAAAAAATCCTCCCTATAATGTTTTACTTATATTATATAGTCTTGTGTTTACATGTGACTGAAGACGGGGTAAACAATGTCACTTACATTGTAGGAGGGAAAAAACTATTTGAGGTTTGCATCTGGACAGTTTGTCCAATCCTCATTTGGGCTCTTTCTTTGTATTGAAAGTTTAGAATTGACACATTTGTAGTTTTGTATGTTTTGTTTATTATTGTGTGTTATTGTACATCACTCTTTCCACACAGTCCCAGAGTTTAAACCATAACTCCTAACAACGAGCAATGTGCCATAAATCTTGTCGACAGGTTTGTTGTCGATAATTGCAGCTTTTCTTTATTCTGCCGTTTGGTATATGAACCTGTCCACCCGACCAGCAGCACCTGGCCTCCATAGGTCCTGTTCCACATGGGAAATTTACCTGAAAATGTTCCACACCAGTTCAGTGGTGTGTTTGACTGCAGGCACAACACCGTCATACTTCTTTGGACGTATTTAAGCAAGGGGAAGATGCTGGAGGATTATGCATCCAAAGGCATTTTCTCAAGCCAACAAATAATTGTATGTTAGAGAGTCAGGTATTAAAATGTAATGTCACCAGTAGACCTTCCCTTAAAATTAAATTTCAACTAAAATAAAAGCTATTGTGTCTGACCTTTCCCTGGTATTTAGAAGTTTTTGAGTAAAAGCATGCAGTTACTTTCCACCTGTCTTTTTACATAACTCCATGGTGTGGTTGTCATGGTAACACCGCAGCACTATCAGCCAATACAAATGTATTGCTATACTTTTTATTAATATGCCCATTAAACTGTATATATATGTCATAAGCCAGATGATTAGTTGTAAAGTTAATTTATTGTATTTATTTGATTGTTGTCTGATTTGTCTATTTTTTGTTTTCAGCTACTACAAGCACTCCACATTTCCTGTGATTCACTTGTGCCTGGACAGGTCATTTCAAACCTGTGGAGTAATGATAGCCTCCACATGCAATAATAAAACCTACTCAATAGAGACATAAACACAGAACACAGTATGTCTAATGGTCATTTCTGAAAAACTGAAAGCCAGAAATATCATCATGATTGAAGGAAATTCTTAAGGGTTGTAACTTTGATCAATGGTCCAAAGTTTTAATATTTTTAAGTGTCACACCAGTGTCCAGGTGTGATAAATCCTACAGTGGAGCATAAAGTTTAAATTTCCAGTCTACTTTTCTCAATCTAGCCCTGTGTCCTAGACATTATATTTGTATAACAGGAAATTCAACAAGCAAAAAGACATGCAATTGTAAAAACTGATTAAAAATGAATTGCTGATTTACACATTTGGCAACTGGCAAAGATGTTGAGATTAACTGTATCAGTAAAATGTTTAGTAAAGGTAGCACATATGTTTTTCTACCAAAATACAGCATTCTTGTTCAATTTAATCTTCTGAGATTGTGGTCTTGTTTAATACACAAAAAGTCCACCGTGACTTCAGACAAAAGACGTTAAATAAAGATGGATGACATGTCACCAATTCCTTCCACAACACACAGTATAGGAATGCTGCCATCTTGTAAATTCAAAATCACAGTCTGCTCAGTTGCCATCTGGTCAATGTCATATCCGCTAACATGTGATGTGTAATTATATTAATTACACATCACATTATGTAGTTAACACTTTTAACTATTGGGCAGTTAGAGTTTTGTTTATCTTGGAATAAAATGTTTCACACTGCGTTATATAAAACTACATCTTGACTGGGATCACATTATGTTTTATATTATGAGGGTGTTTGTTTGCCTCCCCTCTCTCTCACCCTCTCCAACAGTTTTAAATCCAAGTTATTTTCTCTGAACCCACAGAGAGGGGAGGAGCTGCTGATGGCACCATATCACTAAAATGTGCAGGGAGCTGTGTGCGTGATAGAGATTGTTTTTTTTTTGGTGAGTGTGTATGTGTGTGTGTCTGTGAATGTCAGGTCAATGGAGCTTTGTGTTGACAATCCAAAAGCTGAAGGTCACAGAGTGCTGCGACCTGTGGAAACAAAATCCCAGCGACAGCGGCTCCCTCCATCACAGGGAGGCTGCAGCAGCTTGTTGCCTCGTGCCACTGCCCTTTGTAGGGCTCAGCGCTCACAACACAGTGGAGCACAGATAAGAACACGATCATTATCAACTTTAAATCTTTTCTACTTTTCTCCACTACTTTCTTTCTAACCATCTTTCACTGTGCCACTCAATCCGTGTCTTTGTATGTCACTCTGTTGCACTTTCACACAAGCATGTGCAAACACACAAACAATGCACAGCTGCCACATTCACAGGTAAACAAGATGTTCTCTACTACACACACACACACACACACACACACACACACACACACACGTTTGTATTATGAACAGATGTTGTAATCCTGCCTGGATGCGCCTACATTTAATTTATGCATAAACACATACTGTACAGAGTATATGCAAGTGTGTGCGTGTGTGTGTGTGTCTATCAGTCTATCAAAACTGACATTAACAGACTACTCGATTTGCTGCTTGACTTTATGACTGATGTTTGATATTTGTTGTTTTAAATATGTCAGGACTCAACAGGATACAACTCAACAGCTGAACATCTTCAAGCTGTTGTTTTACTTTACATTTTAAGACATGCTGATGCTCTTATATGAATATTCGGTAACACTTTAGTTTAAGGAACACAATGTTAGCCACTAATACATGAGTAATAAGTGTATGTGTTAATGATCAATAAGATCTGCATTAAGCATCACTACATATGTATTAGGTATTTATTCAACTATTTCTTATTCTAACTGAATAGGTCATGTATGCTTGACAAACCCTTGATAAGCAGCTAGTTAGTCTTGAGGTTAAGTTGCTGATATATAGTATGGATCAAAGTAGACTCCTAATACATTGTCGCGATATGATGCTACTCTGTCTCAATTGGTAGTATATTAAGACAGTGTATAAGGAGTCTATAGCCTCTTTATTTGACCCATACTAAATACTAATAACTTACAATCATGGCCAACTAGTGGCCTTCTAAGGATTTACCAAGAATAAACCAGTTGTTAAGCAAAAATAAGAATGTGTTCAATTAAGACCTCATACATGTATGCAGATGCTTAATAAAACCTTACTAAGCACTAATAGATATCCTTATTAGTTATGTATTAATGACTAATATTGTGTTCCCTAAACTAAAGTGTTACCGAATATTCATTAGTAAATGTTCTCAAAAAAGTTTCTGAATGATCCCAAAAATTACCAAGAATACTAAATACCTTGTTTTTATCAATGTCTATGTGTATGTCAGTTTGAGTCAAAAGTTCTTACCCAAGATGAAAGGGTCCTGCCAATACACATGCTTGACCAATCGCACATCAAATCACTACATTTCACCTTGTAATTTTATTATTATTTTATTATCAAATAATTAACTAATTCTTGAACATACATCAGTGTGATTAGAACAACCTAAAAGGACAGAAAATATTATTTAAGACAAACCTTGACTTTTAGTTTGGCCCATGTCCAATGTACTAACATTAGGGAGGTGTGTTTATGACCTAAACTGCAACCAGCCACCAGGTGGCGATCAATTTGGCTTCACTGTTTTGGAGCCATAATGTCATAAATATTTGCGTACAGTCTATGTTAAAGAACAATTGTGTGCAAAGAGTGATCACCCTGACCACTGTGTAGTGACTGTAAATCATAATAAGTCTGTTAGCTCAATTTCATTCACTTTACTACAAACCTCGGTCTATATGAGCACTGTTTATTAAAGGACATTTTTTTATGGCTTCCAAGGTCTGTCAGTAAGTTTTTAATTTCAACAGAATGTACAGTCTGTCACAGCCAAGCTTATTTAAGTCACAACTGAGGAAAGCTTCAATACTAAAATCTACCAGTGAGGACTTGATTTGTTTGTTCATGCACTGACCATCTGATTTTTCCTGACGCACTTTAAGACAGAAGATTTCCTCCCTTTAGTTCAAACTCAGGGCTGTTAGGCTATGGGTGTTCTGACTGCAGCTTAGGTGTGGGTCTAAAACAGTAGGTAAAATATCTGGTCAGCTCTGGTTTAGCAGCTGGGGTGATAATGATCACACGGCTCCTGCCTCCTGCCACACATTTGCTGTGAGTCCAGTGGCGAGGAGTTAAATTGGCCCCATAGTGAAAGAGAAAGAGGCCGAGATTGGATGGGCAGCTTCAGCCTTTTACTCTCCGGAGGTCACTTGAGACAAAAAGATGTAAAGATTACCACCATGGCTGAGTGTCAGTCACACTAACAGAGTGCCAGGGCAACAGAGAGGGAGTGAGAAGGGGGTAAAAAAAAAAAGCTGAGAGGCAGTGATGAGTATAGGAAATAGAAGAAACAAGAGAACGAAGACGATACGAGGACGCGCGTGTGTGAGAGAGACAGAGACACCGTGATAAAGCTGCAGAATTAATGAGCGAGCGAGTCAGAGTGAATGTGTAAGGGGGAGTGAGAGAGAGAAAGAGGTGTGGGAATAAGGGAAAGGAAAAGGTCAGTGTGTGCACTGCGTCCTCTGAAGAATTTATGAGCGGTGTTCAGACTCATCTGTGGCATCATACAGCCTCAAATGGCTGTGTGGGTTCAAGGAACACAGTGTTTGAACCAGGCTGAGCTGACCTGTATTCTCTCCGCATCTGCTCATCCTTCTGATCCTACCTCATTTAGATGTTTTCAAATGTAACAGCTGTCAAGTGTGACACTTTCACTGTTAAGTCATGATAACAATCTAAATACACAGAATGATATATTTTTAAAGTTCTTCAGAAAATGTTATTCAAATGCTAAAAAGAACAGACTGACAAACTGCTGCAATACATGTGTTAGCCTCACATTTCTATTGTAGACCATCCGCTAACGGTAAATTGTTTAACTGATTTTTATTGGCCATCCACTATCAGGCTCCAATACTAGAATACCAGTTTTTCGGGGAGTGGATTACACAGGATTTTGGAAACGCTCCTCTGAGGTTGTGCTCCATGTTGACATGATGCATCACATCATTTCTGCAGATTTGCACATTATCAAAAGTGTTCTGATGTATGCAGATCTGGGGACTAGACAGGCCACTGAAGCTGAACTTGTCATGTTCGTGACACCAGTTGTTATTTGTGACATGAGACCTTATCAAGCGATCAGAAGCTGGTAAACTGTGCTCATCAGGGGATGCAGATGGTCGGCAACAGTGCTCTAGGTCACCTGTGGCACTCAAACAATGACTGACTGGTATAAAGGGGTACAAAGTGTGAGCCAAGAAAACATTCCCCACACCATTAAACCACATTCACCGGTTAGGATCAAGGATTCATGCTGTTGATGCCAGATTCTGACCTGACCATCTGCAGCCTCAGCAGAAATCCATCAGACCAGGCTACGTTTTTCAGTTTCCATCTGTCCAGTGTTGGAGAAGCTGTGACCACTGCAGCCATTCTGCTCCTGGCCGACAGGACTCTAGGTTGACATGCCTTGAGTGCTCCGCTGTTCGCCACAGTTGTAAAGAGCGAGTTACCATAGTCTGCTCCAACCAGTCTGTCTGTTCTCCTCTGACCTATGTCATCAACAAGACCTTTCTGCAGAACTGCCACTCACTGGATGTTTTTTTTCTTCATTTTTCACACCATTCTGAGTGAACTCTGTTGTGAAAAACCCAGGACATCAGCAGTTTCAGAAATACTCAGACCAGCCTGTCTGGAACCAACAGTCATGTCAAGGACAAAGAACTGAGGGATTTTTTTCTCCATGTTGATGTTCAATGTGTTCAATAAGTGAAGCTCCTGACGTCTTTCTGTATGATTTTATGCAAAACACTGCAGCACTATAGTTGGCTGATTGGATAAGTGCATGAATAAACTGGTGTACAGATGGTCTCTTAAGAAGAAGCTCTGTGAGCGTTAATCTGCGACGTCTCAGCTCTGTTGTAAAAATGAAAGGTGCTACTCGTTTTAAACATCAAGAAATCAGTGTCACATTATCTTAAATCAACAGCTATGGATAGACTTTTCTGTCCGAACCCGACAGGCATTCTATTATTTGTGTCCGAACCAGAAACAAGCCCAATTTGTTTCCCGATTTAAGATTATTAAAAAACAAGTAGATAGCACAGACAAAGTGAACCTGACCCAAACATCACTCCAAAATTTTGTCCAATCCATTCGGTGTCCAGTCTTAAAGCAGTATTCACTCTCTCTTGATTAAATCAAATCATTACATTGAGAAATGTACAGTGTAAAGAAAATGTTTTGAAGAATTTAATTTCCCACGTTTAAAATGTCTCTCTCTCTCATATTCAATGTGGGAGCTGGTTCTTCCAAAGAAGTTAGCTCTCAAATTTCACATGGACTTAAACTGCAGACCAACCTACTGATGCTGTATGAATCCAAATGGAAACATGAAATAGGTTAACAATATATCTGAATTCTGCAGGTACACAGTAGACAGCATGTTCTCTACTTATCATTATGTCCTTTAATATGACATATTGAAGGAAATCCCAGGGCAGGTGAACGCATGATAGCTAAAGGAGAGTGGTTAGATGTAAAACCATTGAAATTAACTAAAAGCTTGTTGCACTCAACCAAAGTGCTGCTGCTGGAGTCTCTCTATGTAATTAACACATTGCTGCCATTACTAAAAGTGGGCTTGTCTCTAGTTTTGTTCCAGATGTGAAAAACTAAAAACATGTCCAGGTCTAACAGAGCATCAGGCAGGGGCGCTGTATTCACAATGTACTAATAAATTGTTTCTTTTTGCATTTTTGTCAAAACGCTGTTTTATGTTCAGTACTTTCTACTCTGCTGAGCCAGTCTGCTCTGGGAAAGGGTTTGAACAAACACTGCAGAACGCACAATACAAATCAATGTGTTTTGTGATTCGAAAGACTCTGGAGAGACGTGTCAGTCAATGGAGATGTGTGGTTTTATATTTGTCTGACAGAATTTAAACAGACGGGGAAAAAAATGTTATAGTTCACACTACAGGATTTTATGCATGATTTTTCCAACTCGCCAAAAAAAAATCCCCTCAACGCTGACTGAGCAGTGACCAAATGTTACATGTGAGCCACTCTGGAAATCTAGTCAGGACAGGGTCACACAAACAGCAGCGCCGGGCTCAGGTCGAGTTCAGACAGAAAAATGTCCTTTACAACTATGATGTAAAGTCATTTCGCCTTTCTTCCTACGTGTCATCCTGTGAGCAGGATGACACGTAGGAAGATCAGTGGGATCCTTAAGACTCACCGTGTCTCCTCACGTGTGTTTTTGAGATCAAACAACAATGACCACAAGACTCCAGAACACATCAGAGCAAGTAGTTCAGTGGTAGCTGCACAGCAATACCACAACTTTAAAAGTTGAGCTGGGCTTGATTGGGGAAATGTATAAAGTAACACTAGATTTATTGTCTGTAAGAAAAGTTTTTTTGCTCAAGGTGAAACATGATGTGTTTGCCTCAGTTTGAGCAACTGAAACTGTCTGTTAACGTCCAGTAGACTACTGGTTCACCTCTGACCTGCTGTATTCTGTGCAACGAAAGATTAATACAAACACGTTAGGTGCATGATTTTCATCTCCAGTAGAATGATGTTTGTTGGTCTGATCATTGATTGTGTCATGTTGTTGCAACATTCACAAACATTATCAATTAACTTATCACAACTGACAGAAATAATACAGAAATAAGAGTCAAGTTTTGACAGAACAGAATATTCCCTTGACCAAAACGCTTAAAAATGGGTCACCAATTTAAAACACATTGATTTCAAGTAAAAATGCTCCTATTTGATAAAAGGTTTGTTTTATTTCGTGACAAGTTTTCATGCCAGTAAACACTTAGGGAAAATCACTCTTATCTCTTATTTTGGAAAGGTAAAAGCACTTCTTGCTGTGCATGAAAGCAACGGGAGACGTTTAAATGTGAAGCCTCACCTGCTGCCAGAGGGGACAGAGTTCAGGTGAAATTTCTGGCTTGCTTGGATAAGCCTGTATACGAGCTATAGATTTACCTCCACACCACTCAGGTTGGATATATTGGTTTGCTTTGTCCATTCCACTCTGGAAAACATCTCCTCTCCTGCCCACTGGGATTTCATGGTGGAAATGTTAAGATAACACATTAATGCATGTTTCCATGCGCGGCACGCCTTTAGGTGGAAGATGAAAACATGTTGAGTGTTACCATCTCCCTCACTATCTGCTACCTTTAGCACACAAGCGTACAAATATTAAATAAACACAATTCAGACAGACTTTTAGGCAGATACTGAGTTATTCTCTGACATATACACATATGTACACATTATATATATATATATATATAGGCTATTTTGTCTCACTCAAACACAGTTTACAAAGAGACAAAAATAAAGCAGCTCAAGGAAAAATCAAATGATCTTCTGTGAATGCAATCTAAGCAGCTTTTATTGTACAGTATATAAACCTTTTCAATTGGTATGAGGTCTCCAAGTAACAACTGGAATTCCCTAAAGTCAGACTTGACATATCATGTTCAAGAGGCTGAAAACACTTTGTGAGGCCACCATGACCATGACCATGACCTCTGACCACCAAATTCAAATCAGTTCATCCGTGAGTACAAGTGAACATTTGTACCAAATTTGAAAGAATTCCCCGGAGGTGCTCCTGAGATATCACATTCACAAAGTGAGGTCACAGCGACCTTGATCTTTGACCATCAAATGTCTTCAGTTCATCCTTGAACTCAAACTGAACGCTTGGACCAAATTTAAAGAAAGGCATTCTTACTGGTCTCAAGAATGGAAAGAACGAGCCGACACTGTCACAATGAAAAATAGAAGAAAGCAAAAAATAAATTAGCCTCTTACATTCCAGGTGCTGCAAGCATATGGAACCCTGTGGCACTTACATGGTTCAGCTATGTGTGCTGAACTATGCAAACCTACAAACCTACAAAACATTAAACACACAAGCAAATAGGCCTGAAAACAAAAGGGAGGGGGAGGGGGAGAGGGAGGGAGAGAGAGAGAGAGAGAGAGAGAGAGAGAGAGAGAGAGAGAGAGAGAGAAAGCCATATCAATCAAGCTATTCAGGAAGCCAGAGAGACGAGATACGCCTCAGATGCAGGGTTGCCAAAGAAAAGCTCTTGGCTCCTGCCAAGGTTGAGCGAGCATATTGGAAAAGGATGGGAAAGTAGAGACTGCACATTGTCTGAAACTCTATCAAATGATTCCTCTGTCTCTCCCTGCACAGCGACTGTGACACAGCATCTGATAATGGTGGGCACGTGTGTCTGTGTGATCCACTGTGTTCGTGTGACAGAATTGATGGGTTTACTTTGTGTTTTTTTGTGGGGGGGGGGGGGTTTGTTGTGTAGTTTGACAGCAGATAGTTGTCAGAGAGCAGCTGCTGATCACAAAAAGGGAAAGCTTTTATTTTGCCAAACACAGCATAAGAACACCTTCTTACATTTCCTCCTATAGACACAAACAAGCATTCATCTGTCATGGACCATATACTGCTACGCCTCACACAAAATTACTTTCCCATCATCACAAATATTGCCTGGGCTTTAATCCAAACATCCATCTGATAGCACTTTGTGGGTAAAGAAGGGAAAACAGGGTGCATGTTTTTTTAATGAATAAGCTCACTTCACATCAGTGGGAGTTGAGCAGCAGCTTTTTATTGGGTTATGTTATTAGGTGAAGAGGTCTAATGAAAACTGTGGTTTTTAAGTAGTGTCCTGGTGGACACGCTGCCATCAGACAGCAGCCAAGCACATTTACAGCTTTCTACTGACTGCTCCTCGTGAACAGCTGGAGGTTAAAGTGTTTTTCCCAAAGGCTGTCAGGCTGGTTAGGCTGGGAAAAAAGAAACTCTTCCTAGAAGACACAGAGCACTGATTCAGTTCCAGGCATATTTAAATGGTAGTGGAGCAGATAGCGATTAAGAAATAGCCTAAGTGCTATTTTACTGCAGATATGCATTGGTGCGTTGACATACACTCGATAAATGTCTCAGCTGAGGACGTTACACAAACTGCCATAGTGTTCGGAATTAAAAATGATGTAGACGTGTGTTTGTCATTGCAACATGCTCATTAGCTCACTGTACCACAGTATTCAAATATATAACTCCAATCTACATTATTTAATTACTGTATGTGAAAAAATATGTATTATATTTTCTTAATTTTGCATGGCACATGTTTTTTCACAGCCCAGGGTTACACATCAGCACTTTATTATATTCTTCTTGTGTTTAAAGGGCTTTGAAGATTCAAGTGTATAATGACGATGCATGCTTCATCTGCCTGTACCAGTTTCCACAACTGATTTAATGTCACCGCCTTTGAAACAGCAGGTCCTTTCTTTACCGCTAACATTAACCTGGAACATCACATATTACGGCTCAGGAGGAGAAGAAGACAAACATGGAAGTTCATACGTGTATTCACCATGGAAATTAAGTGAATTAACCTGCGCTCAAACTCACATTAAACACATAATACAGGGATTCTACATGTTCTGTCTTACACACCCTCTAATTGCTGGCTTACTTCTGATGTTGACATTTTCTAACCCACCGAGTCTTTTTTATCAGCTGCCGACAGGTGCTTCACTATTAGACTCCTCTCATCTCAGTCTCATTCACACTCATCCTCCGGGTGTGTGCGTGTGTATTGGTGTGGTGTCAAAAAACACTTGGAGACGTTGGTGTCAGTGTCGCATTGTTGTTGCAAGTGTGTGTATACGCACGGAGACGCCCTCATAACTGTGTGTGTGTGACAAAGATTGAGAGAGAAAAACACAGGAAGCTTATGCTGTCATCTCCTTTCTCAACTTTCTTCCCCTGCCAACAAAAAATGTTCACCTGTGAAAATCACCATCACTCACGTCTGCCCCTTTATCACAGCGCAGAGACAAACAGAGGAAGAGGAGAACAATAGAGAGAAAACGGAGCGGGATCTCTCTGTGACCTGCAATGTACACACACACACACTCTCTCTCTCTCACACTCACTCACTCACTCACTCACTCACTCACACACACACACACACACACACACACACACACACACACACACACACACACACACACACACACACACACACACACACACACACACACACACACACACACACACACACACACACACACACACACACACACACAGCCTGTCTGCAAGTTAGGATTCGTCTGTTCTGTGTAACTGTCTCGTAATGTGTCAGCAACAATTAACCAGGACAAAAGGAAAAGAGTTCTGACACTTTCATATTGTGTTGAAAAAAAAAAAAAAAACATCTTAAGTGATCCCCAAAAGCAGCAGTTTCCCTCAGACCACAGCAACAGCATGTATTTATATGGATAATATAATAAATGCAACACTTCCTGTACCTGTTTCAAAGTAACAGCACTTTTTTTTATTGTAGCTAATGCAGGAGCAGACGATGCACGGCCTCAAACCATAAAACTAAAGCGCGGGATGAGAACCTAATGACACGACCGTGATCATCATGAGGAGCCTCAATCTCCACTAAAACACAAATGATGTGCTTGTCATGTTGAACCCGAGTGAAATTAGGTTATTAAATTAAATGTGCAGCGACCAAATAATTTTATCACATATCTTTCTGAGATTAAAACGTGTCACTTCAGAGAGACCTCTTCTGTGTGCAGCTGCATAAACAAACGCTTGCAGGCAGAGAAAATCACCTACTCATTACTCGTGTTGTTTATCCTTCATGGTTTATTTGACTAATCCACAAAGAAGCCTGCCAGAAATCATCTTACTGTCGACTTCTATACAACTTTACAGCTTTATGCACAGTGTATGAAATTAGTCTCATTAGAGGAGAATACTTCTGTGCAACTATTTCCCTACTGTACACTAAATCTATTTATCTATTTCTAGCCTTAAATAACTCGTGAGGTCACTGTAGACGGTCTCTTTAATCCAATTCTGAACTCACAATGAAAAGAGTTGCTTATTAGATGCCTCGGCTCTAGTTCGTAGTTGTTTCGCTTGATATTTTTCAAGGATTCCAAAACCCTCGAGGACACGGCACAACTGAATCACCTAATTCACGCTCACTGTTCCCTTTGGTGCCAGTGTTTCCTCCACGAAACGTTCGGGTTGTGCCAGCCTCTTCCCGCAGGGGCAAACCTGAATGGAGAAGAAAACGGCGGCGGAGGTGAGAGACCGAGAGGAGAAAAAAAGGTTAATTGGTTTTGCTGACCATCTGTCGACCAAGGAAGAGGCGGGTAGAGGCGGCGCACCTCAGGTTGAATGGTAAGGAGGATTTAGAGGCCCTGATTGGCAGTGACCAGAGTGTTCACCTGTCCTATTAATAGAGCAACTTCATCCCTTAGATTAATTCAATCTTCCCTTTCATTCCCTTCATCCTGCCTTTCCGTGTTTTTGTCCTGGCTGCAAGCTATCAACCCGTTTCCTTCCGCTCTTTGTGCACCTCACGCAGGCTGACAGAGTATCTTTCCATCTCCTCTATCTCTGTGTTTGCCCTGCACTCACAACAAGGTGAATGAGCCATAGATACCCAGCTGAGAGAAAAGGAGAAGTAGCTAAGCGCTGCATTCAGCTCGTCCGTGGGCACAGCCGGGCTGATTCCCCCGGGGGCCGGCCGTACCTGCGAAAACCTGGGAAGCTCTCTTGTCTGCACAGCTCAGCCAAAAGTGGGTATTTCTATCATATAAGAGCCCACTCACAGAAACCGAGACAGAGACGGTTATCCCCTGACTCTTTAATGTGCAAGCTGGGGCATGGACGAGTCACTTCAGTTTGATAAACTCAGGTTATTTCTGTCTGCGAGTTGATAAAACATACCTTCAGGGCAACGTCACAAATAGAACATGAATCACGGAGCACAGCGCTGCAGATTTTAGCTTCTGAATTATGGTTGGCAATGAAAACCCGTTTGTTGCAATCCTGATAAAACCAGATTGCCTGTAGTTGCTGTTTGCGATGACCTTGATGGTTTAAAGTTGTAGTGTAGTGAGAATGTGTGAATAAGGTGTGTGAAAAGAAAGACAAAGCAACTTCAGGCTGGAGACGGCAGATAAAACATTTGACATTTAGAAAACTTGACTTTCTGTTGTGTTTTTAATGCTTTTCTATTCCCCTTTGAGGTCAGTGTGAAGTGGAATAACTTTTAAGGGCGTTGGGTCGTAACTCCTGTCTTAAAACAGATGGTAGTGCATAAAATGGGCTTTTAAACACAGATTAGATGGCTATGAATTCACACTTTTATCACTTGTGTACACCCACTGCTCCTCGCCGTAATGTTATATTAATGAATTAATATAATTATACGAGCAGTTTCAACATCTTTAATGATTTCAAGCATAAAAAATGTTGATGTGAAAAACTTCACAGACACTTCAGACAAGTTGTTCCAGACTAAAAGTGACTTTTACACGCAACAGCAAGAGAAAAACAACTTTTCTTGAGGGGATGACATGACACTCATGACATCACACTCACAAAACTCATCACGCCACAGGAACTAAAGCGGCTGAATTATCACCTGCAAGCTTCATCACTTACAACTGTGTTTCAGCAAAGGGAATTGAGTGTTCATGATGAGCTCAGGTGTCAGGAACACTAGTTAAGCAGCTGCTTTATACCAAGTTCTGGAACATAACACAAAAAGTTGAGACATAATAAAACTATGATGATACACTTGATAATTTTTCTAAACGAATTTACAAAGTACTTTAGAAGATAAAACGTGGACCTGATAAGTTTGACTCATCCTGCAATTTATTCCAAAAATATTTCAAGCAACTCAAGTTATGTTTTAATTAGTTATTTACTGAATATTACCATTTGATGCTGCTATAACTGTATTAACTTACATTTGTTTATTTTTCTATACTTCTACACTTTTATATATCCGTGTTGGAGTGAGAGAGGGAGAGAGAGAAGCCTCTTACAACAAAACTATACCTCAGTATAATGGGAATAAAGATTGTGCAATTGTTTTGTTTGTTGTTAACCTAAAATGAGCAGATGAAAATAAATATTGAGCTGTTGTCATGTAATCCAGATTTTACTGTCATAAAAATTGGGCGCCAGCTTTGCTGTTTTGCTTCAGTCTCACCATCCGCTTTCATTCCAACCACAGCAGAAAGCTGTTTTCAGTGATAAAGCTCAAATAAAGACACTGTATGTTTCGTGCACATCATAGAGCAACACATTAAGTTGGCGACTGGTTGGTGAAGGCAGTGGAGCATTAGGTAGTTAAAGAACCAATTTTTTTTTTTTTTTTAGATTCCTCAGTTGTACAATCAGTAAAATGGCTAATTTTACTTTATATCTGCTGGATGTGTAAATTAGCTGCAGACACATTTTCCTCATGAATGTGTCAAAGTAGCTTTTTCCAGCCATTATTTTTTCACAAGGTGAATAACAGGAAAGAAAGAGTGGCCTATTGGTTCCATTTACACTTTCATGTAACACTGAATTGTTATACAACATCTGTATTAGGTATTACAGGATGAATACCCTGCTTAGAGCCTGCATTCTCCTGCTGCAGCAACCCTGTAATCAGCCAAGAGGTTGAAACCTAATTTACTGTACATTCAAACATGGTCAAAGCTCAATTATTAACCTGCTGCTAGAAAGTCTGTGATTTTATAATTGTAATAGAAAAACATCTATTTAAAGAAAAGATGCAACACAGAGATTTTTCTTACTTTGAAATCTTTACTAATTTTTGAGAGGGCATTTGCTGTGTTGTAACAAATCCTCCAATAAATCCTCTACTACAAACACATTTTCACATTGTTTGAGAAAACTAATCAATAATGCATTTCCGACTTGATGATTCTGCCACGGGGAGAATTCTGCCGCTGTAAAGTTTAAGGGGTGACATTCAATTTTAATATCCATCATTTTATGATTACACAAAGCTGATGGACAAATGTTCCGCAAAAACAGCACAGCTTAATTTTCTGCAAATAACTCTGGCAGAGCGATAACACATTTCACAAGTGCAGTTTAAGAATAATTAACACAGTTTGAGCTGTTTGTCTCCATTTAGGTATACGGACGCATTAAATATTCTGAATATTAAAGTAGGTATACACACAAACATGTGTTAACCATTTGCAGTGATCAACATACTGCTGTATAATGAAGAATAATGCATAATATTTTCACCCAAGCAAATCTAATAACTCCAGTTAGCTGGCTAAAGTAGGTCACTGAGTTTAGTGGACAAATAAGATGAAGGTTCAATATGGGATAGAAATTACAAATAAATCCAATTTAATATTATGTGCAAGGATTTAGCCTGAAGACTGCATTTTTGTTGTCAGGTTTTCTAACGTCAACTGAGGAGAAAACTCTTGAAAAGTGGTTCAGTGACAATGAGGAAGTCTTTAAACAGAAAGGTCAAACGAGTGCATATGAGCTCTGTCCACCAGGACGTTGCCTCAAACTGAAAACACAGAGGACGCCCCGACTTGAAAAGCTGTTTATTATGCTGCCGCTTTTTTTGTGCCATGAGGGTCAACGAGCGACGGCGATGCATTTAGCCGGCAACAGCCCGGAGGGCAAAAAAAGGGAATGTTGATAAATGACGTAAACTGTCTGACAAATGTCTTTCAACTTAAGGAGCATCAGGTTTATTTTTAGCACCAGCAGAGATAATTAGTCAGTGACACAGAAGAGAGAGAGAGAGAGGGAGAGAGAGAGAGAGAGAGAGAAATGACAGAAGAGAAAGTAGAAACGAGATTCAACTAAATACTCTGCATACAACACAACAGTGATTCACAACTCAAAATCTATTCATTTTTTCCCAAGAAATAAAAGAAAAAACTTCCTATGTTGTAATGTTAAAGAAAGTGATTTAAAAAAAACAACCTAGGAAGTGTTATGAGGATGAAAAGCATTCATCACATTTGTTTAACCTCAAAGTGCATTTTTGTGCAATGTGAATATAATGCAGCAAAAGGGACTGAAAATATGAATTTGAAGGCAACAAATACGATATTCTGCTAATTCACAGACATGTAATTATTCAAATGAGACTAAATGCTAAAGGGACCAGGTCAAACATTAGCATTATTACAACACTTACTCCTGATAATATAAAATATAATACTAGTTACAATATATATTTGACTTCTACAGAAGAAAAGCATTTAAAGATGAGGAACAAACGGACAAAAAGTCAATTTTAGCAGCCTAAATTATACCTGACGAACCCACTGGTAAATCCATTTAATATTTTTGTAATGCACACCACCTTCACAAGAGGAAATGCAAAGACAAACAACATGTATGATACATGCAGCTTCGTGCTGATACTAGGTTGAGTTTAAATCAATACCCTGCAGCACAGCGAGCACGTCATTAGCAGTATATATTTGGAGAAACACACGGACACATAATGGATCCAAACTGAATCGATGTCAGGTCAGAGCTGATGAAGATGGAGCAGGAATGGGATCTTTCTGGTGCGTGGCAATAAATCGTGGACGGGCAGGAAATAATTTGTGGGAAATGTAGGAGAAATCCCACAATGTGACACTGCATGGGCCCTGTTGGGTGATAAATGGAAACGGTCACTGGCTTCAGTCCTGAATTTGAAGTTTATGGTTCGTTTATAAGCTGAATAAACAATGTAGCACTGTCACATGATGTAAATCAATTTACAAATAATGAATCTGTTACTGGGACGAGCATGAAGTACCATTTAATAATAATAACTTTATTTGTATGGAACGTTTCAATAAAAGAAACAAAGCGCTTTTCACAACAAATAATATAAAATATTATCACGAACAAAGTAAAAGAAATAATTACAACAAAGATACAAATAATAAGGTAAAGTAACATTTCATTGGTCATTTTCTCTGGAGGAGGGACATTTAACACAGAATCACTCAGATCATGATTCTAAGCTCAGCAGTCTGATATTGATTGTCAGGGATGGTAAATATGTGGAGCTGCTGCATCCTCTGACCTTTCAGTTTATAAATACTGAGATGTCCACTGAGACATTAACTGGATAACTGAGGATGCAGAGTTTTGACTCGGAGAAAAACTCTGACCTAAATCTCGAATCGTTGGCTGTGGTTAAGTTTAGACAGTTTTAGGAGCAGTTTGAACATCACTCATTATCTCGACACATTTTTAAACCATCATGAAGATCATCCATTTTTGTTACACATAGTGGAGGTGGCCATGGTTGCTATGTTTTTTAATGGCTGTTATGTGGGGATAAGAAATTACTTATTAGTTTCTGTAAACACTGGATTTTTTATAATTAAAACGGTTCAATTAACCAGTTATAGTAACAAACGATAATAGATAGACAATAGATGAATTGCACAACAATTCATCTATTATCAACAACCACTGCGCTCATTTCTTTAATTCCACTGAACATACATATCAAATATATTTCTGACAAACAGACGAAAGATATAGTGGTGAAGGGAGAAATGACCTAAAATGCAGTTTAGTATCTTGAGATGATAAATTAATGGAGTACATGCAGCTGATTAATTAAAAGCCTGAATCACTGGCCCTCTTACAATCAAGTTGGACGTCTAATTGCAAACATTTAATAATGCATTAGGAATGCAATCAAGCAATCAATTTGAAAAATACTTCTAAATGAGAACATTTTAAATAACGTGAAAACTGCGTTCAGGGAAGTGAAAGTGAGCAGTTTCCTCATTTGAATACTCAGGAAAATCCAACAGAATGGAACAGATGTAAAAAATAAAGAAATGAGGAGAGAGAGAGACCTGATTTGTAGTGAACATCCGCTGAGAGGTGTTACAGTCGTTTAATCTCTGGTTAAGAAAATGGAGTCTTGAAACTGCGAAACCTTCTACAACAACAAATCAAACAATTCACACAATCTGCGTTGTGTCAGCGTCACACAACTCCTCTGTGGCTCAGCTGGAGAGTCCGGTGAGTCGCATCATATGAGTCGGATCTTAAGTTTCTTCCTGCCTTCTAGAAATTACGTTTAAGTAAAAGTACACAAAAGTAAATATGTTTCAAGTGAAATGCAAAGCTCCCAGAATGATGTTTTAAACCACGCACGGCTCAAAGAAATGTAGCTCGTCCAGACTGATAATATCTCAAAGTCTATTTAATGGATTCCTAAAAACTCAATGTCCTCAGAAGAGGAGCTGCTATGATCCCCTGAGTCTGTGTTCACTACCAGCTACTAACTCTTTACTTCATGTTGATTGTAAAGAAAATGCTGATTAACTAAAGTTTGACCGTGAACATGGTAAACATCATTCCTTCGCTTTGCTTAGCATTAGCATGTTTTCATTATCTGGAGCGATGGAATGCTAATCCCATGCTTTAGGTCAACACTTTCTCACAGAGCTGCTAGCATGGCTAATGATGGAGAAATGTTTCAATGAATGTATCTGTAAAATCATAATATAGAGCATTAATTGTTCCCTAACAAGATAACATTGCAATGCAGTGTGTCAATGAAACTATGACAATGTGTGTTATGTCATACAAAGCTTTTAGTTAAGGTAAGACTAAAAGACAAAGAATATCCAAATAGTCTAAAACTGAGTTCAAGCTCAAGATAGAGCCAGTTTACTTTATTAAGATTTAACTACAGATAATATATAACTTAAATATTTCCCGAAAGCGCATTTGTCGCCCAAATACAACCACAAATATGACTCAAGGTAAAAATCTCAGTCTCTATCGCTACTAGTTGCATATACAAAAAACCTGGACGCTGTCGAAAATTGAATTTCTTTCATAGGTTTAAAATTAAATGCTTTATTCTGCCAAAATAAAAGTCAATATGGGACAATATCAACATAATATAGTATATTGTGGATTTGTACTTTGAAGGTTCAGTGTGTAGAATTTTGTGATATCTATTGTTGAAGTGTCATGTCGCAGCTGAACACCCCTCACCTCGCCCTCCCCTTCCAAACATGAAGAGGTCTTGATTCTGTACTTTGACTTGTTTTTTGTTCATCAGAAGTCAGAATTAAACAAAAAAAACACTTTCACATTTAAGAACTCTTATAACAGAAATAGCACCCACTTTCAACAAGTCATCTATTTTTTCAAGCTTTACTTCATACTTGCCAAAGTTTGCTTTTGAAGCAAATGAAATGTACACATGCAAATTGCCAGCACAAAGTCTACAGTATAATTCTATTAAAAGAGATATGAGGAGAATATTTTGGCAATAATGTACTGGAAAGCTGTCAAACATTAAAAACACACACACACACACACACACACACACACACACACACACACACACACACACACACACACACACACACACACACACACACAAACACACACACACACACTTTTTCCTCATGACCAATGCTGAAAAATCTTCTATCTCACAATTAATTTTCTTTCTCAATAAGATGAAAAGAACTCAGTGCAGCACAGATGATTAAACTTTAATAATCTGAAATATATAGCAGACAGAGCAGTAAGCACTTGATTTAAATGCCACATCGTCACATCCAGCACTGGTCAGTGAGTGTGGGGATTGAAATATAAATAATATTACACTGCCATTAAACTACATATATGATTTAGATGGATGTGCCTATTAAACAGCAGCTTAACGAAGTGTCTTGTTCTATTCTCCACAAGGTTCTGCAATAAAATAAAATGAAGATCCATTTCTTTTTATTTTATTACGATAAATTATTCATTCAATTTCTCCCCCTTTCTTCTTCAAGAATCAAATGAGCTTTCATTGGATCATTAAGACGATGAGGAGTCTGTGTTGAGTCTGGGTCAGACTCACCCCAGGGAGCATCCAGACGGAGGAATGTTCATCATTTAGAGTCGTGGTGGCTCGTTTACATCCAGCTTTCCAGTGCTGACTCATTAGATCCGCTGCAGCTGTGAATAGCTCAGTGGAGAAAAGTTCACCCCGTTGTCAATAAAAACGTCGTTGTGTTCTTGTTTCCCATTAAACATGTTTTTGTTGGTAAAGTTGGTGAAGAAAAAAGGTTTTTAAAAAAGAGGAAGGAAAGATTTTATTTTGATGCAGCCGGGCAAGATGATGTCAGACGGATATCTCCCGAGTTTAATTAACATGATTACTGCAAATCATTGTACCTGTAATGTTTTCACTGGGCTGGATCAAGAGGATAAGAAATCGTGACGTGCTGATACAGATACCACATCAGTTATGCCTTCGATAATGCCTGGTCAGACATCAGAGAGTACTCAAATCTTTATGTACCAATCTGACAAAACAGTTTTAAAGTATATTACGTTCACCCAGATAAAACTTAAAATTCCATTTCCTGGAAATCACTTCTTCTTCACCGCTTCACAGCAGCAGTTGCATTAAACTACCACTGAGAAGTACTGTTTTTTAGAAATGAGTAGTGCAGCGTTCGCCAGAGCTAGCTTAAAGGACAATGTTTACATACAGCTGTTTTAATATGTGACATGAGTTATTTATTTTTTTGTATTCATTCACTGGTATTGGATCATTCGATAAAGAGTCCAGGTATTGGAATCGGCATCAGGAAGGGAACAATTGTGTCAGAACATTGGAACATGGTGTGTGAGTGTTATGTTATATTGCTTCGTGGAAGTCAAAGGAGGAAATTATAGTCACCAAATACACATAATGAGGTTGTTTATGTTCATTGTGTCACTATTTATGGTTGTGCCATTTCAATGTCCTATACTGTGGACAGTAATAATAAAACATGTCACAGATGAGTCAGGGCAGTGACCCAGCGTTGCAGCTGCATAAGCAGCAACGCACTTGCCATTCCTGTCAGTGGTGCTGCTGTTCCACTGACTGTGATGGTTGTAATCAGCTACTTTAGAAGCCAACATGTTGTCGAACATGTTTGATAAAACAATGGATTGTATATTATATGGTTGTTATGTGCAGTCTCACAATAAGGCAAAAATAACCAATAAGCAGACTGAGCTCAATGAAGCACATGCACAGATACGGTGTAATTAATAACTATACAACTCACAGGTCTAAACATAGTTATCATTTAATTAATATTCTAATTTTGTATTTGTTTTCAAGACAATCTGTAACTTCAAATGTCACTTATTTTTCTTTGAAAAATATTTATTATCATCCAAATATTTCTTTTGATATTAATATCTATTCATGCATTTATAAGGCATTGTGTTTTAAGCGTATATATCCTGTGTATGGCTTAAGCTTTATGTTTCAATTATATCCTATTATATATGTTGTGTTTATTGTCATTTATACTAGTGCAATTTCCCGGGATAAAGAAAAAAGATTTGATTTCGAGACGCTGCAATGAACTTAGTAATTAAACTCCACCATAGCCCACAATTACTGAATCTACCACTATTAATAACCACAGTGTGTTATTGAAGGTACATGTTTGCACAACCCTCATCCCTAATATTCTGCACTGGAATAAAAACAGCACCATACCAACGCCTTGTTTGCAAGAGCCGACAGCGAGAGGTGACACATCAGTGGAACGCAATTTAGTTCATCTTGAGTGTGAAGAAAAACTGACTAATTCTGTTTCAGGTCTCATCTGCTCTCCCCTATAGAAACCGACAGCATGTTTAACTTCACAAGTACAAGGGAAGCTAAAGCAACTTAACATGTAGTCACATGATACGAAACATGAAGCAGGTCCGCGACTTCATCAAGTGCTACAATGCAGGGGGCTCGTTTCACACAAGTGGACGTGTATTAAGACTAATCCTCGATCAGAGCATCTCTTTAAACAGATCTCCACTGAAAGGAAATAGACTTAATCCATTCCACTTCATACTTCACACTCACAAGGTTTTCAAAGTTGTACAAATATTTAATCGCAGATTATTCTCCTGCAGCAGCAGTAGATCAGGTTCATGTCAAGACAGAGAGAGGCGTGCGCGCGCACCCACGAGCACACACCCTTCTGGGGACAGCATAAAAGGATTGTGACGATAAATGTTAAACAGAAGACAGTCCTACACTGTTGGGCGCAGAAGAACCCAAAGATTCCAGTTATCCCTCTTTGCTCTTTACTTGAGGAAACCATCCCCTCAGCAGCAGCGTGAAGCGTTTCTTCACCATGTCAGGGCTTTGCCGAAGAAAATGACATGGGAGAAAATAAGCACTTTTCTCCTCAAGAGCACAGTGGCTAACTACGTCTGTCAGAAACATAAGACTGAGGGGAAGTTGAGAGCCTGATGTCAGAGTCATTCGGAAGCAGAGAAACGTATCCCGGCTGATGAAAGGGAATGCTTTAATACCTGATGCTGCTAACTCGCTGTAATTGACCCCTTATGGCAGCCCTCCATAAGAAGATGATCTCCAGTGAATTGTGAGCGCTAACTTTTCAGGAACCATGTGTGGAACGCCTGAACTCAACTTGAGGGGAAATTAAGTGTGTGCGTGCAGAGAATGAAAAGCACGTGGCTGCCTATACAAAAGCATTAGCTGCAGTATGTATCTCTATTAGTATGTAGGCTACTGATATCAGTATCACCAACTATCTGCATGTGTGTTAATGAAGTCTTTCTTTTAAATCTGTTGGTGCAAGAATTCCTTTTTCTTTTTGAAATCTCATCATTGACGTTCTGTTCATTAAACCAGTCTGAGGCTCTGGCAACTAAAACCCTAGAAAACAGCTTTAAAGCCACCAGCTGCAATTTCAGTAAATCCAACTGAGAAGACACAACAAAAAATCATGAATGCATCATGGGACAAATGGGACTTAATCTGAGTGCAGACAGACAACAGCAACTCTTACATAAAAATCAGCTCCTGTTATTTCTCGATGTTTCAATTCATATTAATGTTCAATAACAAAATAGCTTCAAAATAGCTTCTCTTTCTTAATGGTCATTGGTGTCTTTATTACTGCAAGATAATGATTATCTCTATACCGCACTCTGGAATCAGCTAGAGACATTTTATTTGGCACTACAACCAAAACTAGTTAATGAAACTACCACATGTTCTACTTATAGTGGGATGTTTGACCATGTATTGGCAGGACCTTGATACCACACCTCCACTCAGCGCGTCATTTGTGTACAATTGGAGGAAGTGGTGACGTGTCATCCATCTTTATAAACACACACCACGCAAGAGAAAAAGAATCAATCAATTAACCAATCGTTTAATATTTTCGTGGCAATCTCGCATTCTCAATATCCTCATCGACACCGATATTCAAATTGATACTGCGTTTAATTAATGTCAGATTAGCTCTTATTGATTTTATAAGGCCACAGATGCTAACGTCAACTCGATCCCTCCTTGTTACCACTGGAGTTGAGAACGAGGTGAGAGCCCATTATCAAAAAAGATGGCGGAGAGGACGAAAATAGGACAGCTGTAAATTAGTCAGGTCATTAAAGCAAGACAGAGAAAAAATAATAACTTCTCATAGCAATAATTTCAGCCTCACCGAGCAACATGTTTGTTCTTAATCAGGGAGGGTCTCTGTCGATTTGTGACTGTCGGGGGAATTCTGTGTTGGTTATGTGCAATTACTTATTTGGCATTCAATAAGGCAGTGAAGCAATAAACTGGCTTTGTGTTAATCCAAGATTAATTCTCATGAATATTAGATCAAGGAGGGGGATTTCATGCTGAGGAGATGTAAAATACTCACCCGAGATTCATCACCAATTATATAAAGCTCACGGGAGGAGTCGGTGCAGCTCAGCTGCTTTGTGGCTGTTGCATGGATGCTCAGGGTGCCATGATTACTGTTGCACCTGCCCATCATACAGATTCAGTTCTTTTTATTTCACTTGGTATATTAAAGCCCTGTATTGATCTTGATGGTCCTAGTCATTGATGGAGAAGGTGATTTGGTTCAGACAGAAACAGCAGGAGAAGAATGAAAGGACAGGAGAGAGAAAAGAAAGAGAGGGAAGACAGAGAGACTGCAAATTGTCTCCACCACTGTTTGGTTATTTATCCTGTTCCCTTCTCTCCTCCAAACAAAACGCATCAGAGCCTCCTGCCCGAGATCACTGTCACATCATTGGGTTTAAATCAAGAGGACGGGCCTGCTGCCTCGCAGGGGGCTTGCATCAATCATGGGACTCGATGACAGAATCTTGAAATAGTGCCTCCCAATTTACATTTCTCAGGCCAGGAGGGGGGCTGAGGAGCCCACCAACAGCTTTCACACAGGGAAAGGTGTTGTCTCTGTCATACATGCCGTAATTGGTTTAAGTGTGGTTTACCTAAGTGGACATTAATAGCATTTCCGGTCATAGAAAAGTTCAAGTAAAGGGAATTATGGTACATTAAACATTTCTTCCATCACATACAAGAGTGATGATGTTATAAACATACATGTAGTTTTTCATGTACAGTCAGTGCTGCTGCTGTAGTTTTAGGTGTGATAATAACCATTGTAGACATACACCACTAGAACTTGTTGATTCCAGTTGAACAACATCAGCATAGAGATTAAGGGACATAAAGAAAACAACATCAATTCTGAAGAAAATGTTGTTTGGCACATGCACAAACTTGGCTCATGAGCTATGCAACTACTCCAGGAATGAGTCAATGTGGGCAATGGAATTTTCCAAATAAAAAAATACTAAGAAGTTTAACGAACACATAATATATTATATATACTCAATAATAATACAAAAATTGGGATGCCTGCTGCCTTTAGAATTAGCTATGATCTAACTGTAATAGAAATACATCTACTAAAGAAGAGTCTCAACATTTCTTCTACAACTAAAGCCCATTGAGTCACTTGTTGTTTAATGACCCTAATGATGCACATCTGTTCAGTCGATGAGCAGATGAACATCACTGGTAAAAAATTAAATCATCCATGACTGCATTTAAGTGCGGCTCTTACACTAGATTTAACCCTGGGGAAAACATTAAAGCAATTTAAACAAGTGTTTCTGATGTGTTTATCCTAACAGATAAATACACTGGTTAACTATAAATTGACAATTTAACTCAGAACAGATCAGGCCTAGTGAAATGCAAAGGAATAGTATAGTAAGTGGTTCTGATTAAAAAGCATCAGAGCCTTAGAGGAAGGCGGCCACACGTCCACACGCTTAATAGCCACTTATCCCTCATTCATTTCTATGAGGATTTGAGTACAGAGAAAGAGGTCATTGACTTTGAATAAAAAGCTGTAAAATTTGAGTTACTGGCCCACGAACTGGACACTGCAGTTTATACATTCAACCCTGCCCACACTGTTTCCTGTCCTTCTTGGTTTCAGGCATAATGTTAGAGTTACTGAACTGTAACACTTTATTCAGAGTCAAGTCAGGGCCAACTGTTTTAGTAGCTAGAAAAAAATCATTTTAATTTAAAAAATGGAAAGAAATGAGATCTCAAATATCAAAATATTTACAAAAGTGAAAAAAATGAAAATAACCATTTTATTCCAAAGTAATTTAAGTATTTAAATTGAAAAACTTCTAACATTTACTTTTTGTTTGAATACTGTTGTATCAAAACTTGAACTTTCAAAAAATTTTTTATTAATTATTACTAACATTTTGCCAACAAAACAATTGGCCCTGATTTGGCTCCATAGAAACACAGGTATTGTATGATTATGTGCCGAAAAAGAAACCTTCCATGATGGCTGACACTGGTCACACGAGGTGAAATTAATTTCCTCCTTTAAATGGGTCAAAAGAAAAAAATCTACTTTAGGTCTTGGATGACCAAACCACACAGAAAAACTCCCTGTGAAGCTTCCAGGTGTATAATTTCATCTGTCCTTGTTCTGTCACTGGTCCCAGGTGAGGGTGCCACTGGTCAACATGTCCTGTCCTAATTACTCGGCTAGCAGGGAGGACCACAGGCCCAGATGCACTGGGACTCCGAGTGCTGGAGAAAAGGTCCCTGGCCGCTGTCCGCACAGAAGCACACAAACGCATACAAACACCCAACTACCTGAGAAGAGGTGTGGACCTGCAATCAAAAGTACACAAATATGAGCCTGCACGTGCACACACGCACACACACACACACACACTCACAGGCAGTCAGGCCCATATGTAGAGGGACTGTGAATCCTTCCAGGTCATTAGCCCCTGACTGTCAGGGTGAGCTGAGGAAGTAGAGGTGGCATGTCGTCTCCAGCTCCACCAGATGTGCTGCCGACACTTCACACAGACAGAAACACTTCTCAAACCCAAAGTTTGGAATGAACTCATCCCTTTCTCTGTGAAATGTGACAAAGCATCTCTGAGGACATCGTATTTGAGGGAAACAGCCATGAAAGTTTTGCAAACACAACCTGTTTCTGAGCAACTCCTTGTTACATTAAATAGTTGAGATCATTGCACTGAATGGTATCATTAAGCTAGTTTAGATCGGTGTCCCTGTTTCTTCTGCCTCTGTGATCTCTGTGTTCTGCAGAATCATCAGAGCTAGTTTAGCTCTGACACTTGGTGTCAACACTGTGTCAGTCTTCATGCACGTTTACACCTCTCAGTTTTCAACAGCTGAACCCGGGAGCACAAATAACACCCCATACATGCATCTCCGAACAATTGATAATGGAGAAGAAAACACCTGCTGTATAGCACTAGATTGTGTTTTTGTGTTCTGCTGACGTGGCCACATACTGAAAATCAGTCACTGTGCTAAATTATAGCTTTAACAAATCTAATAATTCACATAAACTGCTCAGCTTCCAGTATTCATTGTTTCTGAAATAATTGTGCTAGTGGTGGTTAAGTCTCTTTTCAAAACAGATCATCATCTAAAACAGGGCGATGACATTTTTACCATGAATCTTTACCAGATTACAACAAATAACAATCAAGGATGTGACGTTTTGAGTTTGTTTAATTTGCAATGTGCATGTTGCTTATTCCACCTCGACTCACTACAGGTTCTTGTTCCATGCATATACTGTATGTAAAGATGTCTTGTCTCCACTCCCTCCCTCTATCCAGAAAGGAAGACAAAATTTCCACGATACAAACGCCACCATCTTGAGGACACAGTCTGTGCAGTAGCGATTAAGGGATGGAGCCGTGGTAGCAAGGTCCTGCCGGTGCACACGTTTGACCCATCACATTTCATTCCATTTTTAAAGCATCAAATAAATAACTTGAAACTAACCAAAAACATGAACAACTAAACAGGCATACATGCGAAGAGAACTAGCTAAAATGAGAAAAATGTATGTGACATGTTATTGACTTCTACTAACATGGAGAAGGCGAGATTTATGGGCTATACTGCAGCCAATCACCAGGGGGCAATAAAGATGGTTGTCCATCTCTAATTCTTCCCTGTCAGAATTTAAAGCATTCCATTGAGGACGCATTATTGTTTGTGATGCTTTCAATTAAACCTCCTGTGTTTCCAGACGTACTGGATCGACAAAAGTGTGCGATGGGAAACAAAAGATGTGAGACTGAAGGCCATAAAGGGAGTTAAAGTGCTTTCATCTTATTTGCTCTGCAGAGTGAGAAAACACAGATTCAAGTGTTTCCCACAGGTTGGAAATTGACTTGTGTTGGTGGGTGGCGCAGCATGCGACAGCAGAGCCGTGCAGAGGTTCATGCAGTTTAGAGTGGGGGAGGTTGTTTTCCGCAGCTACACTTTACAGATGTTCCCAAAACTCGTCACCTGCAGGGTATCAGCGGATGATAGCTCGGCAGCTGCGCACAGAGAGGCCTCTAATCCCCACTCACTCACTGCAGCGCTCAACTCAGACTGAAGCATGGCCAAAAATAAATACGTTTGAAAAAAGTGATTTCTCCTACCTGGGTCTTGTGTGTACGTGAAATGAAAGAATCCATCTGTCAATTACATTTGGATTAAAAGATCTGAACAAAAACAAACACAGCTTTGATACAAAGCAAACCGTAGCTGCTGTTTAGAATCCACCATCATTTAACATGCATCAAACAATGCAAAGCTACGTGACTCTTTCCATATGTGCTGCACTACACTGAGAGACACACACACACACATACATACACTTGTACACTTCCTTAATTTCCCTCCGGGGATGAATAAAGTACTCTATCTATTGTAGAAATTAAAATAAAATTGGATTAATATTCATTTAAACCTGATAATTCAGATTAAAGGCACAGTGTGTAGAATTTTGTGATATCTAGTGTTGAAATTGCATGTTGCAGCTGACACCTCTCACCTCACCCTCCACTTCCAAACATGAAAAAGAAACTGTGGAAGCCTTTAATTGTCATAAAAAACTCAAAAGGTGTTTAGTTTGTCCAGTCTGGACTAATGTAAAAAACATGGCGGCCTCCGTAGAGAGGTAAATATAAAGTATTTTATATGTAAATATGTAAATATATGTAAATATAAAGTATTTGAATATAAAGGACCTTTTCTGGAGTACAGAAAACTACAATTCATACAATTTAGATAAAATGAACTATTGAAAACATCATGAGGATTATACTACATTAAATTTCTGCCAATAGTTCCTTTCACCTAAATCTTACACACTGGACCTTTAATATGAGAAACTGGTAAAAAAAAAAAAAAAAAAAGGTATTCCTTTATGCAGCTGGCTGTCACTGGTACAGAGGCATAGAAATCAACAACTTGTATAGAACTGTAAAATACTTTTAGCACATTTCACTCAGCTTATCAATCCTTCTCTGAATGGCCAAGGTCTGAGGGTTTACTATCACATCTTAAAGATGAGAGATTCAAAGTACTGAGCAGCAACACTTCAGGACTTTGACAAGTCTCAACAACACACAGTTTGTATGCACTGAAGGACAACTTCTGTAAGAAAAAAAACTTGCAGTAAAGTTATTCAAACCTGCAATGTGTGTTTGCTTTTTTGTTTTTTACACCAAACCAATACCGCAGCAGAGGAAAAGATAGAAGTATGTTCGGCAGAAGATGGCTTGGTCCTGGTACAGGACAGGGGAGGAAATGAGAGGAGGCTATGTGGGGAAAATGAAGCTACTGGTGGAGGAAAATTTGGCAAAGTTGCACTCTGGGCTTCATGCTGCTGCCTCCGCTCTGGAGCTAAGTTGGCTGCTGTGAAAGGAAGGGCAGCCAAATCCCCTAACCCACAACTATCATGCCCAGCTAACTGCACTACACTGCAAAAAGTGTCACTGTCAACCACTGGTTTTGCCTTTGAGCTCAGTTGAAGGGAAATTTGACTTTATGAAAAGAAAACTAATAATAGCCTTACAACTTTAAAGTACAGTTTTATAAAACAGAAATCTTTCTAGATGTTGATGATAAGCCTGTCTACCTTTGATTAGAGGGCATTAACTTTAATATGAACCTCATAATGTAGAAACGTCCTAAACAGTTGACTTTGCATCTTTATTGGCCCTGCCAGGTCCAAGACGGTGTGACACAGTGGCATCATGACCCATGTTCAACCACTTCACTGCCAATTTTTTATACATTTAGTAAGAAATGTTATATTAAAATCACCATTTATGTCGGTTCAGTCACATTAAGTTTACAGCTCAAAAACACATTCAGGTGCGTAGTGTCTACTTGAGTTTGGATGTGTATTTTAAAATGTCTCACTAAACCGATGGGACGGTCGACTGATGAAAAGAAGCAGCTTTTAACATACAAACATTCACATCAAACTTTGATGATATGTTTGGATCTGGCTTTATTTAAAGAGGCTGTGTTTACAATGTGACTTCACCTCTTTTCTGTGACTTTTAAATTACTGTTGTTTGTGCTACATTTTGCAGATATGTCCTGTCTGAACTCAACAGATGAGACAGCTGATTAGCAGAGTAGAAGCTACTGTCATATTTATGGATTCCCTCTAGCTTTAATAACACCTTCAGGTTTGTGCCAGTCGAGGTTCAACAGTTTCTCTTGAGGGAAAGCAACACATTTACCATTTCCTAAAAATATATACATTCATTTAAACTGAACAGATGCACCAGTTTTAAATACTTTAATTCCCTTGAACCTTGACTCAATGTCCCATGTTCTCCGTTGTTATTTCCAAAGTTTTACTCACAATTTCTCTGCAATACACAAAGACAATCAGCAGGTTTAGAATCAGTTAAACATCAGTTCACACCAGAGCAGATTTAGAGGCATTGTTAATTTTCATGTTTTCTTCTTGTCTGTGAAAAATGTCACGTTTGAAATATTATTGTGAGTTTGTTGAAACCCGAGGCCACAATTAGAAGCATGAGATTCAAGGTGCAAAAGAACAACACTTTCAACGTTTGCATGAAAGACATTAGCTCTCTCACACACACACATAAACAACGAAAAAACACTGATTCCCAGCTTTGCTGTCTCTACACAAACCAGTCAAGTGTTTTTCTTTCTCCCTGGAATTCTTCCGGTCTAATTAAAGAGCGAGCTGAGGAGTTGATGACATGGGGGGGATTAAATAAATATTATTTTAGCAGCTACACATCGGGGCGACGTCACAGGACAGAACAGGTTTGGGCTGCTGAAGAAACAAAAGAGGGGAGCAAAAACCGATAGAACGAGAAAGGAGGGAATAAAAAGAGAAAGAAGGAAGTATTTAAAAAATTCTTGTGGTTTTAACACCCGTCAGGTAAGAAACACAGATTAGCTTTGCTTAATGCAAAAAACTCTCCCACTAACATAAGCAAGATCACCGGAACCAGACAAGCCCAAAAACACTACAAACTAAATAAAGATATCTAAACCTGCAAGTAACTATTTTTGGCCACCTGGGGGCAGAAGAAACAAGCTACGAACACAACATATACATATAATATTTTATCTGATATGACAACAATTGCGCATTTGCAAATTTAAGAATCACAGCACTACATCATTCCAGTTTTCAGCAGCTTAAATACTCAACAGAGATAGTGTGTTATTATCTGTGGGTTTGTCACCAGCTGATCCCTTTCAAAAGCATAAACATGAAATATTGAACAGTGTCATTTTAGCAGTTGACGTCAGACACAACTTAGAGACCCCAGGAACCCAAACTGAAGTTTCAGCAATTTTAAACTTGAAAGTTCTATTTGATTCTTTACATTTTTGTAAAGAACTTCCAGCTTCAGTGAAAGTAGGAGATGCAGAAAAATAATAGAAAGTGAGGAAAATGGTGAAAGGATGTAACGAGGAAACAAAGGGGGTTAAACAGAAAGTGAGAAGCAGAGATTTAATTAAATTGGGAAAAAAGCGAAGAAAAGTAAGTGGTCTAACAAAAAGAAAAAGAGAGAGGGGGGTGTACTCATGACCAGCAGTGCAGTGGAGGAAAACAGGGTGTTGTGGTAAATGAATTGTTCTGCAGGAAGCATTTTTATTTGTGTGCACACACAGCACAAAGCAACAACACTGAATTTTAGTACATAGTACATGAACTACATTAGTATACACTGGAGAATTTATTGCTGGTGAAAGCATTTTATTTCCCATTATTAGTATTAATCCTAATTTTATTTACAGGGTTTGTTATTTTCTGCCTGAGGCCGGTGGATGCACCGGGACTGTATTCTGGGGTTGTCCTTTTTCAAAAATCAGGTTTGAGTAAATTTGATAAGCCATTTTTTTTGCTGCCACACTGGGATGGAAGGCACAGTACAAAGACGACAAACAGCTCCACCTTTGTTCATTACTTGGTCGTCTATATACACAGAACCTTTCCACCTTCTCAGATGCTTCAGTGTCATGACTTTGCTCGCTGGTGTCCTCCATTTTGAATTGTAGTTTTCTTCACCCCAGAAAAGCCCCTCTATATTTAAATACTTTATATTTACATCAAGGGGGTCCTCTCTACGGAGGCCGCCATGTTTTTTACATTAGTCCAGACTGGACAAACTAAACATCTTTTGAGTTTTAATGACAACTGAAGCTGCCACAGGTTCGTTTTCATGTTTGGAAGGAGAGGGTGAGGTGTGTTCAGCATTATGTTTCTGCCAATAGTTCCCTTTCACCTAAATCTTACACACTGGACCTTTAAACAACAATATGGCTTATTTTAGTCATGGGTCAAAGCTGATAGTGAGCGCCCTCTGCTGGATTCTGACTCAAACTACTTCAAATGGTCTGATGCCCATCAAGATCAAATGATTGTTCTAATTTGGAATAAAAAGTGAAGGACTAACTATATACAGCTGTGATATTGTTTTGTTGTAACATTCGGGCCATTTAGCACTCCAGAAAAGTTGCACTGAATGAATAAATGCAACATGACTAAAATATTAATGTGACATTCATGGTCCCCAGAGGATGAATCCTGCTGATTTTGGTTTTGATTTTGGACTTTCATGATTCCCTGACTTTAAGTCTGACACCATGATGATACTGACGTTTTTTACGTAAAATACCTCAGAACCTTTTGGATATATTAATTCTATGCATGCTCCCCTCAGGATGTACTGTAATATCTGATCCCCTGAACTTGCCAGGATGAAATGATGATGATCTGTTATGATTTTCAGTGATTGTTCAATGTTTACTGAAACAAACCTGCACATTAGGGACAGAAAAGTATATGTTCAACTCTCTTTCAAGGTAAAAGCATATTCATTAAATGTTTGTTGTATTTCCAGAGCGAGAGCTTTTATGAAAAAACAGCCTCAATGAAATTCTTGGTAATGGCTGTAAAAATAAAAACTCAATTATGTTTATGCTGCCTACATTGTATAACAATACGTACACTACACACACACATACACAGATAGAGACAAGGACATATGCATCTCTCACACACACAATTCCCTCAAAGTTTCTCTTGTGACACACACACACACACACACACACACACACACACACACACACACACACACACACACACACACACACACACACACACACACACACACACACACACACACACACACACACACACACACACACACACACACACACACACACGGCAGCTCTGCCAGGAGGCTTCGAGTCGCTCCATCCTCCTGTATAGCTTTATTTGTTTTGTCATGAAAGCAAATTTTTGAAAATTGACACTTGCCGTAACGAGCATCTGTTTTCGCCATCTGTGGGCGATGCAAATTCCGCCAATGAATATTCAGACAGGACTCAGTTTGGAGATTAGAGATTTAGAGGCACTTGCTTGCAGTCGGTGGAGAGAATCATGTGGACCGGCGGGACGAGGGGGGAGGGAAAGAAAATAAGGGAAGTAAATCTTTGTACCCCTGCTCGACATCTCCCCATCCTTTCTTCTCAGCTTAAGCGACCATATGCTAAATGAAAGCTCTACTAATTTGGAACAATTTATGAGCTGACAGACAGACATCTGCTTTATTCATCCATTCACAGGGACATCTGATCTACCTGTGTTCCCGAAAACTGTTCTCCTGTTTCCTCCCACTGTGGTCCTCTGCTCCCCTCCTCTCTCCTCCCCACCATCTCTTTACTCTCCGACTGTCCTCTCCCGGTCTCCTTTATTGACTTTCTACTTTGATTCTCCCTCAGTTGCCTCCTGTCTATATTCCCTCCTTTACCCCAGCACTGTTTCACTTGTTTTTTCTTTTTATCAATTCTTTGTTTGCACTGTTTTTATCACTTCTAATTCTCTCTTTCTGTCTCTTCCTCATTTCCTCCCATTTCATTTCCATTTTCCACTTCCCTTCCTCTCTTCACTTTCTCCCTACAGCGAGGGCATTCCATGAATAATTCAAAAGCGTTTGCAGGATGATAATGGGAAATTAGAGGTGAGACTGTGTGTAGCGTAGGTGTGTGTGCGTGTGTGTGTGTGTGTAAGATTAGTTGATTCATTCCAGCCAGCAGCAAACTGGAAGGGGCTCTCGGTCTCTATCCATATAAATTATGTCAATAAAGTGACACTTCTGTTTAAAGTTGCGAAGTGAAGACGAGTGACAGGCGATTTAGTCATCTGAGGATGATGGTCTAATGATTACCGTTCTGTTGTTATGTCAACATTATCGCAGACTGTCATTAGGGCCATCAGTCAAAGCTGCTTTCTGGGGAAACAAGAGAAAAAGGCCTTTGCCTGTGTTCAGGTGGCAGCAGGTAGAAGATTCACTCGAGATGCTGTCATAAAGAACTGAATGAACACACGGATACCATTATCTTTATATGTATGATATATTCATCAGTGTATGAACATATGAACCTATTATGATTATTTGATGCCATGTTTCCCTCAAGCCGTTTTCAGACATGACCTCAGGAAAATTGGGTCCAGACATTTTCCGAAGTTTGCCTTTTGCACGTGACAATCTCCTGCTGCGTTCTTCACACTGTCAGGAACATGTCTGCAACATGCAGGCGAGACGTGACACCTCGGTATTGCAGGAGGCGAGACGTGACGTAAATGCTGATGCAAGTATCACACGTTTTTTGTTTCCATGCACATCAACACTGGTGTCTTCCCTTATTGCCAAAAGCTCTTGAATCTCATTGTCTCTCCAAGTTGACGCAATCTGCATATTCATATCTGCATATGTGGGCTGTGGCACCTCATTTTCATTCTGAGATATTTATGTTTTTTTCAGTTTTACGTCTGTCTTATTTTAGAAAAATAATGTCCACGTCCAGTCGCACATTTTCCTACTGTATTGTCACTAGAGCTCATTCATTTTCCTGATATTTCACGAGGGGGTTGGCATAAAAGTTCTAGAAAAATGTTCGTAGAAACTGACTTGGACATTTAAGTTCTCATACAGTCCCTCCAGAAAAGTCTACCTCAACTTCAACTAAAACCTCAACTAAAACCTTTCTGCTAGAAACAGTGTATAGAATAATTAAACATTGCAAAAACAAGCCTGGTTAAGGTGAATGCAGGGAAACATTGGCCGTTGTATAACAGTGCAAATAGCTGCAAAGCTGCCAACTATTCTCACTATTTTCACCAGAGTGCGAATACACTCCATCGTTCGAACAGTTTGCACCAACCTTTCTTGACCTATACTTCAGAAGCTTCTTCCCTGGTTTACCCTGCAGCACTTCCATCAGTTTTTAAAAATCAATATCATCAGGAATTCATAGTCAACCTCTACAACTTCTACAACTCCTGTGAACTTCATTTATGAATTTCTGGAACTGGATATCAGTTCAACTTGATCACATTTACTGTATACACTGTAGAACATCTGGATTATTGTTGATGTTCCCATGTTGTCTGTCTTCTCTCAGCACCTGAACATACACACTCTTATTCACATGAATGGAGACTTTGTCTTTCTCTGCTGCTCTATTGTTATTGGTATTCCACTCAGAAGCTGGAACATGCAGTGAATTGAAACAGTGAGTCTGAAACATTTTGTGTAATTGTGCGTGCAAGTCCCATCACCCTGCAACCCTGTCCTAAAACTGACAAGAGGAATCTATTTCTGTTAGATTCTCAATTGAAGATAAGTCTCTTCTAATGGCTGCTCTAAAGTGCTGCTGTAGAAATGTTTTGTTTAATTGTGCATACAGGTCCCGTCTCTGTGCAACCCTGTCCCCAGAGGTGACAGCAGAAAGTATCTCTATCTGTTTTTACTCTCTGAATGGAAGATAAGTTTCCTCTGTTGGCTGCCTTTGAGTGCCACTGCTGCAGGCGAGCTCATTCCTGCTCCTTTAGGGCTTCATTTAACTAACTTACAGTTTAAGCCGTGCAAATCCTTCCAGCTGGAGGTGCACGGCAGCGCAAGCAGCTGTCAGCTGCACACTGGCCTCCATCCCACTGAATCCCAGAGCAACAGCAGCAGCAGCAGCGCTGAGAGGGAGGCACTGTCACAGGGAAAGTGACCAGGGGGGCATTGTCACTGAAAGGCAAGTTCTGCTCTCATCTCTCCTTGTGTGGCTGAAGATACAGGAGAGGTGAGGATGAAAAGTGAAGAGAGGAAGAGGAGAGGACCAGTGCTGCTACCAGACAGAAATGAGTAATGTCCCTAAAGGCTGTGACCTGATGAAAGACATTTCTCAGGGGCTTCACCTCCAAATCACCTCAATCACCTGAGACACAAACAGCTCCGTGTTACATCACAACACATCACACTCACAGACTGCATGATAAGATGGACGGCATGACTGCTCCCCAAAAGTGAAGCCTAAGTCTCTCAATCACCCCCTGGTGGTTGGCTGCAGTATACAAATCCAGCATCCTCCATGTAAGTGGATGGGGGATGGACCAAACCAAAAAGTCCAAATATCCATCAAATACATTTCTCTCGGGGTGCCCGGTAGTGTAGTGGTTCGAATCCTGCATCGGCCGGCCCTTTACTGCATGTCATCCCCCTCTCTCTGCTCCCTGCTTCCTGTCTCTCTACTACTGTCCTATCATTAAAGAATAAAAAGATATAATACAAAAAAAAATTAATTTCTCTCAAGATGGTTTCTGTTTAGGTAGTTCTTATCACACTGATTAATGTCTAAGGGATAATGTTCTAAGTTTGTTTTTAAAAAAGTGGGGGGTACATTAGAAATATGTCGTTACACATCAATTGTAAAAACCTTGACTTTTCAACAGTTTGACTGTAACTTCTGCCACTTTCATAACGTCTGAATGTGCCTCCCTAAGGTGAGGGCACTTCATTAAATACATGAGATCCAAGCAAAACACCATCATGTGCTTAAGACGCAGATCATGTGCCTGCGATGTCCTTCGCCTTGAACCAGTGATACATGAGCCACCTTTCTCACATATTTAAAGCAGGAGACACAGATTTCCAAACACAGCACAGAAAAAAAAACACATTAGAATGTACACAAGCTTCTTCTGTAGCGTTGCTATCAGCATAATGTCAAGGTGTTAGAATGTAAGTGGAGTAGAGCTAAAGGAAACATATGATCATCAGTATGCACGACTTTATTCATAGGATATATTGTCGAGGGTGTGCTCCAATGTAAACAAAAGCTGAACCGAGACACGACTACAGCCTGAGAATTGTTATTCTTCTTGAAGAACGGCCCATGCACTGATGCAAAGAGACGACGAATATAACTGCAGGAAAACACCACTGACTTTTGGACAATCCTGATTTTATAGCATGGTGGTGTGGTGGTTAGCAGCTCCCCCAAGAAGACATGATTTTCAATGTTAGGCTGCAGCCCAATCAAACAGTCGTGATTCAGCTTCACGATTTAACACCTAAAAAGCAAAGAGAAGTGAGTTCAGACATGTTACACTCCCCTCAGTTGAATTAACTTCACTGGAGTGACTCTTCTCTGGAAGTGGATCACACACACGTCTATAGACTCCCAGTACCAAGAAGTGGACATGTGCACCTGCAATGGAGAGATGTCTGTCATCACGTAATGATTTCTGACAACCTGTCTTCTTAAAACACTTGATACGTCTGCTAACCCCAAAAAAGGTCAAACCAAGACTCAAAGGCAGTCGCAAGATGACGACATCACACTGAAGTCGGTGACACAGAGACACCTGTCAGGATAAAAAGGCTTTGGCTTCAGAAAAGGAACGCACCCACACCTCAGAGGTTCAGCCCTCAGGTGATGGAAAGAGCGCATTACTTTCCACTTCACTGTCTCAGACTCAGAGCTTCATCCAATCTGGCATCTTCTCTTTTTCTATTTCACACAAGCCCTCTCTCACTTCCACTTTGTGTCCTCCGGGGGAAAGGGTTCATATACAACGCACAGTAACGACCCCCTGGATGAGCCTCTCAGGCTTCCATATCTACCGCTGTCCCATAAAGCTGTGGACAGCTGACAGAGAGCCGTGAGTTACCGCAGGCCGGAGAGCCGCACTCATAAAAGAAACCTGGCAGAGCTGCCACATCACCTCCACAAAGCTGCACATGTAGCTGTCATTTAAAGTCTCTTCTCCTATACCTGTAATAGTTGTCTGCACCACTGTCATAAACACAGACTCATTCACCATCGTGGGAGATGCCCAGATGAACTCCAGTTACCGATTAAACTGCATATATGGTTCTGACCATTGAATGTAAGAGAGACTAGAATTATCACCATGCCTCCGCCAACCAGTGCAGTTCCAGTCCCTCACAGTGTTCCCGACATGCATTTGCATTTACAATAACATGAGGTCACTGTGACCTTTGACCTTCGGACCACTGATATTAATTCATCTTCACGTCCACCTGACAACTCCCTAAAGTCAGTTTTGGGATATATATAAAAAAAAGTTTTGTTAGGCCACATTGACTTTGATCTCTGACTTTTGAGCACCAAAATCGAATCAGCTAATCGGTGAAGTGAATATTTGTGCTAAATTTGAAGCATTCTCTCGCGGCTCTATAAAGATAACATGTTCACGAGGAAAGGGATTGATGAGTTTACAAGGACTTTGACCTTTGACCCCAAAATAGAATCAGTTCATCCATGAGTCAAATTTAACATTTGAAATATACTTGAAGAAATCCAGTCAAGGCGTTCTTGAGATGTCGTGTTCACAAGAATGGGCTGAACGGACGAACAACCTGAAAACATAATGCATATCACCAGCACGGAGGCATTAAAAAAAAAAAAAAAAAGTATGATGTTCAAATAAATGCTAAACTATGAGTGATTACTTCACTTTAAAAGGTTTAAATGGTTACTTTCAATGTCCCTGTTTTATTTTGGTGTGACAGTGACCCAGTTAACTCGCCAGCATCAGAAAAGAAGTTTGTTTGATTTGATCAATAATCGATGAAAAGGAAGATGAAATCTCTCCTGTGAGGTTTCAGTTCTTCAAACTGGGGCACAAATGTCCCCTTGTTTATTTTTCAGTGTAAGAGAATGGAAGCAAGCCAGCAGCACGTGTCCCATTCCATAATAAATATACTACTTAAGTACACAGGGAGAGAAAAATAAAATAAAATGATGCTCCCTCATAGTTACACTCAATCTGCGTGCAAGAAAAAAATATACGCACACTTACAAGATAACATTCATTCTCTGGTTATACAATCATTGAAATTCAAATTTACAGTGATCCTCCTCTGGGCCCGTCGTTCATGTAGCGAATTTTCAAAGTGCATCACTACTGACCTCTGAGATCACCACGGAGATGAGGGAAAGACCACCGAAAACTGGATTCTGTCACATTTTCCTCTATTCAACGGTCATGATTTAAACATAAAACCAGCTCATGAGGATATTTCTGTACGAATAAATGAATATTCATGCAAGCCTTGATCTATCCGTCGGAGCCGAGCTCATCAGAATGTGTCAGTAATTAATCTATTAAGCAAAAACATGGTTTCACTGAACAGTACAATACGTCTTGCCTCATCTTTTTTTTTTTCAAACTGAAGCAGCAATGTGGGCTCTGTTAATATTATTCACAAGAACATTATTCATCATTTTAAATCTTTAAAGCTTTTAGATGAATATAGATGAGGAGACCCCTGTTAAACTGCAGTCAAATGCTGCCACTGCTGATAGGGATGCAATACACTGCAAAAATGTTAACAACTCATTTACTAGTACTTACTGTACTTTAAAGTAATGCAAAATAGCTGCTAAGACCTTCTCTGTTTCCAAAAGTTTTAAGTGCTGAAAAGTATCTGGTGACTTTTTACCTGATGTTATGCTTGTTTCTGCTAGTCACATGATCCTTTTGTTTCTAATCATGATTCATGAAGCAAAACAAACTCTATAGAGGACTTTTGCAACTAAAACATTGTTTTAATTCTCATGGTAAAATGTTTTTAGGGATAGGTTTAATGTGTCCAAGGTCCCACTTTTATTAATATTTAACTATTTTTTGTTCAAGATATATTTTTAGGCAGTGTAGCCTTTATTGATAAGACACAATTTAAGCGTAGAAGGAGGAGAGAGGGTGCGGAGAACGTGCAGCAGAGGGCTAGGTCAGAGTCGAACCTGCGGCAGCTACAGAGAGCTCAAGCCTCAGTACAACTGGTTGAGTGAGAGCCCCTTTATATATACTGTATTTTGGAGGATGCAAATATCATTAGCATCTTAAACATCAAATTCAAGGACCCAACGACTTGGCTTAGTTTTAGATCACGACTAAATATCTTACTTCTAACTTAAACTTCTTACAATGAGAACTAGCAGGTTTTAAAGGCTGACAGACAAAAATGACCAACTGAGAGGTTTGAGCATAGGGGCCTGGTTATTTTCTAAAACGGGAGTCAAATGCATTAGTCTAGATTAGTTCATTATTATTATGTCTAAAATAATTGTGGTAGCATACAGGCTACTAGGCCATTGTTGAGGAACAGAAACGCACATATAAATGAATTAGCTTAAAGTTCTGTTTTAGAAACCAAAGGTGCAGAGGCTGACAGGATGAAGTCAGGAAGTTAAATTAGCTTAAAAGATTTTACAGTGTTGTGTATCTTTTTCCGCCTCTGTCTTCCCCCCACCTTCATATTTATATTTACAGTGAGCGGCTCCATTACTACAGGTCAAGGCACTGAGCAGGGAGGGAGAGATTAACTCTGGGCAATTAGAGAAGTGAAATTCCCTGCTGATGTTTATTATCCTGCCCTCAGTCTTGTTCTGGGACTCGACTGGTGAAATATGGATGTACATTCAATATTTAACATAAGGACATCAAAGTGGGCCATAGCTTTGGTGCAAGGGAAAAAAAGGAAGAAATATGAGCCAACTTTATCTCGAGGTTTGAGCAGACGGGACTCATGGGGGTGCTAAAAATCTGCAATTTCCCCGACATTTACCATCACTGTTCCACTTTTTCTTAGCTAATTACTTTAGCAATATTGTTAATTCTTCTTTGGGCATTTTTCCACAAGTAACATAATAAAACAGCAGCCGAGTATCACAGATAATTTACAATTCAGCAAACATGTAAGCAGTAGCATGTAAAGGAGTTTCCAACATTAAAACAACCAACAAGGTGAATGAGCTCATCTGCAAATGAAAAAACGCTTAAGGACACTACTCTGCACATTTTTCTCTGCACCAGTAATTACATATTCGTCGTAAAACAATTACAACATCGGGCGGTGGCCGACAGTAAATTTGAGATGTTTAGTTTAGGTAAAAAGCACATTGAATGAACATTTTTAAATGTAGAAATAAACTTGTTTCCTACAGTTTGTTCTGTGATGCGCTGCTTATTTGAACGACAGGTCAGGCTGTTCTTGCTGCCCTCCCTCCTCTTGTCTTTCTGCCGTGAGCACAATGCATGATGGTATGTATGTATTGCTAACAAACATTGAGTCAGCACACAAAAACGGCAACCTCACTTCATAATGGACTATATAGTGATTAGTGAACGATTTCAGACAGTCCCTGTTGGTATGAAAATGGAGGACACTAGCGAACAAAGCCGTCCGACAATTACGACACCAAATTCAGTCTGGGATTTTAGATACATGGTGCTACAGTCATTTTAACATCACCATCAAACAAAGAGCTGAATTCCATTCATACATACTCGTCCTCAGCAGTCCTTCTGTCTCATTTTGGAGAAGTTATGATAAAAGTTCTCCAGGCTGTTAGAGGAATGACAATTTAACAGCGAGCACTCAGGGGCATGCGATGCTCTCCTATTTTTACAATATATGCACTTTTATGTGTGTCTGCGCAAGGTTTTATGCCCTCAGCTATTTAAAAAGATGGTTCTGTTACGCCTAATTATTTTCCTTCTTGTTGGGAGAATAATTTAAAGATATTTATTTTGGAGTTCACCTCAGATGAAACGTGCCTCGGTGTCTTGCAGGAAGAATTATAAACCCTGAGCCTGAAACGAGTGAAAGTGCAGCCGATGTGTGAACAGTCCTTTTCACAGCAGCCGTGACACTTTGACACGTGGTGGCAGGAAAAAGCGCAGGTGTGACTAATGACATTAGGGATGATTTCCTTCCATTACGCTTCGTCAGTGAACCAGAATGGCATCACTAACATTATTAGGGAGCACCTGTGTTCGCAAGTCAAAACGTCCTCTGTGAGAAAAGAGAAAACCAATGAAGACATTTCTCCAAACTGTATTCGTTTAAAAAGGTGCCAAACATAAACTTGAACTAACCATTCATTACTGTGTAAAAACAATACAATAAAATACACTAATATTGGCTTTGGAACCAATTTACAAATATGAATCATATTAATAGGAATGGAAAATGTCAAAAGGCATTTGTCACCAAATGTCATTTAAACAGCTGGTTTAGAACTGAGGATTTACAAAAATGTTGCCCACTGACCACTCGGGCAGATGAACTCCACAGCAAGCTGGTAGATACAAGGCCACAGACAAAGTAGGTGATTAACTGTGGCCCCAAGCTGAAATTCCCCTCAAAGGTTCAGTGTGTAGGATCTAGTGACATCTAGTGGTGAAGTTGCAAGTAGCAGCTGAATACCCTTTAACTCACTCCAAACATGAAAGAGAACCAGTGCTGGCCTTCAGTTTGTTTTTACAGTGCTACTGTAAAAAAAAATGTTGGCCTCCCTAGAGAGGACCCGCTCCTGATGTAAATATAAAGTATTTAAATATTAAGGGCCCATGCTAGGGTAAAGATAACAACACTTTGTACAAATAAGATGAGACACACTAACGAAAACATCACTAGGATTATTTTATATTCAATGTCTGCCAATAAATCCCTTTCACCTAAATATTACACAGTGGGCCTTTAATTTCTATAATCGGCTATGTACAGCGGACTGTAGCAACATGGTTGGAAACACTATGACGAGGCCCTAGGCCACAAGATTTCTGCCAAAAAAACAAAAAAAATGACACAATGTCAGAGGTTTGAATGAAGACAGGATTTTTTGAATGTGTATGTATGTGTCTGGGAAAGTGGTGGGACATCCAAGTGCTAAAAACAGGTAAACTGGACTTGGTTGAGAGGCTGGACCCACCATGCTGTTTCGTTGGGAGTCACCACCACATGTAAGCAACCAGTTTCCTATTAAAAGATTCAGTGACAACTATTGAATCGTCCTTTAGCTCTGGATTTGGTGCATTTTTTGCCAAATGTTCTGCTATGTTCACCAGCTACGTGCTGTGTGTATCCGTTGCTTGTTCTTCTGGAGGTTTTGTTCAGTTGGTTCATGAGAATTTATTTTCTAAAAACAGCTGCTCGCCGCCGCCAGATCGGCTGCTGATAAGTGCACAGAGACTAAACCGCACAGTCAACGTGCCAAAAACCAAACAAAGAGGAGGGCTACAAGAGGCTAAAGGCTTTTGGAGCTGCAGTTGATGACATAATTCTCTGTAGGTTTGTCGCTGAGAGCAGTTTCTAGGATAATTTGATTCCTGTGTTCAGGAGAGCAGTTCTACAATACCAACACAAACCTCTATTGAATGCTGTAAAGTTATAGCTATACCACGTGAGAACTGCAACACAGCTATTGTACGTGTTTTCTTAGTGACTGTAGCTGATAATGCTATTTTTCGTCCCCTATTTTTACTTTGCTGATTCTGCTCTATTTGTTGAATCAATTTCAGATGAAAGTATTGTTGGAATAATTCATGACTACATTAGAAAACCCCCTACAGAAACCCTATGCTGCTGAAGATACGTTAACAGTATAGAAAAGCTCTTGCAGCGCTGCAGTGACATTGTTGGACAGTCCTGTGCAGAGCTCTGTTGTTGTCCACCTGTGTGTAGCGTGTTCCTTCCCCTCTAATCCCTTTAGCTTTGCGAACTTCTTACCCACTGAAACAGATAATTTTTTTTTGCCTCCAACATGCAGGCGACATGAAGCGCCTCACTATCTGCCCACAGACACATCAGCTCACACAGTCGTCCATGGCAGGTACACTACGCTGTTCACCCCCAGTAGATGGAATTACCCAGACAGCCATGGAGTGCTTCAAATAGGAGAGGAGGCGTGTTGTAATGCTGTTTACATCAATACCACGCTGCCGCTACCGCTACCACTGCATTACCACGCCAAAGATCAACTTAATCTCATGTCATAACAGCAGTGCTTCCTGAAAGCTTATTCTGACAGAGGATTTTTTTTTTTTTTAAAGGGGAAATGGAAAAACATCTTTTTTAAGTAGAATTTATCCAAAGGGTAAAGTGAATTTCCTCCCAAAATAAAAAAGCATGCTGGGTAAATCCTCACGGTGTGTCTTTGTGTGAACCCGTCTCTTTCTCTACATCTCTTCTATTCAGCAGAGATATAGACTTTTTCCTGAATTTGCATTTAGATTCCTACATCCCAGGAGCCCAAACCTGAGTCGTGGCCGCTGCCTTTGTGAGAGCACCATGTGTCTGGACAGTGAATAATCTAATCACCGCTGGGTAACGATACAGTATTTGTTCACTGGTCTGTTCTTCTGCGCTGGATAGTGCTTTTCCACGATGTCTGTAATGTCCCCTCTTCTCCACATCTCCTTTCCTTCATTTTCTAACCTTTGTTTCCATTACTGCTTCAACATTCAATCATTATGTATCAACTCCTTCTTTTCTGACCCCTCTTTCTTTCCCGAATCGCATTCACCTAATGTTTTCACACTTATGTTTCTACTCTAGTCTCCATCCACTTCCATTTCTACTTATAGCACCTCTACATTTCCCATCATCATCTCCACTACCAATGATTCCACCTCCTCCACCTCTTCCTCTCCATCTTTGCATTCACCTTGCCGCACAGCTCTGCCACAGAAAACGGATGAAAACACTTCTCCCAAGTGTCCTTTCCCTCCCATGATTTCTGCTCGCTTTTTACCAGACCCCAGGACATCGAAAGGCAGCCATTTATCACGGCTGCAGAGCGAAACCACGTGGCCCAAAAGTATGGAGGCAGCCATAAATCTGAAACGCGTGGGGGGCATGTTTCACTCTGTGCAGGAAAGGGTCAGGAAACATCCAGCTCCATGTATTTCGTGACAGGACTGCAGATGGCACACAGAGTTGGGCATGAATCCAGAGCTAATTAGGGACGTGATTCTTCACTAAAGCATAAGCAGAAAATCTGATCTTCATCTGCTGCTCAGCGTTAATGGTAAATAAACAAGATGTGTTGAAAAGCTGCAGCAACAACATAAATAGTACATATTGTTTGAGCCATTTTTTGTATCAGGTGAACCCTAAAAAGTTTCCTGTGGCATTGTTGAACAGTAGTACTGCTGTGGAGAATTTTCAGTTTATTTGTATCATGCAAACATTCAAGCGCTGATATGCCTGCACACAATGTGATGCAGAGGCTTGCTGTCAGTTTTGTGCTTTTCCTCTGGACAACAGTTGGTGGTTGTGATGCACTAAAATAAATGCAGCAATGTGCCAGCAAAGATAAAGAAGAAGAAGAGGATTGCTAGCAGGTAAACGTGGATGTTAACAATGCAATGTTAGAATATTCCCCCAAAAAATAGCAGCTGCAAATGTTTAATAGGGAAAGAAATCTTTTGTCAAAATCTTTGCTTCAGTGACACGACACACGATTAGAAACACAAAAGGTGTTCTTACATTTGCGCTTTCCTTGAATGTCTCAACCATAGACGGCATGAAGACAGATGACTTGTCCTTTTTCCCACGATCCAGAAATGAGGCAAAACTATCCTGAATATACCAACATCTTGCGCATTTGGAGCCAGAATCTGTGCAGTGATCAAGGATGGTGCCGCAGTAGCGAGGTCCAGCCGAAACACACGCTCAAACCATCTTGAGTTGGTATAACATCAAATTATTAAAACCAAATTAGCAGAAAAATAACAGAACAGTCTAAAATTATTGAAACCATTGTTTATAAACCTTTTGGAGGTCAATACCTCATTTACTAACATGGAGGATGTGGGATCACGTTGTCCATCTTTATTTACAGTTTATAGCCAAAGAATTTGCTGAGATATTATTCACAACTGACTCAAAGAGAAATTTTAGGAACTGGTATGTGTCCTCTGACCTGTGTAGCCAGACCACAGTTGACCGCAGCACACATACTGTGGTCGACTGTGTAAAGACAACTCGGGGCAGTGTAGAGATCATCAGTCATCAGATGACCCAGTGTCACACACATGCATTTAGCTGATGTGTCCTTGAGCGTTAACTTCTGAGTCCCCGTGAGCTCCAGAGTCGCTGACTGTGACCTCTGGCCTCTGCTGAAGTAAAGAATCATAGAGAGGTGAAGCTGCGCTGAGCACGAGCACAGACCGATAACTCGACTTGGAAACAAAGAGTCTTAGACTGGTGCTGACGTCTGCTCTGCTGCTGCTCAAGCCCACATTCATCTCCCATAAAATACAGTCGACCTTAATTTGTCCTTCAGCCCTGTGTCATCTGGATCCTTTGTGTTTTAACTAACAACAGGATATTTATCTTTAAACAGGATGTTTAAATTGTTTAGTAGTTTAAATATAATTCTTCTGTTGTACACATAATAAAGAAAAGAAACCAACAGAAAGAAAATAGTTTTCTGTAAAATGATTTAGCAGTATGGAGGTTTGCACACAGAGAAACTGTCTCAGCATAATTGGAGAAAAGACAAGTTAAGTTGCACTGGAGTTGCACTCAGGCTTTTGCTCTCTTATGCCGCTGAATTCTCATTAGAGATGGGGACAGAAACCTGGTATTAAACATGACCCGACTGACTGTAGTATCGATAAGCTCTGATGTTATCGGTTCAGCGCTTCATAGTGGAGAAATTGGGAAAATAGATTTCCATTTTAGCATAGCTACATTAATGTTATCTCACCAACTCCATTTCTGATTGAGACATTTGTCTATGATGCATTTTCTCTTTTCCCAATCCAGATCTCACACACACACACACACGCACGCATGCACACGCACGCACACAAACTACAGTGGAGAGAAATAAATGTTCAAACTCACACTTCACTGGAGTCGATGCTGACAATGCTTGTTGCTACAAGTGCATCAAGTGTTTTTCATGTAAGGGCAGAAGCACAAGTCCATCACACATGGACAGAGCATCATTTGAACTGTCTCAGGAATTCACAGTGACAGAGGGAGCAGGGGCGTTTTTATGGATGCTCCTGCACAGTATCATTGTTAAATGCTTCAAGGTACAGTACATAGGATTGGGGTAATTGGGTGATACTACATGTACTTAAATAAAGGAATAAAACCCAATAAGGGTAATGTTAAAGTATAAATCAGTATCACCCGCACCACACTGGGTGCACGTGCAGCACGTGGCGGTTGTGTCGGTTTCTTTACGTGGACATCTGTTGTTGACAAGTAGGTTTATGAACTCAAAAAAATGCAAGGACGCTAAGGTGCGAAGCCCAGTTCTGCAACAACAACAAAAACTTGTGAACATTGTATTATATTTCCATCACAATAGCAAAATAAAGTAAATGGCAGGACATGATAAAATACTCCAAACTTGATGCTGCTCCTGCGGTGGGATATTTTCTCTGTGTATTATCTCTTTGTCTACCGTGTGTCCTCCATCTTATGTGCCTCACTTAACAATTAAATCCTGAGCACTTAAGCAAAAGTGAGAGCTCTCACATTTCACGAAGAGAAGAGAAATGAGAGTCAGCAGCTGAAAGCCCAGCACTGAATTAAAAATGATAATCGTGTCAGAGCTGAGTCGAGCATCTGAAGTGAGCACTGATGAAACCATGTGGTTAGTTAGGATGGAGCCTCCCACCGCCATCTGCGTCCCTCTCAGTCATAAAGAAAAGTGAAACGTACAGATTGAATGTTCTTATTCAGATTCTGAAGAGCCACCAAGTGATTCTAATCACTTTACAGATACAATAAAGTAAATATTCTGTGTAAATAAATATACACAGAATTTTACAGCGGTAGCTGGGGTGCAATCTCACTCGCCCAAACATTGCTCTCATGTGCATCAAATTCCAAGTGACAGGTACACAGACTAAAGAGTGAACGCAAAGTTCTCGTGTGAGATAGAGAACAGCATTGCATGCCACGTAACCTGCAGCTGACACTACGATGTCTGTGTGGAGCGTGACCACTTTATGGATGATAGGGCAAGCATGCGGCAAGCATGCGGCAAGTAGCGCTGCTAATAGCACTGACTGCACACAGCTATACAAAGCAGCAACTGAGCAAAACACCAAGGCAGAGCTCCCTGAAGTTACTATGTCAAAAATGATTTTGGTTCATCCTGTAGCTCAAGGAGGTAGAGCGGGTCGTTCCCTAACCAGAGGGTTGGTGGTTCGATCCCCGTCTCCCCCATTCTGCGTGCCGTAGTGCAAGATACCAAGCCCCTGACGACTGTGCCGACAGTGTATGATTGATTTATGCTAGAGATGGTGCTGCATGTAGATGCACTGTATGAATGTGTGTGTGTGGATGGGTGGATACAAACCTGTACTGGGAAGTGCTTTGAGTGGTCATGAAGACTAGAAAGCACTCAATACAAACCATTCACCATTATGTAACTGTGGCAGGACAAATTACACTATGGTGGAGCACCACAGTCTAGATAATTAATGGGAAACAATTCTATGGGAGTCATTACATTTTCTTTTGTACAGTTTCACTTATTTCTCCCTCTTATAAAGACATATATCAAATCTGAAGGCCTGTGTGTGTGTGTGTGTGTGTGTGTGTGTGCGTGCGTGCGTGCGTGCGTGCGTGCGTGCGTGCGTGCGTGCGCGCGCGCACATCTGTCACTCTAACCAATCCCACTACGCATCTTCTCCATCCTCCCACGCCTGCAGGCTACTGTTGCTGCTCTGACCAGCCTCGAGTGTGCACACAGTTTAGCCGCGAGGAGCTTCAGATGAGTTTGCAGAGGAAACGAGACAATCAGCTGCCAGACACTGCTCAATGTCCCACTGTTATATAGCCATTGACCTGTTGTTATGCACATAAATCTTTCCTTTCGTTAACATCAGTCACACTCAATAAAACCACCCACGCCGGTGATAATAGTCTTTGTAAAGATGAAATTACTGTGTAGATGAGAAATGAAGGGGGTGTCTGCAAATCATAATAGAAACCAGTGCAGAAAGAAAACACTGACACCAAACTGAAAATCAATCTAAACAAAGTCCTTCTCCATTTGAGTCTCTAATCTGCTGAACTGGTCCAGGATACACACACTTGAGATATCAGGAGTAAGACTCATGTGTAAGTGATAAAACAACTCCTAAGCATTTTCTCTGAGTGAATGAGTTCAACTGAGTAAGAGTGGTTATTAAAGCACTTTAATATGGATACTAGCAAACATGCAAATACATTAATTGAGCACAGACGAGTTCTGTTACTCAAGTGAAATATTGTTTTCACCTGCATATAATTTCTATTACATATATTTTATGTGCTTGGCAGCTTATATTTTTTCTGTTCTCCAAATCACAGCTTGTTCAGGGATGAGGTTCTCATGTAAAGCCAGACATTTTCTGCTAATCCTCCTCGATAACCTAAGTGTTAGGGTTTTTGGTCAGTAGTTGAGATTTAGAGATTTTTCTCCCAAAACAGCTGCATGCCAAAAAATCGAATCAGTAAAGTTTCAGGCCAGAAATCTGAAACCATGAATCCAGATCTGAGGGAAGCTGCAGTGTTGGCTGATAATTCTCTGTGGCCTCAAATGCTTTCACATAAAAACTAATAACATGATCAGATGTTTATGTATACTGTAGCACTGTATTGATCAGAGCTACATTTAGGTGATTGAAGCAAGGTAATGGTTTGGGGGAAAATTGCTGTCAGGGCATAAAGAAAATCAAGGCTGTGGATGAGGAGGTAGAGTGGATCATATAGGCATTGCTTCGATCCCCTCCTGTCCATAAGTCAGGTCTTCAGAGAGGACGGCAAACCCCAAGTTGCTCCCAGTGGGCAGCTCAGTGCCTTGCAATGCCGCTCCATCACCATGCTAGTTCAGAATTACCATTAGCCTTGAAATTTAGGGAATGAAATCTCCCACCAGAATCAGTATATTTCTTAAATTCCTGTTATTTGTGTTTCGTGGCCAAAAAGTACGACTGATACAAGACAACACACAGAGACTCACAACAAACATCAGGCTGCTCATAACAGCAGTCAAGAGCCAAATAATGGATGGAAACAAGTAGAGACAATTACTTAACAGCTTGTCAATTCAATTAGTCGACTGTTTTAACGGCTTAATCACAGTCCCATCTCCGTCTCCCCCCTCCTCATTTACACCCCCGCATGTGTGTTCTCCTCCTATCTTTTTCTATTAGAAGACGATGACGGGGTGAGAGCGAGGAGAAAGAACCTAAGCAGCGCCCTTGAGAAGCTTTAAATGAAAGAGCAAGGAACAAAGAAGGAAAGAGGACAATGGAAAGAAGAAATAGAGAAATCCATGGAGAGTAAGAATGAAAGAATGGAGTAAAAGACAAATGCACAGCGGAGAGGGGAGACGAGGTTAGGCGAGAGGGAGAACTGGAAAAGAAGAAGAGGATGGAGGGAGAGGTAAAGGAGGGGAGCCTTCCCCCTCAGGGAACATGATTGTGAAAGGTGGATCAAGAAAAAGTGTAGGGATATAGAACTAAAGCAGTAAGTTTTAGGGAATGAAGGAGGGGAGGAGATAAGGAAAGAAGGACATGAAACCCATAACAAAAGAAGAGAGATTGAAATGGAAAGAAAGAGAGACGGGACACAGAAAACAAAGACGGGAGATGGATGAGAATAGATGGTTTGATTAAGCAAAAGAAGCAAAGTAATATATTGATGGTCTGAGGATAAATAGAGAGACTGAAAGTAGAAAGGCAGGAAAGCTTAAAGGAATGATGTGATGGGTAAAGGAAAGAAAAGTATCTGAAATGCAGCAGACAGAGTGAGACAGAGACGGGGGACGACACCTGGCAGATCTGCCTGGATGAGTCACTAAAGGGACACAGCTGCCTCTTTCCCTCTCCGCCCAAAACACAGGGACACTCACAATGTTTTACTTGGACAAACGCAGACGTGTCATGAACGCATGTATAACCACATGTATTCTACTCATCAGGACAAACAACTTTTTCGTCTATCGAGGTTAAAGTTACAATGATTCTCATAGCTTGTTCTTAATCTGGCTTTTACCCAATGGCCGTGAAGAAAGCTGCCGTCAAGGGGCTGTAAATGTCTGTCGATCAATCGCACCCGAGGTTATGTGCCCACTTAACCTGCGCAGACCCGTGTCACTGAAGACTATCATTTTTATTTTCATTACACTTATGATGTTCCTGATCTCTTTCTCCCCTCCCCCCATCTCTCTCTCTGTTTTCTACTCCCTCTTTGCCACCCATCTCTCCTCTCCTCTCAATTTTCTCCACTCACCTCAACCGGTCGAGGCAGATGGCAGATAAAGTCTGGTTCCGCTGGAGGACTCTCCCAGTTAATGAGGGAGTTTTTTACTCTCCACAGTCACAGAAGTGCTGCTTATTGTGGGAACTGTCGGGTTTCTCTACAAATTGAAGGTCTTGACCTTTTTATGTCTTGCCCTTAATATTGAACCGAGCTGAATACCTTTTATGATAATTCATTCTTCATTTTGCCAGGGATTTCTTCAAGTGACCTTGTTTAGATACAAATAAAGTTATTATTTCTTTGCAGCCGCAAAAATCTGAATTATGCAGTGGAATATAATGGACAGCACGGCAGAAAAAGACTGGGAAACTTCTCACAGCCAGGTGAAGGTCGGTGGAAGATCATATATGGTCTTGTCTGGATCTGGTCACCCTTGGTGAGGGGTGAGATCTGGGTAGATGCAGAACATAATGGACTGAGAAAAAGGCAGAGAAATGCATTTTGGAGTGTCTCCCTCCATCAAAGGATAATTGTTATTTTTATTCACAAACTTTGTTAAGTATTTACCTCTATCTCCAGCATTTTATCTTTCCATACCAGCCACTACTGTATATCCAAAAATCTAATTCATCTTAATGTCCCCAGGGTGAGTTCAGGGCTCAGCAAAACTGTGTTTTCTTTTCACACACCTCGGGCATGGAATGAGTTGCAAAATAGGAATTATACTTTAGAAGACTCCTACAAACTGCCCTGAAGGAAACATGTTGCGGTTTCATGTGTTGGTTACAGCTGTTCTTAAAGAAAGAAAGAGATGGACTGTGTTAGGGATAATGTACATTTCTCAGTTTTTACTCTTCTGCTTGGATTTCATCTTTCTTTACCCTGTTTCTTGTTAAGCTGTTGCCTTCTTAAACAGAAATCCCTGGAAGATAAGATCTTTATCTCAACAGGATATTCCTGGATAAATAAAAAGTTAAATAAACAAAATAAACAAATTTCCTTAGTATGCTTATAAAAAGTACGAGTCAGAGAGTACTTCATTGCTCTCAAAATGTGTTTTGTTGTGTTAAATTAGTAGAATATAAATCAAATATGATTGATGTACATGCATACAGATGGAGAGAACCAAGGTCGTACACACATACACACACGCACGCAAGCACATACGCACACACGCACCTACAGCTGCTATCCCAGGCTCCTCTCCCCCAGCAGCCTCAGCAGGGTTTGACAACAGTGGAGTTGAACACAGAAACATGGAGTTGCCTGGTGTTTCAAATACCACAGAGAGCTCACACACGCTAACTTACACACATGCACACTCTCACACTCACACAGACACACTCATGCACACTTTATCTTTATCCCATACTGTCTTTTTTCTTACTCTCCAGCCCCTGGCCATTTCTCATTCTCATTTTTCTCCACAGTTACATCTTTATACCTGCCTGACAGTCTGTCTCACCTCTCCTGTCTCCTTTTCCACTATTCTTCTCTTCCTCTTCCTCCCTCTGTCCTTGTTCTTCTTGTTTCAACTACTTCATCGCTGCTCATCTTTACAATTCCTTTTGTTCCACCCCACATGTATGTTGGCATGTAGGCAGTAGCCTAGGTCTGTATTCTTCACCATATTTCTGCATGAACAGTTCCATCTGCTACATCAAGACTCAAAACCTGATCAGAACACAGAGGTTTGTAAATGTTTGTCCATATGTTCCTACACAACCACACACAAGATGGAATTACCATTAAATACAACCAGTTATCCTAACGAGGTGATTAATTAAGATAAATAATGCATTAATAATGAGCTAATATTCTATGGGACTGTGTGTGCCTTCACTTTTCATAAGTCCTGTTGATGTGATCTTTATATATCAAAGCATTATTGTATTGGGAAGAAAAGCTGATATCCCTCTTTACGTGTGCAAATGAATGAAGCAAAAGTCAAATCAGCTACAATCTCATCTAGCTTCTTTTTAGTAGGTGGTGTTATTGTGTTACTGGAAATCCTGTAGTTGCGTGTTAACTCACGGTAAATAAAAAAAGCAGCAAAGGCACAAAAGGAATTATAATAAATCTGAACCTGGAGCCAGTTGTTTGGAGCTGGGACTCTGTATTAAAAAGGTCTTGTGTAACCACTGCTGAGGGGCCCTTCAGAAAGACTCTGCACCATTGAGATAGTGGATTTACTGAGCAGCCCCCATGGATTATGTCCCACTGAGCGAGTGTAAATGTTGGACTGGGTTCAGTTGTGTCAGGTACAGTCTTTTCTTTTGTCAGAGATGATAAGCAACAAAAATAAGACAGAGAATGTTAAGAAATCGTCCCGCTTAAGGGATAATATGGCGTCCTAAACAAGGCTCGTGTGTCTTCACTTCTCTACTAATGTGCTGATTCAAATCAATCAAGTTGGATACATGTCTGGATTAATAAGGTGAAGACACACCTCTGAATAATGTCACTTGGTAGAACTCAAACCTCCACCAAGGCCCAAAAGTATGACATTTACAGATCTGTACACAGTGAATATCTTGTTAAATTGTAAATCAGTTTGACTAATTGATTAAAAATATGCTATTATCAAAACCACAATAGCAAAAATAAGAAATAAACCACACTAAAGCTTCACTAAATAAGAATATTGGAGAATATAGTTTTAAATTACAACGGCACTAGCACATACCTCTGTCAAGGGCCCAATGCAATGTTAAGGAAAGTGATGCAAGTTGCTAGATTTGCATCTCAGACCAGATACATGCCAAACTGTATTACAGCTGAAAAAATGAAACAACATTCAAATCCACAAGATTTGACAGATCTATGAATTATACAGATTTTCTTACACTATTAAGGAAAGTGAGAAAACAATCCTGAATTTGCCAAACATCACAAACAAACACACAAAGCAGCCCTCAGAGGTTTTAACACTTCACACACAAAGCAACATGTTGAGATCTCAGATCACAGAGTGTCAAAGCCTCCACTGATGATTCAACAGTGTTCAGTGTCACAGACCTCGTGTTCAATGGATGAGCGTTGATACTTTGACATTTATAAAAGCACAGAGAGAAAAAACTCATGCACTTACCATTACGACACGATGACATCACACTGGTTCACTGTCCAGGCTCCATGGCTTCTTTCTGCTCACGTGACTGGCTCCGCTGCGCTTCCTCCTGCTCCTCCTGCTCCTCCTTCTCCTTCTCCTTCTCCTCACCTTCATCCTCTACTGCTCCGGAATAAAACACGTAGGGATCACTGAAGTCCACGTGAATTCAACAGGAAGTGGTTAGCATGAGGTCAGGAGTTCATTCAGCCCATTGGCTGAATCAGATCACCTGTCTTTGCTTTGTGTTTTTCAGTCTAAAAGTTTCACACTTTGTAAACTATAAATACAATTTAAAATAAGGGGCCACAGAGTGTTTGCATCAGGGCAACAAGGCTCTGAGGAAATAAATCAGTCTGAGGTGATGTCTTCTTCTTCTTCTTTAAACTTCAGTTAAAAACTAACCCTTTATTCAGAAGGTAGAGTCCTGAACTTACTTGGGGTGCCAGGTTATTATTATTCTTTTATCTTTATGATATATTATTATTAGTATTTATGTACTTCCTTGAACCAATTGTTTTCTCTTGTGCAGCACCTTTGTTTTGAAAAGTGCCCGATAAATAAAGTTAGTCATCAGTTAACAAGATCCATGAATTATTCACTGATAAATCTACAAAAATGTTGAAAATCATTCTTAACTATTTCACAAGGTTAAAAAAGGTGAAAAGAAAATGCACACTAAATTTAAATGGGTTCACTCCTGACCTATATCGCATCTTTCCACCAAGTTTCATTGTAATCTGTCCAATTATTTCTCATAATCCTGCTAACTAACAAACAAACGTCAGTGAAAACTTCACCTCCTGCGCAGAGGTATAATTACCCCTGAGTGAGCCTGTTGCTCCCTTATAATACACACATCAGCTTGTTTCACATCATTATTTCTGCATTGAAAATTGTTTAAATGTCTCTCTATAGGAAATGATGAATAAAACCAGCCCATAGATGTAAGCGTTAGCGAACTCCCGTTCTCCGGATGACCTCCATCATGGTGCCAGCTGTGGCTGCTGGGAGATCTGTAAAAATCCACTCCAGAGAAGTTGGTGTCACATAGAGGGCACACGAATTCCCCCCCCCGAGAGCTGACGACTTCTGGTTTCCACTTTAATGGTGCAGCTGCTGTGGTGGCGTCACGCACGGCACCAGCATCGCTTCTGACTGGCGACCAACACGAGCTAATGAGGAGAATCAACAGTGGGAGGGAGCGTGGTGTGATCGCAGTCACCTGAGGCCGCTCAGAGGTGGGAACGGAGCCAGGCATTAGCTTCATCAGGACAGGTGTAGTAGAGACAGCCAGTTAAACGGCAGCCTGTAAAAGCATCCAGACAGTGGCTCAACATGGAGGTATTAATGCAGAATTGCTCATTAAATCAGCCATGTGTTCCTGCATCAGAGGCTGGGGCTCATGTGCAGCATGTGGTCTTGTTTACACCCTCAGCTATTTTTGTTAAAGTGAGGGGTAATTACACATTCTGCCACCATTAGTGGTTGAAACACGATGTCAGTGGTCAAGGGAATGATATCGAGAGTTAGTCATGGAGTGCAGCACCGTGCATCTCAAATAGTAATATTCATCGTAAATCTAGTTTTCAGCAAATAGCATATTGATTTTGTGGAAAGAAATTGACACATCTGGATTTATTACGTGTATTTAAATACATCATCCACAAACAACATTAACAACATAAACAACACAGTAGAAAATTCAAAAACACCACAAAACTTCGTATTAGTTGGGTTAGGTGATGCAAGACATTAGACACGCTTGCAAAGAGACAATGTTTGAAACCCAAAACAAATTGTTTGTGAGTAAGAACAAGCTGGAGACCTGAATGACAAAGCAAGTCAACGAGAGGCCATTATTTAAGCTAAATAACTCAAGAAAACTTAAAAATATCCTCATGTAGTGGGACCTCTTGCCCCCCTGTACACCGGAGCCTTACTTGTAGTTGGTGTGTATGTGTGAAACATGCAGGGCCAGATTTACACATCTTTCCTTTATTCTGCACACACAACTGTATATGCAATTACGGTCTGATCTATAAAGGCGGCCCACCCTCCAGGTGTGTTCTGCATGTGAAGGTGACCTCAGTGGGTTCAGATCAATAGTGGGATTTATCTGAGCTCGCCAAGCGCAAGATGTGGTCATGTGGCTTCTAGATAAACCTAATGAAGTGAGAAAATCCTAAAACATTTACAGGAGCCACAGTTCAACCCCAATAGAGAACAACAGTCTATTTCACTCTAAAAGGAATCATAGATAAATAGAATATGCTGTACTTTGTTTATGGAACACTGATTTCCATATAAGAGAGCAATATAACTCCTGTGCTGATTAGTGAGCTTTCTGGTAAACAAACACTGGACAGATTACTGCGAAACCTGGGGGAGGGATGCAGTATATGTAGGTCAGGGGTCGGATGCGGGAAATGTCATCACTTTCTCTATCATTGCAAGGCAATGCCCTCGGTGGAGGTATGTGCTGTATGGGCGCCGTTTGAGTTTTAAATAATATTATTGTTCAATTATAGAAACTTTAAACTCTGCTTATTTCTTAATTTTGCCTCTTTGGTTTGTTAAGTGCATCACAAAAGCATTTTTTTATGAAGCAGTCAAACTGATGTACAACTTAATAACATATTCCTAGTGTACAGATGTGTACATTTGATCATCAGGCCACATAAAAATATCATCAACCTCTTCCTTTATGTAATTGGATATTCTACATTATTGCACATTAATATCTGCAGCTGATTTACCGGCCTTTAACTATCCCACTCATCTTCTTCTCTTTAGTTTCCCCTTATCCATTCATCCGTCTCATGAGCACTCCTTTAACATATTATAGTGTCGTAGCCAACGCTGGAGGGAGAAGAGACGGGAGAAGAGCTTAATGTGCAGCTGATGTTTGAACTGCTCCTAACAGGACTGCAGACCACTCGTAAGGTCAACTGCGCTCAGATCAGCCACATCAGTGAAGAGGAAAGCCTTCAGCGTCTCTTCTTCAGAGTCAGTGTCTCAACCATAGACTGTATATAAAGATCTCAACAGTTAAATCATCTATAGCAGCGCGTCTGTCTTTTGCATGACTGCTAACGTTAGCGGCGGAGATGACGTGCATATTATATATATGAAATATCTGTATTTTCATCACATGAAGCTGAGCGACATGGCAGCTCCCCAAATGTGAAGCCAAAGCATCTTGATCACCCTCTGGTGGCTGGCTGTAGTATAGGTCCTGCTCCCTCCATGTTAGTGAATGGGACATGGACCAAAACAAAGTACAAATAAATTTTTCACAAAAAATTATTTTGTCATTTTAGGTTGTTTAAATCATACTGATGAATGTTGACGTTCATTTTTTGGATAACTTTAGTTTTAATTAGTTATTTCGTGTTATAAAATGGGTTAAACATCATGATTGACAGCTGAGCCTGCATATTTAACTTTATTTATAATAAATTCACATAGATTTAGGGTCTATGGTTCCACACAATTTATTAACAAAGGACTGTTTGTCATGTGTTGGTATTGATGCAGCTTTGGCTCATTTATGCGATCTTGCAGGATAAAGAGAAAACATAACATAAATGTTGAAACAGCTTGAGATTATCAATAGTTTAATCTCTATATCTTTGAGAGTGTCAGTGGTGAAAGGCAGTGAAGGATTAGTTCATTTGAAAAAGTTTCCCTCCAAATAACACTTCATGTCTGATAAAGCAAATTAACTGCTACTATACAGTGAACTGCAGAATGAACCTGAATGTTTTTTGCCACTAAAAATGAGCCATTTAGCTTTTTACCAAATCAATACAGTTCAACTTTAACTTTTGCCAATGTCCCTTTTTTTCTGTGTTCGATTTGCAGTTGTTTAAAGAGCAGTTGTTGCCCGAGAGGCTCAGTTCAGGGCGAGGTAGTAACAGCAGTGTTTGGACATAAAGTGTTGGAGATAAATTTGACTCTTTCAATCAGGACTTGTAGGGTTGGTGCTGGATTGCTATTGTTAGGTGGAGCGATCAGGATAATTGTTACCGTGTGGAACCACTGCACAGATTGGACTTAATTCAAGCGACTTAAAGATGTTGCCTGAATTCATTTCCTGTGCTTGTGTGTCCTCTGTGCTCATTTTAAAGTTGAGCTGAAGTTAAATGATGTCCCCACATCTTTGTACTCACAGGAATGAAAAATACAAGTTGTACCTCATGGATGGAAAGAGGCCTGTAAAACTGCACTGCAGTCAAAGAACTGGTACGTAAATTGAGTTTTAAAAGAATTTAGTTGCAGTTGCTGCAGTACATTCTGAGCAAACTTTGCTGCCTTAAATCTTTATAAGGCCAAATTAATGTTATATGTTATGTTATATGGTGATAAAAATGTGGTATAATAGAGCAATTAAAGAACATCATGCGACTCAAGTTTGAGTGGCACCAAAGCCACAGTCGGGCCATGGGGAGCCTGTACATAGCTCTGATAATTACAAATATACCAGAAATTATGGCAAAGAATTACAGACAAACCAAAATATATAAAATGTATCTGAGCTTCTCCAGGTTGTTGGGACCTTGTGAAAACTATTATGAATATATTTGAATTTTATTGAGTTTAATTATTTATTCATATTCAACGTGAATATGACTACAGAGAAGTGTACCTGTGCAAGAGTAATGAGAGGGGAAGAAAGTTAAGGTAAGATATGTTAAAGTTTGTTCAAGGAGGAGAGGATGACATCTAAAGGGAAAAGAGGAGAGAATATTAGGATATAGTGGAATAGGATTTCATGGGGATAAGTTTAGATTGACGTGGGATAATATTCAGGTATAGGATTCGATGGACATGGGGATAGAAAGGTTTTGGAAATGGATGGTGTGGGGATAAAATACTTCCTGAGGCTGATCCTACAGAGACAATGAAGAGACAGAGAAGATGTGAAAATTTCACCATAAAGAATAAGTGGCGTGTCAATTAAAACTATATTTCACCCATGTAGACTCACTAATATGATGGAAACATTGCGAACTTCACATTATATATCACACAGGGAAGCATGCAGTTTGTAAAGCACTTTCTAATAATTCTAATAGTGGTCAATTAGATCAGAGGTCCTGCACAGTGTAAGTTACAACATATCACAAGTTGTGTGAGTGCGGCCATTCAAAATAATAGCTGCTAAAATGTTTCTATTTAATAGACTGTTCAAAAAGTGTAGGGACTCAATCGGACAAATAGAGGTTAAAAGCATTGAGTCAACTGTGTCATTAAATGGAGTTTGTCTTCCAGCTCTTACCCTCCATGAATCAAAGGCCAGAACTAAAAACAAAGCAACACACAGAGGTTCATTACGACACAGAGAACCAATTGGCCACACTATCGTTTTCCCGATAGAGCCGGCTAACCGCTGCTTTGGGTGATTATAGATTTATCTATCTTTGCTTCCTCTTCACCTCTTCACACATCGCCGATTCTTGCTAAATGTTTCCCTTTGGGGATGTAGCAAGAGAAGTTGATAAATCGTACTCGTGTTTGAGAGGCTTTTAACTGATCTCTGTGAATATCTGGCCGCTGAGAGTCACTGGAGCATTGCCAATGGATTTCCCTCATTATGACTATGTCAATATTGTTGTTTATTATGTTCATATTTGTATGTAGAGTCGTCTAAACCTGGGTAGTCCCATGAAGATTAAATATCTTCTTTTCAGCTAAGATGTGGCAAAAAAGAGAGAAAAGAATCGATAACAGTAATAAAAGCCGCAGCCAAAAAACATAAACAACTAGAATGGTACTCAGTCGTCCACCAAGGCCAAACAATCCTACACATGATTGTTCAGTTCTTATAGTAGTAATATAAAAGAAAAAAGGAAATGGTCTGATCACATAAATGATTTATTTCTACTCAAGTACCTAACGGTGGACATGAAACGAATATAATATATATTTTGTGATCATATTTTGTATCTGTTAATAAAGTATCATAGAGCAACACAAAATATGTCTCTATAAGCTGCAGTTTAATAACAATAAACAACATTCTTGAAACAAATGGTTTAAAAAAAAATCCTCCATTGCAATGTTACAGAAAGGGAAAAATAATAACTGGATCCGCCCCCTTCTTTTGCATGCAAAAAAATATTGAATGGGTTGTTCCAGGACTGAAGCGTCATCCCTCAGCCAAGTTTGATGGAAATTAGTTTGTAGATTGAAAGTATGAAACCAACAAGCAGATACGGGTGAAAACGTGGTGAAGGTAATGATCAAAACTGCATCTAAACAACAAAGGCAACTGCAAAAATAGAAATTCAAAGCTACATTTAGCGATATGCTTATATCGTCAGTATTTGCATCTGACTCTGCAGTTCCCTCCACCAAGTGTTTCAGCGTCTGTCAGCTCTTTGTCTTCCAGCACAAATTCTGTACTCATCAACCTCATCCAGTCACAACAGAAAGAGAATGATGGTTTAAAAATGGCAGCTCTGATGAACCCACTATCTGACAGATATGTTTGTCAGGAGTTGGTGGACACTAAAACAGAGCTTCCTAAATCCTCTGTCTGCTAAATGCGTAACAAAGCAATTGTTTATCAAAACACAGGACAATGATATGAGGTCATAATATTGTTGTCTTAACAGTTTCCACTGCTGCAATATGGTAAAAACAACAACTTATAAACCAAGCTTTATTAAAAAAGCATCTATCTGATATGAAATGTTTGAATATAGTTTGAGTACTGAAATTAGATAAATGATGATTGTTCTGAGATCTTGCTTTATTTTATAAAAAGGCTTTATTTGTAATAACTTATTTATGATAGCAGTGTCTGTTTGGAGAAGAGAAATAAAATAATAAATACAAATGGAGTCACTGTGTGGTTCAAACAGTTTAAGAAGAAAGTAGGGAGAAGAAAGAGTTTCATTCTCATTAAACAAGTCTCTGATCACTATTTAGAATTTCAAACTCTGTGTTACTGAAGTAAGGTGAGGGTAGTTCTCAGGATTATAATAAAAACCTTATTTTGATTTTTTTCTCTCTCTCTCTCTTTGCGTTTTAACTGCAGCAGAAACACTCAACCTCCTTCTGCTCCTGCTCTGCCGTCGCCTCCATTATGAAAATTATACCTCCTCCTCCATTCCTTCCTCCCCCCCATCACCCCCTTCCTCCCCTGCTCTCTGGCTACCGCGACAGACCCCCTCATAACTCTTCCTGCTATATGGCTGCCGTCAGGTGATGAAATGGATTCCTTGACCAGAGCAGGGCCTGGCAGTTGTTTTAGTGTTTGGGTTTTAGCAGAACGATAAAGCATCGCTGGCTAACCCCGGCTGACAGAGAGCTATATCTAATAGGCCTGTCCCTCTTGTGCCAAATCGCTCGCTGCATTTCAATTAAGGGTTTTTCTGCAGTGAAAAAAGCAATATGAGGCAGAGTGTGTGTGAGTCTCCATTAGTGCTACATGTACACACACATACACACAAACACAGGGAGGCCGTTGTTCCTTGTGAGAGGTTATGAGGGTAACATCGAATAAAACAACTACTTCACTGCTTCACCCCACAAATGTCATTACAGACAAGGATATTCTCGAGAAAAACATGAATGACCTCAATCAAGGAGGTTATGTTTTTGGTGAAAGAACGGGACATAGGAGCATATCTGGAAATAGAGGCAGATCCAGGAATTATTTTCTATTTCCTTCACATTGCTCGATAGCACACTCTTTCACATTTTTCACAAATTTCCCACATAATAAAAATCAGGGATGTTAATGGGAATGTTATTTACAAAGCAGTTTTTAGAGCTGTGGAGTTTGTCCACACAATTGTTTCCAGACTTTCTCTGGAGTTTGTCTTTCTTTCTTTGAGCCTTTCCATTCACAACAACACAGAAACCTGGAGAACATTCAGCTGAGGGGTGGTCCAGCATGAAGGAGGCAGGACGTAACGTTAAAACTCTGCTGCGGAGATCACATGTTTTTGTGTACAGATGTTTTCGACATCTTTGTGGGCCCTCATCACCTGACGTTTTTGAATCTCATCGTCTTTTGAAGTTGACATCTTCATCTGTATCTTTTAGGTGTATGGCTCCTCTTTGTCAGCCTCTTTTCTGTGTTAGAAATGACATCCATGCACCCAACCACTTGAAAATCCACCAGAGTATCTCCTGCTCACATGGGTTAAATCGGACAGTGTCTTGGGGGCTGGCAGGAGAAAATCTGCAGCCTCTCACTCAACCATTTGCCTCCTCACATACAGGCCCTCTGGATAATGTCAAGAGATTATTCATGATCCGTGTCTGAAAGCAGTTTGAGCGTTTGCAATTTGGTGAAGCTTGATTGAATTTAGGGGGAATGTTGGACCCTGACACAGGTATGAGAGTCATTCTACTTTTTAATCAATGAATCAATGAATCAACTTCATTTGTATAGCCCATGTTCACAAATTACAATTTGCCTAAAAGGGCTTAACAAGGTGCAGCATCCTCTGCCCTTAACCCTCGACGGTAGGGTGAGGAAAAACTTCTCCCAGGTCAGATAGAAGTGCAACAGACGTCTCATATAACAGAGCACATGAACAAAATAACAGTATTTACAATATTCATGAGAAAATAATAATATAAATGGAGGATTGTATAAATAATTAGAGCATTTATTCATTTTCATAACGATGATTATTTTCACCACAATACTATTACACCCGTACCACCACTGGATGAGCAGCACCCCATAAACAACAAACCTCACATTTTCTTTGTTTCTTTTCTTTACATGGAGCCGTAACAGTGAGCTCCTAGAGTTAGTTGTTTATAAAGGGAAACTTATTCTAAGCTTGCATAGTGAACATCAGTAGCTCTCTCACCTTATTCCTCTCCTCTCCTCTCTGCCTCACTTAACCTTCATTCTCTCTCTTCTTCTGATCCAGAAAAGCTTTATCCTCTGTACCTTCTGTTCTATTGTGCAGTGACGGCGCCCTCATCAAAGTGAAGCAAAGGGCGAGGAAGGGGTTCAGCTTCCAGTACAAAGAACAGACGCTGCAACAATGTCGTGTGTGTGCGTGTTTGTTTCAGTCACACCGACCAAAAGACTGAAGCTCACTGTATTTTTCTTCATGCCTTCAGTCGCACTTATAACTGCAATAAGCTTGATGTTTAGGTACAAAGTTATAAAGTATCTCATAAGGAAGAAAAATACGCAACACAATCAATAAAAGAAGTACAGCAAAACAATACAAGTAATAAAAATGAAAAATAAAAGTAGGCAACAGAGAGGAAAACATGGGGAAAGAATAGAAACTGTGTGATATTAATCTTAAAGTCATTATGTTTGTAAAATTGATCGTAGTGATGATTTGTAGTTGTTAAAATACTTCAGAGCAGTGTAGTGTGTCAGTGTGAGGTATAGGTTTTATTAAGATATGGAAGACGTGACACTTCTGTTGTCACATACGGTGACAAATCTTGATTTGAAAATCGGGTTCAGGTTAAAAGTTTGAGGTGTAACATTAGATGCAGCTTTCATAAGATAATTTTAAACTCAATCCTGGATGGAAGCCACTGTAAGAATGCAAGTGTAGGTGAAATGACTTTATTACAGAAAGTGACAGGAGAAGAGAGAAGACGCTTCTGGAGACATTCATTAATAAGTTGTGAATGTGAGTGAGAGGAGGAGAGAGGAGCATCATGGGTAGGTGTCCCAGGGAGTCAAGGCCTATAGCAGCAGAACTAGTGGATGGTTCAAGGCAAGTGTGAGCCAGCATCAGCTATCAAAGAAGAAGGTTTAAGACTACTCTTTAATATAGAAAGAATATTTTGTCTTTCTGCCTCACAGACCAAACTAGAGTTGTATCTGAATCGCTTCCATTCTCCTGTTGGAGATTTGGAGTTGTTAGAATATGAAGTGTCTGACTATTAAGAGCTTTGTAGCTGAGGAGTGGGTTTTGGATTTTACACTGGGTTTACAGGGAGCGAGTGTAGTGAAGCTATGGAAGAAATCAGGGCTCCTTTCCATGTTCTTGTTAGGAAAAGTGCAGCAGTATCCTGGATCAGCTGCAGAGTCTGAAGAAGCTACAGGTCATCCAGGTCTCTATGGTCTGACCAGATGTTTGAACTGTAGCTAACTGGGTGATTTCATCTGGCTTCACTGATACATTGGGTATAATTTGCTAAACAATGGTCCCAGACCAGACCCTTGTAGAACTCCATGTCTAACTTTTGCAAACATTCAGGATTCATTGTCAATGATTACAATCTGAATCGATCTATCTGAATGTGGTTCCTTAGATGCAAGAGAAAAGTTATAATGGTCAATGATGTGAAATGCAAAATCTAACAAGACAAGAAGAGAGACGAGTCCTTTCAGGTCATTTCTATCTATCTCCAGTGCTGTTTGTGTGACGATGCACTAATGTTAACTCAAGTAAATGACTGTTATATAGAGAGTCACACATCTATAGTTGTACCTGAGACGAAGGAGGAGAGATATAAGTCTATAGTTGGCTTCAAAAACCTGAATCAAACATAGACTTTTCAAGAAGAGCTTTAATTACAGCCACTTTAAAGGATTGCAGTTCTTAGCCTGTTAAGAAAAATACAGGTTGATCAAATCCAGCAAATAAGTGCTAACTAAGGGTAAACATTCCTAAAGCAGGAAACAGATTGACAGTGAAGATAAAACCAAAAATTGTTGGTGAAGGTCAATAGGAGAAAAACAGTTTAAATATATTCCAGGTTTTTCGGCTGTTTCTGAGGTTGAAAGATAAATCATGCTGGCCGTGGGCAGGAGGTGATGGATTATGTGTCCAATAGTTAAAACTTACCATTTAAATAAGTTAATACTGTTTCCCCATACTTAACCACCTGGATTTATATTATTAGCTTTAAATTAGCACTTTGGGTTTCAGTTTTAAAGAATGAAGGGCAACTGCTGCAGAACTTAAAAACAAAACACATTGTTGATAGCTATTTACACACCAATGCCTGGAAGGTCAACTGATGATGACACCCTTGAAACTTCAATTAGCTGATCAGCTTAGCTTGGATGTTGGCAGAACATCAGGAGTGAGAACATACAACACACAGCAGTTGATGCTACAATGAAATTCAAGGCCCTTTGTGTATTTGAGCAGATGTTTCTTGTGTAACTTTATTATTCTTCACAAGTTTTAACAACAGGTTTTATTTTTCTTCTTTTATTTCCAAAGATCACATTAAAAAATGTGGATGTCAAATAGAAGTCAAAAAATCGCAGCTACTAGTTCTTTACAAAACCCACTCTAATTAAAACATTGCCCTGAAAGAGAACACGGTGTAAGCTAATGTGCAGACATTAATGAGTACTACAGAACTAGTCGGCTAATTATCCAAGAGCAACATGTCAGATCTCCCACAGAACCATCTTAGAGATACTTTCATCGCCCTCAGCAAGGACTCCACCACCGAACCCTCTCTCTCTCTCTCTCTCTCTCTCTCTCTCTCTGTCAGAAAACTTGGGTCGGTGTAATAAAAGCCTGGAGGCAGAAATCTCTTACAGAGGGAGGATAAAAGCACGAGAATGTTTCCTCCAAAGCCGAGAAGTACTGTGGAGAGCAAGCCTAATACAGGAGGGCCAATTAATGCAAAAATGAGACGTACCTAAAAGTACACACACATGCACTCACACCCACCAGACAGGGGAGCCTCTCCCACTCAGCGATGGAAGGCAGCACTGAACTCACATGGTACAAACATGTTGGTTAAGTCCACTGTAGTTTCTGGACTCTAGTTTCTTATATATTACATTTTAGATTTCTAGGAAACTTTATAACATAAGTTCAGTGGGGGTGGGGGTGGGGGTCACTTTAAGTGTTTTCTATCACGTTGAGTGAATAAAGTGAATAAATCAAATAACTTGCAAGTGATTTCATTAAAGTTGAACTTATACATAAATATAAATTCCACACACAGTTTATTTAATCTAATCACTCTATGTTATTTGATTATTTCATTCAAACTCAACACTAAAACGCTTCACTAAATGGGCCCCCTTACACTGAGCTTATGCAATAATGTTTCATGGGAATTTAATATGTAATTAAAATAGATACAGTCACAGTTTTAGGCATCGTTTTTTGTGTTTTATAGTTTATTTCTATGCACATTTATATATATATATATATATATATATATATATATATATATAGGGACATTTTTGGAAAGTACTTGACATTAGTATTATAAACATTTACAAGGTTATTGAATATGTTTCCTTATTATCACAGCCCCAGAGTTAAGGTTCAAACTATACAGAATTAAATAATAATAAATGCTTAATAAATTTTTTGCACCAAGTTACAAGTGTAGTTACCATGACAGTTTGAACTATGGTTTTGGGAAACACTTGCATCACGACTGCCAGGAGCTCATGCAGTTAGTAAGATTTTGAAACTGACCCCTGGTTGCTTATCAGAGGCTGAGAGTGGATGATCAAAGTAGCAACTGCAATAGCAGAGCGTGGAGGTCTGAGGGGGAGACGGGGCTGTAAAGTGCAACTTGAAGGACAGAAAAAAGGGGATAATGGAGGAGAGGCAAAAGAACAAGAGGAAGATTGATAGAGAAACAACAGAAAAAGAAAATGACGGAGGCAAAATGAGACTAAAATGAATTGCTCCAATCCAAAACCATCTGAGAGGAAGGCAGACAGTCAAAGATTTAAAAGCTGGGTTTGATGGATAGAATTATTCCCTCAAGAAGAGAAAAGATAGAGATAAAAAATCCAAATGACAAGGGCTGACAAAATGTTCAGAGTGCAGAGGGAGGAAAATAGCACAAAAAGCAGTGAGACGGTGACAAGAACTTTGAAGAGGACTTGAAACAGTCGGCATAATGAAGGATCTAATGTGCAGAAAACCTTGAGACGTCAATGCTTTCAACTGCCGGTCTGAGCTCATTGCTGAAAGGGACAGGTGCACTTAAAACGTCTGTTTTGAAGATATTTAAAAAGATATTTTCTTGCAACTCATAACTCTCTGATTTTATTGTCATAGCTCATTTAGCAAAGTCCAGTCTGTTTTTGAAGCCACCAGCCTGTGAGCAGTCATTGAGCCCAGGGTGAGAAAGTCACGGCCGAATTTCTACAAAACTGTTTTGGGCCCAACACCCGACTTTTCTGCTGTTTGTGAATCAGGTAACATCAAGAACAATGGGCACAGCAGACAACACAAGGTAATGTCATTTTACACTGTACAAAACAGCCCCAGAGATTGTCTGTGCAAGCACCTGATTAAAGCCTATAGCAATATTTAGTTGTTACGTGACCCCTGGTGGTTTTAAAGGATTTTAATTTGTAAGTTGCTTCAGATAAAAGCATCTGGCAAATAAATGCCTGTAAACATAAATGTGAATTTTGGCAATATAGCACACCATAGCTGTGGAGGTGGAGATATGATAGAAGCAAACTTTTCACAGAGGAGACCATTTTTTATTTCCCATGTGAATCTAGTCAGCCTTGTTGTGATGTATCCTCAACCTTAATTGCTTATTTCTTATTGTAACCATGGCGATGGCAGTCCTCTAACCGTATGCTGAAAATGGAAATTTATAAATCTTGTTCTTGTATTTCGACATTATGATAAAGTCTGCCTCCTCACTCTATGGTACATACTTTAACAAGCACACAAAACTATGTGGTGTAAAATTAACTTGGGTTGGTTAAAGTTTAAAAAAATGTCTTTTTAATCCCTAATCCCAAATGTTGATGTTGGTTTCTAACTTCAACCCTTTAATAGGAAGACATTCAAGCTTAAATAAATAAATGAAAAATAGAACAGCTTCTACCAGTTGACACTGCGGAGAGTGCACCATTTCCCAGTTCACCATCAACCTGTCACTGTTGGTTGGAAGACACTTAATTAAGAATAATCACGGACAGTCTTACCCACAGACTGTTTCTCCTTCTCTTCCTCCTCAATTAGTGTTTTTTCTAATTGGTTCCTCTGATGGATTTAAACTTTTCTTTTTCCATTTCTGGTCATTTCTCTGCCTCTCTGACACCTCACTGAGTCTCTCACTCTCCACAAACCTTAAAGATGATGGCCCCTGTACTTTCTTCTGAGCACAGAGGAAAAAGGAAAAGAGCTTCCACTTTTAATGCCAGCCAAGCAGAAGATAAAGAACAAGGGCGGTTAAGCTTTGTCAACACAAAGACACAAAACTCTCAGAGATAAAACAGAATGGAGCAAACAGAAAGCCTCGACTGTGGATATAATGTGACGCTCCTGAGAGACCCTGGGCCATGAAACTCACAGACAGGAAATTAAATATAAAGGAAGCTGCAAGAGGAACCCAGGCCCTCCAGAGGTTCTCAAAGGTAATGAGAAAGGAAGATACGCTTCTCATGCTTGTATTTTCATTTAGGGGGAACTATGAGCACCAGCTCACAGTGCTGCAAGAGACGCTAAGACACAGAAACTCCAGAAAACTCACTTTCTTTCATTTGAGAGGCTCTCGTCTCAGCTCCTGGACTTGAGAACGCAAATGTCCAAGGCAGTTGCTCCAGAGATTTTCCAAAACTTTTCCTGCCAGCTACTTATCCAGAAAATGTCAGAGTGAGACCTTGTGAGAAAACAGGAAATGTCTGGTAGACAAAGATTTTGTCAACTTTGAAAGACAACACAATTTAAGAGCTTTTGGTGATGAGGGCAAACATTAATGTTGATGTGCTGTAAACAAATAATCAAAAATCTGGAGCGGAATTTATACATCATGTCTGGCCTCCTTCAGGCTCCACCCCTCACCTGAATGTTCCTGTTGTTGTGAACACATCTAACCCGGACAATCTCCCTCTGTGTTCTAAATATGTAAAAGGTGAACGCTGGAAAATGTAAATTCTGTGGAGCTCACGTCTGAAGAGTCTCACTCTCTGTATTGTGGCAGTGGAAAGCCTGCAGCATGTAGCAGAGAAGAAGCCCACAGCTCACTACAATATGAAACATGACTCTTATGTCATGTGTTGCACCTACACTTTGCACTGGCTCCTGTTACACAGGATACAGTGAGATAAAAACTCCCACTAGACTTGTAATAATGAGAGCAACCGAGTTCAGAGCTGAGGGGCTGAAGCCGTCAGTCTTTCATTACTACAAGTGATGCTGGAGCTTTTAGCCCCATGGAGACTTTCGTCTTGCACCTTGAACCAAATTTGAGCCGAAGCCTCACTTATACAGTTTATATATATTTATTCTTGGTTTTTTTGAAAAAGCAATAAAGATCAAATTACACACAGTATTTGGTGGAAAGCTTCAATAATAACACACACACACACACACACACACACACACAGTTGCACACAGCTGGTCGCTGTGCACTGTAACCACACTGATGGCTGCAGAAATGGGATCAGTTGGGGGTCAAGGGCATCATGGTGTGAGCTGATGATGGAAGATAGATACTCATTTACTTTCCTTCCCCAAAAGTAATTTTCCAGAGTAAACAACATAAACAACATTAGATTCCGTCCTGTTATTAGATACAAGACGCAGTATCTTACATTGGACCAGATTCTGTGCAAAAACTGAAAGTCTCACACTTTGATACCTTTTTCACCTCCGTGTGTAAAACACTATCTTATACCAGATTGTTAGGCAGAGTATCTGGTGAGCAAACCTGCTGAAAGCCTTCGTGGAGCAGCGTACAGCAGCCAAGAGACCCGACCACATGATCGGATCACTACGGCGTGTGCTTGGATAAGCTCCGAACTTAACCTCGGCTGTTTTATCTCTTTCACCTCCAGGTCTCCTGCCGCTCAATATATCGACGTCTTTTTTGTGATAAAAACAGATACCCGCGGAACAGGGGATATAAGAACCGGGCCAATCTAATCCAGCCAATACTGAAATACAGAAATTATTAAAGAAGAAGCCAAGTCGGTCAATATCTGTCAGAATTGTCCTTGATGGATAGTTTCATAAAAAAAAAGGGATTCGTCAAAAGAGCATTCCAGCTGTGCAGATTATTCCCAGAAACCTGCACAATATATAATGGTTCATACTGGTGCGTTTGCTGGTTTATTTATCTGACCATGGGAGGAATATAGTGATCTGTGTTTCTGCTGGAGAGGAACACTTTCTGACCATAAAGCTGCTGCTGGTGAAGCCATAATTGAATTGTGTGGTGATGCCTTTATTTGCCTGCCTCTTGTTCCTCCCTGCATTACTGTCACAATGAAGAAGACTTGACACATTTTTTTGCTGTAACTAATTAAAGCAAAGTCTGAGGTTTTGTTGCAGCCTATGGGAAAGTATTTTACATTTAAACTAGAATGGCCCTCAATAGAGCACATACCTCAGACCCTGTTAATTCAATCAAGCTGCACCAACTTTCACACACTCATAGATATCAGTTTACTGAATGTGCCAAATATTTTTTCACCAAGATCTATGACTTCGTCCCTGGGAGATCAGCTAAAAACATCATCTCACAATGTGAAGAAAGTCATCAAAAGATTCCTGGATCCATGTTTTAGTCCAAATTCACACCATGGTTTTATTTTTTGGCCCATGAACCATCCTTCCACCAAGTTTCCAGAAAATCTGAGAAGCAGTTTTGCGGGAAATCAAACAAACAACGGGTGAAAACGTAACCTCATGGTGAGGTAATAATTCCTTTAACATGAGGAAACAATTATAATAATAACAGCAAATATTGCACCTCTGATAAATTGGAATATATATCACATGTATGGTAAAAGTTTAATTTCTTTGTATTTTTGTTTGATCACTGATAAGGAGTTGATATTTTAAGCAATTGTGTATTCATCAAAATTACTTTAAGAATAAATGAGTGAATGCAACTGGAATATTTAAAGGTTAATTTGGAACAGGTTACATTTTTTGACTGAATTTCATTACAACATATTAAACCCATTTCTAACTAAACAGCCGAAGATATACCATCAAAGATGATCCGCTTATAATGACAGCATTTTATAAAAACATTTCATTAATTCATGTCTTGACCAATCAGCTTTTTATTCTCAGCGAGCTCAACTGAGGGATGTTGTTCTCTTGAGAATTAGATTTCTTATAAAAGTTATAAAATCCTTTTCAAAAGCCACTGGATAACCATCGTCAAGATTTTCACCCCTCAGCAATCTGAAGTAGTGGTGAGATTTTCTGGCTGGTAGATTTCATTTGCTGCCGTCTTTCAGATAGAACTTTGTACAAATATCCACAAAGCCCGGTTATCTTATCTGCTTATGACAACGCCGCAGGCAGCCGAGCACTTCCTGTGTTTTCATCCACAGGTTTTACATTGATGCCGCCTGACAGATGCTTTCATGCAGCGTGACCTCTGGTCAATAAGCAGGTAGGAGTTCACTTTCTTCAAAAACAGACATTGAGATTATTTTAAGGGGGTAAAGGGGATAAACGCTGTGACATTTGAAACAGGTTTCTGTCCCTGTAGAAACTCAGATAACATGTACAAGCATTTAAAAATGTAGTAATTGTGTGTCACATCCAAATTCATCCTCAGTGTATATTTATTTTTTCAGATAGATTTTACATAAAAATTGAAATCTTTAGACTATATGTGTTCAGGTTCAGAAAATCATATATTTCAAAAAGTAAAGGATATTTTTGTGGGGATCTCAGAATAAGGATTACTAATGCTCTGAAGGAATCAGATCATAAACACATCTTATTTCCTTGTGAAGCATCTTTGTAGCACAGGTCAGTTTTGTAAAAGGAAAAACTGAGATTTTAATAAAATGTGAAGTAATGTGAATCAAGTTGTAATTGAATGATCCAAAATCTTGATAATCAATCATTCTTAAACTATGAAATCCATTTATATACAGTATATAATGTAACATGTAACCAAGGATACAATCGAGCTTCTTATGACTTCTTGGCTTTTGGTCAGACTACATCTTAATTCCTTTCATTGAAGATTTTCCTCACTTTAAAAAAATCAGCCCGAAACTTCTTTTTAAAGATAATCCACCTCTACACAAATGTGTTGATACAACACAAAATGTAATTTTTTACCTTGGAGTATGGAGAATGTTTCCTCTTTCATTCCCACTCATCACCTTGAATTTCTGTTCTTCTCTATGTAACTTTGGTGAGTCGCAGCTTAAATTGTCAGAATCCGGCCCAGCAAGTTCAAGAGTAATGAGATCAGTTAAAAAGACTTAGAAGTCTTAAACAGCGTTGATCTCTGATATTCAAGAAGGAAACTTTTATGTTTGAGAGCAAAATATGAAGAATTCTACACAGGGTTTGGTTTATTTGTTGAAGCAGCAGCTCCTCTGGTTCAGGAAGCCGGGAATCATGGGTAATATCCCCCATTCGGCTGTGTTTCAGTTCAGTGAGTGGGACTTTGATAGGCTTTGTCTTTTCTCCACATGAACACCTCTCGCACTTCTGCTCAACACAATGAATCACCATGCGTGGCTGCAGGGGGGCGCTGTTGCTCAGTAAAACTCACGTAGTGTTGCTTTAATACATTTTAGGTGATAAAATCTTTCTAGCTGAATAAACATTGTTGGAATGAATTAATTTATGTCGCGCTGCAGTTTAAAATTGTTTAAATGTGTCAGCCTCTGTCTTGACAGTATTTCATGATATAAATCCAGAGTTTTTTTGGACACATTCTGCTCAAACAACAGACTGTGACAACCATTAATCAAAACTAGACAGTTAAAGATATGCATGTATAACTTAGTCTGCCTCGCTCTCTCTCTCTCTGCCTCCATCTGTGTTGTCAGTCTCTGCTGTTTAATACATTTAGACGACAGACGTGGCGTGATACACTTTTTGTATTAAAAAATCCCATCTGCTGTCGAACATCCATCTCGCTGGTGTTGTGTTCTGAATATAAGACACACACATAGGGGGACTTTGTTTTTCTGCCCTCTGGATAACCACGGCACATACCGCATGCTTCCAACCACACACTGTGAGAGAAATATTAAATAGTTGCAGAGTTTGTTCAGCTCAAACTCTCCTTTATTATGCTGTCATTATTTGTGTCACAGTGAGAGGAACAAGCAGTGGAATGCCAAATTTGAAAATTGCATTTTTATTGGTGCAGGAGGTGCATCCTGGCTGTGTTGTCTCTTGCTCAGAATACAATGAAACTCCACAATCACAGTTTGTTAAAGGACACAGTGGAAAACGCACAGGTTTGAATTATCTGCTTATTTGTGTGTGCATACTGCCTCCCTGTGGTGAAGTCACTAACTACACCATTTAGTCGTCTAGTGCTCAACTCAACATTAGTGGAAAGGTTATGATCCTTTAACTCATCGTGCCTCTGCAGCTTATTCATTTCAGTTCATCCTATTCAAGTTAGAGAAGTGCATATTTGTTTTGTTAAATAGAAATCTGTCCATTCTAAAATCTAAACTGGTTCAACATTTTTTTGGCTCAACCTCTGAGCCACAGCCAGAGAGAATGTTTGGCAGATTCCTGTAGTGATGCCAGAACTCTTCATCTCAACATTCTCCACATAAAGAGCTGGACTACAGAAGCCTCTGTACCTTAAATACTTTGGATCTCAAACAATCTGTCAGAGGACAAGGATGTTAGATTCTTATTATTAGGTTAGATTTATCGCTTGGACTGGACAAATATGAAAGATAAACAAAGACTCTGTACACAATTTGTGCTTTATTGACAAAAAAAGATTGCACAGTTTCTACTGTTGATTGCAAGATCTGTCATCTCCCACCCTCGGTCCATATTCTACGATGGCACAGTGCAAATCGCATTATCTATCTACCCACTGAATACCTCGTTTACAGACAAGACAGATGGAAACAACTGAGAGAAGGCGACAAAAGATTGATAACAAATATGAGGATTCATGTGGCAGTTACAGCGATTTAACTGAAGGCAAGAGACCGCGACGACAAAAATGGTGCTCGAGAACATTAGGCCACACAGAGCGTGCAAAAAAACAAACTGATGAATGAAAACAGTCCACCAACTCCGTACTTTGACAGAAGGTAACTATGTGAGCAGGAGGGAAAACAACAGTCGCTTTTTTGCCACAAAGATGATGAAGAATGGTTGATGGAGACTTCACCGAAGTCATAAAAAGCAAAGAGGGCCAGCCCCAGCATTTCTACACAGCAAAATCTGGGCAGAAGAAGAAGAGATACCATATCAGACAAGTTAAATATAAACCGATGAAGAGGGGAAAAGTCTGGTAATAAAAAAAGCTTCTCCTATACACGATCAGTAAATGGTAACCTGAACTAAATACAGCATCTGTCTTCTTTAAATGGCTTAATCACGTGAAAATACCCCTCACCGGAAGAGTCCTTAACTTGATGCTTAATGCTATCATGAACTTAATGTAAACAGAAATTATAAGTTTAAAAACATTATATTCATTTGAAACACTAATATTTCATTTTTACATGTCTTTAAATCAAATTACCCAATGTTTCCTTTACTTTAATTCCAGTATGCACCTGCTTGCTTTGCATACGTACACCTTATAAAAGTATGCCTGATGCAACAAGTGCTTTGAAAACGTCTTTGAGTCATTTCCTATCTTGTCTACTGACTGACTCACATCTTCAATCAATCAATCTTGGGGAAAATATTTAACTGTTATAATCCCACATTATATTAGGACCTAAAAGTTACATTAGCATGTAAATCTTCATACTCTTATTTTGATTATTAAATTATATTAAGACAAAATGGAAGAAGAAAATATGGTGTAGAGGGACCATAAGGCTGAAAAACAAAAATAAAGATAAATATATTAAAATCCCACGTTATCAATTTAGAAAAAGTATAGGAATAATAAATGAAGAGTTAAAAAAACTCTTACAACAACAAAAAAATCCTGCACATAATTCTATCCAAAAGACGACAACACCTCCTTATCTCTGACTGGCCCAGAAAGCAAGAGAAAGCATCTATCAAGCCCCAGGACAAAGCACAGCGTTGTGACAATGCAAGCGGCCGGGAAGAAAGACGGGCATCTGGCTCTGAGCAGGTCCGGACATTGAGAACGTGGATCAAAAAATGTAGTCTCGGGTCATCTTAAGGGACGGCATGGCCTCGTTGACGTTCTGGTCCAGGCGGTGATACTCCACGTTGTTGCGGGAACACAGACCGTCCTTCCAGCGCCGACTCTGAGCTAAGAGGAAGATCTGAAAAGAAGAAGAGAGAATATAAGATAGAAATCAAATTAATGTGTGGGTGCTGATCAAGTAAAAATATGTCTTGGGTAACAGGCGAGCAGAAAAGTTGTAAGACTACATAATTGGAATCCACACTTCAGCTGTAAGATCCAACTTTACTTTTTATTATAAATTATAAAACCTTCCTCTTCAGAGGAACAGACAGAAAAAGAACTTGCCCCTCCAGAAAGTGAAAAATACAGACTGCATGTTCTTCACCAGGATATTGATCTACGGATGAAATAGTTCAAACCACCAGGAGCTTTGTTTAATACCTAAGGAATGCGGTGCTGAGGTAGATTTTTTTTATTTTGTGTGGAAGAAAAAACTTCAGTGTCATGGCTGAATCTTGAGTTTTTTATATTTACATAAAGCTGCATGTGGCAACAAGGAAAAATGAAAACTTAAGAGAAATATTTCAGATCTGAAAATATGAAAACACATCTTAGTGTGCAGTGCCAGCTCCTGACTTCCAGGATGAAATCTCCTGTGGTTCTCAGCTGTTCCTACATGATATCAGCTCGATGGACGGGTTGAGTTCACAGAGCAGCTCCCGTCTGATCACATGGAAAAGCTATGATGTGCTTCACTGCCTCGAGGTCCACATCATTTAACCTTATGCTTACGTTTAGCTCAGCTCTAATGTTTTATGAGTATTTTCTCACTTAAAGACCACGTGAGTAATAAGGAACGTGATGCGCTCTATAATTGTTGTTTCCTATTCCCCTGAACTGCCACTGTGGTGCATGAAGCCAATTTGCTGGCCAGCGGTGGCAATGCCAACACTCACCTTCCTCTTGTTGTGATAGGTGATGTAGATGATGGCCACCAGGAAGGCCAGGATGACCAGATGGAAGAAGAAGTGCGAGTCCTCATCCTCTGTGTTGTAGCTGTCTACTTCCTTGTAACGCGTCACCTCAAACCTGCCTGACTGCTGGTGCGTGTTCGGAGCCTGGTATTTTTCATCGACACCGCCCTTAATGTCTTTGTTGTCGGTGTTGTCCATACTGTTATTGCTGTTGTTGTCCTCGCTCTCTCCGTCGGTTCCTCCATCTTCGTCATCGTCATCCTCCTCTGAGTAACCACCTAAATAAGTGTGGGGTTCTGGTCCTTTCTCAGAGGTCTGCAGCAGGTCGGGTTCAGTTGTAGGATTGGTTGGTTCGGGGGTTATCACTGAGGTGGTGATGACTTCTGCAGTAGTGGTTGGAATGGTTTCAGAAACAGCGAGTTCATCTGTCACTTCAACACTGACAGGTTTAACTGCATCTGTTTTTTGGTCCCCAGTGCTGTCGGGTTGTGGCTGAGGTTTATCTGCAGATGTAGCAATGACAGAGATTTGATGCGATTTGATCTCAGGCGTTGTTGGGTCAGCATCAGGTTTGTTGTCCTCTTTGATAGGTGTGCTCTCACCTTTTATAGCTGTGGCGTCATCTTTGTTAGGTGTGCTGACAACTTGGTTAGGCACTGTTTCAATTGGTGTCAAGTCTTTGCCAACAGTTGCTGTAGCATTTTTGGGTTCTGCTAAAGTTGTGTTGCTGTGTTCAAGCGGCAAAGTCTCTCCCTGACTTGTGTTCTCGTTCATCATGATGGGAACCTGAGATACAATTTCCAGCTTATTCTTTAGTGGGGGATCTGTTAAGTAAGGAGAACATTATATATTAGTTTACTAAAACCAGATGACAACATACAACTTCTTTCACTTGAACATATCAACTTGAAAAGCTTGAACACTAAAGAAAATATTCATTTTCAATCAAAGTGGGGAACTTCATTCTCTACACTTTCCAGCTAATGAGGCAGTTTCCACTCTATCAACAGATACTTACAACACATTGTGATCACACCAGCACCTACGACCAGGAAATGAGCTTAAAATGCTCTTGTGCTAAGCAGTAAACATTCCAGCAATTTCAAGTGGGCAATTGTATTAAACAGCAGCTTGTTTGTGTGTGATTGTGTGAAAACATGCCCTCCTCCCATGACCACAACCAACAATGAGATATTATGTTTTGAGATGGGTTTTCTTCTAAGAAACAATGTGATGTGTTACTGCATATAATACTGTCAGCCCACCATATCACGTGATTTAATTCACTGCAAGATATTTCATTCCATGAAAGATCTTTTATAAAGGGGGTTTGAATAAACGTAAGTGTTAGCCAGATTTTCCATTTTTTGAGCCTGTTTATAAAGTTTACATTTTAACTGACCTAATGTTATCACTTTCATAATAAAACAATTTATATTTAAAGTTAAAAAGTCCACAAATCAGTCTCTGGTTGCACCTCTAAATGAAAGTTGAAGTTATTTGTGTGAATCTGGCCAGTTTTCCTGAATCAATGATTCCATTTAACCGTGTGTCAACATTATTACATCCTGTGGGACAGGAGGCGTTGCTAAGGACGGGAGGATAACACTAGGGACTTGAAGTGCAGAGCAAGACGAACACGAGAACAAAGGGACTATTCATATTCATGGGGCATGGGCAGCATAATTAATCATCGGTGAACAGGAGATCTTTGTGGCAGTAACAGTCATGAGATTTGCAGCAGCGTACAGCGAATTCTGAGTTTTGAGACCAGACAGCTGGATCACACCTGACAAATGTCACAATACTAATGAAAAAGCATGTTTGTAATATGTTCTGAAATCAAACATCTCATTGGAAGTGATGGAGTCTTCCTCCTCTCAAAACTTGCACTCTTTTGGCTCTTGAGTCAGTTGTATTCAGATTAGACTCCTGTGATATCTGTAAAATCAATTTCAGCACTAGCTTACTGCAAATAAACTTAGAATAAACCACAGTCAGCAAATGATATTTGTACTTCAGGCAAAATAAATATTTAGCAGGTTAGTGGCTGATCAAGCGACCATCCTCCCTCAGTACAAACAATGACAAAACACACAAGCATAAAATCCAAATGGACATCCGTATCATGACGACTGCAACTTCATGACCCATGAACAAACATTAAGAGTTGTGTGACAGTAAGCAGTTCATGTAACTTTAAATGCTTAAAATACTTCTGATGTAATTCCAGGCAACAAAAAAATATTTACTAATTCTACAGAAAATAGTCTATTCGAAATGACTTTTTTTGTTTGTATGAATTTTTGTGCCTTGTGCATTATTATGAAAATAATATTGCATAAATAAGATGTTTGAGTGAATAAAATGAGAGTGGTGTCATATTATGAAGAGGAAATACAACAGGGATTTTCCCGAAGGAACACAATGCTGCAACCTAACAGACGGTAACATGATATCCATTCATATGAAGAGAATAGAAGCACACAGCTGAAGAAATCAACACTGCTGACTCTACCTTCACAGATTTGGCCTACATACACTGCTCAGCCAAAGTCCAACGCCCCTGACATCAATTTTACAGGCGAGGCCGAGGCGTCTTGCATGTTAACGTCTAAAGGGCTTTCTTTAATGAGCGTTGGGGGCAACTGGACTGACAAGGAGTTAGTTCAGAGCTGAGATATATGACCAGAACATCTGGACAAAGTCCCTATCTCACCACCTCAAATCACTGCAGTTCGACTCAAGCGTCGCCTGAGGGGGATCACAAAGTTCACCGTAGACTTCAGAGAGCGTAAACTTTAAACTGGTCCCAGTGATCATTATATCTCACCTTGAAACAAAAGGTGATCAAAGTTTATCTATCAAAGCCCCCAAATTATGGAGGTTGCTTCCTTTTGAACTTTAGTTTAGTTCACACAACATAAATACAAAAAATATAAACGAAATGTTAAAGAAAAACATGAAGAAAACATCCAAAACCCTCATTTAAGGTTTTGTATTAGTATTAAAGAGAAATTGGACATATATTAGTATAACAGAAACAAATACAAAGAGGGAAGAGTATAGTACACAGAGGAATGCAATGAATGCACATTTTCATTCCACTAAATCACTCCACAATAATATGTAGAAAACTGACCTCGATATGTTTTACACAAAGGCAGATGAAGATTCTTAGAATTTTGGCCAAAATAACATCTAAAATAATGAGGTGAATCTGAGTTTAAAGAAAAAGTATACAGATTTGAAATGAGTTAACTTAGAAACGGTTCTCTAACTTCTTTTAAATTCAATCTAAAAGATTTTCTTGAGATGGAAGATTTAACACTGACTAATCCTATTGACACGTTTGTATAATTCTTATACAAATCTATTTAATTATGTTAATGTAACGTTGTGCCTTGTAACATTGTGTAGAGCAGTGCTATAAATACATTAAGTTTTATTACATTATCATCGACTACTACTAATATTACTTTCGCTTGGATGGCCTTCAAACGTACAAGTGATATTCAACATCTTGCCCTGTATTCGAAATGTTATGACTCAAGTGTAGTTTTCACACAGTGATTTCAAACACGTTTTAACTCACAGATCGAACTTGTATTGAATTAGTTTAAGAAACAACATCTGAAACAGACACATGCATTTGTTAATGACGTGTTATCAAGTCCAAATCTAGCGACGGGTGTTTTTCCAAACAAAACAGAGTGGTGACACTCGTCAGTAATCCAGGGAAATACTTTGTTTGACACCACTTAGATAAAGACAAGTAGAAAGATGCGAAAAAGTACAATTTCATGACTTCTTCCGGGCCGCTCACTGTGAGACACCGTGTTTGTTAGCCTGGCGTGCTAACCAACAAGCTACACCAACGCTAGCTCTCCGACGCTGGCTAGTGGCTAGCTCGCTAACTAGTATTCCTGGTCGGTGGTTCGAAAACACGCTTCATCTCAGATCATTCAAACATGTCGGACAAACCTGTCTGTACGGGAGCTGACAGACTCCGGCCGGACAACAGCTGCAGTAAAACCACCAGAGAGAGAGCACAGACGGTTCCGCTGCTGCGACCCATCGTCCTGAAGTGCGCCATGTTGGTGAGTGACTGAGGGGAGGGGCGTGGCTTAGCATGGCTCAACACGCAGAGAGAGTGGACAGGAAGTGACTTCACCCGGACACTGAAAACACTTAAAGGACATAAAGTTTCCCATCTCTAATTTTCAAGAGCTAGACTTTCATGAGGCTGTTGTTATTTGGAAAATGTGCTCACAGTTCCTGTTTGTAATGCATCTATATGTCTATGTTATAGACCGTAAATAAAGATGGACGACTTGACAGCGTCGCAAAAGTGATGCCACGATCCTTTAAGCCAAATTCCTCTTCCTGCGTTGAAGCTACGCCACAGCCCCAAAACATGTGGCTACGCTTCGAGGCGAGACCGCAAGAGCTGTGGTTGGTCCACTTGGTAGCATGTGTCTCCAGCAGTCTCGTCAGAATTTTTGAGTTAAGTTGAAGTAACGAAGACGGAAGACATCTTTCTTTTTTCTTCGTTGTTCTGTTCCTTACGAAAAAGTGATTTCTCCAACATCTTCCACCCGATAAATCCACATCTGGCAACCTTGATGAGTTTTTCGTCTTCTTCTAGGATTTTAAGATTAGTTCTAGTTAATGTTTCTGTCTTGACATCTGAGGACCGTGTTGGTAATACGTGTTTAACGTGTTATTCTATGGATTTTGTTTGTCTTTTTGTCTGCTAATCTGTGAATAAAAATCAATTCATCAATCAATACTGTAAATTAGATGTGAAGACTGACTCATTCTGTTATAACTTTCATAGTTGCCTTTTTTTCCTCTATTTGTGTTTTCATCATCCAAATATATTATTGTATGGACACAATGATTTACAGAAAAGACTGATTAAGATTATCAGTAACAAATATATCTGGTAGGTTTAGCTGTAGAGAGATACAAGTTATAATTACTACAGGTTTTTATCTGACGAAAGACACAGGAACATATACAATCAGAAACTGGTCCAGTCTGTTCTTCATATTTATTATTTCAGGGAATGACAATACTGTCAAGTACACCAAGCATGATTCCCATGACCAGATGTGGAAGACTACCATTGCCTGTCCAATATATTTGTCCTTTCTCTTCCTCAGAATGAACTTATCCAGAGAGTTTCAACTGTGTGCACGATACATTTCCTTTAATTTTCACCACTATTAGGATCCAACCGATCTTTGCCTTAGCAAGACTTAATATTTAGATTTAACTCTGCAAGACTGTCAATAAAATAATATTCTTTTTACTATATGTAACAAAAGACATGAATCACACCAAAAGCACTGACACAAAAGACAAGTGAGACGAAAACACAGGACATACACACTGGGGTGTAGTGTCTCTTTGAGCTACTGACAGCCGGTTGCATCAGGGACAACTAACGCTTCCCATTGTATAATGTGTCCAGACAAATACAAGAGCTCTCCAGTGCAATAGTGATAAAATTAAAGTATTTCACTACAACACCTGTTGAGTGGGGAGTGCTTACTGGCGCTATGTAACAGCACCATCTGGTGGTCTAACTACTTAACTGTATGTTAAAGGTGTCAAACCCAGCTGCATTTAGGGCTGACCTAGTTCTGATCTTCCCTTTTATCTGCATAAGAAATGAAGATAGAGACACACAAATTAAACATTGTGTATGAATGTAGTGAGATGACAAAGAGTGAGGCCAACATAGGTGTACTCCAGGCTACTTTTCCGTTGCAAGCTACACAATTCAAGATAAACGCTTGTAGTTTTGTTCTGAACTGGGCTCTTTATGGTCAAAATATACTGTTCCCTTAAAGTGGTCCTTTAACTGTGGTAGATCGTTGCAGGAACGATTTAACCTTTAAGATGTCTGGCTTCCAGCTGTAACAAGTCTAGGGGAATCTGGGATTTTGTGAGGGCTTACTAATCAAAACAGATTTGGAATTTTTTTAGGGAATGCGTGTGTTCGGAGGACTGGAATGGCATCGGCCTCATCCTCCTACGCTTGGAACTCGAGGCCGAGACCAAGCTTGTGGCCGCCGGCGTTGATGTTCTTGCCGTCGAGGAGAGCAGAGAGTGTCAGCTTGATGCCTGCAGGAACACACATCAGGATAAATCATGCACAGACAAGGAAATTGTGATTAAATGTATAAATACTTTCAAACTTCCATTAAAACCACTGCAAAGCACTAATTTGATCCAGACCTTGTATGTCTACAATTCACTTTGATTATTGAACTTGATATAATCAACATGGTTCACATCTAAATTCTACTGCTCAGCTTGTGAGTGTATAACATTTTTTTAAATCCTGACCTAAATGCTATTTTTGTTTTTAACATTGTCTCAAGTCCTTAGCAAATGTTGAAATACTGTTGTCTTTGTAAATATTCAGTATGTTGGACCATCTATGCACATGACAAGCTACATACAGTCTGCACTCACCTGGCTTCAGAGTCTGAGTGTAGCCCAGGCCCACGAGGCTGGAGTTGTTCACCTTCGCCTGTGTGAGAACCATGGAGGAAAAAAAAAAAAATCATACGAAGAAAAACTTGTATTACTAATATATTACATTATTACATCGTATCTAATTCAATGCCTGATCCCAGCTTTATGTCAACAAAAACTTAGCTGTGATTTATGTGAAACTGAAACTGATACAGTGATTCAAAAGTCACCACTAACACTTTCACTTCAGATTTATATATAGGTAACGTGATTTAACATGCTGATAATGTTTTTTTATGAAATGACACTGACAACAGCCATTCACACTAATTGGCTCTGGTGCAAGTGGGGTTTAAGGACTAATGTGGCAGACAGGACTTAAAAAGCCTTTACTCTGGCAGACAGACTCCTCCCATGAGGCTGCTCTCAGACTCATGTCCATCATGCCTAGTTGGTTTTCTCAGCAGGACACGCAGCAAAGACAGTGACCCAGATTTAAATAGGGCAACAAGACCAGCCTGAGTGAAACGTTTTTTGTACAGATGATTCCCAGACTGTGTCTCGAAAACAAGAAAAAAAACCCTGAACAGCTAAAAAGGTCAAAACAAAAACAGGAAGGAGCCGGTTTCATTGGCTTATGCACTGTGTGACACCTGAGTGAGCATGACATCAAGCTGTCTTTTTACGGGCTGATTTAAGAGTCAGGCTACACCACAACTTAAGTCACTACTTGGGTTTAAAAACACTACTCACAGAGAAGGATGCATCAGGATCAATCTGATACTTGGCGGCGATGCCAAAGCGGGTGTTGCTGTTTCCAGCAGTCCAGGCCAGGTTGACGGCCGTCTCCAGCTGGTCGTTCACCTTCTGGTAGATGGAGCCACCAAACTCAGTGCCATCATTTCTGAGGAAAAACAACAACAGAATGTTAATGTGATTAAGGTGATGTTGTCCTCTCAGGTGGACAAATAGTGGTTACACATTTGCTACACAGAGTATAGTTGAATTTATTAGTATTGTGCATGTCTTTAACAGACCTCCATAGTTGAGAGCACTAGTACAAAGCCTATGTTATACTTCATGTGACCTCACGTCACCACTGCAGCTGTGGACAAAACAGAAAGACGTGTGCAGAAACAAGACTAAGACTGTCCCTCTTTCTCATTCACTGTCTGGCATTACCTCACTTTGCCTTTTGACTCAGGCCCTTCATGTCTGCCAACTACTCACTTCATCTCACTAGCAACAGAGCAAATCCCATCACCTGGGTGTAAAAATAACCTGGGTGAACAGCAGACAGCCAAGCGGGCAACAACTTAGTCGGCCAGACAAAGAAAGGGGTAGAATGGCTGTTTGGTGATGTACGCCTCCGCCTACCAGTCAACTTTTTGTCCCATTCTTCCCTTTCCCTGCCGGAATTATGGCATTCAATAATGGATAGAAAAGTGTTGTTTTAGTCACCTTGACCACTAAATTTAAATCTGTCCCCGAGTGCATGAGTAAGGTTGTGCCACATTAACCTGAAAAAGCTGTGATTTCACTTCCAAATATCAAATATCATATCACAAGAATGGGACATACAAATAGGCTACCTACTTACATGAAGCCTTTGGTCTCAGCTGGTAACATGGAGCAATGATAACATAGTGTGAAGGCTGCAGTCTAGTCAAGGTTCATTGTCTGGATTTATTTTTTACCACAAGACAGAAACATTAACTTAACATCAGAATGTGAAAATGTATAAATGAAAAAAACCTTTATGCATCTATAATGCATTCAGGGTGTAACTAAGTGCTTATAGATTCAAAAGTACACTGGAACTACATCTTGTGGTAAAAGAACTTAATCATTCGGCTGCTTCATGTTATCTTACACATTTGTGTGGAGCTGGAATTCATCAGTCTTGTATCCAACTGCGAAGTTGCTCTGGGTGATCCTGTTCCTGCCCGCCTCGAAGGTAATCTGGTAGCCGGCCAGCCAGCCCTCATAGCCGACCACTGCTGCACCGTGGATGGCTGTACCATTAATGTCATAGTTGACGTCACAGCCAAGGTTAACGTGGTCGCACTTGTAGCCTGTCTTGATTTTGCCGCTCTTCTTGCTGGCAGGACGTAAGGGAGAGAATGGAGTATTACTGCACTAGTGATCTATGAAATGTGGCCTTTATGATTTCCCAACTGTCGCAGACCATATTACTAATTATAGCAAGTGGTTAGAACCAAACTACATTTTCAGGGCCCTCATTTAATGTTCCTTACCCGGTGTTTGGTGAGAAAGAGGAATCAAATGTCATCTTCAGCCCCTTAGCCAACTGTGGAAAAGGACAAGGATTTTGCAAACAGGCAAATAGCAATACATCCATAACCTGAGTAACAGACCTTGTGAATACAGAAATGGGACGTGAGTAAAGAAATTCGATTTTGAAGTTGGACATGAGACGTCTCCACATCTAGTCTAAAACAACCGGTACACCTTTTGTGTTGCTTGTAGAATCCACAAATACCGTGGTCAACAGCGACACAAATCATATTTTTAATGTGACATTTTCTTGGCCGCGTACACCATCACTAACCTGGTCTTCTAGGGTGATCTCTGTCCCCAGGGTGTTGTCGGTGTTCCATTTCTCCGTGAAGGTCAGTCCGTGCTCCGCCCACTTGTACTTGGTCTCCAAGGATCCTGCGACCTTGCTGGTCTCAGTGTTGGCAGAGCCTGTGCTGGTGAACTCCTGCACATCATAGAATAGGTGACAGGTTGGTACAGACAGGTTAATTAACTGGGATGTCTTGTTCCAAAATGTATTTACAAAAGGTGTTAACTTATTCTGTGTTCAGACAGTGATGTAGTCATGTAGTGTCTGTATCCAACCTCAAATAACAATGAGCTATTAATCATCAAAAAAGAAGTTTAAAAAACTTTGAGTAGATTTTCAAGAAACTCATCTGACAGACAGGCCTTGGACAACAAAATGACATGAAACTAGACTGACGGTATTTATCTCAATCTGTTTTTTAATCTGAACCAATAAACTAACAATAACGTAATCCAAAAAAACTGAGGACACATTTATAAAGTTTAAAAAAACAATTTAGTGATAGCAAATTAAAACACGAAAAATTTCTGTTTGAGTTTAAAAAGAAGCATGAGTATTTATAGCCTCACTTTTATCACCCTTATAAAAGGCAAACTGAGAGATAACAATTTTTTACATATTTTTCTCACTTTAAATCCATCAGTCAGGCAGCAAGGGTCAGAGCATCCTGCAGCAATGTTTGCGGGATCAGATAACCTGTCTGTCTACCATCAGCCAAGAGCCTCTTAAACCATGACAGGATGGCTGCAGTCTGGGGTGGCAGCTCTGATAATCTGATAATGACTGGCAACGACTTACCAGTCCATTGTCAGACTTCGTTTTCAGGTCCAGCTTGATGAGCCCGAAGCCTGTAACAGACAGGATTTATCAAAATTAAAAATGATCAAGATGATGTCTGGATGACAACACAAATATCATTATTAAAATGCAGCATGCTTCTCTACCTCGTGCTCAAAATAAATGTCGCTTTAATACCAATGTTATTCGTCGTTACTGTGCAAGATTATCTATTAATACACATTTTAAGAATCCTTTCATAAATATCTCATCTTACTGAACCAACTCATTAATATATATCTGTAAAATACCCACTTATCAGCCTCTAGACTTCATTTAAAGTTACTGATTGAATGTGCACATTAGTTCGATGTACATTCTGTGAAAGCATTGGAGGTCTCACTTATGAATAATAACTAGAGGGCGTCACACTATTTACAGATTAGAACGGACTAGATTTTTGGGAGATATATCAGACGATATATGTAAATAAACAAATTGGCAATGATTCCTAAAATGTTATCAACCCCATGTGACAAAGAAATGTAATTGAGGTTTGGTATTTTACAGTTTAACCGTAAACTTTATTATAAATAACTTCGTGCTGCTGCAACAAGCAGGACTTTTCTAGATATCAAGTGCACATAAATAGAGCCACAAACCTTGTGTATACACAAAACACATCCAAAGGACATGCACTCTAACTGCAGGTTCTGTGCTCCACCTCATCATGTATTCAGCTAGTGGTAGGCTCTTGAGTAAAGTTACTGGATTAATTGCAATCATGGGGCTTTCTGGTAAACACAGAGGAAGTGTTGCACTGAATCTTGCAAGAAATCTTGATAACTTCACAGTACAACACGAGTACAGATGGTTTCTGTTCTTCTAGTGCAAAGACTGATAAAAACTAAAACTGAAGAAACTAATAGGAAATGAAAAGGCCCATGAGCATTAGAACTAACAAGGTACCAACCTCAGGCAACTAGTACAGGCTGTGAAAACTGTTGCATTGATTTCTGTGACATTGGACGAGTTTTGTCAAGTCTTAAATCCAAATGTGATATAAGATGCAGCACTTTGAGTGAAAAAGGCAAAGACAACATGAGCTTGTGTTTCTCAAACTGATCTGAAAGTATGTGAAACTGAAAGTGTTTCATAGTCTGTTTACTTCACAGTATAAATGATTTAAACTTTCGAAAAAATGGATTGTTCTGTTCCAGATGTGTGTGTCACCTCTTCAGTTACACTGGAGATATTTAGCATCTCAGCATTACTTTCACGAGAGAGCTGTTGTAATTGTAGGATACTCACTGTGGTATATACTACTGCTGGAGGGGCACAGGTGAGCAAGGAGGCCAAAACCCATGTGATGCATGTAGCATGTGTTTTAAAAATGGGCGACAGGTCAGGTTGCGGGACACATGTTAAAGTGTCTGTGTGGGTGCGGATTTGATTTGGCGATAAAGAGTCAGGTCCGGTGTGTACGGGTGCTGGTTTGGGCTGCTTGGTGCTTACCATATCCCTTAGTAAAAACATCCCTGGCAGACTTTCCAAGGTCAATGTAGGTGGGAGGTACAGCCATTATCTGCAAAGGGAAAGAGTGATGGTAAAGGCTGTGACAAGGCAAAACAAGGCTGTGTCTCAGTTTAAGGACAGCCAGCGTGCTCAGTAACACGAAAGAGGTCCGGAACAGACAGACAGATCAGATGTGAGGTGTTTGGGCAGAGAGCGGTGCTGTTGAAAGTGAGAGGAAAGAGAAGGCTACTGATGGATTGTAACGGTAAAGATCTAATGAAGTTAGTGTTTTACATGAGCTATACACAGGAGCAGTGACTCCCACTAGAGGAAGCACATTCCTTTAAACCAGCGTTCCTGACAGTACAGAGAGCAGCTTGTACATGCAAATGTCACACTTGGCATTAGCCCTTCATTTCCATTCTTATGATTTAGAGTCATTCAAATAAAATATGATGCATCAATTGATTCCTTCCCCTACATTCATTCTGGTTTTGAATTCATTTATATTGGTCAGTTTTGACTCTATAATAATTTTTCCTGAGACTCACAGAATGAAGCACAAGGCAGACCCTGTGCCAACCCTGATGATCGGCTGCTCTCGTGCATGTTTGCACTTCTTTGTCTTTCATTTTCCTGAAAAGCCTGTTGTGCAAGATGTGTGTATTTCATCATTAGATGAGATGCGTAGCAGTAACACATACTTGTTGATAGCATACATACGAATATTGATAGAAGTTAGAGCAGGAATACATGCAGTTTACCAGTGGAACAGGATCATCTGAGTGTATGACTATTATGTGAATCCCCAAAATGAAGACAAATTTACAGTATTGTAGAACAGGTTTAGGCGAGATTTAATACAGTTTAGTACTAAGTAAAGTTGAGCACAAAAACAACAAAAATACAGATTATATTAAAGTAATTGTAAGGAGCAGAGGTCTATCTAGGGTAGCTCAACTTCAATGACTAGTCATCACTAGTGCATCAAGGGTGTGTTTAAACATCCCTGTTCATTTATTTATTAAGTTTCAGAGCAACCTCATTCCCTCTTTTACTCCAAATATATCAGGACTAAAACATCTCCTGCATCGTTACCCCATCTCACATATGTTACAGTGCAGCCACCACAGCTTGGGTTTTAGAAACTGTGAAATTGTGCAATATCAGCTCTGGCACAACAAATGTGTGTCTATCCCTGGAGTGTTGGGATAGGAGTGGTCGGCTGTGGGGGAGGTAGAGGCCAGCTAACCAAGGTTTGATCCCCACCAACTCCAGTCAGTATTCAGAAGTGTCCTAGGGCAAGATCGAGCCATAAAAGTTTTCCCTGAAGCGCTGTATGAATGAGTGTGTGTGTTGTAAAGCTCCTTAAATAGTCTTACAGTAAAAATACAGCCTGTTTGCCATATTCAAAGGCCTCCATCCAGATCCACCCTCTCTGAACTGCTCAACTTACCCTCACCTCCGACCTGCCATCTGAACCCAGTCATCATGGGTAAATTATGGTCATAGGGAATCCCTTATGGACCACGGAAGTTGACTAATGTCACACATCGCAATGCCTATTAACACACACATGAATAGCTTGCACACTTGCCAATGCATCCTCCTACAACTGGGTAGATTCATGGCTTTCACACAGGACCTGCAGGACCTGCAGGACACAGGACCTGCAGGACACAGGACCTGCAGGACCTGCAGGACACAGGACCAGGATTATCTTGGAAATGTGATCGACTGAGGACTGAGGCAAAATCTGTATCTGAAGAAAACCTTTCAATGGCTGAGTTTTAGCTGGTTAAACAGGATGTTGTTTGTTTTCAATACTTTTCCTAATTTGGTTTTGTTCTATACATTTGTAAAATTGCTTTAGAAATGAAGTTTCATTATTTGTATTTATTATTATCACCACATAAAACAAATGACTTTGAAAAGATGAGGACCATGCACGACATGTTACGCTTGAATTAGCATCTAACCTCCTCACTGTCCTTCAGCCCTTACTTTGGTTGCAGTCTACTTCAGGGACATTCATTTGTGAGAAAGGCCTAAAATCGATATGACCTATAATCGATATTCTAATCGATCGATAGAGTGAAACCCTGCGGTGGTTACTTGACAGCGGGGTTATGGAGGCGGGGCGGCAGCAGCATCCCTCTGCCCTCCACTGCTAACAGATTAGCATTAGCTGTCCGTCAAGGTGGGCAGCGGGCGAGTGAGTAAAATCTGCGGCAGGTTGACGGACACGATGCCAGTAACGCGACAGAAGGGTGAAGCTAGCTAAGCTCCTTTGTTAGTTACAGCCTGAGCACCGTCCACCGCACTGTCAGTGTCCAATGGCCGCACCGCAGCATATTAGCCGCTAAGCTAGCAGCAGTAGTAGTAGTAGTGGGCCTAGCACCCCTGCGGCACGAGCTGCATCCCGCTCCGGGTTGATACAACCACGGATGTAGGCGGCGGACAGACCCGCAGCTCCGCAGCCCAGGACCGGGGAAAAGCTGCTGACGGGTGGGCAGAGTCATCCGCGTGTTATGAACAGAAACAGAGGGTGTGAGACGTACCTCAGTGCGTCCCTGTCCCGGCAGAGAATGAAGGAGCCTGTCAGTCAACCGCACAAAGAGGAGAGCAGGGGGGCGGGATGTGACGTCACGAGCCCCGCAAACGGTCAGTCAGACGTCGAGATCATGGTCGAGATGGTTCCCCCCCCATGTTTCCTTTGTTCGCATACAGCCTGAGATCAAAGAGGAGGAGACAGGCTGGATTTCTGTTTCCAGATATTTAGAGAATATTGTTCTTCAAATACAAGATGGTGAAATGGTTCATAATTCTGAATCCACACCAGCTGTTTGTATCATCATATTTCTCCAAATATATATATATTTCTAAATAAGAAATATATACTTTATATTAAAGGGGGAAAAAAGTACTGAGTGTTTGCTGTTTATATTTTCTCTTCAGCATGAGTGTTTCCACATCTGGCCAATTAGATTCTGATGTAGCCTAATATAGGTCTGACAAGAAATGCTTTTTGGCTCAGTTCAGTAAAACACTGCATAGAACTACAATGATCATAGATGGGTTCTAAACTCTTTATATACAGTCTGTGGTTCTAAACAAACACATACTTTATCACTTGGGCAACAATAATGTAAGTTTTCTTATGTTCTTCTTCTTTACCCTCTTGCTATTCCTCAAGTTACTTACGGAAATGACAGCAGGTGAACACTCTCGCTTCACAGTATTCTCTCTGGCAGCCCTTTGGTCGTGCGTTACCTTTACACAGGCGCAGTTCACTCCGGCATCACGCAACTCCCGCAGCCTCACCGTAATAAAACGTCCTGTTCAGCAGCTGACTGCAGATCAGCTTTCGGCACCCTCACTGTAATCTCATCCCATCATGCAGTTCACTCAAACTGATCCTGGACGTGAGGACACGCCTCACAGCTGTAATGTTACATCACATCTGTACAGAGCTGAAGGAGAAGATGTTGACCTCTACTGTTTTACAGAAAAACAGTATTTACCTTTTACACAACTACCTTTTCTTGACACTTGTTGCTTTTGATGCTACATTTTATTTGACTTAAAAATAGGTTTTTAATATAATTTTTATATTTGCATGTTATATTTAAAATATAATGCTTATAAAAAGTACAGAGGCTTTATAAAGCAAACCCTGATGCTATGGACTCATTCTGCTGCATAACAACTGCTGTTACTTCAATTTACAGCGATGATAGTACTCATGTACTTTTACTTAATGTATAGCCTGTTACACATTAGAGATAGTTTTTTTATCGAATAGATAAGTGGTGTTACTACTTTAGCTAAATTAAAAGGTCTAAATATTTCTTCTTTCTTCATCACTTATAATATAAAGGTAACAGCTGAATTTCCCTGATGTAATATATTGAGAAAATATCACTTGATATCACACATTATACTTATTATAACTTAGATGGATATTCACGGGGTAGGAAGTGAGCTAAACCACATGTTTAACTCTGTATAGTTAAATAATAATGATAAAAATGAGATACTGAGGCTGACATAATTTTAAAAATATTTAATTTAAATGGCAGGTAAGTTGTGTCAAATATAATCATGCTTCAACCAACTTTATCCTCTTTCAACCTTCAGCAGAGCTGGGCTGTGAAAGTTGTTGCAGTTCTGTTTAATTTTGTGCACAGGATTTTGCAGAAACACAGCGATTGTGGTTGAGTTTGGAGATTGTTGCCAAAACCTGAAGGTGCTTTCCTTTGCAAAAAACATACAGTGATCAAATCACTTTCACTCATAGCTTACCTCATTTTGATACTTTTCTAAGCTTCTTATTCACTTCTCTACTTTCTTGTTGACATTTCATTTATTATATATCAGTATCAAAGTGGCTTGGAATGAAACAACCCCTGCCTGATATAAAATATCTCAATTAAATCCCCTTTTGTGAAAAAATTTCATTACCAGTAGTGGATTAGTAAATTATAATAAGATATCAACTTAAATAACCTTGTGTGTCTGCCTTCAGTCAAAAGTGTTTGAGTGAAAATCCATCACAATTTGTTTTCTCTGAGAAATCAGAACAAAAAGGGAGTCTGAAGCAGCAGAGCATCTTATAATACAACATATAAAATGTTAGAGTAGCAGGGCTGATTATAAGATAAATAGTTTAAACAGCCACTAGATGTCAGTGTTGATAACAACCTGAGTAAAGTCACTTGCATCAGTAAACTTGAGGTATTTCAGAGAAATCATTTCACTGTGCAGCAGACTTCCTCTGTCTGTTTTAAGATTCAATTTAAATTCTTAAGTGTGTGAGCTAAAGTGTCATCTAGGAAATGTTTCAGCAACATTTTGTAGACTGATCTGCAAATCTTTAAAATACCATTTTCATATTTCAGTAAAAACTGAATTTAATAATTGTGTTTATGAGATTTCATTTATTTTGTTTTTGATAAGTGTAGCAAGCTAATAATTTCCCAATTTATATTTTCATCACAAATGTACTCAAGTTGTATTTTATGATATTTTCTTCTCTTTCACATGAAAACACACCACTGAACGTTTTCATTCCAGTTCTATATTTCACTATTTCTTTTGCTTTGTCGGAATGTTTCCACTTTAGATAATTTATTCAATCAAATTCTTGACTCCGAGCAAATATTCTGCTCAGAAACATTTTGTCTAGGAGCCACATTTACTCGATTCTCTCTGGGAAGGGATTTAAACATTTGGTTTATAAGATTAACTTCAGCTTGAAGAGAAAAGTCAAGCCAGACATTTTTCATCACACGCCAGGAGGACTTCATATTGAAAATGTACTTATTTGAATATTAATTACAGATTAGTGCCTTTCCCAACAAAATATTGACTTACGTAACCTTTACCTGTGACATGCTGCAAACAGATTTATCTTCTTTTCAGGAACTTGAACTAAACACTGTAGGTTTTACTGCAAACTCTCCAGTTGGTCTTGAGCTGTTTTCAGACATGATGAATTTGATGTTATCAACTAGATAAACTAAAGGCAGCTGTGATGGAAAACAAAGTTGATAATGTTAATTAAAGTCACAATTGCAAATGGCTCACAAGTAAAAGGAGCCGTCTCCTGCAGGAGAAGAGATAATTGATCCTTTACTCATCCACAGCTTGTCGTCATTACACAAACATATTTATCTGATTTCCTCATATGTGTTTAAAAGTTTCCATTTGTGTTCTTGCATCACTTCATCTCAAATAAAATGAAATCAACAGCTAGTATAACGTGTTTGTCGCCCGTCCGTCGCCCTCGGAGCCCGCCAGGATCCATTTCTGGATTATCCTCCAGTTCTATCTGGATGCTCTGCTTTCATCCCAGAAGCTTCAAAGGCGACGCCATGCTCACTTCAAAAGACCATCGGCAAACGCCAATCAAATCCCGCTCCAGAAAACAACAAACACCGCCGAAAAAGTTGATCAACCCGGGCCAAGCATCACCAAAGTAAATAAAATGAATTGTAAACAGATGTCATCATTTGAAACATATGGATAAATGAGGCAGCATGTTGTTTTTTTTAATTCAGTGGTTCACACAGGGTCCAAACTCCTTCTTCCCTTTCCCTCCTTCCAAACCTTCCACCCATCCATCTCCAAGCCTTTCTTGTGAGTCAATGACTTCACTCCCTGCTGCTGTTGCTGCTGCTGCTGCTTTTTCCAGTTCCAAGTGGAAGTCCATAAGCCAGGGTCTTGTTAATACGTGGGTATAAATCACCTCGCTTGTGTTCACATGTGCTCAAACAGTCCGAGACCACTAACCTTTTTACCTCCGTCTCTGTAGGACAAAACGCAACAATCAGCGGGTTTCAAAGTTTTATGTAAAAAAGACTGAATGGCTCAGAGTTTCCACGACTCTAGATTTGGAGCCATCTATTGAAACGCTGAAGGAGATGATAGAGTCCAAATGGATAAATAAAATGTTCTCATTCTGAGGCTGCAGGCCTAGTCCAGAATCTATCTATCTATCTATCTATCTGTCTGTCTATCTATCTATCTATCTATCTATCTATCTATCTATCTATCTATCTATCTATCTATCTATCTATCTATCTATCTATCTATCTATCTATCTATCTATCTATCTATCTATCTATCTATCCAGCTATCTATCTATCTGTCTGTATATCTATCCATCTATCTATCTATCTATCTATCTATCTATCTATCTATCTATCTATCTATCTATCTATCTATCTATCTATCTATCTATCTATCTATCTATCTATCTATCTATCTGTGTGTCTGTGTGTCTGTCTGTCTATCTCTATCCATCTGAATCTAAATGCACATTCCTACATTCACTTCACATAACACGTCTTTGTTTATTTGCTCTTTATATATAAGATAAATCAGTTGATAAATCAGATAAGTCAGTTGATGATAATGTGCTGATGCCTCTTTGTTCAGTTTAAATAACCAACCACAGCTTGTTCTGAGACAAACCCAGTGATTTAACGTCTAGAAACACAAACAATGTGAACCTGTTTCACTGAACAATGAAGATCTGTTTGTGTTCAGAGTTTCCTCCTCTGCATTTGGTTGAGTTGTATCAATGGGGCTTTGTTCCCCTGTGGAATCTTAAAATGAATAAAATATCATGTGAGGCTTCGGGTGGTGAGTTACTCTGAAAACTGCCGAGTTTTATCAATAAGGTTGAGTTAATGGGAGAAGATGCTATAAATTGAAATACGGAGGACATTTTTACTGTGGTTATGAAATAACACAACTTAAGTTTATGTATTTGTTTGGCTTTTGTGTGATTGTGATTAGGAGCAGTGTTTGTAAGTGGGCGACATGATAGGAAAACTGCCGAGATGAGTCCTTCCTGTCTGAACTTTGGTAAATAGATTGGAGGCATGAGAAAATGTCAAGGCTCAACTGTGGTCAGAGCGCTGCCGTGGAGCCGTGACTCACTCTGTGTGTGTGTGAGTGTGTGTGTGTGTGTGTGTGTGTGTGTGTTGTACAGAGCAGATGTAGCGTTCTTTATCTCTCATTCATGGCGTCCACATGTAGCACACATATGCTGGTTTACAGGCATTTTCTCAGTATCTGCCTGACAGAGATGTACAGATAATCACTGCCATGTCGCTGGTGCAGCCACCTGTTGCCTCGCTCCGTGGAAACTCAAGTGATGCTGCAGCGTTGCCCAATAGTGTTTGCATTGCCCACATACTCCTCAGTTCAATGAGGCGTAGTTGTTCTGCGTAAGTATTACTCAATACAAAAGCAGTGCAGGATAAACCAGGGCAATTTCATGTGAAATAAGGTGAAACAAATTATAGGTGAAATCACAGGGATGAGCAATAACATTACAAACTGGGGTATTTTAAAAACCACAAAGTAAAACTATTCTTAAATTAAAAAGAAAAACTTTTTTGAAGTGAAACCAAATGTTTGCTAGAGCCAACTTATCTATGTGTACTATTATGTACTTCACATACAGACTAACCACTGGCATTGACATGGTGACGCTCGTAGACTACGTTCACACTTCAGCACATTCTCCATTCGGATGAGCGTTTCAGCATCAGTCCAGTCACACATACTTAAATGTTTCAGTAGCGAACCCGTTTACCTCCAGTCTGTGTGAACGAGGAGGCAAATCACAGCGTGGCTTTGTGTGGAGTTCAACTTCGGTACTTGCTCCGCATTCATGTATGTGTGATCGAGCCCTTATACACTCCTGAAAACACACATCACATGATCATTCATGTATATTGCAGTAGCTTTATGAAATGTAGAATTTAACTGCATGCACGACATCAGCTAGCAAAGAAAACAAGGTCAGCCATGTTTGCTGTCCATTTAGTTACCGTCCACAAAACGTGATAGGAGCATGACAAATAAGAATTGATTGTCACCAAATCAGGAAGTGACGTTTGGCGTCTGAGTCAGCATTCTCTAGAGTCTTGGTTTCTGCTCGTCTACATCAATCTGATTGGTCAAAAGGTCTTTAAAAAGACTTTTATACCTTTAATAGCACATTTGCGTCAGTGACAGGGTTCTGGTGTAAATAAGGTCAGGCCACCACTGATGGTTGATGCGGACACTTTTGAAAAAACGTTCACCGACCGACACAGAACACTCTAAATCAGTCCAAGTAAAGCCTGTACTTTAGGCCACACTGATCAGGAAAAGTTTATATTGTAATTCACATCTGCCACTGTTAATCACAACACAGAACCACAGGCTTGGCAGAGCGAGGGGAGCTGCGGCCCTGCCAGCACGTTAACCACAATCTATCAAACCCCTGCCATACACTGCACCCAGCATCGATGTGTGTACTGAATACTGGATCCTGTAATCCAAAAAAATAATATTCTCCATATTGTGCCCCTCAGGTGGCTTCGCAAACATCAAAGAAAGTAAAGGGTGGTGTGGTATCTCTCTGTTCCTGCTTCTTCTACTGTACGAAACAGCCCCGAGACACAGGCGGGAAGCAGCCGAGGAAATTGAATTTCGCAACGTCGACGTTGTTACCTGGCAGGTAGGGCTGTGGTTCATGTGTTCTGTAGGTTTTGCCTGCGAGCGGATCTGCACCAAATACGTCTTAAAAAGTGTAGGATCAGATACGAAAGTCTCTGTGCCAAAGATCCAACTCTTGTGATTCTGTGCAGAGCAGAGGTTTAGAACCAAGAACTCACTGAGTGTGACAGTTTTTTAAACTAACAGTGTAAAGTTTTGTTATTCATGGAAAGTTCAATTTAAACTACTGAGTGACTCTTTAAAATCAATCAAATGTATGAACACAGAGTCAATCAATATTATTTCATTGACCAACTTACAAACTGAAGTGAATGAAATGGAACAATTATGATTTTCCAGTGAAATCCTAATAAACAATTTTTACTCTTCTCTGTAACTGATGCCAAACAAAACCACAGACTTTCATTCATGTACAAATGCACTAAAGTAACATTAAATTCATGATTCGATTCTAAAGTTAATACAACTTTTTATCTCTTCAAAAATAGAAACATAATCTGTTTTATATAAGTTAAACTTTCTTTTTCTCTTGATACTTAAGTGTGACGACTGAAACAGCTGCAGCCTTCATTTTCATTCTCTCATGTCAAAACTGAGAATGGCACTTAGCGGAACGCATAATTCTGCCAAGGCCCAAAAGTCCCCTTAAATTTAATCAAGCTGCACCACATTTCACACACTCTTTTCCCTGAGTATGTCTGTTTTTTTTGTTGTTTTTAATATCAAGATCCATTTATCAATCTCTGAGAAATGAGTGAAAATGTTGACAAATGCCCTCTGCCGCAGTGAAAGCTGCACCAAAGTGAATGGTTTCTTCAGTGACCCACATCACATCCTTCAAGCAATTTTCATAGAAATATGTTTCGTATTTTTTGTGTAATCTTGTTCACAAACAAACCAACAAGCAAACAAAAAGGTAAAGGAGGTGAACAAAGTGAAATCAGCAGCTGAATATAAATAAATCAAGAATCAAAGCTAATGACTTGACACTAAACCTTAACTTGAAATCAGTCTCAAATCATCCATCCGTCCGTTACCTTTTGTTACCTTGACACTTTACCACAACATCAAAGTTATTAATTACAAGAGCAAAAGCCCAGGGAGACAGAGAGAAGCTGCACCAACAGAAAATCCCTGGCACTGAACACCGAGCCCCGAGCGAGTAAACTTACTGCACTTTTGATCCTGACTTGAATTTCACATCAGAAAAATCACCAAAACATGCTTTTATCTTGTGCGGAGTTCAGCCAGATACTGAAAGGCATACGAATGCTTTTATCACCAGAAGACTTGACAACTTTAATGCCTTTCCTTTTCTTTTTTTATTTGAAAACTCTCAACAAACCGCAAATGCAAAGGCAGATGTTGCAGTGCTTGCCCATTAGTTGCAGATTTTTAAGGTTCTGTAATTGGTTTTCAAATCACGCAATGAACTTCTTTTAACAATTAATCCATTCCACTGCATCAGTGATTTTAAGTTGTATTAAGATGTTTGAATTTAACAAGCTAGTCTCTATTATTCACTGTATTTATTTATCTGTCATTATGATATTGTTTGTTTATTTCACGACATCTCCTCTGAGCTTTTTGAAATCCCTTTGGCATTTGCAGTTTGCATTTCTACTGACAATTGTTATTCCATATAAATTACACATGAATCAACATTAAAAATAGCAAAGTATCACAAAATTGAATTTCCAGGAGTCACATCCATCAATAATTATTCCACCAGAATGAGCCTTAAACCCATTTTACAGGAATATCTTTGTAATCTTAATCAACATGAATTCTGTCTAGAATTGGTAGCAATGTGAATAATTTGCAGCTAACCTCAAATGTTAAAAGGATTTTATTCTTGTTTGTTGCATCGTACTGTAAAGCCACAACTTCACTGCTTGGATAGATACAGATAAAAAATGTTTGTTAAACCACTTCTGAAATTCCATATTCCATTCACAGGACGCACCTGAGAGGACGTTTGTTAAACTGAAGTGACAAGAAGACATTTTCCATTTCCAGCCTTGAGATCTGCAGAGGTTGTGTAATTCTGTGTCTTAAGAAACAGGCCTCAGTTTCTTCAAAAAGCTTCTGCTGTCGATATGAAAAGATGTTTCCACTGAAAAAGACGTGAGGAAATCAGTCTGGGCGTAAACAGGCTGTTTGTTGAGATGCAAACGGTTAGATCTAAATGCCAGACCCACCTATAGCTAACGTACAATCACACACACACACACACACACACACACACACAGGCACGGACACATATGCATAGACACAGATGCAGTGGGTACACATGCTTATGAACGCACACTCTGCATCTACAGTTTCACCCACAAACATACTAACACACCCCCGCACACACAAAGACACACACTTACCACTTTCAACAGCAGAAAGTTCTTCAGAAATACAAACAGATATCAAACTCAATAAAAGATGAGAAGACAGAATCAAAAATCATTCACGAATCCTTCATCTCTTTACGCAGTGGGAAAACCCCTCCAGGCATAGAAAATATAGTTAACAGTATTTTAGTTAATTCCCATGTTGCTGCCCTGGAGAGACATTCAAATTACTGTTTCATGCTCACAAACCTGTCTGACAAAATAACCATAAAACACATTCAGTGGTGACACGTGTTGTGTGATCCACTGTATTATGGTAACACAGGTGAGGGATCACAGAGAAAGCTGAAGGCGACAAAATGTTTGTCTCCTTTATGTTTACTCCTGTTTCCCCAGAGATGCTGCAGTGAGAACACACAGTGTGATCTGAACCTGTGCCGCTGTGGAAAGTCAGTTTCGGGTGGAAGAAATCGTTACTTAATGTTGTCAAAGGGAAAAGATTTCTGTCACCAGTATTAGTTCTTGTAATGCAGATGTGTTCCTAAGCAACAAATCAAACTTTATTTGATAATCCCTTTTACACACGTCAGTGAAATGTCTTTTATATTTTCTCTGCTCATGCTCCACAGTTGTATTGTCCTTGTAAAACACTTGTAAAGTATTTTATAATAAATATTATTATTATTGTTGTTGTTGTTGTTTTTATCATAATTATTCAGGTGGAATTTAGACAATACAAAAAAAACAATGAAAAATAGAAATAATGAGGCAAATGAAACTATTAAAAGAAAATCAAAATTTAATTATAATTTTTATTAAGTATTTGCTCTATTAAAATGGTAAAAACTTAATAAAGGTTAAATTAAATAATTTAATAATAAAACAATTTAGCAATAGCCATAAAACAGACCGAACAAACAAGAAAAGGCTGAAGAGATCGGTTTCACATCTAGTTTGATTGAGATCAGTACAATTAAGCAGACATATCCAGCGACTGTACAGGAGCAAAAAATGAAATGCTGTCTCACCAAATGTTTTTATCTTTTGCACTTTGAAAGTATTGAAAGACCCCTGCCTAGAGAAGCTGTGCAGACATGCACTGCAAGCATGTCAAACTCGTTGGCTGGTACAAGACCATAAAACACTTTATAAACCATAAACCAACATCATTTAAAAACCAATAAAAATTGGCATGTAAAATGGAAAAGACGTTATGTGAAATAGAGTGAATTTTCTTTTTTCATTGCTTGGATTTCCTCAAGAAAAATCACAGACACACACAACAGAGGACAACATTCTGCACTAAAGGGAGTTCTGCATCATGTTTACTGTTTCCAAACAAAACTCTTCTTAACTTTTTAACTCGAACGCCACTGTAAAGGTTTGACTGCGTACTTTGGGCAGAGACTTATGAAAGCTGTAGCTGTAAAATAAAGGGGGCCCCTGACCCAGTCATCTGAGTGGACAACAACAACTTCTACGTTTTATAAAAAAAATTCCACACTACTTATAGTGTGCATTGGAACCAACAATCTATCTGGGACTCAACCAACCTAATGAAATAATTTAAGAAGTCTTGGGTTTGGGGCCTGTCTAAACTTCTCCTTTATATTTATCTTTGCTCACAAACATCTTAACCTCATCCAGAGCCAGTCCTCTACATGGCAAATTAAGAAAAAAAAACCCACATCATTTAAAACGCATGCTGTTCAAAGAAGCTTTCTCACAGCGAAACTACAAAAAGACAGCAAATTAAATTAATTATTAAAAGAGTTTAAAAAATGCAAACAGCCTTATGTAAGAATATGCTTCTTCTGATGTTTTCCCAGCGCAAAAGCAAAGCAGTTATTTATCTTTTTTTTTATTAACATCATATATCTCAGTGAAATGTAACTTTAATTACATGTTATGACTGATGTAATTCATAGGGTCAAAGTCACATCTCCATTCAGTCAGGCTCTGTCAGCTGTGATGTAATACATTATTATCTTTCAGCTCGCTCACTGAGAAAAGAGCGGCTCTGCTTCGCCTTGATCCCGTCGACTTTACAGCTGATGATGCAACCTCAGTCCTCAGCCGCACAAATACATTTTGTCAATTACAAATAAAGGTTCTACAGCCTCAGCAGCTACACAGTACATCACAGTGACACTCAAATCGGCCAAATCCTCCCCCAGAAGCCACACATCAAGAAAAGGCCTCAGATTGTTTTCCCTGTGTTTATAACAACCGAGAGACGGAGCCGGTGCGGGGATACGTGCGGTGACACATTTGTCGCCGTCGCAGCAAGCGCTCTATAATCTTTCCAATCAGCAAAACCAGAACAAATTAGGTTTTGCAGCACTTCCAGTATCCCATCACTGTAAATCATCATCGTGACCCTGGACATGAACAAGTACATTATATTGCAACAACAGGGCCTGGGAGAATAATGTTTGTTCCCAAGACTGGTCCTCAAGATATACTGTGAGAAGATAGAGTCCCATTCACTTGTACTTCTCACACGCATATTGTATGGTAGAGTGAAACTACAGGTTGCAGGATCAGCTGGGGTTTGGGTTTGGCCCTCATCCTTTTTCATTACAGGGTTTGTTGGTGGTGAACAAGCATCGGGCGAGTCAGGGTGATTGTTAACTGTCACTGTGAGAAAGCACAGAGCTACAAGTCCAAAACAAAGGCCTGACACTGGAAATCACTCAAACAGCAAATGATAGGCCGAGCAGAACACTGACCATACTAGCGGCAACGTTCTCGCTGTGGCAAAGCTAACATGCAGACGTTTAACAAGGATAATATTTCATAAAATATAACAAACTTTATTTTTTACAACACTGTTCTTGACAAAGTTACATGTTAACAGAAAGACAAACATTTAACAATATTCTACGTTGAACATTCATAAAAGCTTTCTGATTTTGTGTAGCATGCTAACATTTGCTAGCATTAACAATGATGCTGAGGGTAATATTTGGTTTAAATGTTAAAACAGGTCAACAACAAACACTGATACACTTTATTCCTGTAAAACCTCTTTGAGAAGTTTCTATTCTAATACTGTGATTAGCACATGCTAATACTAGCGTAGCAACATGCTCACAGCGGCAATGCTAATTTGCGTATGTTCAACAGTAATAGCATTTCACCATTTTAGTTGAATGTGTTAGCATGCTAACATGAGCTAATCACAAACCTGCTGGTGGCGCTGAAGGAAGAATTGAAGGATCACTACAGCTTTTGTTGTTCTCATGAAAAATTGTTTAAAAAGTGCAAACAGGTGAAGACATCTTGGAATCCAATGAAGAACGAAACATTTTGGGGCCTGTCGATAGAACCCAGGCTGAACTAAGCTGCACCACAGTTAAGGGGAGATTTGAGAAATAAGAGAATTGAATCTATGGGAAAGTATTTTCATAATCTCCTGATTGTCAAGTAAAAAGGAACCTTTGATTCGTAATATTTTAGTAGTAAAACTTTCAAAGACAAACTTGACAAAGAGAGATGCAAGAGTAAGACCTGAGAGATTAAAAGTGACATCGAAAAAGGCAAAAGGGAAGTTGTAAAGTAAAAAGAGAGACAACAAGAAATGGAGGAGGACAGGAAAGAAAAATAAAGGGAGACAGATTCAGGCTCAGAGGGGGGGGGGGGGGGGGGGGGGGGGGGGGGGGGGGGCAGGAGGAGATCGGTTCAGCTCCAGTTGGATAACCAATCTGTTTTTTCAGTCTCCAAGTCAAGTAGAAACCATCAAAGCTTGAGGTTTTGGGGACTCGAAAGTCAGTTCGATATCCAACCATTTCCCACAGCCTTTCAAGGGCTGCCAAACGTTTATTTGTTTTGGATTAATGTAATTAACCCCCCGCCCTCCCCCCTCCCCGCCTTTCCTGGTGTCACACACACAAGAAGCGAGTCACAGTGAAAAGATTACAAGGCCTCGGCTTCTCATCCAGCTCGGCCCAGCCCTGAGGCTCACAAGATTTCATATCAGGGGGTTTTGCTTTACTTCAGCCTGACGTGTGAATTGGTATTTAACAGTTCTTACAAGATCTTCAGGAAATACTGTGGAGGCCATACAGGGAAAAGATAAACCTTCATAGGAATGAATTATGCATTGTATGTGTGTATTTGCCTTTGAGCCATTCTAGAGTTAATTTTAGAGGTCTCAGGAGGTAGAGAGGGTCGTCCACTAACCAGAGGGTGCACGGATTGATCCCCGAGACCTCCAGTCTTGTGTATTATAGAAAAATCGCAGTGTATGGAAGCACTATATGAATTTGTGTGTAAATGGGTGTATGTGACTTGTACTGTAAAGCACTTTGAGTTGTTGATAAAACTGTAAAAGTTCTACATAAATGCAGTCCATTTACTATTCCTATGCATACATGTACACACAGTTATAGTAAATTGTAAACAACAGGTATTTATTTGAGTATTTATTGTCCCCTCCTGCAGCTCATATGGCTTAATGGCAGCTGTTAAAAAATAAATTAACCTGAAATTGTTTTGCCTTCAGCCCCAATACAGTTTCAATATTCAAGGTAATATGTGAATAATATATGAATTATCTTAGAGGTATTTTGTCGTGTAACATTAAGACAATAACCTGCGTACCATTGTGATGTGTTGGGTTTGCTATTCGCTGCCCCATTTAACTACAGTACAACAAGCAGAGATATCATTGTGTGTGGGCTCAACACGTCTCTCTGAGGAATTCGGGTTCAGACAAAATCCCTCTGTAATTTAATAAAAGAAATAATTTATTACTTATAAATAGGATTTCCAGGCCTGCACCATAAAGTAGTTCATGGTGCAGTGTTGAGTTCTGTGAAACTCTTAAATCTCTGAATATTAAACTAGTCATGATGCCATCTGAAACTATGCAGTGCGTTTTAAGTGGCTTTGAAAGGTCCTCGACTCGAATTATCAAACGTATTCACTTATAAGTAGTTCAAAGTATAAACTAGGTTTTCAAAAAAGGACTCATCTGCATTTCCGCGCATCCCAGAGCCATAACTCTGACAAAAGTCACAGTAAAAATACTGTGTGAGTGTGTAATACATTAGTGTTCCAGCCATACTAAAATGTCTCATAAATCCTGAGAGTTTTCTGTTTTTTTACATGTGAAGAAGAAAAGTATTGGGAAGATTTGCCGATCAAACCCAGATGGGACCAAATCGTTTTTCAAAATCTGCCACGATGAATAATGTGCTTTCTGATTATGCATAAGATGGAATGATGAGATGACGAGAGGGTTTTATTCAGAGTGCGAGTCTCAAGTTAGGGTTTGACCTTTTTTACAATCATTTGCATGGGGCAGAAAAAAAGGAGAACAATTTTTTTTTATCTTTGAAAGAAAATACACAATCATTTCATGTTGTGACATCAAATGTTGTCAGATTGTCAGTTGTCCTTGTCTGTTTTGTACCTTTTCAAGAGAGGACAGTCAGTCAAGTCTTTTTTTCCGGTTTCGTTTACTTAAAAAGTCAAAAAGTAACTTTTAACTTCAAAAAGGAATAAAACCAGATTTGTTCTGGTAGTCCTCTCTCCTCTTTCTGATGTAATGATGTGGTGGAGCTCA